>NC_072483.1:10397500-10997500 GCF_027574615.1 Eptesicus fuscus
ACTGTGACCATGGGACCATTACTTCCTTGTGCCTGTTTCCTCATCTGTGAAATGGTCATGATAGTGGCCCATGACACATAGGGATGCTGTGCGGATGTCGCCAAGAGGAAGTGCCAGATGCAGTGAGAATAGTGGTCCTTCCCGGCACATCTCTCGCCTGGCTCTCTGTCCATCACATCTTCTGTGCGGTCATCTCCCCGCTCCCTGTCTGCTCATGGCACTCACTGCCGGGGGCAAGCACCTAGATTTCACAAACACTCTGCGTTTTGCTCTATTGGCTTATTTTTGGTTGCATCTAGTATCTGGATCTTTTCTCCCTTCAACTTTTTTGAACTCTTAGAAAACCGTAACAACTCAATTATTTCTCCTATACCCTAGAGCATGCTGCCACTTCAGCCCAATATGAGACAGGTACCAGGCACCAATTCATGCTTATTGATTAACATCCATTTCCCAAGATATTCCGTGTAGAGAAGACCCACAGGCTGTACTGCATGAGGAGGGAGGACATTGCTTTCATCATTTCTCCATTCTTACAGTGGTCCCTAGGGGGACTGACGGGTGGTCCCTGGGTGGGTGGGTAGAGGGGGGGGGCTGACAGGAGGTCCCTAGGTTGGCTGGGTTGGCCTCTGTGTGGGGATGGTGTGCGGTCCCTGTGGGGGGCTGATGGGTGGTCCCTAGGGGTCTGAGGGGGAAGCTGACTGAGGAGCTGGATTCTCCTGGCCCTGTGGGAAAAGGTCTTTTTATTGAAAAGGTGGGAGGACGATCGAGTCAGAGTTCCTGGGGATGGAGGTGCCAGCACGAGTGCTCTCCTCAGAGAGCCACAGAGACAGGTGATGACAAAGCAAGTTCTTGCCCAGGAAGCCCAGCGGGCACCAGGTGGCTGACACCAGGCTGGGAGAGGTGGGAGCAGCCCACACGGAGGCAGACTGCCTGTCTCCGGAGTGGTCCCTCTGCCAGCGTGGACTGCACTTGGCCTCCGTACTGGGGACCCATGTGCATTGTGGCTTGTTTTATCTCTGTCTTATATCCCTTCTTTGCTTACCAGACGCTTGCATTTCATGGTTTGTGTGTATGTGTTTATTTTATTTTCATTATTTGTTGACTCTATTTTTATGCTTTTAAAATTTGTTTTCTGACTTATTTCATTGTCTTCTACCTTTTTTCATTGAGGTTGGTTGTGTGCATGTATATTTTTAAGTTTTGTTATTTTGGATCCCTTCAATTAGGTTTTTGCCATTCCAACCTTCTGGAATGACCTTCCGGAATGACCTTCCAGAAGGACCAGTGGGCGGGGCCGCGAGGGCCGATCTCTTGCACAAATTTCGTGCATCAGGTCTCTAGTAAAGAAATAAGGACCTGCAAACATCACGCTCCCCAAGGGACAGCTTCCAGGAACCCATCAGCCACTGGGGCAGCTATGCTCCCTGGGTCAGGAACCTTGTTTTGGAGCGACAGAGTAACCAATAACCCGACTGCATCTGGGGTATAGAGCCCTTTGAAGGCTCTCCATTGCTACGTCTTGTCATATGTCTAAGTGTCACATTGAGAGGTGACACAGCAGCAGCCTTCCTTCCCCTCTCTCATCAGCCACAAGGAAAGGAAACAAACTGAATGGGAAATGAAAAGCTAAGGGCATACACTGTTTCACTGCACATCTGCGCAGAGCTGGGGGGAGATGACACCCCCATGTCGCCGCTGAAGGTGCTGCGCCTTGGAGAAGTGAAGCAGGGCCACCAGGCCGCAGAGCAGCACCTGCACTTAAACTGACCTCCAAGTCAGGGGCTACCTGGCTGTGCAGCCTTCCTGGGGAGACAGGGGGCAGGCAGGAGCTCCCTCGGGGAGGACAGGCAGGGAGGAGGCCAGGGCTGCTCAGGCCCAGGCCAGGCCAGACCTGTGCTGGTGGCCAGAGAAAGGGCATCGGGAGCCTGGCAGATGCAAGAGACTGAAGCTGGGACCTGAGCTGGAGGCTCAGAAGTGAGAAAGAAAACCTGAAAATGACACCCTGAGCTGTCCTGTCAGGAAGGGTATTGGGGCAAGGGAGCAGTCACAAGCTCAGCCCCATCAGGCGTCACAGAATCTGGACAATCATGCTGAGATTGCGCTGGCTGCTATTGTCACACTGGGTCTTAAAGAAAATGTGCCTCTTTTAAAAACAGAGATCTTTTTATTGAAAAAAACCACACACACACACACACACACACACAACACACCACACACACACACAAAACCTGCCCTGACCGGTGTGGCTCTGTTGGTTAGAGCATCGTCCAGTACACAGAAGGGTCGTGGGTTTGATTCCCAGTCAGGGCACCTACCTGGGTTGCAAGTTTGATCCCTGGTCAGAGCACTGGAGGCAAATGATTGTTTCTCTCTCATGTCGATGTTTCTCTCTCTCTTTCCCTCTCCCTCCTCTCTTTCCAGAATCAATGAAAACACACACACACACACACACACACACACACACACACACACACACAAACACACAACAACAACAACAACATATTCTTGAGTGAGGATTAATAAAACAACAACAAAACTAACTTTCAATCCCACAGCCCCAAATAACTGTGGTTGGCAAAAGGGAATAATGAAAATGATACATGTGCCTCTTAGGAAATTCAAAGCACAGAGAAAGGCAGAAAATGGAAGGTAATTTGCCTTCCATTTTCTGATTCTCAGTTCTCAATGATTACACTACTAACAGTTATTGTTACAAAAAAAGTGTGCATTTACCTAACATAGATATACTCTCTCTACATGTAAATACAATTTATATATGTTGCATAACATGTTTATAGAGTATATGTATAAAACATGTATTTTCACAAGACACCTCTCATCTCCATTTGACATTTTCACTCCAATAATGTTCCTTTGAAGATCTTTTCTTTCCCCATCAGCAGCTGGCTCATTTTCCCCACTGGTTGTATTTTCTTTCGTCTTGTGGATATATCATGAATGTTCTAAACAGTCCCCTTTTGATGAGCAGTTTTCCCCCCAAATTATAAACAACAAGTGGCCCAGTGCACGAAATTCATGCATGGGGGGGGGGAGGTTGTCCCTCAGCCTGGCCTGCACCCTCTCAATCTGGGACCCCTCAGGGGATGTCTACATGCTGGCAGGCAGACATCCCTTTTGCAATCCGGGACCACTGGCTCCTAACCACTCACCTGCCTGCCTGCCTGATCTCCCCTAACCACTCTGCCTGCCAGCCTCCTCACCCTCAACTGCCCTCCTGCTGGCCTGATCGCCCCCAACTGCCCTCCCCTGCCAGCCTTCTCACCCCCAAATGCCCCTGCTGCCGGCCTGCTCACCCCCAACTGGCCCCCTTGCTGGCTTGCTTGCCCCCAACTCTCCCGCCCCCCCACTGGCCTGATCACCCTCAACTGCCCCCCACTGCTGGCCTGCTCACCCCCAACTGCCCCCCTGCCAGCCTGCTTACCCCCAACTGCCCCCTCGTCAACCTGATCACCCCCAACTGCCCTCCCCTCCTGGCCTGATCGCCCCTTACTGCCTCTGCCTCGGCCCCGCCACCATGACTTTGTCCAGAAGGACATCAGGAAGGTCTCCTGGAAGGTCTCCCAGTCTAATTAGCACATTACCTTTATATTGGTATAGACTAGAGGCCCGGTGCATGAAATTTGTGCATGGGGGGGGGGTGTCCCTCAGCCCAGCCTGCATCCTCTCCAATCTGGGACCCCTCAAGTGATATCTGACTGCCCGTTTATGCCTGATCCCGGTAGGATCACCCACAACTGCCCTCCCTTGCAGGCCTGGTCCCTCCCAACTGCCCTCCCCTGCTGGCCATCTTGTGGTGGCCATCTTGTGTCCACATGGGGGCAGGATCTTTCACCACATAGGGGCAGCCATCTTGTGTGTTGGAGTGACGGTCAATTTGCATATTACTCTTTTATTAGATAGGCTAGAGGCCTGGTACACGGGTGGGGGGCAGCTGGTTTGCCCTGAAGGGTGTCCCAAATCAGGGTGGGGATTCCCTTGGGGTATGGGGTGGCCTGGGCGAGGGGCCTGTGGTGGTTTGCAGGCTGGCCACTCCCCCCGGTGACCCAAGCGGAGGCCCTGGTATCTGGGATTTATTTATCTTCTATAATTGAAACTTTGTAGCGTTGAGTGGAGGCCTGGGCCCACCAGGGTGTGTGAAAAGCTTGGTTTCTTCCATTGCCGGGGAAACCCAAGCCTCCTGCTCGCTCCATGGCTGCAGCCATCTTGGTCGGGGTTAATTTGCATACTCACTCCTGATTTGGCTGGTGGGTGTGGCTTGTGGGTGTAGCAGAGTGATGGCTACTTTGCATACTACTCTTTTATTAGATAGGATACTGTATGAGTTACCTTGTACCTCTACTTTGGCAAATGTTTGTAAAAATGTACAACTATTCAAAAGATGGATTCCTGTAAGTGATCTTAGTAGTCAAAGGGAGGGAGCATGCTTTTCTAGTGCAACAGATATTAGCAGATTGTCCTCTAGAAAGGTTATCCCAATCTAAATGTCCACCAATGGTGTGCAAGGCCAATTTCCCCATGCAGTTGCCAGCTCCAGGCATTGTCAAATCCTTTATTTTTTGTTTCATCACTTGATTTACAAGTTATAAAAATTACTGTTAGTTTATTAAATTTATAAGAAGAAAAAAATGTTCATTCTTTTTCTACTGGTTGCCTATTTACAAACCTCATACATTTTTGGATTGGCTTGTACTCTTTTTTCTTATTGATTTTTATGAGCTATTTGTTAATTTTAAAAATTAGCTCTTTGTGAAATGTGTAACAAGTATTTTTCCTCAGTTTTCTTGTCTTTTTATCTTTCTTTTGCTTAAAGACATTTATATAATTTTGCTCACAGACACAAAATTTTTAAATCATCAACATCACCATTATATTCTTTTATGATTTCTGAATAATGCATCTGTTTTATAAAAACTTCTTATACTTCTTGTTTCTGAAAGTTATGTAACTGTGTTTTTGCATGTTTAGACCTTTGGTCCAACTATAACATCTTTTGTTAAAAGGGGTTATCCAGCTTATTATTTTTCCACCAATTCTCCCAAATCCATTGAAAAAAATCTCTTTTATCCAACTAACTCTAAATGTAATTTTATCTTCTATTTAGTACCCACTCATACTTCTGTTTTCTCCATTCTATTCCACTGAATTTTTCCCCCTGAAATTATCTTCAGGTCCAAAGTATGTTATTTATTATAATTACATTTTGATATCTGATAAAACTAGTCTCATTTCATTATTCTTCTTTTTTAGGAATTTTGATGTTTATTTTTTAGGATGAATTTTACATAACACTGTCAAGTTATTTTAAAATTTTAATATTTTAATTAACATTAAAGAGTGGAGATTAATTTTTAATTGATAGCTTTATAAAGTTGACATTTCTAAGAACTTAGTGCATCTTTTATTGACATGTAACTATTTTTGTGACTCTTAGTTTTAAAGTTTTCTTCATTAAAATCCTACACATATGTTAAATTAGGTCTACTTATAAATACTATGTATATGTGGTTGAATTATTAGCAGATTTCATTCTACTTTATAATGATTCTTGCTTGTCCATAGAAAAAGGTGTTGAATTTTGCACATTCATTTGTTAACCAACACCTTATTAAAATTTTCTTGTGTTGAATTATTTTTCTAACAGTTTTAACTTATCTTAGATTTTCTTGATCCATAACTACATTATTTGGAAAAAAACAAATTTGCTGTCTTCTTTTAAGTATTTATATCTTGGATTGTTTTTCCAATTTCAATGGTTAATACTTGTAGTAAAATATGAAATAATAACCAGCCTTGTTTCATTTCTAGTTTTTTAAAGAAAACTAAGCAGGATTCTGACTTTTGGTTTTGGACAAACACACACACACAAGGATTTAACCAATCCTGCTTTTCTATAACTTTCTTTTTCTCATAATTAGAAATAAATGTTACATATGTATTTTATCATATTAAGGACTTACATATTCATGCTTTTTCTAATTATTGTTTCGTTTTCTTTTAGTGTTGTTTTTCTTTTAATTGATTTAAGAGAGGAAGGGAGAAGGAGAGAGAGATAAAAACATCAATGATGAGAGAGAATCACTGATTGGCTGCCTCTTACACACCCCCTACTGGGTATGGAGCCTGCAACCTGGGCTCTTGTGCCCTTGATGAGAATAGAACCTGGGACACTTCAGTCTGCAGGCTTGAGGCTCTATCCACCAAGCCAAACTGGCAAGGGCTTGTTGTTGTTGGTTTTTCTTTTTTAATTTCAGAAGAAAATATTTACTTGGTCAAGTTTCTTTTCAATACATGGTGAGATTATTGATTATTTTTGGTATCTTACAAAATTTTTCTGATGTAGCATATTGTAGATCTATGCATTTTGAACTCCCTTTTGCATTTCTGGGTCGAATCTTTATTGGTTGAAGCATATCGCTCTTTTTGTAGTTCTGAATACTTTTCTATGTGTTAACATTTTATTCATTCACATGTCTATGTATATTCAAATTTATAAATGAGATTCATGTATAGTTTGTGTTCGTACATGTATGAGTATTTGGGTGAGTATGTGTGAGTCGTCTTGTCAGTATCCAGGTTTATTTTTATTACTTGCTTACATATCTCCACCTTTACTAATCTTTGAACCCCTTAAGGGGAAAAGCTGTGTCTGATTCATGCCTGACTCTTCCATACCATACAGGCAATGCCTAGCATTGAGATAGCACTCAGTATAGGGTTGAAGAGGTGGTAGATTTGCCAGGTTAAATAATATTTTAGTACACCCTGTTCAAATATTGTATGGGACACACTGATCCTAAACAATTAGTTGTTAGTTATCTGAATTCAGGTTTAATTGAGTGACTTATACTTTCTTTTTGCTAAATCTGGCAACTCTTGTTTTTGAAGAAAGAAAGAAATGTGATCAATACCATACACCAAAATGACAGTGACTGATAGAACAAATCCACACACCTACCAGAGGCACTCTGAAAGGGGAAGTGACCATGGTTTGCCAGGCCTGGGAGCCTCTGGAGATGAGGCTAGAGGGGCTGTAACCAACGTCTCTGGGTACGTGTTCTAGGTCTGTCTCACGGATTGCGTGCTTACCTGGCATTGGAATGTTACTAGAATAAGAGAGAAAGAAAAAAAGCAGACCACGCTGGGTTTATAGCAATGACTAATGTAATAAAATAGAAAAACAAGTAAATGGGCATGTTTAATGTATGAAAGTAGTGATTTTTTTTTAATTTCTTTCCCCTTTGGCACTTGGCTGAGACGCCCAGAATAAAGCTTCTAGGCCTTGTCACGCTCAGTGAAAACAATAGCAAGCCAACAAAGACTTAAGTGTAGCTGTGTAGACATCAAGTCATCCTTAATTAGACCTGAAGAAAACCATTTGCTGGGTGAGCCTGGTGGAGGCCAACGCTGGTGGCTGCCCCTTCCCTCATGAGCCCCACCCTGGGGAGATGTGAGGCTGCAGCTCCATGTGGCCCCCTCCCATATGCTGATGGGCCAGTCAGTAATGGGAGGGGGGGATGGCATTTACTCAGGAGATGGGTGGAGACCTGTCATTGAAGGGGATTTCCCAAGCAAGAAAATATTTGGGAACCTTGAGGATGGAAAAGAAGTAAAGAAGCCAAAGCTTCCTGTTGGCTGGGGACATTTGGATGTGTTCATTCCTCAGTCTCATTTGCTGGTTTTTAGTATGAAAAATTCACATTTCTTAGTCCTTCAGAATATGTCCCCTCCCTACTTCTCAGTCTCATCCCTAAACATGATGCAGCTTGCTGAGCACACTCTACCCAAGATGAACCGCTCTCACTTCCCAGGAGGCACCATGGTCCACCTCTTAACCATTGAGCAGGCTTTTGGCTCTTCTGGAAGGTTTTCACAGCCATTATTGCCTCAGCAATGATCATCTCTTCAGAGAGATGACCCTGACCCCCTCCAGATGCAGTGACACAGATGTGCCTCTAAGCTCCAACAGAAGGTATGCTATGCCCACAATCCAGCCTTTAGCATTGTAATTACTTAGATGCCTATTTCTTGTGAAAGGCAAGCAGCATGCCCTAGTAGCATGCCCCTGGACCTAATCTCTGGTGCAGTAGGGTCTCAATAAATAATAAATTTTAAAAATTCATGAATGACAGCATAGGCTTTCCCCAAATGACAATAAAGAAAGGAAGGATGGGGTATCTAATAAACTAAGTGAGCCAGTCTGAAATGGCTACCATGTTTATTTAACCAATTGTGAATACTTAGAGCAGTATTCACAGTGCTGGCTACCATGTAATATGCAAAGACAGAGAGGAGGCACCCATGATTTAGAGCACATTGTAATCTACAGTTCAGTAGTGTGTACTTCAACATGGAAACAACTAAGGTTAAAATTAAGGTAACTTATTTTTAAAAACTTATAAGATACTGCATCAACCCAGTTACCAGTTGACAAGAAAATATTCAGTGAAATAGCTAGATATTTTCAAAGGAAGTATAGTGTATTGGCAAGAAAACCAATCTAGGTTTGAATACAAGCTCTATTACAAAAAAAAAAAAAAAGTGTGACTTTGGCAAGTGAAGAAAACTCATTGACCCTTAGTTTCCTAATATACAAAATAGGAATAATGATAACATTTTGTATGGCAAAATTTGTATTGAAAGATAATTAGGGAAATCCAGTCAAGATGGTGGCATAGCTAAACACAGTACTCATATCCTCCCACAACCACATAAAAATTACAACTAAACTACAAAACAACCATCATTTAGAACTGCTTAAAATCTAGTTGAAGTCCTACAACTAGGAATTTAAAGAAGAAGCCACATCAAGACACATTGGTAGGAGAGGTGGAGACTTAGAACAAGCTGTTTCACATCCACATGTGGAGGATAAAAATCAGGAGGGATATCTCAGCTATGGAAGCCCACCCTGAGGAGCAAGGGGTTCCAACCCCAAACAAGGCCTCCCAGCCCAGGGTTCCAAGACCAGGAAGAAAAGTCCCCATAGTTTCCAGCTGCAAAAACCAGTGTTGCTTGAGGCTGAGGGAGATGGAGGGCTTATGGAGTTCCAGCAAATTCCTCTAAAGAGTCTAGGCATTGACTTACTTGGACTCACCCCCTCTGAGCTCTAGCACTGAGGCTGGGGAGGAAACTAGAAAGGAACTAGGAACATACAGAAAGGAACTGAATTGTCTGGCATGATGATGAGAGCAGGGCAGGGAGAAGGGGGAAAGGGGGAGAGAGCAGCTTTCTGTCAGAAAAAAAGTCTAGCAGAGGCCATTGTTCCTTTTCTGAGACCCACACACACAGAACCTGCAGGCTGGCACCATATCTGAGTCTCCATCAACCTGGCTCACACTGTTCGCCCTGCCCTAGTGATTTCCTGAGGCCCCACTACACCCAACATTCAAGCCTATCCAAGCCATTTCCAGTGGCTTTTCCATACAAATGGCCTCTCTTGCCTCATACTTCAGACTTTCCTAAAGTCTCTCAAACAAGCAGCATCTGTCCTTTGCATCCTGTACCTCTTATTAAGTGGCCTTAGTTGGCAGCTTGGTTCTGCCTGGGCACCTCCAAGCCCAGCACAAGTAGCAGTCTTCTGCAGATCACTTTATATCTCATGCTGAGTGACTTCAGGTAGGGTACAGACAGTGGCTGACTTTGCACCACTCAGGAGGACCCCAAGCCAGTGTACTACACTGAATTACTAATGCAAGGGGTGGACTCGTGAGCACTGAAGTCCACTGAAGCAAGTCTCGCTCTGTAGAGTTGACTCCTGTACAGTAGCTCCTCTGCTGTAGTCACAGCAAGTCCTCACAGTTGATTGCCCCAATGATGACAACAACAATCAAGGATCAACTGCAACAGGACAGTGCACATGGCCCACACAGGGACTCACCTGGAATGCTCAGCATGGGTGAATGGGGAGGCCATGCCATTGAACCCTACAAGACACCTACTACACAAGACTCCTCTACCATGTCTGAGAGAGATAATATATCTACCTAATAAATAGAAGCAAACATAGGGAATCAGTAAAAATGTGAATACAAACAACTAGATCCCAAAGGAAAAAGCAGGAGAAATCCCTAGGGGAAAAAAAAAATGAAATGAATGAACATAAACAAACTACCAAATATGGAGTTCAAAATAATAGTTATAAGAATACTCAAGGAACTTAGTGAGAACATTAACAACATGAAAAGTGACATAGAAACCATAAAAAATAACCCTTCTGAAATGAAGGTTACACTACCTGAAATGAAGAAAGAAATTTAGAGGGAATCAACAGTAGAGTAGATGAAGCTTAAAATTAAATCAGAGATTGGTAATATAAGGAAGCAAAAACACCCAATCAGAACAGCAAAAAGAAGTAGTAGTAGTAGTAGTAGTAGTAGTAGTAAAGATAGTGTAGAAAGCCTTTAGGATAACTTTTAGCATTCTAACTTTCAGATCATGGGGGTACTGGAAAGAGAAGAGAGGGAGCAAGAAATTGAAAACCTATTTGAAAAACTAATAACCAAAAAACTTCCCCTTCCTGGTGAAAGAAATAGACATACAAGTCCAAGAATTGCAGAGAGTCCCAAACAAGAGGAACCCAAGAGGCCCACACCAAGACTCATCATAATTAAAATGCCAAAGGTTAAAGACAAAGAGAGAATCTTAAAAGCAGCAAGACAAAAGCAGTTAGTTACCTACAAAGGAACTCCCATAAGACTGTCAGCTGATTTCTCAACAGAAACTTTGCGGGCCAGAAGGGAGTAGCAAGAAATATTCAAAGTGAAGAAAAGCAAGGACCTACAACCAAGATTACTCTCCCCAGTATAGCTGTCATTTAGAATTGAAGGACGTATAAAGAGCTTCCAGGACAAGAAAAAGCTAAAGGAGTTCATCACCATCAAACTAGTATTACATAAAATGTTGAAGGGTCTTCTGTAAGAAGAAGAAAATATAAATAAAATATATAAACAATAAACTGGCAATAAATTCATATATGTCAACAATTGAATTAAAAAAGCGAAATGCAGGAACAAGCAGAATAGAAACAGACTCATAAATACAGAGAAAATTTTGATGGTTGCCAGATGGGAAGGAGGTTGAGGGGATGGGTGAAAAAGGTGAAGGGATTAAGAAGTACAAGTTGGTCATTACAGAATAGTCATGGGGATGTAAAGTACAGCATAGGGAATAAAGTCAATAATCCTACCTAATAATAGACAAATATGCAAATTGACCATACCTTCGCTATGCCCATGATTGGCCAGGAGGCATGGGGGGGGAGGGGCGGGACTCAGGGTGTCTCGGGTGGCCGATTGGGCCGGGGGGACCCTGAGCTCGCGTCGCCAGCGGCAGCTCGAGCTCAGCGTCTGCGCCATGGCTGTGCTGCGGCACAGAAGGGGCCTCTGGGGCGGCAAGCTCACATCCCACCACGGACCATCAAAAGCGGGGGAGCTGGGTGTCTGTCTGCTCAGGTGCCAGGCCTTTCAGAAGCCTTCGCCGTGCCGGAGGCTTCTGAAAGGCCTGGTGCACCAGCGGACAGGCACCAAGCTCCCCTGTGATTGAAAGCGAAAGCGTGTAGGGGACCCTACACGTGCATGATTCAATCATGCACTGGGCCTCTAGTCCTATCTAATAAAAGAGTAATATGCAAATTTACCATCACTCCAACACACAAGATGGCTGCTCCCATGTGGTCAAAGATGACTGCCCCCATGTGGACACAAGATGGCTGCCACAAGATGGCCAGCAGGGGAGAGCAGTTGGGAGAGGCCAGGCCTGCAAAGGAGGGCAGTTGTGGGCGATCAGGCTAGCAGGAGAGGGCAGTTGGGAGGGACCAGGCCTGCAAGGGAGGGCAGTTGGGGGTGATCAAGCCTGCAGGGGAGGTCAGTTAGGGGTGACCAGGCTGGCAGAGGAGGGAAGTTGGGGGCGACCGGGCCTGCAGGGAAGGGCAGTTGGGGGGGACCCAAGCCTGCAGGAGAGGACAGTTAGGGGTGACCAGGCCTGCAGGGGAGGGCAGTTAGGGGCAAACAGGCTGGCAGGGGAGCAGTTAGGCATCAATCAGTCTGGCAGGGGAGTGATTAGGGGGTAATCAGGCTGGCAGGCAGGCAAGCAGTTGGGAGCCAGCAGTCCTGGATTGTGAGAGGGATGTCCAACTGCCTGTTTAGGCCCAATTCTACCAGGATCGGGCCTAAACGGGCAGTCAGACATCCCTTGAGGGGTCCCAGATTGAAGAGGGTGCAGGCTGAGCTGAGGGACACACTTCTCCATGCACGAATTTTGTGCACAGGGCCTCTAGTATTCTAATAACTATGTATGGTGTCAGATGGGTGCAAGATTTATCAAGATTATCATTTAGAAAGTTATATAATGTCTAATTACCAGGGTGTACACCTGAAACTAATATAATATTGTACATCAGCTATAATTGAAAAATAAAAACTAATGAAAAAAAAGAGTAATTCTATCAGCACTCAGCATGGATGATGATAGAAACTGGCTCTGTGAGGAATAAACAGACAATGCCCTAGGTGCTTAACAAATGTTATATATTTATTATTGTTGTCGCTAATTATTAGTAGTATTATAGAGATTTATTTAAGGAGAAGTATATTCCTGTTCTGTAGAGCTCACTGCTCATTGTGGTAGCTACCAGCCACATGAAGCTATGCAAATTTAAAGTAATTAGAATTAAATTTATTTTTAAGATAAAAATAAGAGTACACATCTGAAAATTCATCAAGGAGGAGTCATTATGCTGGACAATAATAATATGATAGGATTTCTAGGTATGTTTAAAAAGTGTTTCAAAGCATCAGAAAAAAAATTAATAAAATAAAAAAAGATAAAATCCAATGAGTTTATGTCTATAAATACTTAAAACAATACTTGCCAAATAGTACTATCTCAAGAAATGGCATCAAATATCATGCTACATGATCCCCAATGTCAAGATATTTCATGTTACATAAATGAAAAAGTAAGTATATTTACATTTTCTTTTTTTTCCCTGGTAGTTGTTTTTTTTTTTTAATCATGTGACACAATATGGGCTTAGGATCCACATTCTTAATGAAAGTGGAGGGTTGTTTTTAGTACTCACTCCTTCTGGATCTTTTAAATTGGTGAGGAACAGCCTAGTTTGATTTCCTAGAGGGCCAAACCAAACCATTGCATGAGAGGAGCATGTCTGGATAAATGTTACTGACAGCCACGTTCCAGTTTCCACAGGTTCTATATGCCCATACTTGCTCATCCACCATTGGGGGAGGTGAGGGTAAGAGCATAGGAGGCAGGGAGATTTGATTTTCCAAAGAAGAACAAAACGTCTGAGCTTCCTGATGCTGCTTGCTACCAAGATATAGCTTTTCCTCACAGCTCTCTATCTCCTTCTCATTCTGTGAAAGAAAGGCTGCTATTCTTCATCTCTCCTCAGGGAAAAAAATGAAAGAAGCAGCATGCTCTGGTGTCCTGGGTGTGAATTCGGCCCCTCAGCATTCCTGGGTAGAGACATTCACCCCTCCCCCTATCCTGAGAGGGGACATTATGGGTTCCTTCAACTCTTCTTCATGCTTCCTTGTTTACTTGTTCATTTTCTCCAAAGGGCTGTGAGTTCCTTGAGAACAGGGACTATGTCTTGCTCATCTATATTTCCAGCCCCCAGCATAGTGCCTAGAACTATAGAAAGTATTCAATAAATATTTTAAAACCAAATAATAACAAGAGAACAAGTGAATCAATTAGTAAAGAATATTTTACTTTTTTATAATTCTATGATACATCATCTGTATATTGTATTGTTTGCCCACCACCCAAAGTCACATCTTCTTCTATCACCATATGTTTGACCTCCTTTACCCTTTACTACCCCTCCACCCCACTTCCCTCTGGTAACCACCATACTGTTGTCTGTATCTATGAGTTTTTGTTTGTCTTGTTCTTGTTTGTTCATTTGTTGCTTTTAGTTTTATAGCTCACATATGTGTGAAATCATATGGTTCTTGACTTTTTCTGACTTATTTCACTTAGCATGATATTCTTAAGATTCATCCATGTTGTCAGAAATGGCAGTATTTCATCTTTTCTTATGGCTGAGTAGTATTCCATTATATCTATGTATCACGTCTTCTTTATTCAGTCATCAATGGAAGGACACTTTGGTTGTTTCCATGTTTAGGCCACCATGAATAATGCTGCAAAGAACACAGGGGTGCATATATCTTTTCAAATAAATATTTTCAAGTTTTGGGGCAGATACTCAGAAGAGTGGTTGCTGTGTCATATAGTGACTCTATTCTTAATTTTTTGAAGAGCTTCCATATTGTTTTCTATAGCAGCTGTACCAGTTTACATTCCCACCAGCAGTGAAAAAGAGTTCCTTTTTCTCCACAACTTCTCTAGCACTTGTTATCACTTGTCTTGTTGATAATATCCATTCTAGCAGGTGTGAGGTAGTATCTCATTGTAGTTTTGATTTGCATTTCACTGATAGCTAGTGAAGTTGAGCATCGTTTCATATATCTGTTAGCCACTATATGTCTTTTTGGGAGAAGTGTCTATTTAGGTCCTCTGTCCATTTTTAAATTGGATTATTTGTTTATTTGGTGTTGAGTTATATGTGTTCTTTATATATTTCAAATATTAACTCATAGTCAAAGTTGTTGTTTGCAAATATCTTCTCCCATTTGGGTGGTTACATTTTTATTGGCAATTTCTTTTGCTGTGCAGAAGCTTTTTAGTAGTTTGATATAGTCCCATTAATTTGTTTTTGCCTTTATATCCCTCCCCTTTGAGGTCAAGTTTATCAAATCTTCTCTAAGACTAAGGTCCATAAGTTTAGTACCTGTGATTTCTTCTATGTAATTTGTTTTTCGGGTCTTATATTTAGCTATTTGATCCATTTTGAATTAATTTTTCTATATGGACATACAGTGGTCTATTTTTGTTGTTTTGCATGTAACTTTCCAATTTTCCCAGCACCATGTATTGAAGAGGCTTTCTTTTTCTCCATTGTATGTTTTTGGGCTCTTTGTCAAGAATTATTTTCCCATATAAATGTGGGTTTATTTTTGAGCTCTTAATTTTGTTCCATTTGTCTGTGTGTCTGTTGTTGTTTTTTTTTTTTTTTAAGCTTGTTTTTATTGTTTCTGGGAGATCATTTGCATTTGGGAGCAGTTAACTCAGAACTGTTCCCATTTCAATCTTTTAAGAAACTTTGGAATATACCTCCTTCTATACCAGAACCAGTATCCATAAAGTGTGCATGGAATTCCTGAAATATTCCCACGTTCATGCCAGAGCTAGGCATCAGCGGAGAAGCTGGAGGAGCTGAACATCCCAGCCGTCCCGTTGCTGAGAGTCCCAGAGCCTGGACACCTGCAGGGGGGGCATCTCCACACACATATCTGTACACATGAGAGGCTGAATTCAGGGACCCCATGCCAGAAAGATTCCTCTGCAAAACTGTACATTTCCTTAACGTTTCATCTTAGAATCCTCCTCCTCCTCAACCTAGATGTTTTTTCCCCTCTCTGTCACAGCCGAGTAGTGTCCTCTCACCATCTCCTGAGATCCCAAGGCCTCTCTGTGTCTTACAAATACCCTACTCCGATGTCTCACTCTCAGGCTTGCTTCTGTTCCAACCAAATAAAGATTAAATTCATCTCTTCCAATGCATTATGGCTATTAGACTTTTCAAATAATCCAGTAGGATATTTGACTATAAAAAGATTTTTTCCCCAAAAGGAAGTGATAATGGGCATTTCCTACTAGTCAAAAAGAGATTTGGGGAGGTATTTTTGGGTAAGTAGCATGACAGTTTCCTGAGGTCTCTCTGCCAGTGTGCAAAGGAGACGCGTCCAAATCACAGTGCTCTGCTCAGTAAACGCGTGATCAGTGAAGATGAGTGACCCAAGAGCAGATATAAAAATTAAAGATATCTGAAAATTTTACCAATTGGCTAAAGATAGAAAGAAATGTAACTTACTTAAGGATGGCCTTTCACCTGTTGATGACAAAGGCTGAAAGGAATCTGGTCCAATGCTTGCTATGTAACATATGAGAAATATATCACCATTGGTTGAGGGCACATATAAGGCTTCATTTAAACCTTTCTTTTGTTCCAAAAATCTGTCCCATTAATTACCTACTTTTGTGGAATTAAAATCTACATTCTGAAAAAGTGACTGATCCTGACCTGCTTGTTATTTATAAGATAAGTAGAGAAGCCTTGGGTTAGGAGATGGTGAGAGGACACTATTCGACTGTGACAGAGAGGAGAAAAAATACTTAGGTTGAGGAGGAGGAGGATTCTAAGAGAAAATTTGAGGAAACATACAGTTTTGCAGATGAATCTTTCTGACCTGGAGTCTCAAATACAGCCTCTGGTGCATACAGATATGTGTATGGAGATGCCCACACAGGTGTAGGTGTCCAGGCTCTGATCCTGAGGTAGGTGTTGGATCCAAAAGAAGATTATATGCATTAGGTATAAAAAATAAAACAAACAAGAAAACACACACATGGCTTAAAAAGTCTCAGGTTCAACTTTTGGAGGAAATTGCATTGTACAATTATGCTTTGAACATGGCTATTTCTCAACTCAAATGGCTAAGAAAATAAAATACTATAAAAATAAAAATTGAAGATGCTCAAAAAACATGACAGGAATCTCCATATAATAACACAGAAACAGAAATACAAATAAAAAAGCAGGTGTGAAACAGGAGACCTGCTGGACCCTAGGTCTAGACAAAGATAAAAGTGGGAAGGCATTCATAACTTGTGGCTAGAAGGCTGAAACTACAACTCCCCTCCCCCAATATTGACACACACACACATGAAGAAAGATAGCAGAGATAAGCTCACTTGTTAGAACCAGAAAACTAAGTAGGGTCATCCCTGCCCCCAACAGAAAACTGAAGAAGTGGTTGTTCACATTGTTCTAGAATGAAGAGGAAGTTTACAACCAAGAGAAGCATCCTGCTGGCTTCTTATTCCCATGGAAATGGGAACCCCAAACCACCACTGCAAAACACTGCCCTGGTCTGGGGGTCCTAGGAGGAAAAGGGGAGGAACTACGTAACCACTAGACACTAAGTGATAAGCACAGGGAGAGGGAAAGCAAAAGAGAAAAGTCTTATTCAGGATGAACCTGCAAACCAAAATTCCAACAGACAAGAGAAAAATAATAATGAAAAATGGCAGGTAAAATAAGTCAAGTTAGATTGTTTTTTTACCCCAAATGAAATGAAAATAAGAGAGAAATCTGAAAATGACATTAAAATATAATTATGGTTCTGGGGAAAATGTGGTGGCAGACCACTGATTTCACTGCATTGACTTAAAAATCGGATAAATTGCAAAAGATTGGAGAGTTGTAGAAACAAAGGATTACATGAACTATAATTTCCGAGAAGAGAGAGTCCTCTGATGTGAGTGCAGTAGTCAGTTATTGGTGGCTTTTTCCTCTGGGCACATTTGCCGATTTGGGATTTGGTTGAGAATTCCACCTAGTGAACACAAGGGGATTTGTTAGAGGAAAGAGAAATGAGCAAAGCCATTAGAGTTTGCATAGGGCTAGCATGACAATTTGGAAACTTCGGGAGCCATTGAAGCACAACTGGCTTTCTTCATGGTTCATTTTCAAAATTTAGGGAGTGGAGGAGAGGGGGAAGGGAGGGGAGTGAAGGAGGGGGGTATGAGTAGGAAATAGGAGAGAGGAGGGGGCAAGTAGGAGAAGGGGAAGGAGGGGACAGGGGAGGGAGAAAAAGAAAACAGGGATGTCCTTATGAAATAGTAGCAGCATTTTGTTAAAGGTCAGGAACAGCACAAAGATACCTACCATCTACCTTGCACAGTATTATTGATGGGGGAAAATAGAGTAATTGCTATAAGATTCCTTACAGATTTACTGAAGTATAAGTGACATCTAATAAATTGCACATATTTAAAGTGTAAAATTTGCTAAAGTTTGACATATGCTGGTACTTGGAAAACCATCACCACAATAAAAATAATAAATGGGTCTATCACTCCCAAAAGTTTCCTCATATTCCTTTGTAATCCCTCCCTTTTTTCCTCCCAGACTCGAGACCCAGCCCCATGTAATCACTGATTTGATTTCAGCCGTTATAGATTATGTTGCAGTTTCTAGATTTTATATAAATGGAATCATACAGCACATACTTTTTTGTATAAATTCTTTGTCAGCATAATGATTTTTGATATTCATTCATGATTTTACATGTATCAAAAGTTCATTCCTTTTTATGGTTGAGTAGCATTCCAACATATGGATATATCCCAATTTGTTTGTTCACTACCTTTTGATAGACATTTGGGTTGTATCCAGTTTTAGACTATTACAGCCAAGGCTGCTATGTCTATATCTATATAATAAAAACCCAGTGGTCGTAACGCTGTAAGGACCAAAGACCGGTATCTATAAAGCCCACTGAAGCCAGCGAACCCAGCCCCTCCCCCCGGCCTCACCCCAGATCAGCCTCTCCCACCCCGATTGAGGGTGGGGTGGCTAACCAACTCCCCCACCCACCCACCCACAGCCCCTCGCCCAGGCTGGCCCAGTGCCCCATAGGGGACCCCAGACATGATTGGGGGCGTGGCCGGCCTGCAAACTGCCTGCAGCCCCTTGCCCAGAGCGGCCTCGCTCCCCAGCGGGGATCCCTGCCTGGATCTGGGGCATGGCCGGCCTGAAAACTGCTGGCAGCCCCTCGCCCAGGCGGGCCAAGCACCCCAGAGGGGACCCTCACCAGGATCGGGGGCATAGCTGGCCTGCAAACCGCTGGTGGCCCCTAGCCCAGGCGGGGGCAGCACTGGGGGCCGGGCGTGTGTGGCGCAGTCTTTTAAAAATAAAGACCCGCTGGCTCTCCGCGGGGCCTCCCAGGACTGGCCGCCCCGCTCCTACCTCCACCCTGCACACAACCCCAGGCGGAGCAGCTCGGGTGGGTGTGGGCCGCGTGGCCCCAGCCCCCAGGCCTCAGGCCCCAGGCCCTGTGGGGGTAGAGAGGTTCGAGCCACAGCCATTGTAGCGACTCCGGTCCACTTAGGCTGGCAGGGCTCCCGCGTGTTCAGGGGCAGCCTGTTTATGCCGGGACCCGGGGGCGTGGCCATAAACACGTGGACATGTGCTGGGAGCATGATGCAGGCATCATATGGACATTTGTGTATGAAAAGGTGTGCACACACCTTTGTGTGCATAAATACATCTGTTTCTCAGAAGCGTACCTGGAAAGGTACTTTATCTGTAATAGGCAGTTTTCAAAATGTAATCCAGAGCAAGGGATCTGTAGCGAAAACATGCACAGAAGAAAAGGTTTTTGATGCTAAACACAAAGCTGTAATTGAAATGTTTATGCCCAAATGTACTGTGAATCAAACATACGGTGATATTTATCGTCTGGTGGGTCTGTTTGAAAGGTTTGGTCGGTCAGTTCTCATTTCACAAAAATAAAATAATGTAACTAAGTGATTACCAAATATATACTTCTAAGGCAAAGTAGTTTACCCACTTTGTGTACTTTTTGCACGTGTGTAGCACATCAAGGCTGTTTATAAAGTATAACTTGGATGATGTGACAATATGGTTGAGGAAGGGGGTTGTGGCCAGTTGTTTTTAAAAATTAGGTACCTCACAGTTTTTAAGACAAATGTGTTAACCTAAAATCTTCAGAAGGCAGGGTCAGGGGTCTTTTAAGACCTTTGTATAGGCCTAAGACACAAAAAAGCAGCTACCTTTTTAGGATGTGTCTTAAAAGAAACCTGTTATTTTCAGTTTTTACTGTCTTCAAAGTAAAATAACATTTTTGTAGCCTTTTGATGTGTGGGTTTTTTTTTTCATACTTTCGTTATAATATTTGAAATAGGTGTTGTCATTATTTTAAAGCAATAGTTTTTTCCTCTCAATATCAGAGACCTAAATTATCACACACACCCCAAAAATGTTTATTTGATGTAACTTATGCATCTGGACTCCGGGTGGCCTAATAAGCTCAGTGATTAGACAGGTGCTTTTATAGCCAAGGTCAAAGGCTCTTTCCCCTGATTAGCCCTTGAGAGGGGAGCAGCCAGAAGCTCTCCTGGTTAGCATAGGGAAAAGGGGAGGTGCAGCAAAACCATTAGAGAAAAAGGAGTTGGTTTGGAAACTCCCTCCCAACCACCCTTATGAGAGTTCAAATGCTGCGAGCAGCGGCGGGCATGTGGGCAGAGCTGCTAGCACCGTGGGGCAGCGGGCGGGTGGGCAGGGTGGCGGACTACTGCATGATTTTGCGCACTGGGCCTCTAGTATTAAATAGAATCCCAATCAAAATTTCAGCAAGCTTATTTTTACACAAATAGACAAGCTGATTATAAAATTTATATGGAAATGCAAGTAACCTAAAATAGTCAAAACAACATTTAAAAAGAAAAAGGTTGGAGGACTTACTAACTGATGTAAAAATCCTATCTAATAAAAGAGTAATATGCAAATTAACCATACCTCCACTTCGCCCACCAGCCACGCCCACCAGCCAATCAGGAGCGAGTATGCAAATTAACCCAAACAAGATGGCTACGGCCACAGATCGAGCAGGAGGCTTGGGTTTTCTCAGCAATGGAGGAAGCCAAGCTTTCCACCAGCCCTGGCCTGCCCTGGCCTCCGCTCAAGGCTACAAAGTTTCAATTATAGAAGATACATAAATCCCAGATACCAGGGCCTCCACTTGGGTTGCCAGGGGCCGTGGCCAGCCTGCAAACCACCACAGGCCCCTCGCTCAGGCAGCCACACATCCCAAGGGAACCCCCACCCTGATCTGGGACACCCTTCAGAGCAAACCAGACAGCCCCCACCCATGTACCAGGCCTCTATTCTATATAATAAAAGAGTAATATGCAAATTGACCATCACTCTAACACACAAGATGGCTGCCCCCATGTGGACACAAGATGGCTACCACAAGATGGCCAGGAGGGAAGGGCAGTTGAGAAGGACCAGGCCTGCAAGGGAGGGCAGTTGGGGGCAATCAAGCCTGCAGGGGAGGTCAGTTAGGGGTGACCAGGCCAGCAGAGGAGGGAAGTTGGGGGCGACCGGGCCTGCAGGGAAGGGCAGTTGCGGGGAACCCAGACCTGCAGGGGAGAGCAGTTAAGGGTAACCAGGCCGGCAGGAGAGGACAGTTAGGGGCAATCAGGCTGGCAGGGGAGCAGTTAGGCATCAATCAGGCTGGCTGGGGAGTGGTTAGGGGGTGATCAGGCTGGCAGGCAGAAGTGGTTAGGGGCAATCAGGAAGGCAGGCAGGTGAGCAGTTGGGAGCCAGCAGTCCTGGTTTGTGAGAGAGATGTCCGAGTGCCCATTTAGGCCTGATTCTACCGGGATCGAGCCTAAACAGGCAGTTGGACATCCCTCGAAGGGTCCCAAATTGGAGAGGGTGCAGGCTGGGCTGAGGGACACCCGCCCCCCATGCACGAATTTTGTGCACCGGGCCCCTAGTTAATTATAAAACTACAGTAATCAAGCCAATGCAGCTTTGATAAAAGATAGGCCTGTAGATCAATGGAACAGAATTGTGAGTTCAGAAACAAATCTCACATGTGTGGTCAACTTTTCAACAAAAGTGCCCAAGCAATCTAATGGGGGGAAAGATCATTTTTTCAGTAAATGATACTGGAAGAATTGAATAGACACGTGAAAAAGAAAACAAAAAGACTTCTTAACTGGTGGCAAAAATTAACTCAAAATGTATCATAGGCCTAAATGTAAGAGCTAAAATTATAAAATAAAGCTTCATAAAGAAAACAGTAGAATAATCATAATAACCTTAAGTTTGCAAAGATTTCTTAAGTAGAACATAAAGTATGAACTATAAAAGAAAATATCAATGCATAAGTCTTCATTAAATTAGAATTTTTCTTCTCTTCAGAAAACAAACACTAAGGAAAAAATAGCCACAGAGTTGGAGAAAACAGTTGCTAAACATCCATCTAACAAAGGACCTTTTAAAATATATATATATTTTAATTTTTATAGAGAGAGGAAAGGAGAGGGAGAGAAAAAAATAAATATTAATGTGAGAGCAACACATGGATCATCTGCCTCCTGCATACCCCACACTGAGGATTGAGCCCCCAACACAGGCATGTGACCTAACCAGGAGTCAAACTGGCAACCTTCACTTCCAGTGCACTGGACAACGCCCGACCACACTGGCCAGGGCCCAAAGGACTTTTATCATCCTACCTTATAATAGAGAAACATGCAAATTGACCGCACCTTCGCTATGCCCATGATTGGGCCTGCGAGAGGCTGGGGGCGGGACTCCTGGTGGCCTATCCGGCGGTTCAGAAGACCAAGATGGCGGCGCCCAATCCTCTTAGTTCTGGCGGTCCCTGGGGTGATCGTCACCGGGGGGGGGGGCATGTCCGGGCCGAGCCAGGTGCTCCTGGGGGTCCGGGGCGGCGATCGCCACCCGGGGGGAGGGGGGGCGTGTCCGGGCCGAGCCAGGCGCTCCCGGGGGTCCCGGGCGGCAATCGCCACCCGGGGGCGTGTCCGGGCCGAGCCAGGCGCTCCCGGAGAGGCGTGGCAGGACTCGCCCAGCCCCTCCCAGGGTCCCTGGGAACATTGCAGGCATGTGGTTGCTGAGACCCAGACCAGGCCTCTGGCCACAGATTCATAGCTTTGCAGAGACCTAGGGCAGGGATCTGCCTCATCTGCAGAGAGACAGAGGTTCTTGCCCCCAAGATGTGGGTGGGCCCAGCCAGGGATCAAGGGGCATGGAAGGACTCCTGGCAGAGGGGCAAGGACCCTCACCCCTGAGGCGGGGGTTGAGGGGTGGAGCCACCTCAGTGAAGGGGTGCTGCACTGCAGGGTACTGGACTGACTGACGTGATTCAGAGAAGCTCCCAGTGCTAATGGGCCTCGCTCAGGCGGCCTTCACACTTCAGAGGCAGTGACTACTGCTCCTGCCTTCACCCAAAAGCAAGCTCGCTACACCCTTCCCCATAGCAGAGCATGCCTAGGCAGTGAGTGGGAAGCCTTCCACCTGCTTCGGAGAAGGGGGGGCAGTAAAGAATGGGGGGAGAGGAAAGAATGTGGAGCATCCGCAATGAAGAGGTGCTTGAGAAAGAGGCTGGGAAACCTGACTGGAAGGATTGTTCTGTTTGCTGGGCCGCTGCCCCTTAGGAAGCGCAAAGAGCATGGCTCTGAGGGCTTCCTGTGTGCTCTGAGGGCTTCCTGAGTCAAGTTCCACAGCCAACTGGAATTGGCCTCAGTTTCCTGGTCTGTAAAATGGATGAAGCGTGTCCCAGTGCCTTCACTGAGCTTTGATGGCCAATTGAGATACTATATAAAGAAAATGAGGGAAGAAGTGAGAAAGAAAAGGAAGGACAAAAAACACAAAAGAAAGATCGAAAGGAACCTGTAAACCCATTGTCACTTAAATAGGGAATATAGTCAGTAGTGTTGTAATGATGGTATGATGCCAGGTGGGGTACTAGAAATATCGGGGAACACTTTGTAAAGTATATGATTGTCTAACCACTATTCTGTAACTAATATAAAACCTGAAACCAATACAAAATAATGTTGAATGTAAAGAAATGAAAATTGGAGTGAAATTTTTATAAATTTCAAAATTTAAATAAAAGCTGTAAAGGAAGGAAGGGGAGAATAAAAAGTGTTTTTCATTTTGCCACTTCATTAAAAAGACAGTTGTCTTTATGTGGTGCTTTTATACTTTTCTAAGTCATTATCTCATTTTAATTTCCGGGCAACTTAAAAACAAGATAAGTATTCCCTCCACTATTCAAAGAAAGGAAATCTTGGTGTCTGGTCCTAATGATTCAATTGTCAAGCCCTTATTGTAAAGCAGGGTTAGTAAAATTTTCTGTGCAGGGTCATATCTATACTAATAAAAGCCTTGGGGGTGATCAGGCCAGCAGGGGAGGGTATTTGGGGGCAATCAGGCCCGCAGAGGAGCAGTTAGGGGTCAATCAGGCCAGCAAGGAAGCAGTTAGGGGGCAATCAGGCAGGTAGGTGAGCAGTTAGGAGCCAGCAGTCCCGGATTGTGAGAAGGATGTCCAACTGCAGGATTAGACATCTAATCCTGCAGTTGGACATCCCCCGAGGGGTCCCATATTAGAGAGGGTGCAAGCTGGGCTGAGGGACACCCTCCCCAGTGCACAAATTTCATGCACCGGGCCTCTAGTATATATATATAAAGAACTTTTACAAGTTAATTATAAGACACACAACCAAATTTTAAAAACTGAGCAAAAAATGTGAATGTGTACTTGACCAAATGATATATTCAGATAACAAATAAGTACATGAAAAGATACACAACCTCATAAGGCTTTAGGGAAGTGCAAGCTAAAGTACAGTAAAATACTATCCACTCACCAGAATGACTACATTTTTAAAAGGCTGAACATATCAAGTGTTGGCAAGAATGTCAAATCACTGAAAGGTTTCTACACTGCTAGAGGGAATAATAGGTGGAAAATCATGCAGCCATTTGAAAAACAGATTGGCAGTTTCATATATGTATACTTACCATATAATCAGTTATTTCACTCTTTACTGAAAAGAAATAGAAGCTTTTGTCAAACCAAATGTTTGGGTTAATTTTTTTTTTAATTACAGTTGACATTCAATATCATATTAGTTTCAGGTGTACAGCATAGTGGTTAGAAATTTATATAACTTACTAAGTGATTCATCCTGATAAGTAACCACTTGGCACCGTACATAGTTATTAGAATACTAGTAGCCCATTTGCAGGAAGAATCTTGCAAGCGGCTGCTGCGGCTGCATGCGCTGCCGCTGCCGTCGCCGCCACCACCATTGCAGCCTCTGCACCTGCACCTGCGTGCCGCTGCCGCCAGCCCTTCCCCGCCCCGCCCCACTCCGCCCCACCCGGGCTTTCCCTCTGGCAGCCACCTTGCTTTCCACTTTTCCTCCCTCTTCCTTCTAAGTTGTCTTCAGTCTTCACTCCTCCCTCCCTCAGCGTATGCAAATTAACCGCCATCTTTGTTGGGTAATTTGCATACTTTCCCTGATTGGCTGGTGGGCGTGGCTTTGGCTGGTGGGCATGGCTTGGGCATAGTGAAGGTGCAGTCAATTTGCATATTACTATTTTATTAGGTAGGATTCTTGACTATATTGCCTAAGCTGAACTGTACATCCTTCTCACTATTTTGTAACTGCCAATTTGTACTTCTTAACCCTTTCACTTTTTTCACCCATTCCTCTAGCCCCCCTCCCATCTAGCCATTGTCAGTTTGTCAAAGCAAATATTTGTATATAAATAATCACAAGTTTTATTTGCAATAGAGGAACACTGTAAGAATTTGATAGTAATGAAGTAGTCTTTATATGTATAATGTATCTAGTTAGAAAATCAAAGCAAAGTTTTGAAGTAGTAAGAGAGCTCATAAGGATTTCTAGATTGACATGCAAAAATCAAGGGCATTCCTCTATGCCAAAATAACTAGAAAATGTTATGGAAAAAATATAATATTATGTTAATAAAATGAATAAATTATTT
This sequence comes from Eptesicus fuscus, assembly GCF_027574615.1. Taxonomy (NCBI): domain Eukaryota; kingdom Metazoa; phylum Chordata; class Mammalia; order Chiroptera; family Vespertilionidae; genus Eptesicus; species Eptesicus fuscus. The sequence goes on from NC_072483.1 coordinate 10,423,038, forward strand.
AGGAATAAGTCTAACAAGATATTTTCAATACTTAATGGAGAAAAATCATAAAATATTATTAAGGCAATAAAAAGTAACCTGAATAAAGATAAAGATCTTATTATAAACTATTTGAAAAATTCCAAAATATAATAGTCCTAACCAGTGTAGCCTATAAATTCAACATAATTCAATTCAAATACCAACAAAATTTTATAGAGCTTTAAAAAATATATTAAAACTCAGTGAGAGGAATTAAGGACCAAGAGTAGGCAAATAAATTTGAAGAAAAAGAGGGCAAGTTTAGCTCCTATATATTAAAACACATTATAAAATGATAATAATTAAAACAGTATGGAATTGCTACAAAGATAAATAAATAAGACAATAATTGAGAGAAATCTTAGAAAGAGACCTATGCATTGATAAAAAATAAAAAGAAAAAAACTTTGTAAAATGATAGGAATGGTACAGTAAGTTAGAGGGACCATTTAACATGATTTCAGAACAATTGGGGGGAAATTATTGCAATTCCTACCTTTTCACCTATTGCAGAACAATATTTGTTATTTATATAACTAATAAATGCTTAATATACACATGTTTGGTATACAGAAGATACAAAAAATGATACAAATCCTATATAATAAAAGGGTAATATGCAAATCAACTGAACGGCAGAACGACCAGTCACTATGATGCACACTGACCAGCAGGGGGCAGATGCTCATTACAGGAGCTGCCCCCTGGTGGTCAGTGCACTCCCACAGCTGGGCTCACAGCTGGTGAGCACAGCAATGGTGGCAGGAGACTCTCCTGCCTCTGCGGCAGCGCTAAGGAGCAGCGAGCAGGCAGGCAGTAAGGAGCAAGGGGTACCGGACTGCAAGAGGGCACAGGCTGGGCTGAGGGACCCCCCTGATAGCATGAATTTCGTGCACTGGACCTCTAGTTAATAATAAAATACTTGATAGAAAAATAGACCAAAAACATAAAAAGTCATTTCACATACACACAAGTATGATAGATCTATATATGTCAGATAAATGTTCTATTTCATTAATTATGAAAATAATATTTTGAACAATTTTACATCAGATTAGCAAAAATTGTAAGTTTCACAATACCAATGTTACCAGCCAAGCACGTGGGGACTGGGGACTCTCCTGCACTGCTGCTGGGAAGGTGAACTAGTATAAGCTTTTAGGGAGTAATTGGGCAACATCAAGTAAAGCTGAAGGCACACACAGCCTATGACCAAGCAAATGAGTCACAGACCAGGAAATCATGTGGATTGACATGTTGCCAACTTCATACTTTAATCTCTTCCCAAAAGCATTTTTCAAAAGCTGGATACAAAGAAAGGAAGAAAGAAAAACATATAGGGACGGAGGGAGAGGATTTTAAAAAGGAAAGGAATGAGAAAAGAGCCCTACCTGGGTAGCTGAGTTGGTGAGAGCATCATCCTGATGTGTCAAGGTTGCAGGTTCAATCTCCCATCAGGGCACAGACAAGAATCAACCAATGAATGCATAAATAAGTGGAGCAACAAATCAATGTTTCTCTCTCTCTTTCTCTCCCTCTCTTCCTCTTTCTCTAAAGTCAATAAATTTTTAAAAATTACTTAAAGAATGAAAAGAGAAAGTATGGGTCCTTCACTTAAAAGCATTATAACTTACTGCTTTTCAAACTTCTAGTCTCAGCAGTTTGTGTTAAAATTAATTTAGTATTATACAGTTAGCATCTTTTAAAAACATTGTTTAGGAATAGTTTTTCTTTCATATTTTATTTTTACTTTTTATCACACTTAGCAAAAGTATTATTTTGTGACATTTTGGGTTTAACTCTCAGAATAAAGGCCAGAGAGAAAGAGATTCAATTGGCATTAATAAAATCCAAAGGGCTTAGCCACTCACTCCCTGGGTTCTGGAGTCACAGTTCTCCCCACTAACATCACAGGGAAAATAAAGACCTACTTTGTCAACATGAGCTAAACAAAGAGAACCTCACCTAAAGATGACACAGAAATGCAATACTTCGAAAGGATCTGGAAGAATGCGTGAGCGAAAAATCCACCTCTAGTTTATAAGGGAAACGAGAGCTTTTTGAGCCCCGTCCCTAAAGATGCATTCTTTATGTTGGTGGTCCTCCTTGGGGAAAAAAATCCTGGCCTGGTGAACATGGTTGTTTAACCTTATAATATGCTTCTAAGATTCTTAATATCTAACAAGAAAATTATTCAGACCAAGGACATCAAGCCACTAAACAGTCAAAACCCACTACTTTTCTCTAAGTTCTGGACAAGAGCCAATCTCATCCTTATCCCCCTGACTCCAGCAGTACTGGCCCTTCTCACTGCTCTCCTTTCCCTTCCCCCAACAAATTCCTGAAGGCCTACCAAGACCACATGTGAAAAGAGGTGAGACACAGATGTGAGCATAAATTCTTTCCTCCGTTACAGTGATTGCTTGGCCATGCACGCCCCCACCCATGTCGAATGCACGGTTCAGTCAGAAAAATCAAGGGCACATGGTGCTGACATTGCTCAGGCTCCAGAAATGGAGCTGAGGACACAGGTAATAGGTTTGGGATGCCCATTCAGGTGGTGTGGCTCAAGGAATGGAGTTGGTTTGCTTGTGGGACTTTATGGGAATTTATTTTAATTTCTAGTCAGAATCTGAATACAGGGCAATAAGGATATAAAGGAAAGTCAGGGAAGGTAATAATACTGAGTGAGGGAGACACGAGATTACCTACTGATTCTATCATAACTGCATGGCTTGAGGTCACACACTTGACCTCTTATACCTCACTTTTCTCCACTGTTAAAAGACAGAGTGGGAAGATTCTGACTACCACAAGACTCCATGATTCTGCCCGTGCTTATCATCAGACAAAAATGCTGCAGCAAAAGCCAGTGTGTATATGCCCAATCTGGTTAAATTGTTCCTGGATCCAGATGCACCATCCAGAAACATGATTGGCTGTTTCTCTCAGGCGCTGTCGGTGCAGTGCTCCTGTCTCGTGGTATCAGTCCTATTACTTTGCTTGCTTCTCCTGGCCCTTCCTCCTCCGTCCTCACTCCCAGTGTGATTAGCAGCTCCTCAACTGGTCTCTCTGCATCTCCCAGTGACCTCCCAGAAGGCAACTCTGACTGTCCCAAGACCAGGCTTCTTGGAGCACAGAGTGGTCCTGATGCCACTTTCTGTCCTGTTCCTATTCCCTTAGTGTTGAATTCAAAGCAAAACCTTGGGAGAGAACCAACAAAGCAAGGTCTTGCCAAGCAACCCAAGCCTTCACATTCCATCTCAACAGCAAAAAATTCATATTTACATTTTAAAGGATAAACTCAATTGGCTCTTTACAAACTTTCCCTAGACTAATATAACTATATGACAAGAGAAAAACAAAATTGTTTTCAGTATTTTTTATCAAAAAAATTGGGTTCTTAGTTCTAAAAATGATATGGTTAGAATTCATGCTAAGATTAACTTAATCCCTTCATTCTCTGACTAGTGCAAATGAGACCCAAACAGCCAGTCAACAATAGAAGAATTACACAATCAAGATTCAATGGTGATGATGATGATGTGATTTACTGAGTAATAACCATGTACTCTTCTAAGCACTTTACATGCACTAACTTATTTGTCTTCTCCCCAGCCCTATAAAATAGCTACTATTATCCTCATTTCATAAATGAGTAATGTTTGGGGCTCAGATAGGTTAAGCAACGTGCTTAATATAACACAGCTAGTAAATGGTAAAGCTGTTTCTAACATAGAAAGCTCAAGAAAGTTCTGACAGCTCAAGAAAGTTTCTTTGCCTTTGGTGTATTTATTTCTTTTTGGCATGTACCTAATTATGAAATATTTATTGAGCTCTTTCTATGTGCTAGGCACTTACCTCATAAAGCATTTTGTCTGGCAGGAGAGATACAAATTAAGCAAATGATTACATAAATAAGTATTTGAATTACAATGATAATTAGTGCCATAAAGAAGAAGTTCTGAGTGCTTCTTGGAGAAACTATAATGGAGAGAATGAATCTCTGCCACACGGTCAGGGCAGCCTCCCCGAGAAAGAGATCTACATGCTGAGAGTTGAAGGATAAGAAGGAGGGAAAGAAACAAGGAACAGCATGTTCAGGACAAAGACTCTGAGTCAGGAACTAACTCAACATTTGGAAACCAAAAGGATGAGATGGTGGGGTCAGGTGAAAGGGGGATGAGAGGAGAGCATGGCAGGAGCCCAGTTGTGTAGACCTTTATGAGTCAAAATCAATGTTTGGCCCTTTATCCTAAGAGCTGTGGGGAGTGCTCGTGGTTATTCTCCATCTGCCCCTCCAAATCCACTCTCTACCTTCCCCTTCCTGCCCCGGCCCCAAAGGCTGAACTGGATGGTCTATGTCAATAAGCTCCATTATGCTCTGGCTTCCAGGTGGGCTCAGCCCGTGGAGAGCAGGTGCAGATGATCAGAGGACTGGCGAGGAGTGAGGTCGGGGTATGGCTTCCTGCTCCCTCCGTGCAGGTTGTGGCCACCATATTCTCCTACATACAGCCATAGATTTTGTTAGGTGGCACAATCCTTCAACCACAGCAGTGTTTCTCAACCTTTGTTCACCATCACCCCTGCTAAGAAATATCTTAACCCCTTGCACTCGCTTGCTTTTTTCCTCGATTCCTTTATTCTACTCGGGATTTAATTTTTTAAATACCCCAGATTTTACAAAGCGCAGCAGTAGAATAAAAACCTGGAGTTTCTTTTCATACAAACTTATTTATTGGGATTTTTTATATTTCAAATTATTGATACATTCAAAGAGTAATTTTAATCTCGGCATCTGAGTGCAAAAGGTTAAAGCATTTTATTTTCCTAATCACTTACTAGTGAATCTGTTTATGGGTTCTGCATGTATGGGTTGATGTACTTTATATATAAAAAGAATTTTTTTCATACCCCATCTTGAACCAATTTTCTCCCCCTTGGGAACAACGTCACCCCTATTGACAATGCCTGAGTTACAGCCACTTCTTCCCTTTGGCCCTTCAACCTACAGGTGGTGATGGCTCCACTATTGCTAAACTGGGGGTGCACCACCATCCCTTGCTGATTTTCCTTTCCCCTACCCCAACTTTTGTAAATAACACCCATATAACTCCCTGTTTACCATTTCCATGAGCCCTCTTTTTCCTACCAGGTCACTGACTGGTACAGCAGTCATCATAAATCTCTAAGAAGGAGAATAACATTGTCAGATATGCATGCTAAAAAACGTGGGAATTGTGTGAAGAATGCATTGAAATGGGGTAGGAGTAGGTGACCAATTTCAAGGCCTTAGCATGGTGACAATGGCAAGCAATAGCATTCTAGTTACTGGAGAGTCTTCAATTTTATCCAAATGATTGGTGTCACTACATTAAACTCAAATCTCTTCATCAGTACCAACACAAATGACCACTTGAAGGAAAACCGTGATGAGAGAATCTGCCAAGTCATATTATTATATGTGTTTCTAAAAATTAGGAGAAGGCTGAGGAAGGAAGCAGATGAAGTTTCCTCGCCATTTGAGAGTCAGACCCAAAGAGGGACAGGTTTAAGCTTGATTCTGACTCGCTGCAGAGCCATAACCAAATGGATTCTCAAGCCTGTTAGGGCTCATAACCAGTCGTAGTAGGAGGCACAATTTACTGAATGTCCCCTTACTCCACTAGGCACTTTAAATACATAATCTCATCAATCACTCCAGTAGTCCTGCAAGATTAGTCATTTCTCCACTTCAGAGATGAGTAAACCAAAATTCAAAAAATTAGGTAACATTCCTAAAGTCGATCATATAGTGTATAGATAGTGCTTTTCATCATTTAAAAATTGACTCATTTTATCTGTCAAACAATACTGAACTCAACATGATCTTGTCTACGACAAGAACATAGTTGGCAAATAAATTTCATTCCTCATTCCAACTCCATCAGATTGGAGGTGACTGCCTCGAGCAGTGCATTGAAAATTCTGAGACGAGCCAGGCAAGGTGGGAAACATGAATATAATTGATTAGTGATGTCTGTCACAGATAAGAGAATGAGAAATGGGGACATATATAGCACTTACCTTGCATCCCTCACAGACCTCTGCTACCCAAGGAGATATAAAGTCAATAGCTCCCACCTCATGCTCACCCCCACCCTGCAGGCACAGCTTGCCCAGACTGTGCTCATGGTGCAAGGTCTACCTGGAAGTGTGAAGCTATATTTCCAAACAGGATTTTTATTTTGTTAATCCACAACTTGAGCCAATGAGCCCATAAAAATAATGTGTGGGAACAATCCTCTTTCGTTACCTGTCAAGCACTCAGCATGCTGACATCACCAAGACTCGAGGAGCTATTTTCACATCCTATCACTGGGCCAAGGAGATGGGAACTGAATACTCTGGCACCCTCCCTGCAGTCCTCCCCAGCACAGGCTCCAGGGTCTTTCATGGAATAAAGTTTAGAAAGACAAACACTCAAATGTGCTGTTACTCAGACAAGCATGCTAGGATCCTAGAGGGTGGTAATAATTTTTCTGGCAGAGGGACATGAAACCACCGATAGAATAGAACAGAACCGTTAGCTCCCCTGGCAGAGATGGCTCTTGAGAATGGAAATCACAAACATTTCATTTAAGCTAAATGAAGTTATCTATGAACAGATCTAGTAAGTCATGAAATGTTCTCTGATATACTATATATTCATCCACCAAGGGCTCACTTAATGAAGACAAAGTAATATGAGACAGAGTGTCCATTCCAGATTGCAACTGGGCCAACAGGTCATCCACAAACAGGGAAGAAGCAGGAAGAAAATACAGAGCAATGACAACCCCTCCTGGTCCTGGCCAGCTGAGTTACAACAATCAGAGTAAGTGGGGATAAATGGGGGCTGTGGCAGGTGAAGCTGGTCACAGGGGGCTCCACAGAGGGAACAAGGGCTGCTCTGAGCTCTGAGGGTGGGCAGATATTGAGTTCATTCTGCTATAAAATGCCTCCTAAAAGGTGAAAGATTTATGCGATCTGAAGAGAAACCAGCTGGCTTGGCTCAGTGGATGGAGCTTCGGCCTGAGGACTGAAAGGTCCCGGGTTCCATTCTAGTCAGGGGCACATGCCCCCTTTACAGCCTCCATCCCCAGTCAGGAGGTGTGCAGGAGGTAGCCAATCAGTGATTCTCTCTCATCATTGATGTTTCTATCTCTTTCTCCCTCTTCCTTCCTCTCTGAAATAACCGGAAATATATATATATATATATATCAAAATGTATCATGGGTGCACAAAACCCACAGTGGTCAACAAGTTCTGAAAACACCAGGGCTCAGACTAATTTATCAATAAAATGAATATAGCCCAGAGCCTGATGTAAATGATAAAAGGAGTAGATACACTGCCTACAACCTGGTAAACACACAATAAACATTAGCTATTATTACTATTATTATTTTTTGTGTAATATTTCTAGGCAGATGATATTCATAATGATGATTAGTCAACTCATAGTGATATTAAATACTGGAGCAACTTAGATTATGAAATGTGCTGCCTTCAACCGCATTTTCTTTGTTCTTCCTCACAACAGCTCTAGGCGGAGAGCTATCCCCATTCTACAGATGAGAAAAGTGAAGCTCACAGAGTGTAAGTGGACTCAAGTCTGGGTGTCCCTGCCGCCGGAGCCTTTTCTACTTGGTGGAAAAGCAGGGTATCACTAAAGTCTGCAGCCCCAGCCCTGACTCCTGGGGGGCGGGGCCGGGGCAAGGGTATTTTCTCACAGGATAACCCAGGCAGGATTTAGAGTTTTAAATGCTGCATCTTGGCCTTCTGGATTCTTCCTGACTTCTCCAACCTCACATGGCACTCAGGGCAGTGGATCAGACTGCTGGAGCTCAAATCCTGTCTCTGCCCTTTAGTAACTGTGTGAGTTTGAGCAAGTGACTGGATTCTCACTGCCTCAGTTCCCTCACCTCTAGAGAGAAGAATAACAGTAGCAATGAAAGCCACTGCACCCGCTTGTTGAGAGGGGTGAGTTGTTCAGGTGTGACACTCTCTGGGACTACTTTCTACAAGGCGGGGGTGGAGGGCTCCTCTGTGCCAGCCACATGGTTTCCCCTGTTATTCCCTTCTTGACCCCACCCCTCATTGCTTCAGCATCACTCCAACTTTAACCCCCACTGGCCCAGGAGCCCCACATCGCTCCCGCCCACAGCTCCTTCGGGCCACATACAAGTGGCCCTGTCTCCATCCCACCATGGCTGTCTCCCTGTCCTCCCAGTGAGGTGGAAAGTTGGGAACAACCACCACAACAATTTCTGCAGCCTCCCAGTTGCATTTATTACCTTTTTAGTTTATTCCAAAACCGTGGAGATTTTTTATTTCTGGCTCTTGTCCTGGAAGAACCTCATTACCTTCCTGTCCATTCCTTCACCCCACAGAGGTTTTCCTCTCCTCCTTCACCTCTTGTCTGCTTCAACCCTCTCTGGCTTCTGACTTTGTCTCCAAGGTGTGCACCAGGGACGCTGGGCTGATGGGCAGTGGAGGCACTTGGTGGGAGTGGATTTGGGGTCCCATTGCTCACATCTGCATACCTGTGAGCACCTGGGGCAAGTTGGGAGGAGGATTGTGCAAGTGCAGAGCAGGTTCTATCTTTATTTACAATTTTTATAATGTGATCACCATGAGTTATTTTGCATTACTTTTCATATTTTAAAATCTTATATTTAAATATAACTTACCTGGATAATTTGAGGACGCCCTCTTAAATTTTGCACCTGAGAAGCTGGGCATCTTATTTGCCTCCCCCAAGTCCTCCTGTGTACTGCTGCCCTTGTAAACATAACCAGGTGATTCATCTCTGGGCTTCAGGTTCCCGTCTGCAAAATGGGCATAATGCATTCTCCCTCCACAGGTTACTCTTGAGGCTAAATGAGGGGACACTACTGGAAACAGCCCAGCACGCAGAGCACAATCAGCGCCCCAGAAATGTGATTGTTTTCACTTGTGGAAGTGGAACCAGCAGCCACACTTTGCTCACGTTGAGATGATCCTCAGAAGACCCCTTGGCAAGCTTCTCTCCTTCCCCCCTGTATTCTCCCTCGGGACACCTCGCCCAAGATCCCACTGCAGTGACCCAGCAACATGTCACAGAACTGAAAACTCTCCAAATGAGATTTCTAAATGTTTCGCATTAACTAAAATCGCCATGCACGTGATGCCTATGGCAGAGCCTGAAACAGTAAACCTAAGAAAAGATGATGCTTAACTTTGAACATTACAGTTTTCACCTATATCTTTGAAAAAAATTACCATTAAAATCAGTGTGTTGAAAATTCATTGAAACTAAAAAGGTTACAGCAATGGCAGCCAAAGGACCATAAAAAAGACCTCACAGGGAAGACATGGCAGTGGAGGTGGAAGCTGCAGGAAGGGATGGGAAGTGAATCCCCAACACATCATCTTGGGAATAACAAAAGCAGTTCCACGATCAGCTTTCAATGTAAGTTCCCATCAGGGGAAGACCTTTCACCTGTCAGTCAGCTGGGATAGTTTTCAACAATTGTTTCCCACTATTTTCCCCACTTGAAGGGAAGTTTAATCCATATGTTTCTGATTCCTTTACACCTAACTCGTCACAATGCTACACTGAGAAAGTTTTCGAAGAGTCAGGAAAATTCCCGTCTTTCTTTCATTTTCTTGTTCCGCCTCCTCAGTTCCCACCTCCCTCGCTGTGTGGACCTGGGCTTTTCCTTCGGCCATAAATCACCCTCCACCCCAAAGGCCGCAGCTGAACTCCGCTCCCAGCCCAGGATATTTCAATGGGTTTGCAATTTGGCAAACACAGGTTCTTTCATCCCTATAAAATGGAAATCCAAACATATCTTTTGTAGAAACCCCACACCTATCAACCCCTCCTGCTTGCTACCCCTGCCCTGCTACAGCCAGTAGACTGCTATGAAATAAACCAGATGTGCTCAGAAAGGCACCACGCTCACTTGTCCTTCGCCACCCAGCCTCCCCCAGCACCCACGCCAGCTCAGTGACTTCGCGATGCAGATAAGCCCTGGGCTTGGGTCCTCTCCACCACTGGGTCCTGCTGAAGTCCACTGGCGGCACGAAGCCTACCCTGGGTTGCAGGGTCAAATGACAGCTGCCAAAAGGTTAAAAAAAAAAAAGTTGAGGCCTACAGCTCTTAGAGTAGTTGGGATAGGGGGGTCAAGGGGAGAGAGACATAAGAACACATTAAAATGGACATTTTAAAGCCTGCAATTTGTGGCAGTCAGAGCTCATTTACTCAGCTAATGTCTTATTTAAAACTATTTGAGAGTGTGCGTGTGTGTGCGCGTGTGTTTGTTTTTTAAACCTGTTCTCAAGGACCCATTAACATATCATACACATACCCTTCCAGGAATAAGTTATCAGTTTCATGGTTTGACCATTAAACTGAGAAAAACAAGTCATTTGTAAACCCAATACAATTCATAAGTTCCCAGTTATAAAGTAATCCCTGATATCCACTCCAAAGCCCCAGGGACAGCTCAGCACAGCCAGTTTTTGGTGATCTGGTGATGAAAGATGTATTATTGAAATCCAGGAAACCTTGGGAAAAAATGTAGAGCAAAACTCTAAATCGAAATGAAATGCAGATCGCTTGGCTGCCATCAGAAGTTTTTCTTCCTTCCTCCCTTCCTTCCCCCCCCCAAACAATTCCACATAAATGTCTGAAGGCTTAGGACATGCAATTAAAAGATTTATATGTGGACTAGAAGCAAAACAATTGCATGGGTTTCAGGGTCTGTGGCATTTCTGAGATGGATTGGAGAGGCTTGTGGAGGACACACACTGACATATGACCCATTCCCTCTGCCCCACCAGCCAGCCGTTCTCTGGGTGCCACTCTCAGGATTCATTTTCCCAAGCCATCTAAGCCTGTCCTGCTCTCCCATATGACTAGAATTACTAGAATGTCCACCATGGACGGTGGCTGGTGAAAGCTACCTCGTCCTGAGTGACATTTTTCATTAAGTAACACCATTTGAGGCATGTTTGGGGAAAGAAACCCTATGGGAAAGTCAGATAGCTTAAGAAGACAAAAGAGGCTCTGTCTGGCACAATGATCCAGTTATTGTAGGATTTCACACTTCCAGCCCCACTCCCTCGTCCTTCTGCAAGCCAGACATGATCACAGTCTGACTGTCCCTCTTCCAACGCAAACAGGAAGGGCTCCAGATTCAGGAAGGATTTCACCTTCAGTCACAGAACTTTGCCTGTGGAAGGGACTAACGGCTACCAGGGAAGATGCTATCCTTCATTAGGATCACCAAGCCAGCTACAAGAGCAGTAGTTTCTCTCATAATTGCTTCCCTTTTCTCCTCTGCGAGAATTAGAATTTCAAATATGTTAGCTCTTTCTCCCTGGCCGTTCTTTCCCTCGACACCGCCTCCATGATCAACAGCTCCCCAGAATTTAGTAATGAAACCCCGGTGTGGAGTAGATCCTTCTGAAAGGAGATGTTATTAACAGAGAAATGGACCCTGACTAGTTCAGTGTCTGCAGAAAGAGAAGTCGGATGTGATTCAGTGGCCATATTTTCAGAACAGTCTGTCAATGACAGTTGGAAACATATGCTTTTTATAAATTTCTCATTCCAAAACAAAGACTGACAGTAAAGCCCCAGGCTTTGATATTTATATAAATTGTTAAGTGGTTCACTGGGGAAAGTACATTTCAATTAGCATGTCTCTTCTCATCACGTGGGCCTCAAGAAAGGCGTTCTGATTAAGCTGCTGTTGAGCAATACATCAAAGGTTGGGGCTTACCTTCGAGCTGTCTTCTTCAAGGCCAATGGTGTCACCTGATGCTAGCTTGAATTTTCTGAGTTTTTATTTAAAATCAAATTAGACATTCAAGATCCTACTTTACATCACCTCAGTTAAAGAAACCACTTTGTTTTAGCCTAATAGAAATTAACTAAGCAACTGCTAGGTAGCAGGCCTCGGGCTAAGTGACATAAAGAAGTGCCATGAGCAAGGTCATAGTAAGTCCTATCTTCTCAAAGGCTATGATCTGGAATGATTGTTGGTGCAAATGATACTGTTTACCAAATTTAAAAAAAAAAATCTATTTCTGGTTACTTGTTCTTATGGGGGAAGAAGAAATGAGCTATGGTTAAAACCAAGTGAAAATAAACTTTGCCTTTGTTCATGGCTTTATAAAACTACAATTCTACATCTTCAAATAAAAGATATTTTTTCTCACAACCTCTTTGTCATTCATCTTTTTAAGCTGAGATTATGTTCATAAACTATAGATAAACCAACAACTCATGACTCAAAAATCACAGTTAGCTGAGTTCCCCCCTCCTTTTGTGTACTCTGCTGCCGCCCTTAGGACAACATTATAAATTATGGGGTTTTTGAGTTAGGCTCTTTTTCTTTTCTTTTCTTTTTTTTAATGTGTCACTCTTTGCATCTCATTAGCTTTTGCAGACATCCTTAAGACTGACGGTACAATTTTGTGCAATTCAATCCAGGGGAACATGCCGAGCTCTCCCAGCCTGAAGAGTCCAGGAAAGACAAGGACACCAAATTTGTTCTCCTTATCTACCCAATTTAGTAGCCATTTGTCACCTTCAATTAAGTGTGAAATAATTACCCATGGCTTGAGTTAGGGAACAAAGTTTGAATGGCAGCAAAAAAGGGGAACAGTTGGTTCATGTGGGAAATGTGAGGTAACTAGGTGGTATGGTTAGAAGACACAGGGCAAGTCTATACCCAAAATATCTCTGACTCATGTCTGAAATTCTGCCATTGTGATTCATCCCTTTGTGTTATTAAATATCACTTTCTTCCTGAAGTTGTTTTTAAAATATCCACAGTTCAAGAAAGGGCAACAAAATAAGCCCCTGATTCAACCAACAACATATGTTTATTGAGCCTTTTCTATAAACCAAGCTTGATATTTCAAAGAAACAAGAGATCGTCATTGCCTGTAAGGAGCTCACCATCTAGCTCTACACAGGAAGTTTCATTCTTTAGAAGACACTCCCTTGATACTCCCCACCCCCCTTTAATTACTGTTCTCCTCACTCCTATTTCTTACTCAAGTTCATTAAAAGTTGAGTTTACTTTCACTAACTCTACTCCCATGCATACATGTATCCCCCGCCTCCAGGCTCCTGCCCCCACGAGTCCTAGGAATAAGGTCACCCAGGACCTCCTTTTAACCAAATTCAAAAATCTTCTTTTTTGCTGTTCATATTGTATGTAACTTTTCTAGAAAGGTTGACTTTTCCAAACATGTCTTTCTTGGAACTCTATTCTCTTAATTATTTATACTAACTCCTCTTCCTCTTCCTTTCTTTCAAGTATTGGTGGACTTTAGGGTTCAGTCCTTTGGCCTTTGGCCTTTACTCTAACCAGTGCTTCTCAACCAGGGGCAATTGTGTCCCTCAGGGGCATTCTGCAATCTCTGGAAATATTTTTGATAGTGACAACTGGATAGGGGGCTTGCTAATGGCACTGGATAGAAGCCAGGGATACTGTCAACCATCCTACAATGCAGAGGAAAGTCCCCTGAAGCAAGCAAACAAAAAACATGTTCCACCAAAAATGTCAGTAATGTGAAAACCAAGAACCCCTGTTCTATATTATCCCTGGGTAATATAGCTTACACACATGGCTTCCACTACTAACTCCTTTGTAGAAATTACCGAAATCTTAAAAAAAAAAAAAAAAAAGGAAGGACAGAACAGAAGCCCAGAGTTATACACCCAATGGACCAGAGTCATCTGTACCTGTGGGTTCCACAGCACCTGGAAGGAAATAGGGCCATACTGAGCTCAGCTTTTTCTTTCACAAAACACCTCTTAGCTGATGACACTATCCAGTCTCCCAGACTTGAGTCCTGGAAGTTAGCCTTAATTTTTCCCTTCCTCACCACCAAGTCCTTCTGATTCTACCTCCTAAAGAAATCTCAAAACTATCCTATCCTAACCACTTCCATAACCACTGCCTTAAGTCAGACCCTCCTCTTTATCATTTACACCCAAAATATACTTAGAATAAACCTTCCATCTGCAAACCCACATCCCAGCAGACCATCCTTTTCAAAAAAAAAATTACATAATTACAGTTGATATACATTATTATATTTGTTTCAGGTGATTAGAAGTTATATAACCCTGGTGATTAGATATTATATAACTTACTAAGTGATCATCCCAATAGATCTAGTACTCATCTGACATGATAGTTACTAAAATAGTATTGACTATATTCCCCATGCTGTACTTTACCTCCACATGATTATTTTGTAACTACCAATTTGTGCTTCTAAACTTCTCCACCTTTTTCACCCATCTCCCCAATCTGGCAACTGTCAAAATGTTCTATGTATCTATGAGTCTGTTTCTGTTCTGCTTTTTCATTTTTTTTTTTAGATTTTTATATATTATATATTATATATATATATATTCCATTTTATTGTTCATATTTTTTTAATCTTTTTTTCTTCTTCTTAAAGAAGACCCTTTAACATTTCATGTAATACTGGTTTGGTGGTGAGGAACTCCTTTAGCTTTTTCTCATCTTGGAAGATCTTTATATGTCCTTCTGTTCTAAATGACAGCTTTTCTAGGTAAAGTGTCTTGGTTGTAGGTCCCTGCTTTTCATTGTTTCAAATATTTCTTGGCACTCCCTTCTGGCCCGCAAAGTTTCTGTTGAGAAATCAGCTGACAGTCCTGGGGGAGCTCCCTTGTAGGTAACTACAGTCAAACCTCAGTTCTTGAACGTCTCCCATCTTGAACAGTTCACTTCTCAACCTGACAACCCTTTCATGCTGATACCTATATGACCAGTCCTGCATCTCTCAGGCAATAAACAAATGAGAGAATGCACTAGTATGAATCAGTTAACTGCCAAACTTCATGTTAACATCTCAGGAAATTGTGCTGCGAATATTTTCTTGTATTTTTGCTTTTGGTGCTGCTTATTATTGTTAAATATTTTTACTGTACATTTATTTCCTTTTTAAAATTTTTCATTTATATTTCATGTCCTTTTTATTTTTAAAATGCTTATTTATAGATTAAACTGTACATTATACATGTACTGTATATTAAAAAGGTTAAAACAGGGAATCCTTTGGGGGTCCGGAATAGATTAATTCAATTTACATTATTTCTAATGGGAAAAAATGATTTGATTTTTAAACAGCCTAAACAAATTAAGTTTGAGAATTCACTGAACTGCTTTTCTCTTGTTGCTTTTAAGATTCTCTCTCTTTAACCTTTGGCATCTTAATTATGATTTGTCTTGGTATGGGTCTCTTTGAGTTTATCTTGTTTGGAATTCTCTGATCTTCCTGGACTTGTATGTTGATTTTCTTCACCAGGTTAGGGAAATTTTTTGTCATTATTTTTTCAAATAGGTTTTCAATTTCTTGCTCTCTCTCTACTCTTTCTGGCACCCCCATGATGCAAATGTTGGAATACTTGAAGTTGTCCCAAAGGTTTCCTACACAATCTTCATTTTTTTTTTATTCTTTTGTTTGTTTTTACTGTTCTGGATGACTGTTTTTTGCTTCCTTATATTTCAAATTGTTGTTTTGATTCTTGAGTTAATCTATTCTACTATTGATTCCTATAAAGTATACTTTATTTCAGTTAGTGTATTCTTCATTTCTGACTGGTTCGTTTTTTATGGTTTCCATGTCCTTTTTTAGGCTGCTGAAGTTCTCTCTAGTTCATGTACTATTCCTCTAAATTCATTGAAGATTCTTATGACCAGTATTTTGAACTCTGCATCGATTGGATTGCTTGTCTTAATTTTTTTTTTTTTTGGAGTTTAGTTCTGTTCTTTTATTTGGGAGATGTTTCTTTGTCTCCTCATTTTTGCAGCCCCCTTGTGTCTGTTTCTATGTATTAGGGAGAAGTCCTGCATCTTCCAGGCTTAGTAGAATGGTCTGATGTAGTAGGTGGTCTGTAGGGTCCAGTGGCACAGCCTCCTTATTCACCTGAGCTGCCCCCCACCCCCTGTGTGGGCTATGTACACCCTCCTTTTATAGTTGAGCTTTGACTGCTGTTGGCACATCAATGAGAGGAATTTACCCTCAGATTGATCGGCTGTAAGGACTGGCTGTGATCACTGTGGAGGATCAGCTGTGCAGGAGCCCATCACATGGAGCAGGGCTCTGGTGCCCGTTGAGTCTTCCCCTTGAGTGTGTCACTGGTGGAGGTGGTTGGATTATGCTTTGATGTGGTCTGAATCTGTCCATTGGATGTGCTGGCTCTGGAGCCTCCTGGGAGGTATAGGCCAAGGTCAGCTGCTGCCTGTGTTCAAACTGGGGCCACCCAGGATGAGCTACAAAGTGATCTGTAGATAGCTGCTACTTGTGCTGGGGTTGGAGGTGCCCAGGAGATGCCATCTGTGAACCAAGGCCAGCTGCCACTAGTGCATGGACTCAGTGAGAGGTATGGAGCTTGCCAACACCAGATGCTGTCTGGTTGAGAGATTTCAGAAAAATGTGAAGCATGAGCTAAGACAAGCTCTTGGTATAGAGAAGCCACTGGAATCAGCTTGAGTGGGCCCAAAAGTTGGGTGAGGTGGGGTCTCAGGGAATCACCAGGGCCAGCCAACAGTGTTAGCCAGGTTGATGGAGACTCAGATATAGCTCCTGCCTGCTAGTTCTATGGGGGAAGGGTTCAGAAAAGGAACAATGGCCCCTGCCAGCACTTCTTTGTGGGAGAAAGTTGCCCCTCCAGCCCTTACATTGATGCCATGGTGTCTTTTGAGCTGCTGCCCCAGTAGATTTCTGTTCAGCTAGATCAGGCAATTCTGAATTATTTATAATTTTAATGTGGTCATGGGACAATGCCAGTACCACATATATATACACTGTCATCTTGACTGGAAGCCCTGTAGACCATCCTTTAAACACCTAACTGAAAGGCTTTCCTATATTATCTTCTCTGAGTCTTCCACCCTTTGATAACAACCCCCACATTGTCTTCACATCCAGTTAAATCTGATCTAATAAAAGAGTAATATGCAAATTGACAATCACTCCAACACAAGATGGCTGCCCCCATGTGGTCAAAGATGGCTGCCCCCATGTAGACACAAGATGGCCGCCACAAGAAGGCTGGCAGAGGAGGGAAGTTGTGGGCAGTTGGGGGTGACCAGGCCAGCAAGGGAGGGCAGTTTGGGGGGACCCATGCCTGCAGGGGAGGGCAGTTGTGGGCGATCAGGCAAGCAGGGAAGGCAGTTAGGGGTGACTGGGCCAGCAGAGGAGGGCAGTTGGGGGAGACCAGGTCAGCAGGGGAGGCCAGTTGGAGGGCAACAGGACTGCAGGTGAAGGCAGTTGGGGAGGGGGGGAGGCCTGCAGGGGAGAGCAGTTGGGGGGGACCAGGCCTGCAGGGGAGGGCAGTTTGGGGGGACCAGGCCTGCAGGGGAGGGCAGTTGGGGGGGGACTCAGGCCTGCAGGGGAGGGCAGTTGTGGGCAATCAGGCCAGCAGGGAGGGCAGTTAGGGGTGACCGGGCAAGCAGAGGAGAGCAGTTGGGGAAGACCAGACCAGCAGGGGAGGGCAGTTGAGGGGGACCAGGCCTGCAGGGGAGGGCAGTTTGGGGGGACCAGGCCTGCAGGGGAGGGCAGTTGGGGGGGGGGGACTCAGGCCTGCAGGGGAGGGCAGTTGTGGGCAATCAGGCCAGCAGGGAGGGCAGTTAGGGGTGACCGGGCAAGCAGAGGAGAGCAGTTGGGGAAGACCAGACCAGCAGGGGAGGGCAGTTGAGGGGGACCAGGCCTGCAGGGGAGAGCAGTTTGGGGGGGCGGGGGGAAGGCTACAGGGGAGGGCAGTTAGGGGTGAACAGTCCAGCAAGGGAGGGCAGTTAGGGGCGACCGGGACAGCAGGGGAGGACAGTTAGGGGTGACCAGGCCAGCAGGGGAGGGCAGTTAGGGGCAATCGGGCCGGCCGGGGAGCAGTTAGGCATCGATCAGGCTGGCAGTGGAGTGGTTAGGGGATGATCAGGCTGGCAGGCAGAAGTGGTTAGGGGCAATCAGGCAGAGGCAGAAGACTGGTTGGGAGCCAGGCCTAAACAGGCAGTTGGACATCCCTCAAGGGGTCCCAGATTGGAGAGGGTGCAGGCTGGGCTGAGGGACAACCCCCCACCCCCCCGGTGCACGAATTTTGTGCACCTGGCCTCTAGTATAATAATAACAATGACTAATATTAATTTAACATTATTCCAGGTGCTTTTACATAAAATCTGATTTTAATCTCTCTTACAGATAGGGATCTTATATTCATTTTACATATGGCAAAGTTGAAACTGCAGTAAGTTAATTAAGTTTACCATGGTCACCGAGCTATAAGTGGCAAAATAGAGTTTTAAGCCTAAGAGTAGTGGGTTCCAAACCTAATACTCATGTGCTACTACATCCATTGTCCTCACATTTACAGAGGACAAATCTTCCTATAGTGGAAAATTAGTTGAACATATAGCATATAATGGAGGACATAGACTATTTTAACATAGACTATTTTATTCTCGGGTATAAGTAGTCCTTGTTTAAACTTCTGTTAAAGCCCTTACAATACTGCATTTTTGTTTGATTGCCTCAAGTCAATTTCACAAATATTTGATAATAATACATGTACATATAAATATATTTATATACATAATATTTCACTTTAAATATATTATCTGTGGTTGATACCAAGGGCTTGTAGCAAAGTAAATATTCAGAGAAGTAGATGACTGGCCTGAGTCTAGACCCAGGGATTTTGAGTGACAGCTAAAGTTCTTACCCTGGTGGAGTGGTCAGTCCCCAGACAAACTTCATCAACTCTTCGGTGTTTCTGAGGACCACTTCCAGCTCTACACAAACAGTCCTAACCGCAGTTTTTTTATTTGTAAAATGAAAATATTACTTGTCTATAATTTATCTTTAATTATTCTCCTTGTTTTGTCTCTTGATTCTATCCCAAGCAGGCTTTCATCCTCTCTCTCCACCAACAAAGCCATGTTATTAACAACTAGAGGCCCGGTGCACAAAATTTGTGCATGGGGGGGGTGGGTGTCCCTCAGCCCAGCCTACACCCTCTCCAATCTAGGACCCCTCAAGGAATGTCTGATTGCCCGTTTAGGCCCAATCCCGGTAGGATCGGGCCTAAATAGGCAATCGGACATTCCTCTCACAATCCAGGACTGATGGCTCCCAACTGCTCACCTGCCTGCCTTCCTGATTGCCCCTAACCACTTCTGCCTGCCAGCCTGATCACCCCCTAACCACTCCCCTGCCAGCCTGATTGATGCCTAAGTGCTCCCCTGCCAGCCTATTTGCCCCTAACTGCCCTCCCCTGCAGGCCTGGTCACCCCTAACTGCCCTCCCCTGCAGGCCTGCTCCCCCCAACTCCTCTCCCCTGCAGGCCTGGGTCCCCCCACAACTTCCCTTCCCTGCAGGCCCGGTCACCCCCAACTTCCCTCCTCTGCTGGCCTGGTCACCCCTAACTGCCCTCCCCTGCAGGCTTGATCACCTCCAACTGCCCTCCCTTGCAGGCCTGGTCCTCCCAACTGCCCTCCTCTGCTGGCCATCTTGTGGCGGCCATCTTGTGTCCACATGGGGGCGGCCATCTTTGACCACATGGGGCAGCCATCTTGTGTTGGAGTGATGGTCAATTTGCATATTACTCTTTTATTAGATAGGATAAAGCCATGTTATTAATCCAATAGTCTGCATTTTACTGGATTTAGCAGCAGCATTTGATTTAAATGTCACATGTCCTAAGTGATAGAGATACAAGACAGAGAGAAGCTGCATTATACTCACTAGACTTTGTATGAACAAGAAATAAACTTTTATTGTGTACATCACTGAGATTTCAGGTTAGGATAGGCAGGCCAAAAATGACCACACCCTAATCCCCTGAACCGTGTGATATATTTCCTGACATGACAAAAGGAATTTTACAGATGTGATTAAGAATATGAACTTTGAGATGGGGAGACTATTCTGGGTTATCTGATAGGGTCCAGCCTAATCACATGAGCCATTAAAACCAGAGAACTTTTCCCAGGTAGGTCAGAGAGATGCAATGTGAGAAGGATGAAACAAACCATTGGTGGCTTAAAGACGAAGACAAGAGGCCATGAGCCAAGGAATGCAGTCAGCTGCAAAAATGGAACCTGGGACCTACAACCATAAGTAACTCAATTTTACCATCAATATAAAAAGGTAAGGAAATTCTGCCTTCAAGCCTCCCCAAATGGCCACAGCTCTGCTGACACCTCAATTTTAGACTGGTGAGAACCATAGCACACTTCTGAACTACAAAACTGAAAGATAATACATTTGTGCTGTTTTAAGCCATTAAATTTGTAGTAACTTATCATGACAGAATAAATAACTGATATATAAGGTAATTTTCTCACAGTAGCATATCCCTGCCTATGTTGACTAATACATACATGTAAATCATTGAAGCACATAGTTAAACACTCAATAAGCCTTATCTGTACCAATTATTTTTATTGAATGGGATAACTGTTTCATGTGACCAGCCCCCTCATGAGAAACCACCGTGGGTTTCACTAAATAGATATTTCAGATATTTTAGGATAATTTTGATGTTGATTGAATGGCAAAAGGTGATTCTCTAATTTCCAGTGAAGACTAAGTGCAGTGGCTCTTGTTACTCCATCAGTATCAGAGTTGACAAATTAGGATGCATACGAGCTACCCCATATCAACATAGACCACCTTATATACTCTCTCCACAGCCCCTCACTCTCAGCAAGTATTAGTAGCACTGATGCCCTGGAGACCACAGACAATAAAAAGTAAACAAACAATACATATATACTATAACAATGTCAATTTTGACTTGAAATTACTAAGGAGAGAGTTATATTACACATGCAAAGCCTTATTTCTCTGAAGTGCTGGGAAAATATGTCCAACAGCACTGGAAAGAAGTCCTAGACTGCTTCAGATGCTGGTGATGAGAGAGGCCAGGTGCAATTAGTCTTGGCTACCTGGCTGACACCACACCTCCTGTGGGCAGAAGATTTAGGATACCTCTTCCACCAAAACCTTGTCCTTACTTGAATAAATGGCAAGGAAGACACAACCCTAAGAAAGGGTTACCAGTCCTGACTTCAGACACCACCTCACCACAGGATGTTCTGGTGAGGAAAATGTTCTGGACCCAAGTCAGGGCACCAGGATTCTGCTGCTGGCTCTGCAACTAAACCTTATGTACCTTTCCTTTGCCAATCCCTCTTTATACCTTCATCTGTGAAATGGACATAATTTTAGTCTCTTCCCCACCAATCATATTAGTTATTATGAAGAGCTGATGAGAAAATCAGTGTTTGCATCATTGTGAAGATCCAATGAGAATATGTTTTCAGCTTTCTGGTTCTAAGAAAGAAAAAATGCTGAAGTACGGGTTGTTAGGAGGAGGATTCTACGAGCACTGAGGTTAGGAAGAACAAGGGTAGGCATAATGAAGTGACCAAATTTATAGCACAACTCCAGGACCTGGGGTGGGTCTAATGTTCCTCAAATTCTTCCCTTCCCTATTGGCTGCCATGGGTGAGAGAAATACCTTTTCCATAGTGACAGATTAGGCTTAAAGAATTAATCCACGTGGGGGAAGGAGCACAGTGATTACATTCCTGCTAAGACGTAAATGGCAGACAAAGGCTGGTTTCCTAAAATCAATGCTGGATTGGGCAGGAGTACCTCAATGGGCATGAGTATTTAGGAGTAGGTGTACCAACCAGAAGTGGATGAAGAGGTGGACTTTAATACAAACACTCTGGCTCCTGTATGAGAGCCAGTTCTGCCAAACTATCCGTGCTGAGATCAATCAGATTATGTCAACCATCCCACCTGCTGGGGCCAGCTGAGTAGGTGTGTCCTTCCTCCATCATCCCACAAAGCTGGACCCTTGAAAAGCACAAATTTTTGATCTGGGCTAGTCAAGTATCTCTGCTCCTCTGTGCAAATCTCCAAACCAGCTCTGAAGATTCAATACTATCCCTAATAGAACCAAAGGTTGCCCTCAAAACGTAAGTCAGAAGACTTAGGGTACTTCTTAGAATTCATTAACAATAACTGTCACTTCTTAGAAATGTCAGCTATTTCAGCAAACAAGGTTTTGATCCTGCATTAGCTAAGGTTTTCAATATACTACCATAACAATAACAAATAACCTCATACCTTCTCCATCTTGTTCCATAATTATTTTGGTGGGATGTACCATATGCCTAGACCTATGTTTGTAAAGTGAGAGGGTTATAAAATGAATAAATTGTAATCTCTCCCCCTGGGCTCTTGCTGTCTGGCTGGAGAAGCAGGAGTGCTCCACAGTATAACCAGAGACCACTCTAGACAACAGGAGAGATCAGGTCCAGTTTTGAGCCACTCGTTATACTTGTGTTTACAGGTGCCTTCCTCTGGGTTGGTATTAGTAGCAAATTCACACCTATGTGCATGATTTTTCTTTCTTTTCCCTGTGTCAGAAAAAGACTAAAAGGAAACATACCAAATTTTAACTACTGCTTCCATTACTGTTTCAACAAGAATGCTTTTTCTTCTCCTACTTTTTTATACTTTTCAAATTGTTTTAACATATAACAGAAAAGATATGGTCAATTTTATTTTTAAAAGTACAAACAAAATGCAGTTGCCCACATAAGATTTTAATGTAGCAAGCCAGTATATACTCGACAGCAATGTGTTCCTTTACATACAATAGTTGTAATGAGGCTAAGTTCTGTTATAATCTCCATTTTATCATACATAAAGGTTTTGAGGCATAGATAGGTTACATTTGGCCCAAGTCCACACTATTGATAAACAATGAGATGAGAGGTAAAGCCAGGTAGGCTGCCCTAAAACTTGTCCCCTGGGTCATTCTGTTCTACTCTGTGCTTCCTCAATAAATAAGTGATCACTTTTTCCCCTCAACGCTTGTGATTCCTAAAACATCTTCCAAATCTTCCCTGAAATTCTTTTAAAAGGAAAAAGAAAGGAACCCACAGAGGAAACTGGTTCAGCTTCAACATAGTCCTTGGCCACTTTCACTATGGTCGTGCTTTGGACTATGGGAGTATGTCCTGAATGACACATTCTCCCAGAATGTGAAATTGTGATCCTAGAGGGCTCTGAACTGTGAAAGCTGGTCGGGCTGCCAAAGCAGACACAGGCTCCCCAGGAATCCAGGCACTAAAGTCAAGGTTTACAGTGAGGGATGAATGCCAGCCAGTGTTCTGACCTAAACATAGCTTTTGTGAAATTCATACTCCAGTGTCTTAAAATGCTTCATGCATGAAGTGCATATTTCTCTTATTTTATAATTATTTTTTAAAACACATGGGCCAAGGGCTTAAAC
The DNA here is from genome assembly GCF_027574615.1 of Eptesicus fuscus. NCBI lineage: Eukaryota > Metazoa > Chordata > Mammalia > Chiroptera > Vespertilionidae > Eptesicus > Eptesicus fuscus. The sequence continues at coordinate 10,446,433 of NC_072483.1, forward strand.
ACTTCTTCCATTTTCCATAACAGCTTTTTTTAAAAAGGGGGGGATTGAGACAGTTTGACGTGATGAAATTTTCTCACCATAGTTTCTACCCCCACTTTTTCTTCCCAGACTCAACAGGGCATTATGAAATGGCGAGAGAGGGAAATAAGCTTCTCTTTTGCATGGCTACCTTGTCTTAACATGAGTCTGTCCAATACAGAGACCAAAAGAGATTTTTAGGGAACAGATGTTAACTCTTATCCCACCAGAGATTTCCTGTGAATGGAGCCTGCCGGGCTCTCTAAGGCAGCAACCTGTGTTGATTTGGAGTTTAAGATTAAGCTAACCTCCTCTAGCTGGAAGAGTCTTGTTTCCCACCTCTGGAATTCTCTCTCTGTTCCTGTTGAAATGCTCCCAGTATCTGTCAAGAATGGACCTCTTGGTGCTGAGATACCTGCTTCAGCTCTTCTCCATCGCTCCTGATTATTGGCAATTCATTTTAGAGCCACCAGATATAAGTTTATTTTTTTGCCAGAGAGCTCCAAGTTATCACAGATCCATAAGGAGAAAGGGAGGTAGAGATAGAGGTAAAGATAGAGATAGAGATAGAGATAGAGATAGAGATAGAGATAGAGATAGAGATAGAGATGATAGAGATAGAGATAGAGATAGACAGAATTATTGACTTAATTTTGAAATCGCCTTGTGAGAAGGTGGATTGCCTAACTGTGAACTAATATTTCATGTATTAATGAAACCAACTCTCTGATGAGAGAAATATATGACCAGAGATATGCAGAAGTGAGGTCAGAGACCCCAGAATGCAATGGTTCATATGCCAGAGGGAACAGTTCTGAAGATGTAAAAATACAAGAAACTTTATTCATAAAATAAATCTTCATTCATCCAAGTGTGCAATAAAGACAGCACTTCTGCTAGGGTGGGTCAGCAGGCCATTAAGGTGGTTGCTTTTGTTTCCCAAGGTCCTCATTGCTCTTAGAGCCCTCTCAAATTACCCCTGTCCACACAGCACTGACCTCAGGGAAGAGAAGGGACTGCTGTCTGCTAACGCCCTCCTACTAGGCAGGATTATAACCCTTCCCATGATACCCTGTGCAGAACTAAAATAAACTTCATAAATGGTAGGATCTCAAAGGGACAATCAACTCAGACCTCAGATCGTGGCTCACAAGGTAGAACTTCTTCATCTTCATTCAGCTTGCAGCCAACCACCAGTGTCTCCTGCTGCTCCTCAAGCCTGTCTCCTACAGTGGTGCTGCCTCATTAATCTTCACCCTTCCATCCCAACAGCCCTCCCAGGAGCACTTGTCAAGATGTCTGCTCTGCTAAGGTTTAGACCCAATAGAGGCAGAGGGCTCAGAGTTGCTGCCATTGCCCTCTCTGCCTCCCTCTCCATTCCACTTCTTCCCTGGAAGACGGACTATAAATGAAGATCTGTTCTGAGGAGATCAGCCAGATCGCGATATGATAAGAAATACACAGAGAGCAAGGGTCCTTTTTAAAATGGGATTAGAGTGTATTCTTTGTATTTTTCATAGAGAATCAAAGACGTTAGAATGTCCTGACTGTAATGTAGAATTTTTCTTACCTAGACTGTAGGTTTGGTTCCTCCACTAACTTCATGAATTACTCTAGTAAGTCTCTTCATCTCTCAGAAATGAAATCATATCATCTAGATTCTAGAAAGTTCTCTGCAGGGCCTCCTTTGTATGAGTTAAATTATAAAGACAACCAGCATTTATTATATATAAACAGATTGCTTCTTTCTCTTCAAAAGATTATAGTAGTAGAGAGTTTTGGTCAATGTACAGACAACTTAAAAAAAAAAAAAGTCTATACTAAGGGAAAATGAGCCAGGAAAGAGGAGGAGAGTGTGGGAATCTGGAGCAATAGAAGTGGATTCTGGAAGAAGAAAGTACTTAAAGGAAGAGTAATGTTAGTATTGATCTTTTCCGGGGCTATCTATTTTTTCTCCTGAGTATGCCAATATGTCTTAATTACTTATGCCATTTTCTTAATTACTATAGTTTTATATTGTCTTGATATCTGTTAGTATAAGAACTACATCTTTGTTGATCTTCTTCAAGCTTGTCTTGATTATTACTCTATTCCTCTACACATTTTCATATCAGCTCGTCAATTTTCATTTTAAAAAGCAATGAAAGTTTTTATTTAGATTACCTTGAATCTATTGATCAACTTAGAGAGATATTACTTCTTTACAATATTGAATCTTTCAGTCTATAACATGAACTATCCCTCTAGTTACTTAGGTTTTCTCCAATTTCTTCTAAAATTATTGTAGTTTTTACTGTACAAGTGTTGTACATCATTTGTTTGATTTACTTCTAGGTTTTTAGTAGATTTCTATACTATTGCTTAAGGTACCTTTTTAAAACTTTATTCTATTGTTGTTTGTTGATTGTATATTAAATACAATAAATTTGAAAATAGTGCTTTGTATCTAGCAATCTTAGTAAATTTATTTATCTTAAAGTTTATATAATCTTTTATACTATGATTTATAAAGTCATGTATATAAATAATTATAATTTTATGTATTTATTTTTTATCTTTAATAGATGGCTACTCATAGATGTCTAATCTTAATCATTGAAGCTTGTAAACATTACTTTATTTAGAAAAAGACCCTTTGCAGATACAATTAATGAAGAATCTTGAGCTAAGGAAATTGCCCTGTATTATCTATGTGGGCCCTAAATGACATCAGGAATCTATGTATATAAAAGGCTAAGGGAATGGCTGACTGATCATCCGGCAGGTAGGTATGATGTGCACTGACCACCAAGGGGAAGACGCTCAGCACAGGAGCTGCTGAGCAACAACAACTTTGCAGAGTGCCCTCTCACACCCTGGGACCCCTTGGGGGATATTGGACTGCCAGTTTCGGCCCGATCCCTTCAGGCCAGGCAGAGGGACCCCACCTGCCAGATGGACCCCACTCACTCCACAGACACCCTTCGAGCCCCAGCACCACCCCAGGTGTGGCCGGCCAGGGAGGGACTGTGGAGGTTGGCTCCAAGGCGTGTCTGGCCCATCTGCCCAGTCCTGCCCCACCAGCCGCCTTCTAATTCATTTCCTTTCAATGTGCATGAATGAGTGCACTGGGCCTCTAGTGTCCTTATAAGAGAGAAGAAAAGGTATATAATACAGACACACAGAGGAGAAGTTGATATGAACATGGAGGCAGAGATTGGAGTGAAACAGCCACATACCTAGGAATGCTGAGTCAACCACCAGAAGCTAGAAGAGACAGTAATAACTTCTTTGCAAGAGTAGAGGGAACATGATCTTGTCAAATTTGGGGCTCCTAGTCTCCAAACCTGTAAAGAAAAGACATTTTTGTTGTTTAAACCATCAAATTTGTAAAAGTTTATTACAGCAGTCAGAGAAAACTGATATATTATTCTAATGGCTTTTATTTCTTCTTCTTGCTTTCTTGCTTTGGCTATCACTTCAGAACAATGTGAATAGAAGTATATAGCAAATATCTTCATCTTGCTATTCAGTGGTAAGACTAAATATTTTAGCATTGATTATGTTAGCTGAAAGGTTTATAAGAAATCCATTAATTAGATTAAGGCAATTCTTATCTATTCCTGGTTTGCTAAACTGATATTATATTTGATCAAATTATTTTTCTGCAATTATTGAGATGATGACATAGTTTTTTTCCACCATTCCAATTATGTGACAAATATGCTGACTGATTCTTCTTTTTTTTTTGTTTTTTGAGTGCTTATAATCTTATAGGTACCATTTTATTTTTTAATTTATATTTATTGTTAAAACTATTACAGGTGGCCCTTTTTTTCTCTCATTGACCCCCTCTACCTCATACCTCTCCCTCCCCAGGCCTTCCCTGCATTATTGTCTGGGTCCATAGGTTATGCATATATTCGTATGTAAGTTCTTTGGTTGATCTCTTCCCACGCCCTCCCCTCCTCCTCACTGCCTTCCCTCTGAGATCCGCCAGTCTGTTCTATGCTTTTAGGTCTCTGGATCTATTTTGTTAGTCAGTTTATTTTGTTCATTAGATTCCACATATAAGTGAGATTATGTGATACTTGTCTTTCTCTTACTAGCTTATTTCACTTAGCATATTACTCTCCAGGTCCCTCCATGTTGTCTCAAAGGGTAAGTGATCCTTCTTTTTTATAGTTGTACTAGAGGCCTGATGCACGAAATTCATGCAAGGGGCTCGGCCCTCACAACCCCAGCTTCGTCTGGAATATCATCTGGACAGTCGTTCTGCTGTTCAGTCTAATTAGCATATTAGCTCTTTATTATATAGGATAGTATTCCATTGTGTAAATGTACCAAATTTTTTTTATCCACTCATCTATTGATGGGCACTTGGGCTAAATAAGCATTGCATTCCAGGAACAAACATAATTATCCTTCTATGTTTCTCTGGATTTGACTTGCTAATATTTATTGAGAATTTTTCTATCTATGGTCATAAAAAAGATTAGACTATAATTTTCCTTTCTTATAATGCCCTTGATAAGTTTCTAAAATCAAAGTTAGCCTGACTTCATGCTACTAGTTGAGAAAAGTGTCTTCTTCTATTTTATGAAATAGTTTCTGTGAGATTGGTTTTATTTCTCCCTTCAATGTTTAGAATAATTCATGTGAATTTATGGGGGCATGGAGTTTTATTACAGTAGGTTTTTAATAATAGATTCAATTTAGTTGATAAAACAAAATTATTTAGATACTTTTTTTTTCTAGTGTCAGTTTTCATGAGCTATATTTTTCAAGAAATGTGTCTATTTTATCCTTCTTGTCAAATATACTAGCATATATTGGTTGATAGCTTTTTCTTTTAATTACCTGTAGGATCTGTAGTGCTGTCCTCTTTTGAATTCTTTATATTGATAATGTGTGCTTCTCTCCTTATCTTGTTCAGTATTATTAAGGATTTTCAATTTTATTAATCTTTATAAAGAATTTTGTTTAATAATTTTTCTACTATATATTCATTTTCTATGTCATTAGTATCTGTTCTTTATTATTTTTTCTTCCATTTTCTTTGGGTTTAATTTTATATTTTTTCTGATTTCTTGTGATGAATACTTCAATAACAATTTTGGCCTCCTTTTTCTAGTAGATGCATTTATGACTAAAAAAATCAATTTAAGAATAGCTTTAGCTGCATCCCAAAATTTATTTATATTATATTTTATTATCATTCAAAAAAATTCTCTTTTTCATTATAGGTATTTCTTTGATCCAGGGATTGTTCAGAATTACATTATTAATTTCAAGACATCTATTTTCCAGTGTTTTTTGAAAATGGATTTCTAGCTTAAATCCCATGAGATCAGAGAAGGTACTATATTATTTTAATCATTTGAAATTTTTTGAGATTATCTCCATACTGATAATGAGGTAAGTTTGATAAATGCTTATTTTACACTTGAAAAAAAAATTGTATTCTATAGATTTGGGGTATAGTATCATGTATATATTTTTAAAAGATGAAGTATGTTAAAGGTATTATTTAAAATAAAGTATTTGTTATCCCCATTTACTTCTCTCCAACATGTTGTGCTATTATATTTGCATACCTAAATTCTACACATATTTCAGCCACATAAGACTTCCCACTATTGTTTTACTCTTCCTCACCTTATTTCTATCGGAGACATTGTCTTCAGTTTAAGTTTCATGCAAAACCATTAACAGTTATCTCTATGTATGATAGAAACCACATTAGTTTCACTTGCAAATTTGAATATGTTCATTGGGTATGAATTCCAAGTTAGCTGATATTTTATTTCCACGCTTTAAAAGTAGCATTCTTATGTCACCTTACTTCCACAAATTCTGTTTAGAAATCAATATTAAGGCATTTTGTTGCTTCTTTGTAGGAAACGAGTCCTTTTTCTCTTGTCTTTAAATTTTGTTTGTTTTTTGCTTTCAGTTTTGAGGAATTTTTCTTAGTTATGATGTGCTCAGGTATGGGTTTCTTTGTATTTATTCTGCTTGGACTTCATAAAAATCCTTGACTCTTTGGAAAATTTTTAGCTATTATCACTTCCAATACTGCTTCTGCCCAATTTTTGCTCCCTTCTCTTTTTGTAATTCTAATTAAACACACACAGGTTCTTTCTCATATTTTTCATCTTTTTTATCTCCATGCTTTTATTTGATTATTTTATGATGACATATCTTCCCATTCATGAATCCTATTCTACTGTCCCTAATTTGTTGTTATTGAATTAATCATTTCAGTTATTGTATTGTTCAATTGTGGTGTTCTCATTTATGATAGCAAACCTCCATTTCCTCCTTCCCTACCTTTGTGCTATTATCATCATACATTTTACCTCTCCATATGTTATACAATTTACAGTATAGTGTTACTCTTTTTTTTTTTGCCTTAATCAGTTTTTTCTTTTAACTTTAACAATTCTATTGATATGTAATTTTAATTCATCCATTTAAAGTATTAAATTCAATGGTTTTTTAGTGTACTAATCTACCACTATAGATTTGACTATTAAAGAAAATTCATATAGATGGAATTACATAATATGTGATCTTTTGTGACTAGCTTCTTTCACTAAGAATATATTTTTTAAATGTACCTTTGTTATAGTATATATTAGAGCTTCATTTGTTTTTATTGCTGACTAATTACTTATCATATAGACATACCACATTTGCTTATCCATTTATCAGATGATGAACATTTAAACTGATTCCAACTTTTGGATATTAGTGAATAATGTCATTAACATTTATGTATAATATTTTGTATAAACACATGTGTGTGTTTTTTCTTTTGGGTATTTACATAAGAATGGAATTGTTGGGTCATATGACAATTTTATGTTTAATTAGTTGAGGGACTGCTAGACTGTTTTTCCAGAGTGAATGCACCCTTTTACATTTCCACCCTCAGTGTATAAAGGTTCTGATTTTCCTATATCCTCACAACATACGTTATTACCTACCTTTTTGATAGCCATCTTAGTGGCTGTGAAACAGCATTTCACTGTGGTTTTATTGAGCATGTCCTCAATGACTAATGATGTCAAGCATCTTTTCATGTGCTTTCAACGATTCTTTAGGACAATTACAAATAAAAGAAAATATGTTTTGTATTTTTTTCATTTTATCATTTTAAATGTATTTAATTTCTTTGTGTAAAACCAAATTTTCATCTAGTATTATATTTCATCTGCTTGAAGTATTTCTCTCATTCAAGTATTATCCAGGCCAATCCTACCTAGTTTCCAAGATCAGATGAGACCAGGCCCCTTCAGGAATGAATGGCCATAGACATCATTTAATTTTTTTAAATGTGTACTGCAGGTTAGCTGGCAATAAATTATTTCAGCTTTTGTTTGTGTGTGGGAAAAATCTCGTTTCTCTGTATTTTTTATAAAGATACTTTTTATTGAGGAGAAAAATCCAAATTAACGATTTTTTTCTTGCTGCACCCCCCCTCCCCCTGGCCCCGCCCCTCCAGTGCTTTAAAGATGTCACACTATTGTCTTCTGGCTTGCATAGTTTTCATCTGCTAACATTTCTTGTTGCCTTATTTTTAATATTTCCTTTATCTCTATGTACCTTCAATATTGTCTCTTTATTGTTAATTTTCAGCAGTTTTATTATAAGCTGTCAATCTGTCTCAGTGTGTTGGTCCTCTCTCTCTCTCTCTCTCTCTCATTTTGCATGTGTATATGTGTTTATTCTGCTTGGGATCCTCTGAACTGTTTGGATCTGCAGTTTGTTGTCTTTCAATAGGTGAAATTCCCATCCATTATATCCTTAATTATATATATTTGGCTCTGTTCTCTCTTTTCCTTCTGGTTTTTCAGTAACTCATATGTTTGACCACTTGATATTCTTGGAGGCTTTGTTTTATGTCTCCTGATGTTTCAGTTTGGATAATTTCTATTAACTTATCTTTAAGATTACTAATTCTTTGCTCATGTATATCCTATCTTACTAAAAGAACATCATGGGAATTATTTATTTCTGATATCCTGCTTTTCCCCCATAGTATTTCTATTTGTCTCCTTTTTATAACTCTCCATTTCTCTGCTAAAATTCTCCATTTTTATGTTGTTTATGGGTTTTACTAGATCTTTTAATATAAATTATTGCAGTTATTTTAAAGTCTCTCTCTGATAGCTCTAACATCTGCAGTATCTCTGAATTTCTGAGTATAGATCTGTCAATGGTCTTATTTTTTGACAACGTGGTAGTATTATTTTTTGCTTGCTTCTCATAATTTTTTATTATGTGCCAGACGCAATGTGTAGAAAGACAGGAGAGGCAAAGGCAAATAGTATTTTCGGCTAGAAATAGCAATGCCTTTTCTTGTCTCAGTCCATTATAGGGATGGGTGAGGGTGTGATCTGCATTTGTGTTTTGATATTGCAAACTGACCACAAACTTCAAGTCTCTCTCTCGTGGGCTGTTGTTAACTTGTGCTCAGAATGAGGTCTGGGGTATGGAAAGATTTTTCTCAATGTACCTGCTGCACTCACCTCTCAGCAGTCTCTGCATACCTGTGCCATGCCCCTACCTCTCCTGTAGGAGTAGATGCACATTGCTTGTTAATCACTGCCAAACTAATGGCTGTGACCAGAGGATTCTTTCTTTCCCTAGTTCAGCCTTAGCCTTACATACACTCTGTGCACCTGGGCCTCAGGAGTGGAGCATTTTCTGTGTTGCTGCCTCTCCCCACTCATGACACCCAAACTCTTCCTTTTATCTATGGAGGCTCTTGGACAAAAAGATAATTTCTTGTCCCTCCCTCAATGATGGTGGATTTCTGCTTTGTATCCATGTAGGATCCCAGGACTAAAAATGCTTTCTGCCGCTCTCTCAGGAAAGATGGCTTTCCCTGCCACACTTTTTTTCAGAAGTTAAGGATTTTGCCTGAGCCCCGGGCAGAAAGATTTTCTACCTCTCCTTCCATGGCTTAAGTCTTTGCTTCATATGAGAAAGGATTTCAGGGAATTGCATGGTGTTCAACGCCTGACTTCCCACCCCACAACGGTCAATGGTCTCCTACATGCCTGCAGCATAGAGAGAGGTCCTCTTGTTCTCTGGGTCTGCCCCCAATCTATGCTGGAAACACCCAGTGGAGGCTCATAAACCATTTCTTGCAAGTCATTACAGATTCCTATTGGGTCTGGAGCTTTCGGTTCTTCTAAATTGTCACACTAACTCACACTTGGCCTTTAAGAATTTATTGAAATGATGGAGACCATCTTTTTCTTTCATGCTCTATCAACCTCAGTTTGTGTGTCTCATCTTCCTTTTAAGAGATTTATCACATTTTAGAACTTAGTTTTTGTTGTCTTGTGACCTCAGTCTGTGGCGGGCTCAAAGAAAGTTTGGCTTATGGATTATCCAGCTATTTATTACTGCCAGGTTCTTACTGTTCTTCTATGGTTGCCTACATTTTCAAAGCCTACTTTGTGCCAGGCTTTCTTCTGGAAATACCGGTAAGGCCTCTTCTTTTGAGGATTTTATAATCTAATAGAGAGACAGATAATAAGCACATAGATAAGTAAATTAAACAAACAGGAGATACATAGTGATATATAGTTGAACTTTAATCAGTGAAAGAAGCTATAAGAGAAAGTAAAGCACAGTCCAATAACTGAGAATGACTTTGAAATACTACTTTCCAATAATTATTGAGAAGAGACTTGAGAATTAACCAGCTATGAAAAGATGTGGGAGAATATTCCAGGCATAGGAAGCTAAGAAGTGGAAATTACATAAGTGAAGTAAGACATAGACTTGATATTTTCAAAGAATTAACAGAGAACTGATCTGGATGGAACACAGAGAATGATGGAGAGAATGTTAGAAGATAAGATGGGAAAAACTGGCAGGAGCATGATGTAAGACTTTGCAGTCCTTGGTGAGATGTATGGATTCTAAGTAAATTGATATTCACTTGAGTGGTTTAAGTCAATTATACATGATGTTCAGTCAGTTGACTAGATATAGTTCTCCTAGTCATTGGGAATTATATAAAGTTGGTTCTTTTCTATTACCAGAGTCCTTAGCACATGTTGACCATTAATTCACATTCTACTCAAAAATTTTGAGGTGAAAAGAATGGTAGAGATTAGCTAGTCTCACCTCATTAGTAGTGTTTCTTATCTTGCCCCTTCCTATGAGGAATACTGGCTTGTTTATTCCATCCAGGAAGTTTTATGCATTTCCTTGTGAAAGGAAGAAATTTATTCTGTAATTTTGAATTCAGAATTCTTAGAAATCTAGATGAATCGCATATCCAAGAAGAAATTCTTCTAGTGGAATTGCACTGATTTCCAGATTAGAAAGGAAGAAATTTATTCTGTAATTTTGAATTCAGAATTCTTAGAAATCTAGATGAATCGCATATCCAAGAAGAAATTCTTCTAGTGGAATTGCACTGATTTCCAGATTAGATTCATAAACACTTCCCACAAAGTTCATACTCATAGTTCAATAATATGTATCATGTTTTAAAATGGTAATGCATTTTTACCCTACCCCAACCTAGAAACTCTGCAAGATTGTGCATTTTCCATGAGATTGTCCCATTTTTCTGTCATTTGAATGAGGGGGGGGAAGGGCATCATTATTTATGTTTTATTTTCAAAACCACTGAGACTCAAATGCCAACCATCTCACCTTTTAAATGTAGCTAACAGCATTAGACACCACTTATAAGCTATATACTAAACTCTTAAAAATATAAAGAACATAATTTCAGAGAAGGCATGCATCTGAAATGCCACAAGACCCACTATAATCATTAAAGGCCATGGAACTCAAAGCTGAGGTTCCCTTAAGAGAATGTCTTGCCTGCCCATTTGTTCATTCTCTTATTTATTTTTTTTCTCTCTCTCTAGGCATTTTATTATCTGCTGATGATGGTTCATCTTTTAATTTAGGAAAAAGTAATTAAAACACTATTGATAAAATTTTACTAGCGTTGGGTTTTCTTTTTTATCGAATTATGTAGGTTTCAGGTGTACAATTCTATAACACATCATCTGTATATTGTATAGTATGTTTACTACCCCAAGTCAAGTATCCTTCTATCATCATTCATCCCCCCCATGCCCTCTTCTACCTCCCTTCATCCTCTTTCATTCTCCTATTTATTCTTTAATCAAGTATTTACTAAGCATCTACTACAAAATCACTATTTGGTGTTCTGTGGGCACACAAATATAAGCAACACAGTCCCTGCACTGAAGGAGCTCACACAATCTAAAATGGGATAAAACAGGCAAAAATAGTTATAACTATAACATAGGGACCACTTCCATGTTGCAAAAGCTGTAGGACACTTATTGAAGTAAGAGAGCTCAATTCTTTTGCTGTGCACAGCATTGGAATATTTAGGGCTACATATATATAATTTCAGAGAGGAAGGGAGAGGGAGAGAGATAGAAACATCAATGATGAAAATCATTGATCAGCTGCTTCTTGCATGCCACCGTCTCCTCCCCCCCCCCCCCCGGGCATGTGCTCTACCAGGAATTGAGCCAGGGACCTGTTGGTTCATGGGTTGACACTCAACCACTGAGCCACACCAGCCTGGCTTAGGGCTACTTTTAAATGTGAGAGTTTCTTCTCCTTAAAGTCACCATTTACAAAAGAGAGTTGAGAGGAAAGGTAGTTTTTGGTGGTGATGGGAATTATGTGCTTGGGTAACTGGAACAGTGGAAAAGCAGTAGACAGCTGACGTGGGCTCAGCATCAGTGCTCCACAGATAGCCAGAGACACATTTAACTCTGGAAGGCTGTTCACACTGAGGTAGCATTTCAAGTCAGGAGGCCAGGTGAGCCCTGAGACAGAGAGAGTATAAAATGAAAACACTACGGGTGGGTCCTGGAGCTCTGGGAAACACAAATTCTTGCATGGCAGGGTCCTGCCTGTGTGGCAATTACACCCAGAGCCCAGAAGCCATTAACTAAGTGCACTTGTGCCTGGTATAGACAAAGCCCCACAAAGCCATACGCACCATTGGCTCCAGGCTGCATGTTTACCTGAAGGCTGCACATGGATCCTGGGTTATTTAATTTGACCTTTTATGTTTCAAAGCCCTGTCTCAAAGGTTGACTGTTCATTTTTATTTAGTGTAAAGCAGAGGCCCCATTGTAAGGACCTCTCCTTCTTATTTTTCACTCCTAGGTAACTTGATCCTCCTGCTCCTCCGAGGAATCACCAGGTAAATTGACAAAGCACTTGAACCCAAACTGCCTGAGTCAAGTTTTGGTTTCTATTCTTTCTTCAATTTTAAGTAGTTGTCTCAGGGGATCCTGGGGCTCAGATGACAGATAGAATTTATCTAACTGCTGCCAGAATGTAATTAAAATGAGTCCAAGAGGAAAAGAGCCATCCCAAATATTCCCACTATGGGACGATGGATGGGAGGGTCTTTGCTGGTGCCAGGTGTGATGGGTAAGGCCTTTTAGGGGCTTTATAAAAGTAGCTAATAATACTGACAATATCTTCTGCCCTTCTTTCTTGAACAGTGAGTTCTTTCTCCCAAACTGACTCTACAGTATCTGATGTGCATTTAGTTCAAATTGTGCAGGATTTTGCAATTTACAGACAGATCTGGTTGGATTTAGAGACAGGCATGGTTTTAGCACACCTCTCGTGAACAGACTTAGTAAACCACATCTACAAAGACTTTCCACCTGCTCTGGGACTGCGCCAGGACTTCAATCCAGGCTTACACCTTTTCTAGGGCTCTGCAGCTTGGCTCTGAGCAACTTGAAGCCTTTGACATAGAGCATGCAAATCGCTGGCAGGAGAGTGGCTAAAAGTCATTTATTATTTCTCTAGGCCACTGATGGGCCAGAGATAGGAAACAGAAATTAGCCAGGAGGAAAGTGGAAAGACTAGGGAGAGAACAGAAGGAGAAAGCAAGAGGGAGGAGTCATGCCTAAATCCCTGAGGAGGGACCTCGAAGGGTACTAATGCCTGAACATGTGTGCTCTCCATGGTGGGGTGGAATTTGGATTATCCTGCAGCGTGAGGCCCAGTGATGCTGTGAACCAGGCGAGAGGCTCCTCCTCAGGTCATGGAGAAATTTATTAAGCCAGAACTGCTCAGAAAGAAGGAATCGACAGTGAGATTTGCCCACCTCATTCTGCCTCACTCTGGAGGCAACCCAAATGGGGAGGAGGAAATGGGCGGCCATCCTAATGATCCTAATGGCTTGCTGGAGAAGAGATCAGCCTGTCTAACAAACAAAATAAAACCTGCCCTCTAGACTTTCCCTTGAGGCTGAGGGTTTCTCAAACCAGCCAAAATGGAACTCAGAAAGAGGTAAGTTCCCCTCACCCATCCTCTATGTGTGGGGAATGAGAATGTGTTTTGAAGCTGCTCTGAAAGTTTGCTCCTAGAATTGTGTGATGGGCACACACATTCCCACAGATGCCCCCAGGCATGTATTCATTCAATAACACACAGCGCTACCTGGCACTAGGAAAACCTAATGAGAAGAGGAGGAGAGTATAGAGAGGCATTTCATATTAGAGTAATTCTGGTTTAGAGGCAAATTTACACTTATAAGTATATGGTCTTTTTATCCTCCATAAAACATGCAGCAATCTCTTACCTTGAAGGTGAGTCTTCGTTCTATTTTTAAGGAGAGACACTTTCCAATTGAAAGTGATGGATACAGGAAGGGTTAGTACTTATATATGGACCATATATTTGACTACAGTTTGTAAACTTTTTTAAAAATAGTGATTGATCGCTAATATATTTGGAACTGGTTGATAAGAAAATCTATTAAAATTACCTTTGAAATGAAAAAAACAGTGGAGGAATATATAAACAGTAAAATAAGTTTGCTAACTGTCTTATAGATATTAACTGGTAGTACAATATTTGCTAGGGTAGGAAGACCAAGGGAATAAGACATTTCAATACTGTTCATAATAAGAAACTAATAGTATCTAATAAAGAGGGTATTAAAGGTATTACATAAAGATATTCATTGAAAAGTAATGAGAAGACAAAAAATATGAACCTTCTCAAATAACAAGAGAAATACCAAAAAGAGAGGGGAAAAACAATTAGACCACTTAGTGTAATACATGCACACACACACAGACACACACACACACATACACACACACACACACACACACAGACACACACACACACACACACACACACACACTCAATGCAAGTCAAGGAGCATTTTTAGAAAATACACTTAAATCTCATACAGTTAAATCCAAGGGCCCACACAATGTCAAGAATCACTTTATATCACTTGGTCTAGCTTTGTTCTGTTTTGATTTTATTCTCAAGCAGGTGTTTTCCAAGAGGTGCAAAACAAAAAAATAAAAGCTCTGGCTTGCATTAAGCTGAGAGTTAAGGATTGAGCTTCTGTCCTCTAATATCCATATCAGTATCTAAAAAGAACTCTGATATGTTCTTTACTCAGTACCCATCCCAGCCAAATCATTGGAGATGAGGTACTCCAGTTATTCAATCAAGGTCATATATTAAAAACAAGGAGATAAATCCACATGATTGAAGGCCCCTCTAGCATCATATGAACTATGATAGGAGGTTCCTAAAAGTAAAACAGTGGCCTTCAAATGGTAAGAGAGAAAAAGTTGGGCAAAAAAAAAAAAAAAAAGAGTTTTCTGCCTCACTTATAATACAACTAGAGGCCCGGTGCACGAAATTTATGCACAGCAGGGGAGGAGTGTCCCTCAATCCAGCCTGCACCCTCTCCAATCTGGGACTCCTCGGGGGATGTCTGACTGGGATCAGGCCTAAACTGGCAGTCAGACATCCCTCTTACAATCCGGGACCACTGGCTCCTAACTGCTCGCCTGCCTGCCTGTCTGATTGCCCCTAACTGCTTCTGCCTGCCAGCCTGATTTCCCCTAACTGCTTCTGCCTGCCAGCCTGATTGCCCCCTAACCACTCCCCTGCTGGCCTGATTGACACTTAACTGCTCCCCTGCTGGCCTGATAACCCTCAATTGCCCTCCCTTGCCAGCCAGATCACCCACAACTGCCCTCCCCTGCCGGCTTGATCACCCACACCTGCCCTCCCCTGCTGTGACCCGCCTCCTCCACCAGGACCCACCTCCTCCACACAAGGTGGAGAAACACCAGGACTGGACTCCTCTGCACTGCGCAGAGCCACAGGACCCCCAGGCCTAACTGCGCAGAGCGGCCACGAGGCCCCGCCTCTGCTATGCGCGTGATCATCTTGTGGCAGCCATCTTGTAGTGGCCATCTTGTGACAACATTGCGCGAGAACATCTCGTGAGGGTGTGACACCACCTAGGCTTTTATTATATAGGATGTGATGAATATTATAAGAAAGAAACTGGATGCAGGGGTAGAACACATAAAGGAGTGGTCAACTATATCACTGAGAGGTCTAAGGAAAAATTTAACCCAGAAAATAGTGAGGTGGGCTTTAAAGGATAAATATAAGTTTTCTAATCAGACCAAGGGGAGGATATTATAAGTGGAAGAAATAGCATGTTTCAATTCACCTACAATGAAAGAGAATGAAACTCAGTAGTTCAATATTGCTGGGGAAAGAGGAAAAGTTTGGGAAATGATGAAACATGAGGATAAGGCTGTAAGTAGGTTAAAACACAAAAATCTTGTAAGTTACTAGAGGCCTGGTGCACGAATTCGTGCCAGGGTGGGGTCCAGCTGGCCTGCCCTAGATTGGGGCCGATCGGGCTGGGCCAGCCTGGGGGAGGGGCCTGGAGAAGACCCATTGAGCTGGAGCTGAGCATGGGCCCCAGGCATCCCAGGGAGGACAGCCTCAGCAAGAAAACAGAAACCACCAGAAGGCTCTGCAAACAGGCCCTGAGCTCCCTTTGGCCAGACGGACTCAGAGCTGGTGTTTGTGTGTACATTAGACACAGCCTAGCACTCACCTTTGTCTGTTGGTCAAATCCATTGCATCTAAAAACGTGTTCCCCTTCCTCTCTTTGGGCCCTTACAACAAATATAGGACAATTGGAAGACACAGGCCCCAGGGGCAGAGCCAGGCCCCACAATCACCCAGAATTTAGGCCTAAGACCATGGTCAGCAAACAGTGGCTCGCGAGCCACATGTGGCTCTTTGGCCCCTTGAGTGTGGCTCTTCCACAAAATACCATGGCCTGGGCGAGTCTATTTTGAAGAAGTGGTGTTAGAAGAAGTTTAAGTTTAAAAAATGTGGCTCTCAAAAGAAATTTCAATCGTTGTACTGTTGATATTTGGCTCTGTTGACTAATGAGTTTGCTGACCACTGGCCTAAGACAACTGGGCAGCAATCTCCATGGAACAGAACACACTGTTTTAGATTCTTAATTATCCCCTAAAATGTGCCCAGCTGCTCCTCTTTAGCTGGGATAGATTGAACTAAAGAACCAAAGACCGAGTTTGCTTTGAGGTGGGATCCACCGGGAGCTACTAGTGGCAAGGACCCTCATAGATGGCTGCCTTCCCCCTAAGCTCAGTGTGCTCTGAGCTGGTCCATTTCTGTCAGTGCCAGGTCCTGGGCTGCTGGTCGGGTGGCAAGCCCACAGGTTTCTCTCCACCGCCTTCCTGGGTGGCTGTCACTAGAGCCAGGACTTGAAGAGCAAAGTTGAGAGGGACCCACAGGTGGCCAGGCCATGCTCCCCACCCTGCTTCTCAGTCTTGCTCACGTGGATCGGGCCAAAGCCATTGCCCAAGACTGGTGCCATGTGGGGAGGGTCGCAGTGGGCAGAGAGGTGCCCTGACATGCCAGCCTTGGTGACAATCATCTCGGTGCCCAGTTGATTGAATTCATCCCATAGAGCCTTCATCTCAAGCTGCACGATCACACTGGTCACCTTCGCATTCTTGTTTACTGGGACCTTGGCAGCAACTGGCCACACAACTGGCCCCAGGCCCCTCAGGCTAAGCAGTGGCGCTGGTGGCATCCCCTGGAGCCGGCATGTCATAGTAACCAGTTGTTCAGGTCATGGCCATAATGGTCGCTGGTCTTTTATTATATAGATTGTGCTGGTTATTACCCTCTTTGCTTTCAGTTCTATTTCCACCTTTCCTCAGCTCTGCCAGGAACTACAGAGTAAGGTCTTTTGCCAATTGGATTTTTTTGAAAGTTTAAGTAATGAAAGGCGTAAGTAAAAAATAGGAAGGTGGAAGCAGGACATAATCCAGGATATTACTGCCATGCTCTACATTCAATGGCCTCTCCCAGCATCAGCTCAATTATTTCAATTCCTGAAGATCCTGCAAGAGCCCCCCTCTCAATGACTTCAACTTCCATTTCTAAGTCCCACTTACTTCTTGCTAATGTCTGCATTGTCTTATCACCCACCCTCTGTTTGGTTTCTTAGCTTTTCCTTTAGCTGTGTAACCAATTTCTTCTATTGAGTCCTGTCTATTTGAAAACCTGGAATAGTTGCTTTTTACTTCATTGGACTATGACTAATATAGTAATACTATAGAATTTAGACTTTATCCTGTGCACAGTAAGAATGGTCTTATTCAGAAGAGTGGTATGTTTGATTTCTGCCTTAGAAAAAAACCCTCAGGCAATCATTGGGGAGAAATTGGAAGAATGAAGATTAGTCAGAAAGCAAGTATAATAAAAGAGGAAGATGCTGAGTATCTGAGCTAGAGCAGTGATTGAAAGAATGTATTTGGATTAATGATATATTTAAGAGGTGGCATTGTCAAGTTCTAATGACTAATTGGATTAGAGAGCATTTGCACATCAGCATCAGCCAATTTAATGTGAGCCTGTGAAGACTGTGAGGGAGTGGCATTCTCTCTCTTCTTCCACATCTTTAACTTCACATCAAAGTTTAGAATCAAATGATTTGTGTTTGGACTCAGTTGGAGGACAACCTGGGAGTACAGTAAGTGGGAAGATTCTAGAACTTGCCAAGTAAGGAGTTTATTGCTGGTGAATACATTTTTTGGTGTCACATGTACAGAAGGAAGAACCTAGATGGAGAAACTGGAAGATTAGTCAGAGGTAAAAATAAGGTAACCACTGGATCACTAGAATACCACTGGGTGGTCCTGAGTACACTGAATGTAAAATCTTAAAGGAAATGAATCACGTACCTGGGGTTTTATGATCTCTTCGCAACTTACTATAATGTTGTACTCTTTCCATAGTGCTGATAATTGAGCTTTAGTGGGGAGATAGGGTAATATGACTCACTTTCAAATACAACAGTTTGAGAATTGATTGGATATCAAGCACAACTCCTTTGACCCTTTAAGCAATGAATTTCCTACTGCTTTTCTCCCCTTAGGCTAAAGGATATCAATTCTCCCCTCTGTTTTATCCAACCCATGATTATGTCTCTGAAAGAAGCATTGGACCCTTGTGGTAGGAGGGTCTGGTTGACTCCTTGATGTCTGCATTAGAAGATTTAGGTCCATGAGCAAAGTTGGTTGTTCTGTATCAGCCTAGTGCATCCATATACTAAGCAGCACATCCTGTAAGGTATGACACCCGGAAAATGTTCTTGCTTCCAACTTGCTCTTGTTCTGATCACACTTTTGCTTAATGCTAAACCAATGTCTATATTTGTCATACCGAATTAAAATGCTGATCCCTGGGTGTTCCCTACTCTAAGATTTCTCTAATAGGATTTGGCCATTCTAGCTTTAAAATATGCCAGAGAAGGCACTCAGGTTTCTCTTCCACACCTAAGAACTCAACTATCCCTGTCCTGGTCACCTATTGCTGTGTAACAAAGTAATCCAAAATCTAGAGGGTTAAACAACTATTTTAGTAGTCTCGTGATTTTGTGGGTTAGGAATTCAAGATTCAAGCAGATCTTAGCTGGGCAATCCTCCTAGTCCAATGCCATCAATTGAGGTCCCTTGGTGGTATTCAGCCAATTCATAAGCTGGGTCTGGAGGGTCCAAAATGACTTTACTTACATGCTGGCGCCTTGGAGGGGATGGCTGGACAGCTGGGCTTCTAGCTCATCATCACTGTAGTCCTGTATAGACATCTTACATGTGGCTTAGGGCACCAAATGTGGCATGATAGTAGCTACATCGACATGTATGACCTATGAACAAAGCACACTATGCTGTTCTCCATTGGTTAAAGCTGTCACAACCCCACCCAGATTGAAAGGGAGTGGACATAGACGCCCAACTCTTGAAGGAAGAAATGTCAAAAATTTGAAGCCATATTTTTAAATGACCACACTTTCTTTAGATACAAATCTTCTATCTAAGTTCAATCCTAAAAATAACTTAAACATTTGTGCCAAACCTACAATCCAGGGGGCAATGTGAGCTTGGCAAAATCTAGTTACAAAATTTTACAGTTTGCTTAACTCCCTATGATTCTCAGAGCCATTAATAGGATGATATACATTGGGGATCTCTAAGGGTACGATATGGTATGTGTCATTTTGCAAAGTATTTTGACATTAGGATGTCCTAGGACAAGTCTTCTTTAAAAGTTATCTTGAAAAGGCTGACTTAGACAATTATTGAAGCAAAAAGGAAAGAAACAGACATCTTCGCTCACATTCTGAAAGTTTTAGGGGGACAGAAGCAAGAATAAAACTTTAAAGAATAAAGCAGACATGGTTTTCTAAGATGACTTAAGTAACTGGAAAGCACTTAAAGCTGAGTGGGCAGCAAGAGTGTTACATGGGTTAAAGAAGCAAGCTCATAGATGTCCCGATTAATAGGTAAAATAAGTACTTGCTTCAGGAAATATTAGTCATAAACTACCCAGAATCTTTTATAGGCTTTTATTCTTTCTGAACATCTTAATTAAAATTTAAAATGACTGACAATGTTAGCTTCCTTGAGAACTAAAGGAACATCCACAGAAGTCCATGGAATGTGCAGTGTCTTGCAATCATTGCTGAGGGCAAAGCGACCGCATAAAAAAGTAGATGTTAATTATTTATTATAGGACTATGGAAGAGGCCAAAATATAGGGCTTCTTTCACTTTGGGGATTGGGGTTTGCAAGTTACAGGACAGAAGGGAAATAACTTTGAAATTACAGGATATCAGAGACAGGAAATTTTGGTTTTGGTCAAAAGCCATAATGTCTTTTGGTGAACTCCATATGATGAACCTCAACAATAACTGAAGGGGGAGGGGAGTCCATTAAGCTGTTTCAGGACCTGGATATATTCATGTGGAAAGATATATGACTTCATATTACTTTCAGAATATTAAGGTGCCATTTATAAACAAGATGATCTATGGCGTTCATCATTCACAACTCACTTCCATACAGATTGGGCACAGTACCCCAAAAAAGATCCCACCATCTAGCTAAAACTCAAACACAAAGACCTGAGGTGTCTGGTTTTGATTTGGGAACAGGAAGAGGCCATAAGAAGCTGCCTCGACACCCAGAGGATCTCTGGGCTCTTACTGTGTCTTGATGGAGACAAGCATGGAGGGTGAGAAGAGAGCCAGCCCAGTCAAGGTTGGCAGGCAGTATGGTGAGATGCACAGACCCTTAATACCTTTCTTTCTTTATCCTCATGACGTGGACACTTTTGTGTTGCTGCTCCCATTCAAATAACGAGGGAAAGGAAAGTAGGAATGCTGGGACAAGGAACCAGTTGGCACTTGCAAAGCAAAGTCTTTGTTTCACATATTTCTCTTTGCTGAAGGAAGTGACTTCTACAAGCCTTCCTCACCATTTGTCCACTTCTCTACCTCTTTCAAACCAGGTCCTAAGGGGATCCCTGGGCCAGCATTTCCCAAATGTAGAACAGTATCTCCTCCGGGCCTGTGCAGGATGTGAATAGATAATATGCAGACAAGGCATGTAATAGCATTGGCTTGCACAGTGAGAAAGTGAGTCCCTTTTGAATACTCTTTAACATTGATTACGTCAAGGGGGTCTGTAGCACTTGCTAATCTCCCTTATGGTTTTCACACTCCACAGGATCATATTAACATTGTTTTATTTGCATTGTATTTATTTTTATAGTTACCTTCTTTAAAATAACTCTTATTTTAATTTAGAGTAATGATGTTTCTTATAAAATAAATTTAAGTTTGAAAAAGAGAATCAATTTAAATACAAAATACATAGTGAAGTTCAGGTGGCATGTTTATACAGTCATGCATTGCTTAATGATGGGGTATGCTTTGAGAAATGCACTGTTAGACAATGTCATCATTGTGCAAACATCAGAGTGCACTTACACAAACCTAGACAGTACAACCTACTACACACCTGGGCTGTGTGGTCTAGTCCAGCGACTTTCAGCCAGTGTGCCACAACAACTTTTAAAACATGCAATACCTGACTATTTAGTCAGCGGCACTGACCTCTTTTCCCTTAGATTGTCAAATTTAAAGAATGACAACAGCCAACACAACAATAGCTGTCTGGTGTGAATGAATCAAAATTATACTTTTTTTTTAAATTATACTTTTATGGTAAATTAATATTTGACAAAGGAGGCAAGAGCATACAATAGAGTAAAAACAGTCTCTTCAGTAAGTGGTATTAGAAAACTGGACAGGTACATGTAAAAATATGAAAGTAGACCACCAACTTACACAATATGCAAGAATAAACTAAAAATTAGTAAAATACTTAACTGTAAGTCATGAAACCATAAAAACCCTAGAAGAAAATATAGTCAGTAAAATCTCAGACATCTCCCGTAGCAATATTTTTGCTGATACATCTCCTTAGGGCAATGAAACAAAGGAAAAAAATAAACAATAGAACTATGTCAAACTAAAAAGTTTTGCTCAGCAAAAGAAACCATCAACAAAATGAAAAGGGAACCCACTACAGTAGGTCCTTGGGTTACGTCGGAGATCTGTTCCTACAGTGTGATGTAATGCGATTTTCGCCCTAAGTTGGAACCCACCTACATAAGCACCTACGTCACTCACTTGGAGCACATACACAGCAGTAATGAACTGAAACAGTAAAAAAAAATTTAAAAGAAAGATAACAATTCCTGACCTTTACTTGTGGTAAATAAATAATAAAAAACATAAAGCACATATATACATACATCGAAATGATGGAACTTTTATTTTTATAAAGAAATGGGAGACGGCGACGTAACCACGAAATGACGTATGTCGAGTCTGAGGTAACCCAAGGACTGCCTGTATATGGGAGAACATATTTACCTATGATACATCTGATAAAGGGTTAATATCCAAAATATATAAGGAACTCATACAACTCAACACTAGGAAGACAAACAAGCCAATAAAAAAAAAAAATGGGCAAAAGACCTGAGTAGACACTTCTCCAAAAAAGACATACAGATGGCCAATAGACATATGAAAAAATGCTCAAGGTCATTATCATCAGAAAATGCAAATTAAAACCACAGTAAGATATCATCTCACAATTGTCAGAATGTCTACCATCAATAAATCAACAAACAACAAGTGCTGGCGAGGATGTGGAGAAAAGGGAACCCTGGTACATTGCTGGTGGAAATGCAGGCTGGTATATCCACTATGGAAAACAGTATGGAGTTTCCTCAAAAAATTAAAGATGGAAATACTGTTTGACCCAGCAATCCCACTTCTGGGAATATATCCTAAGAATCCAAAAACACCAATCAGAAAGGATATATGGACCCCTATATTCATAGAAGCATTATTTACAATAGCCAAGATCTGGAAACAGCTCAAATGCCCATCAGTAGATGAGTGGACAAAAAACGCTGTGGTACATTTACGCAATGGAATACTATGTGGCTATAAAAAAGAAGGATCTTTTACCATTTGCAACAACATGGATGGACCTGGAAAGCATTATGCTAAGTGAAATAAGCCAGTCAGAGAAAGACAAATACCATATGATCTCACTTATATATTGAATCTAATGGACAAAATAAACTGATGAACAAAATAGGACCAGAGTCATGGATACATGGAATAGACTGACAAATCTCAGAGGCAAAGAGGGGTGGGAGGATTGTAAGAGTTTAGCCAAAGAACATATAGTATATGCATGTGTGCATAGCATATGGATACAAACAACAATGTGGTAAAGCCGGGGATGGGGGGAGGGCAGGGGCTGAGTGATGGTAGGCAATAGGGGGAAGAACGGGAGACATCTGTAATAATGTCAACAATAACAAAATAGGTATGGGTTATATAATACAGGGTAATGAAGAGATTTTTGACCTGTTAAAAAGTTATTCCTATTTTTTGTCAGATGGGCAAAAATATATTTTTATGTGCCACAAAATTTTAGTAATTAGTTTATGTGTGCCATGAGATGAAAATTTTTGGAAATTGACTAGTTTAGCCTATTGCTCCTAAGCTACAATCTATGCAGCATGTTACTGTACTCAATACTGTAGGCAATTGTGACACAAGGGTAACTATTTGTATATTTAACATATCTAAACACAGAAAGGGTACAGTAGAAATCTGGTATGAAAGTATTTAAAATAGCACACCATGAGTAGTCTTGCAGGGCTAGAAGTTGCTCTGGGTGCGTCATGAGTGAGTAGTGAGTGACCATGAAGGCCTAGGACAGTGATGGGCAACCTTTTGAGCTTGGTGTTTCAAACTTCGCCAAAAAACTGAGCATAACTCGGGTAGTGTGTCCCTTTGAGGAAAAAACATTATTTTGCGATATTTATAGTTTAAATAACAGAAATGTTTCATCCTCGGCATGCGGCCGCCTCAGCAGCCTCGTGTCACCAGAAATGGCACTGACACACGTGTCAGAGGTTCGCCATCACTGGCCTAGGACATCACTGCACACTATTGTAGACTTCAAAAACACTGTCCCACCTGGTTTGGCTCAGTGGATAGAGCGTCGGCCTGCGGACCCAAAGGGTCCCAGGTTCAATTCCAGTCAAGAGTATGTACCTTGGTTGCGGGCACATACCCAGAAGGGAGTATGCAGAAGGCAGCTGATCAATGTTTCTCTCTCTCTTTTTTTTTTAATATATTTTATTGATTTTTTACAGAGAGAAGAGAGAGGGATAGACAGTTAGAAACATCGATGAGAGAGAAACATCGATCAGCTGCCTCCTGCACACCCCCTACTGGGGATGTGCCCGCAGCCAAGGTACATGCCCTTTACCGGAATCGAACCTGAGACCCCTGAGTCCGCAGGCCGATGCTCTATCCACTGAGCCAAACTGGTTTCGGCCAATGTTTCTCTCTCATTGATGTTTCTAACGCTCTATCCTTCTCCCTTCCTCTCTGTAAAAAAATCAATAAAATATATTTTAAAAAAAACACTGTCCCACAAGCCCTCCCCCCACTTTTTTCAGTAGAGTTAGGAATAGAACATCGAAGCTGTCAAAGCTATTCCATGAACACATGGGCTGGACTGATTGGAAATATCGCGGAGAAACTGGTTAGGTGAGGTGTAGATCACCATGATAGTGATAGTCAGCAGGGAGTGAACCATAGCCTGAGAATCAGTAGGAATGAGAAATCAAGTTGGAGAAATAAAGGATCGTCAGGGATTGTCATGGCAATGTGGTTTGGGTTATTGCATGTTGAAGAAGTGGTCAGATTGAGGCATTTTTTTAGTATTCATAAAAATAAAAAGAGAGTTTAAAATGGAGCTGAGGACTCAATATTTTGATCATTACAACCTGAAAATATTTCCATACTAGAGGGACAGGCTGGCCCCGCACTGTCATAGAAAGCACTTACTAAAGTGTCAGTGGTACTTAATACTTGTTAAGGTAGACCTTTGTCCTTGTACAGGGTCCTCAATGAAGATACTACAGCAGTGTTCTCTGAGGACCATCAAGCTAGTCGTGGGAGGCTATAGCACTCCCTGACTATGTAGTCCTGGGGGATAGGCTGCTGGGTGCTGAAACAGGTCATTTCTGACTGGTGAGGATGTCATCTGTGCACTCAGAAGTGAGGTTCTGTGGGTGAAAGGGGATCTCTTGCCAACCCACACAGATACTGCTCCTACCAGGGAAAAACAATTCCTCCTGAGCAACATATCCTTCCATTTCTTATAGGAAATTCAGCTCCATTATAATCTTTTGGGACCACCATTGGATGTGCGGTCCATAGTTAACTGAAATGTCATTTTGAGGCCTGTGTCTGTGTAACAAAAATCAAGATGATAGAAAGCAAGTGATTGAAATACTAAACTGGTGTGACCCTCAAAGTTCACATGTAAGGGAACTGAAGCCCTCAGAGTCCAGATAACCTGCCCACGATTACCTAAATATATTTTTATCTCTTCGTTCACCCATTTGTTTATTTGCATTTCTTGCTTGTTTATTTGTTTTAATAGAAAGGTTTGGCACTATGCTACACAGATGTTAGACCTCAGGTCTCTTGCCTCCCTGTCTGGGATCATCTGCCTGCTCAGAAGACTATTTACCACCCCTCGTACAAGGAAATAAAGGACCGAAAGAGAAGTGGCTGCTATTTCTATGCAGAACTGCATACCTGTGTGAGAATGTCTGAGCTTCAAGTAACAAAATAACCATCTAAAAGCCGCTCAAATAATATGGGCTTATTGTTTTATCATCTAGCCTTAAGCAAGTACAGAGAGAGAGGTAATTAGTTTGAGTAAGACAGAGTGAGAGACCATCTGTGGCATCTTAGGCATTACATCAAATAAAGTAGAAGGAAACATATTTTCCCCTCATGTTCTAATGATATTGTGCATTAAGAGTCAAGGGCAGGGAGTAATACCCAGTATTGACAGGAAGTGGGGTTATTCAAGGAATTGGAGAGAGGAACAGTCAGTAGGGAGTGTCTTCTGGCCAGCGTCCAAGCATGTGACCTGGACAGCAGGCAGCTGGACAAGGGGAAATAGAACATAGCAGCAGGGACAGGGCCAACCAGCATGTAGTCAGGTAATCAAAGGTAGATACACCGACAGAACAGCAAGGCCAAGTGCCTGTGGGAGAGGCACAAGCAGGTTGAAATTCAAAACCAAGATGAGCTATAAGGTCCCTGCCTGCCTGCTAGCCTCATTTTTTAACTTTTATTTAAGTATAACATACACATATTAAATGTCATAAATTGTAAATGTATAGCTTAATGAATTTTCCCAAACTAAAGACACCCATGTAACCAGCACCCCGATCGAGAAACAGAATATTGCCAGCACCCTAGATGCCCCCTCACACAGCCTTCTAGTGATGAACCTTCTAAAGCTTTTGCATCTCCTATAAACATAATCATAGTGCACTTGCTTGTGTTTGATTTCTCTCACCAAACCTTATGTTTGGAAGACTGCACCACACTGTTGTATGTAGCTGTGGTTCACTCGTTCTCACAGCTGAATAGTTTTCCAGTGCAAATGTACCATAATTCATGTATCCATTCTTCTGTTGGTAGGCATTTAGGTAGTTTCTGGTTTGGGGATATTACCAACACTGCCATTATGAACCTTCAGGTCTACGTTTTTGATGTACGAATGTATGTTTTCTTGAGAGGTATATACCTGGGAGGAGAATGGCTGGGTCATAGGATCTAGCCTCATTTACACTGTTCTCACCCTTACTCACTGTTTTCCTCCTCTGGGTCTTCCCACACATGCCATTTTCTTCTCCTGGTGCACTTTCCCCTACGCTTCACCTGGGTAATCCCCACTTGTCACTAAGATTGGGCATGAAATGCAGTTCTTTAGGGAGCCCTTCCCAGACCTCCTGTTCTGTACACTCCATGCCCTATTGGGCTTCTGTTGTGCTGCACGTAGCACAACCACTGTGATCCCACTTCCTGCCACCTCCCTGTGCATACTGTAAGCTCTATGGAGAGGATGCGTGAGTGTTCTACTGGGTCACTAGGACCTAGAATAGTGGGGACTAAATAATTACTTACTCAGTAAGTGCTCAAGGCCAGAACCCATTAGGCTTCAGCTAATGGAACTGCACCCTGCTGATGCCAAGCTCCATGCTGATTAGCTAGCTCCTCAAATTCCACTGACAATGAACAGGTTTGCTTCCAGGGCCCAGGAAGAGCTGTATCTGAAGGTGGGAGTCAAATACCCTCTGTGGGAGGACTGTGAGGGGAGGAGCAATCTGGGCCTGGGACACTGAAGTCACAAATACCTTCAGAGCAGGACCTGCCTCTGAGGTGAGCTGGATTTTATCCAACGGAGGTGGTCTCCAACCCTCTGCCTCCAACTTCTCCATTTTCTCTTAAGACACTTCTCTTTCTTTTGTGTACCTCTTCTGTGGACTATAACAGTTGGGGAATCCAACATACTGGCAAGTACTACCCGTCCCCTTCTGCCAGGTCATGGCCAGCTTCCATTCCTTCTTGGTGTTCAGACACTAATCCATAAAGACATGTTAATGCTTAATAGCTCCTTCATTTGTACAGGAACCAAAATGCAACTTCAGAAATGCCTTTTCAGAATTATAATCCAACTTCATTTTTAATAGATGTCAGTGACTAGTATAAACAGCAACCACAGTAAAAGCACACTATATAAATGTTAAGTAAAATGTTTACTTATTAACACATTATATGTCCTTAGATAATCATAGCAGCCACTCTTTTATCACAAGACTTCCCAGGGTGCATGGGAGCTGAAGCTCCAGAAAAGGAAGTAGTGGAAGATAGTGCTTATTAGTCTTGACACACTGTTCTTGCCAACACACAAAGCCTAGAAGTGTGGACAGAGCCAGATGCTGTGGTTGGAGTGTTTAAGGAATGAGAATGCTGTAGGGCAGCCTCTTCATCATCTCTTTCCAACAATGGTTTTCTTACTATGGAGGAGGAGCCATTCTGCTCCCACCATTAACTGTGAAGAAGGAATCAGCATCATGGAGGAGGATAAAAGCTCAGTCAAAATAAGTTTCTATTTTATAAGAAAATATAGGATTTAGGCTAAGAAATTAAATAATGTATGCATTTAGAATAAATATGTATATATTTAAATGCTGAAATTTTTTTAAAAATATATTTTTATTGATTTCTTACAGAGAGGAAGGAACGGGGATACCGCTAGAAACATCGATGAGAGAGAAACAATGACCAGCTGCCTCCTGCACACCCCCTACCGGGGATGTGCCCGCAACCAAGGTACATGCCCTTGACTGGAATCGAACCTGGGACCCTTCAGCCCGCAGGCCGATGCTCTATCCACTGAGCCAAACCGGTTTCGGTGAAATGCTGAAATTTTTTTATTTTTAAGTTAGACATCAATCCACCAAAGATAATCCTATCTAATAAAGAGGGAATATGCTAATTGACCCTCACACCATTGCAAAAATGGTGGCACCAACAGCCAATAAGGAGGGAATATGCTAATTGACTGTCCCATCCTCAAAGATGGCAGCACCCACAGCCAATAAGAAGGGAATATGCTAATTGACTGCCAAACACTCAAAGATGGTGGTGCCCTCAGCCACAAAATGGCAGCACCCAGTCCCCTCAGCCCCACCAGGGTGGCAGGCACACAGCAAAGCCGGGCCCGTGCCCAGGCAGGCCCAGCCTTGCTCCACGCCTGCCTCCAGAGTCCCTCAGTCCCCTCAGCTCTCCAGCCACCCAGGGCTGGCCCAAGGTGCAGGCAAGCCTCAGATGGCAGCTGCCCAGCTGCCCAGGGCCAGCCCGAGGCACAGGCAAGCCTCAGCTATTGGCTGCCCAGCCACCCAGGGCTGCCCAAAGCTCAGGTAACCAGGGCCAGCCAAGGCTTGTGCTGCCGGCAGTGGCAGCAGCAGAGTCACCTTCCCCTGATTGCCAGGTCACCTCCCACCCCTGAGTGCTCCTGGACTGTGAGAGGGGGCAGGCTGGGCTGAGGGACCCCCCTCCAGTGCATGAATTTTTATGCACCGGGCCTCTAGTAGAGAGAATAAAGAAGAAATTTAACTTTGAAGAATAAAGAAAGATTCAGGACATACTGACAAAGATGTGTCTTTGTGCTTCTAGCTCAGGAAATCTGTGTGGATGGATTTATTGGTTCTTGCAAAAAGTAGAATATAGAAGACAAACTTTTCCTTCTTCCCCATCCTTAAGAGTGTATATCCACCTCCCAATGAACCTGCTAACCCATAATTTGACTATCTACCCCATTCTAGCCTTCCACTTAAATGGAACAAGTAAAAAGGGGTCATTTCTGAGCCACTTCACAGTGAAGTTTTCTGAGTCACATATATGGTTTTTAAGTCCATTTTCAAGGTTCCCTTGTCTCCATGTGTCCCTCCTGACTTCAGCAAAAAGAAAGACATACCCATCTTAAACTTAGGAAGTTTAATAAATGTCTGATACAAGAAAAAAAATAATTTATCAGTAGAGAAATACTGGCTCACCAAAATTGGAATTTCTTTTTATTGATGAGTAGACTTATACAACCACCACAGAATTTGACATATGGCAGGCACTCAATGACAGTTCTTTCTCCCCCGCCCCCCTATTACTAACTAATATACTCACTTGCCCACGTATTTACATATTTCTTAGTTTGCTCTTCCATTCTACCCACATTTATTGGTTATTTACTCTACACCTGTTAGTCCTGCTATCAAGAACTTGAAATAAAGAGATGAGTTTGAGTTTTTATCCCCAGGTTGCTCACAATCTCTTCCTTTTGATACTTACTTTTGCCTTATATAATTTCTCTACCTAAATCAGTCAAATGGAGCTGAACTTCCCACATTGATAATGGGTCCATCTGGCTCTTGAGTTCAGCCTGGTCAGTAAATGTTCCGTGAATCCTACCCTATTGCACCTGCCTGCCTTCTGATATGGTATCAGTCTCATACCTCAAAATCAAAAGAACACATATGAAATTGAACATGAGAAAGTAAATACAAATAGCCAAAAAAAAAAAAGAAGAAAAAACAACAAGAAAAGAATGCATGAGCCATTGAAAGGTGAGAAGAGGGCAAGAACATGTCTCATTTGACTTTCTTTTCCAAAGATCTGGCCCTTTGGCCTGATACAGACTTGTCGCTGAACTGATTTTTTTATTGAATGAAGGAACAAATTCATCAGCATTGGAAGGTGTGAAAAAATGAACGTGTAATTGAATAAGCAAATGAATGGTTGAAGGAGTGAATGAGGAGTGACTCATGCCATTTGAAGCTAGAGGAGCTCTTATGATGGTGATCCATGTCTAACGTGAAGAAGGTGATTTTGCTATGAATAGTCCCTTTCCAAATTCCTTTTTGTTTATTTACTTGTTTGTAAGATCAAGTGGTGGGTCTTTTCTGACTGGAAATGTCATTGTGGGGAGGTGCACAGGTACATACTGGAAGCTGTACCTCAGGAAGGGATACCCAGGCCAAGACTAGTGTCCTCCACAGAACCAGACTGGGATACATTAATTTAAATTACTAAAATATAAAAATAGTAAAATATTTTAGACCTGAATGGAAATAGTAACACATTTACTAAGTTCAAGGGCTAGGATGTTATAAATCCATAGTCCTCTATTAAACATTCCACGACTAGAAAAACTCTGAAAATCAAGTTTTATCACAGCTCATTTGGTGACATGAGATTATCTATAGTCGTACTGACCCCACTTAGTGGAAAATATATTTTGCTGCAGAAATGCTTCCACATTTGATTTGTGGGTGCTGACCAGATCTTGCTTCAGGCTTTACTTAATATGAAATATATGATAGTATAACTTTTCTAAAATTCAAAGCTGATTTCTGAAACACAAAAGGATTTTAGACCAGGACTGTGTGTGAGTTTGTCTTATATCCAGGATCCAAGGAATCAGAGCCCAACTGATGCCCAAAATTAAGAAGTTCCAAACAGAATGGGTAAAAAACCCAGAGTCATCCCAAGAGGTTGATGCCAGGAGAGAGAGAAGGACATAGAAGCCCCAAACCAGAATACTGCCTTGTTGTGAATGGACACAGGTACATGCAAAGATTTCCCCAGGACACTAACAAAAATGGTTGTCCAAACACCAACTTCCAGGTGACCACCGTGGCCATGATCCTCATATGGCCCCACACCTCATCACCACTGCCAAGCTTGCTCACCTTCCATCATTGGCTGATTGTTAATACACTGATGAGACTATTATGAGAGGGCACTGTATATTAGATGCCTCTACCCTCAGTGCCTAGCTCAAGGCCTGGCATAGAATAAACACTCAATAAATAATCTCAATAAATCTTTAATGAATGTGTACAGTATGTTTCTCTTCATAATGTGTTTTTATATGCATTATATGATTTAATCTCCAAAATGACCCTGTGAGTCAAGCAAGTGAAATGAGTCCCAGGGAGGTTAAAATACTTGCCCAAGATCATAGCAAGAAAACAGTTCTGCTGGGACTTGCACGAGAGCTGTCTGGTTAAAAAGGCTTATCCTCTTTCTCTGGCATCATGTGCTTACATAGGCTGAACCCTCGGAATCAAAGATGGTCTGGTAAAAATTCTAGGTCATGGGAAAAGCCTCAGAATAAGAGAAGCTGCTGATGAACTATTAGTGGGGTCTCATGAACTTTAAGGCCATCAGGAGATAATGCCCTTACCTGTGTCTGTCTGCTTGAGTGATTAATCTGGTGAGAAGCCCAGAACTGCCAGGGGCGAATTCATAGATGGAGACCAACCCCTGTTCTGGGCACCCCAGGTCCTAGCACTGCTGCACCTCTCAACTGCCTGTGTGTGA
Source organism: Eptesicus fuscus (assembly GCF_027574615.1). NCBI lineage: Eukaryota > Metazoa > Chordata > Mammalia > Chiroptera > Vespertilionidae > Eptesicus > Eptesicus fuscus. The sequence goes on from NC_072483.1 coordinate 10,478,000, forward strand.
AGCTGACCTTGGGACTAATGAAAGGATGGAGATTTTTGAGAAAGCAGGGACTACTTGACAGGGAGACAATTGAGACTGTGGGACCAGCATCCACTTCAGGTAATGAGAAGCTCAACTTGCTGCAAGAACCCCATAAACACCTTTGGCAAATAAACCTGCCTGTGAGGATGCCTCCTCCCCCTTGTGAGAACAAGTCTCCGAGGGAGGTGCTAATTCTGTATGAAGTCACCCTGACTCTCTTCTAAGGGAAGGATGATTCATCTTGGGTCCCCATCCCTCCTCTGCAACCTCTGTCTGACCTCTGGGAATAGGTACTAGGTCTGAAGGGATTGAAACATGGTGGGCAGGGCAGGCCCTATGTCTCAGGATCCTGCATGTTCCTCAGCAGTGAGCAGGGTCCTGAGAGCCACCCTGCCCCTCGACATCTACACCAGGGAAGAGAAGAGGTATTCCACACTCAGTATGTCTATTTTTCAGAGACATCACATGAACCCTTCTTCTCTCCAGACACCTCAAAAGCTGGTCAGAAATACACTGGGTGAACTCCAGGCCAGGCCACTTATTCCTTGTCGGAAGCACCTGAGAAAGTAGGTGCTAGGCCTTGGTCTCATTCTTACCTCTTAGTCCTGGCCTGGCCCAGGCCATCCATCAGGAGACACTCCTGGAATCCTCTTGTTTCTCCTCTGCTTACCAATCCTTGGCCTGAACTCTGGGTCGTGTTTGCCTAGTGGTACCGTGCCCATCACAGGGCTGTATGTTCCAAACAGGTGATATTTAGGATTTAGTGGATGTTGAAATCACCTGCTCTCCCAGGGAATTTGTCAAATGCACAGTCCTCTTCTATTGGGTCTACTCTAGATTCACTAAAGTAGGACATGGGGACCTACATTTTAACAAACCTCCCAGTGGATTCTGATGCAGATGCACAGAACATTCTTTGCGAAACACCTTTATAAGCTTTGGGAGTCAAACCTAAGCTCAAACGCTAGTCCCATTGGATGACCTTGGGTGAATGAATTCCTGTGAGTCTCAGGCTTCTTGTGTAAAAAGATGCTAATAATATCTACTTTCCATGATCGTGTAGACTAAATGGAATATGAACATAAGGTGACCAGCAGAGACTTAGCAATACACAGCAACTACACCAATTCTGGGCTGTGGGCCAATTTGCCTGACCCAGTGGCCTTCCTTAAACCCTCCTTTTAGCAGTGGCTCCCAAGTGCTGAACTCTGCTTCCAGGCTTTAACTCAGTGTACGTCTGCGGTAGCCAAAGTAATGCCCCTCCCAAATGCCCATGTCCTAATCCACAGAACTGAGGGAACTAAAGGTGCAGATGGGATTAAAATCACTAATCAACTGACCTTAAGATGGGGAAATTATCCTGGATTATTCAGATACACCCAGTATAATCACAAGGGTCCTTAAAAGTGGAGGAAGGGGACAAAAGAGGCCACAGCGTGATGCAATGTGAGAAGGACTCAACCCGCTGTGCTGGCTTTGATGCTGGAGGAAGGTGGCCAGGAGCCAGGGAATGCAGGAGCCTCTGGAAGCTGGAAAAGGCTAGGAAACCAACTCTCCCTGGAGCCTCCAGGAAAGAGTACAGCTCTGCCGACACCTGGGTTTTAGCCCAGTGAGACCCACATCAGATTTCTGACCCACAGAACAGGAAGATAATAAATCTCTGTTGTTTTAAGCCACTAAGTTTGTGGTCATTTGTTACAGCAGCCATAGGAAACCAATATAATACCAAAGACTGGGCTGCCAAGTTCCGGAAATGTCACTCAGTTCCATACTAGGAGGCTTTATGACATTACAGCGGTATCAGTATTTCTGCCAACTTTGGGGCTCACATGACTGAGGCCAAAGACACTAATGGGGTCTCCAGAGAACCTTCCATCCCACCTGGTGATAATAATATTAATAATCATAATGGCTAGGATGTATTGACTGCTTGCTATGTGTTGAGTGCTTTAGATCTCATTTAATTATCAAAAACATCTATGTAGTGTGTTCTGTTAGCAAACACATTTTACATAGGGAAACAGGTTGGGAGAGGTACCTCACCCAAGGTCACCAGAATCAGAGCCTGGATTGAAAGCTAGGTTTGCTGTTCTCAGAGCCCAAGCCCCTAACTGCATCATTAAACAGCCTCCTTCCGTCTTATGGCCAACGGAGGAGGTAGTGTTTCTCACTAAATCTCAGGTTGAGCCGTCTGTTAAACTTACTCATACATGAAAACAAGCCTCCCACTGGCCTGGCAGCCCATGACATCCAAGGTTTTGTGATGAAGTCTGGGAGGGTTAGACATAATGGGAGACTGCTTTGGGGCCACACTCTTGCCATGATTGATGGCATTAGAAAGAAAGAAGTGTTTAGAGAACCAATCTTAGAATTCTATCGCCAGGCACAGGGGCAGTTGTGTCTGTCCCAAGTGCTCTGGAAAAGATGAGGGGCTATTCTGGTTGGGGTCCAGACTCTTCCTCTCTATCAGTCACTGATATAGACTGTGTGACCTTGAGCAAGACACCAGACCTTTTCCCATCTCACCTAAAAATGAGACCAATTGCCCCAATACTTCCCCCATCTCATCTGGCTGCTGTGGAAATTCAATGAGATCATGTTTGTGAGTATGCTCTGGGAATTACAAAAGCAGCACACCCTTACAGAATCTAATGAAGGCTATTATTTACTTTTTATAACTCGAGGTGAGTGTGGTTCATTATTGCTCTGATTAGTAATAACTATTATACTAAACCACACCAGAGAAGAAAATGTTGTCTTACTGCCTTCTTCAGCAGAATCTGTTGTGCAAGCATTTCTAAAAGAAAAAAAAAAAAGACAACAAAGCTATAATGTTCTAGCACATCATTGTGCAGAATGTTCTTTTTTCCCATTTTTAAAAAGAGAACATTTGAAAAGATGACACCTTGAACATTTGGTTAAAATCTGCTTCTGCACAGAAAAGAATTTCTTAAGTGGAAATGCCCTTTCCAAGTGGCTTTTCATCAGGGACATGGAAGCAAGCTCGCATGGCTGCCATGATGACTCCAACTGGAAATGAAGGTCAGGCACACCCCAAAGATCAAGGTCGGAGGCACCCAAGGAGCACCCCACATGGAGCAGGGCTCACCACTACCCAGAGGGTGCAGGCTATTGACACTGTCCCAGAGTCACCAGGAGCCCCTGAGACCCACGACAAAGCTGCAGACTCTAGGAAGGGTGGACTTCTGTGCAGCCATGGGGTTGTTCCCCACCAGTCTCTCCTGGAGACTCCTCTACTCGACTCTGCACACCATTAACTCAGAACTGTGGCAGATCACCTGCTTCTCACAGGCAAGGACCTGAAGCAATGCTACATAAGGTCACAATGGTCGTCAGCGCCCCAGGGCAAATTATGAGACCAGATTCAAGTCCATTGTTCCTCCCTTCATCCATCCCTTCCCTTCTTTCTCACCTCCCTCTCCCATTCCCTACTGACCTTTTGTGAGCAACATTTAATGAAAACCTATTATCACACCAGACACTGCACACAGATGCCTCAACTCCCAGTCTCACTATCAGGAAGTGTGCAGACTTGTGTGGAGACTGACATTCGGACACTGGACCACGGAGTGGCTTTGTTATTTTCACAGTGTTAGGTGCGGTGCACAGAAGACAAGGAGCCACTGCACCAGCCAGGTCGGCGGGGAGGTCTTCAACAACCTGAGGAGTGATGGTCAAACCAGGAGTAGGCAGAACACAAGCACTGAGTCGGACTCATTGGATTCAAGTATCAGGTCTGCTCACTCACTGACCAGCGAGCCGGGGCCTCAGTGAACTCATCAGTGACAGGAGGTTATGCCCATGACATAACACTATTGTGAAGGGGCTAATACACTGCCTCACACAGCACAGCAACAACAGATAACACCCAGATACTGACACTTTGAGTTAATGCAGGCTTGCAAATTGTGTAACTGTGGCTTGTTTCCCTGCAGCCTCACTGGCTTGCCGGGTCATTTCACAAACCTCACACTGGATTGGATTAAATCAGATATTTACAGCCTCATCCCTCTCACTGTCACCACTAGGAATGGGAGTAATAATACTGTAGTAGAACAGTAGTGATACAGCGCCCAATTCACATCGTCCTCAATTGTTATGAACTAATAGTTGGAGGCGAATATCTCCTATTTCTCGGCACAGTGCCTGGACAAATGTTCCCTTTACCTATGAGTCCTTCGGTAGTCAAGAACCTCGTGAATGTTCTTTTTTTTTAATCCTCACCCAAGATTATGTTTATTGATTTTTTTTAGGGAGAGAGAAAGAGAGAGAGAGAGAGAGAGAGAGAGATCAATGTGACAGAAACATCAATCTGTTGTCACCCATATGTGCCCAGACTGGGGATCAAACCTGCAACATTTTGGTGTATGGGACGACACTCCAACCAACTGAGCCAAAGTCCAGGGTCCTTGTGAATATTCTTATTGAACATGATCATGCTTTCCACCACACTTTCCTTAGGGAGGTTTTAATGAATCATCCACAGAGTCCACATTTAATTCGAACTCTAAGAACTAACAATGATTATAAAACTTTTAATACTAATTCTAATGTTGGTGAATGTGCAGAGAAATGAGTGTCCGCCTGGAAGGAGGTTTGGTACAAACTCTCTGGAGAGCAATTTGCCAATGCATGTCAAAGCCTTACCAATGCTTTTGGAAATTAAATTTGAATTTTATAAATTATACTACTTGTAAAAATTTATTCTAATAATTATAGATGTGAAAAAATATTTGTCTTCAAGTATGTTTATTGCATGACCCTTTGTAATAGAGAAAATGTGAAAACAACATAAATGTACAATAATAAAGTCTCATTATATACATTATGATATAATAAAAAAATGAGATATACTTGTGACCCTTAAAAATTACCTTGTAGAGGAGTATGTAACAATATAAAAAGTGTTTATGACATATACTATATATTAGAGGATGAAAGATAAGGCAGTCCCCCCTTATCCATAGGGGATATGTTCTGAGACCCCCAGTGGATGCCTGAATCTATGAATAATTCAAAATCCTATATATACATACAGGATGGGGAAAAATATGTTTATAGTTATTCATATGGAATATGATATAATAATAAACAAGACAAGAATAAACTCTATTTTGCATGCTCAAAACTGTAAACCAACTTTTGCCTCACCCTGTACGTTAGGATTTTTTTCCTACAAATACATAGCTATGTTAAAGTTTAATTTGTAAATTAAGCACAGTAAGAAATTAACAGCAAAAACTAATAATAAAGTAGAATAATTATAATAATACACTGTAATAAAATTATGTGAATGTGGTTTCTATATCTCTGATAACCAATCTGAGAACTGAGACAGCTACTAAGTGACTAAGGGCAGGGTGTGCAATGTGTGGATACTGGAAAAAGAGATGATTCACATCTCGGACAGGATGGAGTGGGACAGCATGAGATTTCATCATGCTAGTCAGAACAGAGCACAATTTACAAGTTATGAATTGTTTATTTCTGGAATTTCCCATTTAATATTTTTGGACCGTGGTTAACCACGGATAACCAAAACTGTAGAAAGTGAAGCTATGCAGCCCTAACCGGTTTGGCTCAGTGGATAGAGCGTCGGCCTGCTGACTGAAGGGTCCCAGGTTCGATTCTGGTCAGGGGCGTGTACCTTGGTTGTGGACGCATCCCCAGTGGGGGCTGTGCAGGAGGCAGCTGATCGATGTTTCTCTCTCATCGATGTTTCTAACTATCCCTCTCCCTTCCTCTCTGTAAAAAATCAATAAAATACATTTTTTTTAAAGAAAGTGAAACTGTGCAAAGGGGTGAGTCCTGCAGTTTAAAAAGTTCTATAGTCTAATTTTTTTATTGTTTAAAGTATTACATATGTATTCTTTTTCCCCCATTAACCCCACCCAGGCCACTCTCACGTGCCAGGACAAGCTCCCACCGCCCCAGTGTCTGTGTCCATTGGTTATGCTAATATGCACACATACAAGGCCTTTGGTTGATTTCTTACCTCCCCCACCTCCCCTGGCTTCCCTCTGAGGTTTAACGGTCTATTCGGTGTTTCTGTCTCTGGATCTATTTTTGTTCATCAGTTTATGTTGTTCATTAAATTCCACAAGTGAGTGAGATCATGTGATATTTATCTTTCTCTGACTGACTTATTTCTCTTAGCATAATGCTCTCCAGGTCCATCCATGCTGTTGCAAATAGCAAAAGTTCCTTCTTTTTTATAGAGGCATAGTATTCCATTGTGTAGATGTACCACTGCTTTTTAATCCACTCATCTGCTGATGGGTAATTAGGCTGTTTCCAAATCTTAGCTAGTGTAAATTGTGCTGCTATGAACATAGGGGTGCATATGTCCTTTCTGATTGGTGTTTCTGATTTCTTGGGATATATTCTTAGAAGTGGGATCACTTGGCCAAATGGGAGTTCCATTTTTAGTTTTTTGAGCAAACTCCATACTGTTCTCCACAGTGGCTGCACCAGTCTGCATTCCCACCAGCAGTGCATGAGGATTCCTTTTTCTCCACATCCTCTCCAGCACTTGTCATTTGTTGATTTGTTGATATAGCCATTCTGACAGGTGTGAGGTGGTACCTCATTGTCATTTTGATTTTCATCTCTCGGATGATTAGTGACTTTGAGCATGTTTTCATATGTCTCTTGGCTTTCTGTATGTTCTCTTTCGAAAAGTGTCTATTTAGGTTCTTTGCCTACTTTTTGATTGGGTTGTTTATCTTCCTTTTGTTAAGTTGTATGAGTTCCCTGTAAATGTTGGAGATTAAACCCTTATCAGAGATAACACTGGCAAATATATTCTCCCATGCAGTGGGCTTTCTTATTGTTTTGTTGGTTTCTTTTGCTGTGCAGAAGCTTTTTGTTTTGATGTAGTCCCATTTGTTTATTTTCGCCTTAGTTTCCATTGCCCTAGGAGTTGTACTGGTAAATATATTGCTACAACATATGTCTGGTATTTTGCTGCCTACGGAGTCTTCTAAGATTTTTATGGTTTCCTGTCTTACATTTAAGTTCTTTATTCATTTTGAGTTTACTTTTATGTATGGTGTAAGTTGGTGGTCAGGTTTCATTTTTTTGCATGTTTCTAACCAATTTTCCCAACACCATTTATTGAAGAGACTGTCTTGACTCCACTGTATGCTCTTACCTCCTTTGTCAAATATTAATTGAGCATAATGGCTTGGGTCGATTTCTGGGTTCTCTGTTCTGTTCCATTGGTCTATATATCTGTTCATGTGCCAGTACCAGGCAGTTTTGAGAACAGTGGCTTTGTATTATAAATTGATATCTGGTATTGTGATCCCTCCAACTTTGTTCTTCTTTCTCAGGATTGCTATTTGGCCTATTCGGGGTCTTTTTTATTGCATATGAATTTTTGGAGAGTTTGTTCTAGGTCTGTGAAATATCCCTAAAAATTTTAATGGGGATTGCATTGAATCTATAAATTGCTTTGGATAGTATGGACATTTTAATGATGTTGATTCTACCAATCCATGAACACAGTATATTTTTCCATTTGTTTATGTCTTCCTCTATCTCTTTTTTCAATGTCCTGTGGTTTTCTGAGTACAGGTTTTTACCTCCTTAGTTAAGTTTATTCCTAGGTAGCTTAATTTGTTGTTGTTACAATGGTAAATGGGATTTTTTTTTTTTTTTAGTTTCTCTTTCTGTAAGTTCATTATTGGTATATAAAAAAGCCATAGATTTCTGAGTGTTAATTTTGTATCCTGCTACATTACTGAATTCATTTATTAAGTCTAGTAGTTTTTTGATGGAGTCTTTGGGGTTTTCTCTGTATAATATCATGTCATCTGCAAATAAGGACAGTTTTACTTCTTCTTTTCCAATTTGGATACTTTTTATTTCTTTTTGTTGTCTGATTGCTATGGCTAGCACTTCCAGTAGTATGTCAAACAGGAGTGGTGAAAGTGGGCATCCCTGTCTTGTTCCTGTTCTTAGGGGAAATGATTTTAGTTTTTGCCATTGAGTATGATGTTGGCTGTGGGTTTGTCATATATGGCTTTTATTATGTTGAGGTATTTTTATCAAGAATTTTTATCAAGAAAGGGTGTTGGATTTTGTCAAATGCTTTTTCTGCATCAATTGATATGATTATGTGATTTTTGTCTCTCAATTTGTTTATGTGATATATCACATTTATTGATTTGCAGATATTGTACCATCCTTGCACCCCCAGAATAAATCCCCCTTGATCATGGTGCTAATTTAATTTTATAAATTGAAAAAGAAAAGCTTTAAAATGGCACTAGACATATCTATCTAAAATGTTAGCAGAGGTTATCTACAAATTGTGGATTACTGATAAATTTTTGTATGTATATTTCTAAACTTCCAAATTTTCCACAATCAATATTTTAAAGAGTAAACAAAGAAAAACAAAAAATTTTAAGCTAAAGCTTAAATTCAAAGAATCATTTTGCTATGTTAAACTACTTAATCATTCTGAGCTGCGTATTTTTCTATCTATAAAAAGTAAGACCTAGCCCACTGCATTGTAGGAAATTACATTGGATAATGTATATAAATAGCTGTGCCAACAATATGAACTCAATAAATTTATGTTCCCCTTGCTTTCTCCTTCATGAGTTCAGTAAGAAGAAGAATGTTAAATACCTAATGTCGGAGGTAGGATCAGTTCTAGATGATAGCTAAATACTAACTGCTCATCCTTAGTAATTCTGTGGAAACCTTTTTACTACTGTACTTGTTACCCATGTAACAAATTACTCTAAGATTTAGTGGATTAAGCTAGCAATAAGCATGTATTATCACACGGTTTCTGGGGGTCAGGGATCTGAGAGTGGCTTAGCTGCATGGCTCTGGCTGGGGGATCTCTCATGAGACTGCAGTGAAGACATATGACATGCTGCAGTCTCTGAAGGTTTGAGGATCTGATTCCAAAATGCCTTGCATATATGGTTGGCAAGTCAGTGCTGGCTGTTGGTAGGAAGCCGCAGTTTCTGGCTATATATACACACAACTAAGAAGCATATATGCCCCTACTTCTCCCCTCATTGAATTGATTGAATGTCCTTATAACATGGCAACCCAGGTCCCCCAAAGTGAGTGAGGAGGAATCTGTAATGCCTTTTACAGCATAACCTGGGGGTTCACACTGTCATTTGCACAATGTTCCATTGGTTTACAGGTTAGCTCTATTCAATGTGGAGAGGATTCCACTGGGAAGGGATACCAGCAGGCAAGAGTCTTCAAAGGTCATCTTTGAGGCTGGCTATTGCAATTATCCTTATGGTCACTCTGCCTGAAATGTTTTTCCCCCATATGCCAGTACAGCTCTCACCCATACTTCATCCAGGTCTCTGCTCAAAAGTCGCCTTACTCAAGAGGCTTTCTCTCAACTCTCTCCTATGATGGCACCCCTTCCACCATTCTATCACTCTTTCTTCTCTTAGCTTATTTCATTTTTTCTTAGAGTACATATTACAAACTTATTTGTTTCTAATCAGTTCCCTGCCACCCACACCCACTAGTGAACTATAAACACCACAAAAGGCCTGCCATGTTCCCTACTTTCCTTAAACTGCTGTGTATATCACCCAATAATTCCATCATTGGTGCCACCGCCCTAGCTTGTAAGTCCTTCTGAAATTACTGGATCTGGCTTTCTGAATGCCATACTATTGTTTTATATCTCTCCTAATCCAGCCCCATAAGCCACCCTTGCCTGCCCTGTTCCTCCTAGTGCTTTGCCTTCTCAATATAGACCCCACTATCCAGACTTCTCTCTTCCCTGGTTTCCTCAGTGTCCTTCTCCTGAAACCTACACTGTTGGCATGCCCTTATTCTGGCCCTCACCATCTAAAGGCCTACAGAAAAAAATGACAACTCAGAGGCTATGTGCCCCTACTTCTCTTCTCATACCCATGGCAAATATTGCTAAGAGATCAGGGCTTCTCTGACTATATCTGGGCCAATGAACTACCAATACTTTGCTGGGGAGATAATTGGTCTCTGTTGCTTAACACTGTCAATTCTCATAGCATCCACTGTGATAGGCAAATAATGGAGATATTTAGATGGGGGAGGTACAAATGAAACCATAGAGGTAACATATACTGACATCTACCACATACCAAGCATTAATCTTAACCAATTAATGTGAATTATTACTAATATTTAATCTTCACAACCACCTATAAGGAAATTACTACTATTATATTCATTTTATAGGTGAGGAAACTGGGGCTCAGTGAGGCAAGTAACTTAACACAGGACCATGTAGCTAAGAATTATTACACTAGTCCAAAAGTAGGCAGTTGGGTCTGGAGTCTTCTCTTTAACCATCTATACTAATAAAAGGGTAATATGTTAATTAGATCAGGTCGACCAGACATCTTCCAGTCATCTGGTCCTCCTTCTGGACAAAGCCACGGTGGCAGGGGCTGAGGCAGAGGCAGTTAAGGGCGATCAGGCAGGCAGAGGAGGGCAGTTAGGGGTGATCAGGCCAGCAGGGGACGGCAGTTAGGGGCAATCAGGCAGGCAGGGGAGGGCAGTTAGGGGCAATCAGGCAGGCAGGCAGGCAGAGGCAGTTAGGGGCAAACAGACAGGCAGGCAGAGGGGTTAGGGGAGATCAGGCAGGCAGGCAGGTGAGTGGTTAGGAGCCAGCGGTCCCAGATTGCAAGAGGGATGTCCAATTGCCAGACATTCCCCAAGGGGTCCCAGATTGGAGAGAGTACAGGTCAGGCTGAGGGACACCCCCCCACCCCCATACAGAATTTTGTGCACCAGGCCTCTAGTTATATGATATTGCCTTAAGGTCTTCAATGACCAACTGGCTTTGTGGAATCTTGGGAATAAATTCTAGTCATTACGTCTAAGTAAAGTTCCTAGGAAATTTCCTCTATTGGAAATTGTCCCCAGAGAACTCTCACTCACATTAGAGATCCAGTTCAGTTCATCCCTCATCTATGAAGTTTTCATTGATATACACATATTTTGAATAATTATAAAGGCAGTGTTTATTAAAATACATTTCATTTTCAAAACTGAACTATCAGCTGTTAAAGTGTATATACATTTTTTGAGACACCCTGTCTTTATGCCAGTACTGCTTGTACATCTTCCTATTATTTCACTTTCCAGCCAGGAGTGCAAGTCTGTGTTTTCTTATAGGTGTTCTTTACTGCACCATGACTACCTTGAGAGTAAAGTCCCTTAACTTCCTCATTTTTTAATCCTCACAATTTAGCAAAGTATATGGCTTATGACAAGTCAGGTAGCTAGATAAATACTGTCTCTACTTTGATAATATGCTTTCCCAGGCTAATTTTCAAAACCTAGCACTTCTCAAAGATAGGCTAAGTTGTACTTTGTATATTGAATGGATAGTTATATAGTAGGAACTGTTTTCACATCCAAGTGACAAAGTTGAGCAAATTACAGCTTCCCAGTAATTACAGCACTGAAATCTCCTCTAGGGGTGTACTTTACAAAGAGTCCTAGCCCAGATGAATGAGTGGAAGCATTCTAAATCAGTCTGAGTAAGTAATGAAACACTGCATTTAAATAACATTTGCCATGCCCTCCCCAAGTAGAGTTTCTCTACTACTGAGCTTTTGAATCACCTGTCTCCAGCCCTTCTAGTTGCTTTGATAAAAGGAGATTTAGGGAGGCTCTCTTTGGGAGGTAACAAAACTGAGACTGCAGCAAGAAATCAGCATGAACTTCCACCAGCCCTTTCTAACCACAGGGCTCTGCAGAACTCAGAACTGCTCATGGGCTTGCTAGGAGAGGTGGACAGCCACAGTAATGTGATGGAAAGCTGTGAGGGACTAGCAGCACATTATTTTAGAAAGGGGGGAAATATTCCAGACTTACTAGAAGAGGGTTGACTTAATGCATAAATAAATATGGGATTAGTGCCAACCTGCCCAGGAGGGTCATCAGGAGGCATGATATGGTGTCCTTTAAGTTGACACCTATGTGGAATAAAAAATGCTGTGGCCTGAAGGACAAGAGATGTGACCTTTTCATAAGGCCCTCCTTGTCTCAGGACCTCATTCCTTCATTGTGAATGGAAAGGATGGAAGCATGTGATCACATTGCTCTCTTCCTCTCAAAAGTTCTAATGGATTTGGCTCCTGTCTGGGTGACAATATCCACTTGGCTATGGTCTATGGCTTATCTCTGTTCTAGGATAGGTGTTTGACTCACCTCTGTATGTAGCCCTGGTTGTAGCTTGGACAGTGTTTGGCATAAGATAGATCCTTAGTAGATGAATAATGAAGTGCATTGGATTGAATTGAACTCTACTCTGAAATACTATTTCCTGTTAGACACCCCACTGAATTTCAGATGGGCTTAAAATATTTTTACTAACATAAGCTTGCTCTCAATCAAGCTTAGATCTCTATTTTTTCATCTAAAAAAGATTGAAAGAATTCTGTTTGCCCAGAAATGTCTGTAGAAATAGATCATTAAGAGTACCTAGCTTTCCTAAGGTAAATGAGAGAACAAAATAAAAAACAGTTCTGTTATACCCTAAAACCTGTGGTTTTCTACTACACAAAGATACTCTTTCCCAGTTGTAGACATTCCAATGTTCTAAGTGCAAATAAAGTCTACAGAGCAATTTGAAGATGTCCAATGCTTGAGTGACTCTGTAAACAAGTTCTCCATTAAAATGTAGAAGGACATTTGGCAATACTAAAATGATAATGGGGGACAGAGACTTGGAACCACAAAGAACTTTCTTGGCCACCCTAATGTGAATAAAATGGGCCAGCCATCTCCTCTACACATGCTCCATTCTTTCTCTAGTCTCCCTGGTGAAACAGACAGGGAGACCAAATAGACAGCCTTCCCAATGGCTATTGATCAGCAATGATGTCAGCACAATGACCTGTGGACTCTGTTGTCTTTTCTGTGAGGCTACTGGTGGGATGCCGATGAAAGTTCTGCATTGGGGCATGATGAATAAAGCTGTGGTACCCAAGCATGTGGCACTGAAGCCTCTAAAACTACAAGCTTTGAACATCCTTCTTATCACTTATATTTGACTTAAAAATGGTTTCCAACATTTTTAGAAGTCACAGTACCCTTTTTCATATAAAATGTTAATACAACCCCAATATATGAAACAGATACTAGCAGACCTGATTAAAACTTGGGTGGGGAATCTTGGTTCCACCTCCTCATTGGTTCCTTCCCTCAACACAGGCTCAGGCATTTTCTTGGAAAACACAGTATAAAACCCCTCGTCCAAAAGATACAGCTCTAAAATGATGTTTTTCCAAATCAAAATGTAATTCTCTTTTGATTATCATTATAAAATTAGAGATGCACTCTTTGGTAAACAAATTGACATTAATATGGAAAGAATGGACTAAGCCTTTTCAACACATTGAAAGAGGACAGCATGAAATATTTCTCGAAACTTTTTCTAAGCATTGCAAACTGCCTGGGGATATTTTCTGGTGCCCAACCGTCTACAGGTCTAAAGGAGGCACAACAATGTCAGCTTGGCTAAAGCATGCGCATAAGACAGGAGAGTGCTGGGGCTCTCACCATCCCTCTGCCCAGCTTTCAACAGGACAACATAGAAAGCCACCCAGTAGAGTGTTAACAGAATCAATCAGACTCCACTTTCACTTTCCAGCTTTTTTTTCTTTCTCTCCCTGGGCTAAGAAATTAGAAGGCTCTGATTTCCCCAAAAACACAGTTCTGCTGGGGAAATAAGGCTAATGAAAGGAGAAGTTAACTATGTTTGATTTCCTCAAAGCCCACTGTCTAATTTTACGTGAACTGTCTGATGTCTTTCAGACCTTAACACGTGGCTCAGTGACATTGCCTTGCTCAGAGAGGACAGAGGAAGAAGATTGTGAATAAACTGAAACAACAGTGTGCAGATGCTTTACCCATGGACAGCACTCATCCAAGGTCAAAGCCCTTTCACAGGTTATTGCAATAATTAGTAATCAATATCTACTGTTCATTAAATTTGATCTCCAATCCACATCATGACAGGTGAATTAGATATCCCTCAATTTCACCGAAGAGGAAACTGAGCCAGAACAAGAATGGATGACTTGCCCACAAATGGCAGGCTTTGAATTTGAATTCAGGACTTAGCCCTGCGTCTGACTGCCTCTTCAGGCTGCTTTCCCAATCTCAGTCCTTCGGGCCGGGCGTGAGGCAGCATTATAAGGTTACCTCCAGGCTGTGGGTCTGGACCAAGTCAAGTCACATGCTCTTCAAAGAGAGACTAAAGCAGTGTGCGATCCCAGAGCTCAGGGCTGGCGGCAAGCATCATCCCTGCCCCTGGTGGGGAAACTGCAAGTTTAAGCTTTTGGGGTGTTGGGGAGGGATGGTGGCCGGCATAGCTTAGTTCAATTTTAGGTATGATTCTGCAGACGGTGTAAAGAATGGACTAGACAAGAAAGGTACAGAATCAGAGAAACCAGGAATGAGAAAGCTGCTGCAAGAGTCCGATAAGAGTTCTGTGATTCAGGCAGAGGAAGTGTCTCAGGAGAAGGCAGGTGCTGGAGACAGGCGGGGGTGGGCAGGAGCAGTAGGCAAAAGATACACTTTCCCTCAGTGAGCCCCACCTAGTGACAGAAGTGATGGAGGAAATGGATGCAGACAAGAGAGAATTATGTGGGCTTCCCTGAGGTCCGAAGGGCAGGGAGGCACAGGCGAGGGGCCATTGGGAGGCTGGGGAGGCAAGTTAGGGAAGGCGCTGTCAGTGGCAAAGCCCGAGCAGTCTTGAAGGAAAACGGAAGGGACTGGCCAAGAAAGAGGCTGGGAGAGCAGGAGCAGACAGCGTGCTCCCTGGCGGCTCCAGGAGGCTGCTGTGAGGTGGAGATGGGAAGCGAGCTGGACAGGGTGCCATGAAGAAGTTGGTCCGTTATGCTAAAGGAGCAGGGAGGAACTGCATCATCAGTAACATTTCCGGCAGTCGGACATCCCTCTCGCAATCCGGGACCGCTGGCTCCTAACTGCTCACCTGTCTGCCTGCCTGATTGCCCTTAACCCCTCTGCCTGCCTGCCTGAGGCCCCTAACCGCCTCTGCCTGCCCGCCTGGGAGGTGGGACTCTGAGGCCCGGAAAGGCTTTGGTCTCAGCCCTGGCCTCACCTGTGGTCCACACTCCTACAGCGTCAGCATCGGCCAGAGAGAAATGCAGGCTCTCAGGCCCAGACCACGGCGTCAGGAACCAGTTTGAACTGGACCCCCAGGTGATGCAGAGCTGCTCTAAAATAATGTGCGCCCTCTAGAATGCCGGGCCTCTGGCTGCTGCAAATAACTGCATATCTGGGCTTCTTGCAAGTCAGAGGGGCCTATGGGTGGTGGGAGGGGATCTGTGGGCTGACTTAGGGTGGCTGTGTCCACGCCCTCCCTCCAGGCTCCGCCCCCAACCACTGAACAATTATCAGCTCCCGAGCAGGTGGACCCCGAGCCCCCCAGATTGGCCCGCTGGTGGTACAATACACGTTTGATTAATCACTGTTTCCAGAGGCGCCTCATCAATCATCACCTCCCGGCACCGGTGCGAAAGGGGTCCTGGCGGATGGGCACTGGCGCTGAGAAGGACCGAGGCTCCGGATCTCCGATAAGGATGGGCGCGTGGAGTTGGGACCAAGAAGGTGGGGACTAGGGAGCATTAGGCATTCACCCTGGCTGCTCTGATTGGTAATTAAGTGACTCGTCTACTGGCGGACAGTCCTGCATGTTCCCCCAGGCATCTGTTAGTTCTTGGAAAACCACTACTGACAAAATGAGGTTTGCCCTTGGTACACAGATAATGAGACTGAGCTTGACAGGTGTGGCGCGATTAGAAAATTTCTACATGAAGCTCATTCTGCTAGCCACTCCACAGTAAACAGACTCATTAGGACTTGCAGGTCCCTGGAGGCAAAGCATGTTTGACATTATTAATTGGCTTTTCTGTATAAGGAGTCAAATAGATGAAAAGGTTTATCAAGCTGAAATAATTAATTTTGCCTGAATTCGCTGACAGTTCATTTCTCCTGTAAAAGACCATTTTAAGGTCCCCCTTTTTTTTTTCAAATTTCAAAGTTCAAAAGACATAATAGTGGCAAAAGTGAAGCTTTTTAGTAAATTATAATTAAAGGGAATTTAATTAACTTAGACCTGGGGAAGAGAAAAAAAATGGAATTGCTATCTGTGTCTATACAGAGGTCTAGATGGTTGAACATATCATGACTTAATAATGCATTAATTTTAATCTAATCAAAGTATAATGAAAGAGGTAATTATATGTTTAAAAATTACCAGGCTCCAATAGTAAGATTTTTAAATACTTAATAGTTACCCAGCTTCTCGTTAGCAAAGTTATAATTGTTGTTCTCAGATTCTGGTTATTTAAAGAGGGGGGCTTCCAGGCAAGAGGTTAATTGAATAAATCATTGTAAGAACCCATGTTGAAACTATGATAAACTACAAAGTTTGCATTCCCTGGCTGCAAAAGAGTTTTCTTCCTTTTTTCTCTGTCTTTCTGTGTCTCTAAAAATAACAAATTATTTCCAGCATTCCTTCATATGTCCTCCTGAATGCTCCCACGCCCACTCTTTGCCCCACAAAGTCAAAATACAATTCACATGAGATTTTACAAAGTGTTCTCTCATCTTCCAAATGTACCACTTTCATCTTCAGCAAGGCATTTTGTAGTCCTACTGCAAGACTTCCAGGCCTAAAACAATGGATGATAAAGGGAACAGTATTTCTCTGATTGCTGAGGTTGGGTACTTGGTGAAAAGAACTGTGATCTCTCCCCATGGTCATAAAACAATGAGATTTTGATTTCAGAAAAGGCCAATGTTTCTGGCCATTTTATTGATAAAAGACTCAGAGTTCTTAGAAATTACTTAAAGGATATAGCTGTTTTGCTGAAAAGAAGCATCTTGTCACATAAGCCAACATATTAATCTTGTAGTTCAAAGAATATCCAGTATTTCCAAAGTCTCTCTGACCATGATGAAATAAAAAACCTGGTGGGGAAGGAGCACTGGGTGGAGAGTTATGGAGAGTGGCCCTCCCGTACCCAGTAGTATGCCTTGGACTACTTCCTCGAGGCCTTCACCTCCTTCCAGCACAGGCTCAGCTCCGGCAGCCTGAACACCCTCAGCCAACCTCCCCCACCCCATAATGACTGGCCCCCTGAACATCTATGACAACATGGTTCTTTTTAGCTTTCATGGATGTTTTTCTACTCCAGAAATGCCTGTTGGCTTCATCCCTTAAACAGCTAGAGCATTTATGGAGCCTTATAGGGTCCTGGAAAAAGTGACTTCATTCAAGTGAAAATCAGCACAGAGAAATTCACACCCTATTGCATTATTCTGAAAAACACAAGGTCACTTCTGCCCTTTGCCAAAACATCCTGGTGCCCTCTTCCAAGCGAGGGAGGAGAGGGGTGGGGTCACATAGTGGCCACTTTACACCTGCCACCCATTCTCAGAACAGCTAAGTGAGAGTGCCCTCGTGTTACAGATGAAAAAAATGAGACTTGGAGTTAGGAAGAAAGTTCTGTAAGGTCACACACTTCAGCAGCAGAGCTTGTCTGCCTGACCTCAAGGCCCATGAAATTTCCATTAGAAAGGAGTGCCCCCAATAGTAACAGACATCAAATTCCCAAACTGTAAACACTGGTAACATTTACCAGAGAGTTAACATTTAGGAAGAAATGTCATAACCCAAAAAGCAAATAGCTATTTCCTTGCATGAAGGAATACTCAAAAAATGTATTAAAAAATCCTGGGAAACTTGAGACCTTCCAGTTCAACACTCACAAACTTATTGCTCATCATATTTCCCACTCCTGCTTCCTTCTATTAGCTCCTTAATTAACCATATTAATGTCCAGGGACCATTATGATTAAATAAAGGGGGAAGCATGGCGGGGCGGGAAGGGGAGGAGGTTATAAGTGCCAAGATTCAGGGCTTCAGCTGCCATCACTCACCAGCATGTTTTCTTCTGAAGTCAATACTTGTTCCATTGCAAACATGCTTAAAAGAAAACACACATTGATTTATTTACAATTCTGAACTACTTATCAAAGGGTAATGATCACTGCCTGGTAACACAGGCTGAAAACCCGCCATGCGATGCTCAGTCATTCTGTTGATGGAACTAATAGTTCTTCCCCACTCCTCTCATTCTCGCGTCCTACCCTCTCTGGGTATCTCTTTCTTTCTATAATGCTGCCTAATGAGACTTAGCATCGCAGAGGCGTCCTGTTGGAGTGGTCAGTCCAGAGAAAGCCCACATCTCCCCAGCACCTCCCTTTCATTAACCCACCAGGGGCCACGACTAATTAGATCAGCCTGCTCATTTTGAGCTGATAATTGATTTAAATAGGTTTGCTCATTTAAAATAGAAGAAACGCCTGCTAAACATTTGGTGCTTGGGTCTTTTTTTCTTCTTTCCCTGCAACTTTCAATTGCTTGTGCAATGTAGCATAAAATGTAGAGGTCTCCCTTTTCTTTTCTCTTGCTTTTTTTTTAAAGGGGCCATAAAATTAATTACAATAAGTAGGCACCAGGCAGGGGCAGGGGGTTAACTGATGGCTCTAATGAGCAGCCGAGCTCTGGGAAAGCTGGCCCACTCATGCTGTGTGTTGGCTGTGAGGGGGCCGTGGCTTCCAAGAGGAGCACAGCGTACAAAGGTCCTTGGTGCTCATTCTGTCTTCATGGCAACCAACGGAGCTCAGCTAAGCTTCAAACAAAAGGGTCTTCCTTTCCCAAGGTGAGGACGTCCTGGAATCGTTTCCTTACAATTAAGCAAGAAAAGACTTTCAAGAGGGACCGTTCTGTGATCTCCACCCCACCCTGCCGCTGGGTTTTACACAATTTGGGGGTGGGAAAGTTAAGGGGAGACGGCCCCCCTCTGTATGCCGAAGACCTTTCCCTTCTCAAAGGGTCTTTCATGACCCGTCCTGCACCATATTGATTTATTTCAAGTGTGAATCAAAAAAGTTTAGACTGGGCTTCTCTTTGGAAACTAAATGGTCCTGCTAGTTTACACTGTTCAACTGACTGTATCCCTTTGACACAATGAAAAGAGCTTTTGTCTGTAGCCCAGAGGTCAAAAGGTGGAAGCCACACTTGTAATTTGCTCTGTAATTCTTTATTTTTTGTGGTGTTTCCTAATGCTGGAAAGTGGCAGTGTAGGGCCTGGTGAGGGGAGCTGAGGAGCATGGCGAAATCTTTAAAGGTAAGTGAAATATTAGACATGGAAACGTTATCACCAAACTGCATGTGCGGCATTTCAGATCTTCCTAAGTCCCAACTCTGCGAAGCAACACGGTTCACATGAGAAGCACGGGCTCTGGAGTCAGACACCCTGGGCTTCGGCCCCAAGTCAGTCAGGTAGAAGCTCCGGGCAAGTCGCCCACCTCTAGACCTCAGTCTCCCTACCTGGAAAATGGAGACTTTGGAGGCAGATCATGTCAGAGCCTTGTATGGGGCTTAGTTCCAATAAGTTCACAAGAAAGAGTATCTCTAATGCAAAACTGGTTTCCTAATAACCAACAAGGGCCACTGATCTGTTCTGTTGTCCGATGCTGGGCAGTTAGGGAGCACGTAAGCAGGGTATTGCACACAGGGCCGGCTTCAGTGGTGGGTAGCCTGGGCAGTGGGGCAGGGTATCACACTGGGTAAGGCACCACTGTTGCTCTCTTGAAATTCTTTATTTTTGAATCGGTAGCCCTGCATTTTCATTTTGCACTGGGTCCCACACAGTAGGTGGCTCATCCTGAAGACACATCCCCTCCGTGAATGCCACAGAGGCCTTTCTTGGTATCTCGAAGAGCCTAGTTATAGGAGGCCCTGTCTGTGTTGGTGGCACAATGCTTTCACATTTACAAATCACATTCTTTCTGCCTCTTGCGCAAATTAGAACCAGAGGTGTAGCCTCCCAGTTCCTGTGGGCAGGGCCGACTCCAGGAAAAACTATTCAAGAGCACATGCTAGTGGCCGATGGTCAGAATGGCACCTCTGCAGGCCCATCCGGCCGCCGAGAGCTCACATCTCTCAGGTGGATGACGGAGTCTGAAGCCAGGAGATGACAAGCACACAGAGCATCACCCTGATAATCAGCATGCAGGTGGCAGGTCATTCTCACCATTAATGACATACAAATTTAATCCCAGGTAATTTTTTTCAAAGCAACCAGTTGTGAAATGTATTGAGAAAACACTGCCAATTCCAGTCCTAATGACAGGGACGCTGAAGGTAAATAAGATGAATATTTATAGGATACCGGATTGCCTAAATGAGTTCTCTAAGGTATGAATAATTGAACGTGTGTATGCTAATTAATTGGAAAAAGCCAGGAGGTAACTTCTTTTTATTTAAGTTGGCCTCATTTTATTGCATGTCTTAGAACTATTACAGTTCTCAGTTATTGCCTATGCTTCAGTAAAGTTTAGCATCATTGAGAGAATTTTTAATAGACATCGTGATTTTTAATTTCAATAACTGTAGAAACCAAGATAGAATAAGTAAAGATGGTTCTTAGGACATAGTTATTTGGATTTCCCTAACAGAAACTCACTCCTGGGTGTCTACTGCTGGCTGGTTTTGTACGTAGCTCTCCTGTATTTAATCCCTACAGTACCCTGATGGGGTTAGAGAACAACCATGATCTTCATTTTAGAGATCGGGAAGCTGAGACACACAGTTATGTGAGCTGCTCATGGCCTGTAAGTTTGGGATCCCAGATTTGCATTTGTCCTGCTTAAAAGCCATAAAGGGTTTCTAGAAAGGAAACCCAATCTTTTAGCTGGAATAGAGTGTTTGAAAAACACAGTCCTCTCTTTGTCAGGTCGCAAACATGGTCCACCAGAATGTCAGCCTGGTGGCATCTGTCATCCTTCCCAAATGATGACAGTCAAACCCAGTCGATGTGATGATTTTTTTAGAGTCCATGCTTTTTAAATAGATTTTATTTTTTACAGCAGTTTTAGGTTAACAGAAAAACTGAAAGTATGAAAGTAAGTAGAGTTCCCCTATGCTGCCCCGCTTTTCTTCACCCACGTTCTCCTATTATTAACATGTTTCATTCCTGTGGCAATTTTGGTATCATTGGTGAACCACTATTGATACATTCCTATTAAGCAAAGTCCAGAGTTTAGAGCTCACTCTTTGCCTTGTACATGCTATGGATTTTGACAAATGCGTGCCATGCGGCCATCATTAGGGTGTCATACAGAATGGTGTCGCTGCTCAAAAAAGTGCTGTGCTCTACCTGTTCATTTCTCCACCCAACTTCCCTCCCATCTGAAACCCTGCAACCACTGATCTTTCTACTGTCTCTGCAGTTCTGCCTTTTCTAGAATGTCATGGAATTGAAATCCTACATCATACAGCCTTCCCAGATTGCTTTCTCTCACTTGCAAAATGCATTTAAGTTTTATTCATTTTTGGAGGCTTGATAGCTTATTTATTTTCATCACAATAATATTTCATTGTATGGATTACCATAGATGATTTATACTATCATGTATAGAAGGACATCTTGGTTGCTTTCAAGTTTATAGTTGCTTTACAAGTAAAGCTGCTATAAACATTCATGCACATGTTTTTGTGTGGACATAACGTTTTACCTCATTTAAGTAAACACCTAGGAGCATGATTTCTGGATCATATGATAAGCCTATGTTTAGTTCGTTGAAAACTGTCAATCTGTCTTCCAAAGTGGCTATCCTATTTTGCATTCCTAACAGCAATGAATGAAAGTTCCTCTACATCATTCACCAATATTTCATGTCATCAGTTTTAGATTTTAGCCATTTTGATAGTAGATAGTGGTATCTCATTGTTGTTTTAATCAACCATTTATTTATGTTCAATTAAGAGTAAACAGTGAACTCCAAAGCAGAATGTGTACATTCCATCATGTGGACAAGATAACCCATTGGAATATGCAGAGAAAATATTGGCAACCACTATTTTTATTCATTCATTAAATAACCTTCTATTCTTTGTATGTATTCTTAATGTATCGAATATATTACTACCATAGAAATTGTGCATGTTTTATAAATAAAAATAGTTATCTTGTTAAGATTCATGCTCCTCCCCCATTTTTTAACTGATGCAAGTATTCCATCAAAAGAGGACCCCACTACTACAGAGTACCCTGGATCTATGAAGACATCAAAGACAGAGACCTAATATTTCTTCCAAAAAATGAAGATTGATTGCCATTAAGTGTTGAAATTAATGTTTTAAAAGTCTAAATTATGTCTAGGATGAAGTTTATCCATGCTATTTTGAACTGGATATATCTAGTATTGTAAGATATTGGGTTTCTTCACCGAATAGTAATGGTCTGAATTAATCCACAGAAAGAATACATGTAGGTATGTTTTTAGAACACAGTGAGTGGTCCTAACTTTTCATAACCCTTTCACCTATACTATTTTACTTCACACATTAACACAGTGACTATGCTGTTTTAGACTTTATTCCAAAATCAGGTTTTTTACTATAGGTGTGAGGACCAATGTTGAACTGACAACCCTTATAAAGTTGGTTTTATTGTTACCCTCGTTTTATAGATGAGGAAACTGAAACCTGGAGAATTTAAATAACCTGACAAATGCCCCCTGATTTCGTAAGTGGCAGAACCATCATTCACACCCAGGTTCAGAGACCAGAGCCTGAGCTGTCCCCCTTTAGGTTATCCCATCTAAAACATCTATATGCTTTATGAGGAGACCTGTGTCTACATGACCTAGAAATAACCTGCCCATTTTAGTAAAAGGAAAAAACACATTGTGGACCATTGTTTTAAAATGCAAATATATGCTTTTTTCCAAAGCATTGTATCTGCAGGGCAGACACTGACAGAGATTCTAATTGCTAGACATTCTCTGTATTTGATGGGGAATACTAAATAGTGTCTGTGTCTACAAACTGGATCTGAACTAAGAAGACCATATTTGTAAAAACAACTATTGTCACTTCATGGAGGCAGTATGAGAACCTGTCAAAAATACCAAGTAACAAGTTTATGTAACCAATAGAGGATGAAATGTGAGTTTGGAAATCATGAATAGGCCTGTCCTTAAAAATATAATACTGAAAATAGTTACCTTCAGTGTGACAATTGGAACTCCAGAATTCTTTGAGAACAAAAATAAAAAACTTTAGGTAGGATTTTTCCTCCCTTATTGCTTACTTCTTTTCCTCTTTCTTTTTTCCCTCTCCCTCTCTCCCTTCCTCCTTTTTAAAATAAGAAAGGTTAGTGAGGATTGCATAAATAAAATAATCATGTCAAGAACCATTGCTTAAGAATAACAGTTCTGAAGTCAAGGAGAAAGGTACCTTCATAAAGTACAGGAGAACCTTTTCCCCTGAGATCTATAGTTGATAGATGGGCTAGTCAGTATTTCAGATTCAGACCTACTCTAGAAAACTCAATGAAGCATGATGGTGGTGTAATCAGTATGGTTTCTAATAATTTAGTATTTGCTAGTATCCTCTACTTTGTGTAGTCTCCTTAGAGGCCTGCTGTTATGACCAACAGAATATGGGGGAAGGGATGGATTGATTCCCTAGACTAGGTCACAGCAAGCATTGAAGCTTCTGCTCTACTCTTTTGGATTTTTTGCTCTGGGAGAAATCAGTCACCATGTTGTTAGAAAACTCAAAAGCTCTGTGGAAAGGCCCACATGCTAAGCAACTGAGGCCTCTTATCAATAACCAATACCAAATTGTCAGCTGCATGAGTGAGCCACCTTGGAATTGGAGCCTCCAACTCCAGTCGAACCTCCAGATGATGATAGCCCCAACTGACATCTGATTGTAACCTCACAAGAGATCCCAACTCAGAACAACCCCAATCATGCAATTCCTGAATTTCTAACCCTCCCAAACTGTGATATAATAAATAATTATTGTTGTGTTATTAAACATTGGGATGATTTGTTATGCAGCAGTAGATAACTTCTGCTGGTACACTTAGAAATTGGGCTGGAAGTACAAAGGATCTAAGGATACCACTGAGCAAAAGACACCCAGGTTACTTCGCAGAGGGGGAGACATAAGATATGTGAAACTCTGACCACAGGGCAAAAGAATAAAGTCAAGGATGAAGATTGTAGAAGTCTGAAACCCTCCATGTCAAAAGTCATATGTCAGCATGAAACCAACACTCAAAAGATGCCTGAACTAAAAAATAAGTGACTAAATTTAGGTAAAGCAATGTGGAAAATACTTTATTTTTGTTTTTAAAATACTCCTTGGAAATGGTTGGTTATCAAGTTAGTGAAAAGAGTAAAAGGAAAGTGAAGAAAAGTAAGAAATTCCAAGGAACATTTTAGTTTTAGCAATCAAACATTTCTCCAAACCTACTACTTTAGGCAATCCTAATACATAAAAAGCCAGGGGCCCTCACGACCGAAACAAACGGACAGACAACCAAATAGCAGGCTGTGTGGGGCGACAAGGCTGGCAGGGGGTTTAGTGAGGGACGACCAAACAACTGAACAGCAGGCTGCGTGGGGTGACCAGGCCAACAGGGGGGTTAGTGAGGGATGACCAAACGACTGAACAGCAGGCTGTGTGGGGCAACCAGGCCAGCAGGGGGGGCAGTCGGGGGCAAGATCAGGCTGGCAGGGGGGGGCAGTTAGGGGCAACCAGGCCTTCAGGAGGGGAAGTTAGGGTCGACCAGGCCGGTAGGGGGGGAAGTTCGGGGGCGACCAGGCTGGCAGGGGTGCAGAGAGGGGCAACCAGGCCAGCATGGGGGCAGTTGGGGGCAACCAGGCCAGCAGGGGGGCAGTTGAGGGGCGAATAGGCCAGCAGAGGGGGCAGTTGGGGGTGACCAGGCCAGCAGAAGGGAAGTAAAGGGAGACCAGGCCGGCTGAGGGGCAGTTGGGGGTGACCAGGCTGGCAGGAGGAGGCAGTTGGGGGCAACCAGGTTGGCAGGGGGCAGTAGAGGGTGACCAGGACTGGAGGGGGGCGACCAGGCCAGTGGGAGGGGCAGTTAGGGATGACCAGGCTGGTGGGAGGGGGCAGTTGGGGCCGACCAGGTCGGCAGGGAGGGGGCAGTTTTTGGCAACCAAGCTGGCGGGGGGGGGGGGCAGTTAGGGGCAATCAGGCCAGCCGGCAAAGGCAGTTAGGGATAATCAGGCTGGCAGGGGGGCAGTTAGGGGTGCTCAGGCATGAAGGCAGTTGAGCAGTTAGGAGCTAGCTATCCCGCATTGTGACAGGGATGTCCCAGATTGAAAAGGGTGCAGGCTGGGCTGAGGGGACACCCCCATGCATGAATTTTGTGCACCAGGCCTCTAGTAATAATAATAATAAAGCCATTTGATTACTCCAAAGAGCAAAATCTTCTAAAGTAGAGAGGAAGCACAGCAAATTGAGAATGCCAGAATAAAACAGATGGATCTGTGGGCATGGGATCAAAGTTGTTGTATTATTGGTGTCCCCTGAGGAAGAGAATAGTCCCAAGGATGTTTTTTCACCATGAGGGTACCAAGAACTAAAGCAAGACCTGGCAAACACTTTCTCCTTGGTGTGACCACAATGGATGTCAGGTTATGCCACATGTCCAAATAATAACAGATGCAGCAACAACAGCAATAATAACAGCTAACATTTGTTTAATGCTTACTGTGTAGAAAAACCCTGCTCCAATCCCTTTACAAGCATAACCTCATGTTATTAATTTAATTAACTTAATTAAGAACCCAAACTTATCATTTGCTATTACAGGCAGTCCTCCGGTTACATCAGACTCGACCTATGTCGTTTTGTGGTTACGTCACCATCTCCCATTTATCCTGTCTAATAAAAGAGTAATAGGCAGAAGATGGAAAACGATGGCGGCGGAGGTGAAAGGCTGATCTGTTGCCTCGCATGGCAGTTTCGGAAATACAACTGAAACATGGGCTGGTGAGGGTGGCGACTGCTGCTCGCGTCTCCCCAGACCGGGCAGCTGCTCCTCTCAGTCAGTACCACAGCCGGGGCCATGGACTCGTGGGCGCCGCGGCGGCTGCTGTGGCGGCGGCCGCGGACTCGGCGCAGCGGCTCTCAGTGAAGGAAGAGACCATCTTTCTGCAGGAGGGGCTAATCCGCGCCACCGACCTAGCCGAGCTGCGCACTGAGATCCTCGGGGCCCCGGACGCTGCCAACACCGATTTGGAGGATTCTTAGGAGTTCTCATCTTACATTCAAGTCCTCTAGCCATTTTGACAGAGGAGAATCAAGAGGACGGCTGGGCTAAACAAAGGAACTGCGCCGCGCGCAGCGGTTTCAGGGGCGCGACTGGAGGCCGGAGCGTCTGCAGCCCAGAACTACAGGAGAGATGGCTGAACGGCAGATTTACAGCTAAGAGGGAAGAGGAAACCAGCTAAATCGGAGGGGACGAGGTGCGGAGGCGCGTGGGTCGGGCTGGTGGCGGGGGAAAGGGGCTTTTGTTCCAAACCTAGGGGAGATTAGCCCTCTATCACCCTGAAATCCAGCTTCTGGGGACCCGCGGGAGACCCAGATGCCTGCGGGGAGAGGCGGGACTCTTGCGGAGGTGCGCCCAGCAATCAGTGTTTGCTGCACTAGAGCGCGGAACGAGGGGACTTAGAAACTTGGAAGGCAGCAGGAGCAGACTCGCAGCCATTGCGGCTCGCCGCACCATGGCCTGTTGGCGCCCTGAGACCCCGCCCCACCCTGGGACCCGCCCCGCCCTGAGACCCCGCCCCGCCCTGGGACCCGCCCCGCACGTTTTGAAGACCCGCCCCGCAAGTCTTGCAGGCGCATCTACGCTCCAAGCAATGGCTTATGCATGTGGCTGGCCTGCCCTCTGGCAGCGGACCAGATGAACTGCTGTTCTAGTCGGACTGCTCCAGGGCCACTCAGACAGGAGAAGGAAACTACAGTTTTTGCTGTAATCCCTGCTGAGTGCCTAAGGCAGTGGCTGATCTACGCCCCATTGGGGACCCAGAAACGAGGGCATCTGGTGGTCTGTGGGAAATGACACCAGACTTCAACCACACGCATAAGGGACACATCCAACAGGCAGATTCAGTGAGGGCCAAAGCCTTGCTGCACCAAGACCCGGCCCATAGGAGTGTCTCCTGCACAGCAACTCTTCCTTTATAGACAAAGAGAGCCCTCCCGGTGACACCAGCAACAATCAAGACTTAACTATACAAGGGAGGACCGGGATGGAGGCATAGGGCGGAGGCCTAGATGTTGCCTGCCACAACAACTTTGAGGCTGCGACGGGAGAACAGAGCAGACACCACCCAAGACCACCGTAGGGCTGGCTGAGTGGATGCTCTGCAGCTAGAATAAAAGAGGGGTAAGCGGGATGATGCTGATGCAGATGACCCAAGGACCACACTTTGGGAACTGCGGCTCGGGCGACGCAGTGGCGACCTGGAGCGTGCTCGGCGCGGTCCCCCCGGCGGTCTCCGGCTGAGGGGGCGGCTCCACTGGCTGCCGAGCACGGACAGACGGGCCCCTGTGAGACATGGGGTGGGGGACTCCGCGCTTGCTGGCCTCCGAGTCCTTCAGGAATCTCGGTGCCCCGGGGGCGGACGGGTGCACATGCTCGGCGACCGGCCGCCGCTGCGGACCCAGGGGCCGGCGCGGCAATGCCGGACCGGCCCGCCACCACACACCGGGCGCACCGGAGCTTCGCCGAGCAGCCGCCCGACGAGTTCTGCGGCGGCCACCCTGGAGCTCTGGCAGGATGGCCGGGGGGGTTGCTGGGGGGGGGGTTGACCAGCGGGAATTGAGATCGGGAGGACGGGGCCCCGCTGGGACCCGGGTGCGGGGGGGGGGGGGGGGGTTGCGTGCCTCTGGGCTCGGGAGTGGTCGCGCGCCTCCGGGTATGGGTGGGGCCTCGCGTCCCTGAGTCTGGGTGGGGCCCCGTGCCCCTGGGTCCAGGTGAGGCCGGATTCCGGGTCCGGGTGAGGCCAAGTGCCCCTGGACCCGGATGACGCTGGGTCCCGTGCCCGGGTGAGGCCAAGCGCCCCTGGGTCTGGGAGAGGCCAAGCGCCCCTGGGTCCGGGTGAGACCATGTGTCCCTGGATCCGGGGGAGGCCTCGTGCACCTAGGTCCAGGTGAGGCCACATGCCCCTGGGCCTGGGAGAGGCCACGCACCTCTGGGTCCGGGCGAGACCATGTGTCCCTGGATCCGGGTGGGGCCTCGTGCACCTAGGCCCGGGTGGGGCCACGTACCCCTGGGTCTGGGGGAGGCCAGGCGTCCCTGGGTCCGGGTGAGACCATGTGTCCCTGGATCCGGGTGAGGCCTCATGCACCTAGGCCCGGGTGAGGCCACGTGCCCCTGGGTCTGGGGGAGGCCAAGCGCGCCTGGGTCCGGGTGAGACCATGTGTCCCTGGATCCGGGTGAGGCCTCGTGCACCTAGGTCCAGATGAGGCCACGTGCCCCTGGGTCTGAGAGAGGCCACGCACCCCTGGGTCCAGGCGAGACCATGTGTCCCTGGATCCGGGTGAGGCCTCGTGCACCTAGGCCCGGGTGAGGCCACGTGCCCCTGGGTCTGGGAGAGGCCAAGCGTCCCTGGGTCCGGGTGAGACCATGTGTCCCTGGATCCGGGTGAGTCCTCGTGCACCTAGGCCAGGGTGAGGCCACGTGCCCCTGGGGCTGGGAGAGGCCAAGCGTCCCTGGGTCCAGGTGAGACCATGTGTCCCTGGATCTGGGTGAGGCCTCGTGCACCTAGGCCCGGGTGAAGCCACGTGCCCCTGGGTCTGGGAGAGCCCAAGCGTCCCTGGGTCCGGGTGAGACCATGTGTCCCTGGATCTGGGTGGGGCCTCGTGCACCTAGGCCCGGGTGAGGCCACGTGCCCCTGGGTCTGGGAGAGCCCAAGCGTCCCTGGGTACGGGTGAGACCATGTGTCCCTAGATCCGGGTGAGGCCACGTGCCCCTTAGTCCGGGTGAAGCCGTGCCCCTGGGTCCGGCCGAGACCAAACCAGAGGGAGTCGGACCTCCGTTACCACCATTTGTCCACCATCCAGAGCTGAGGGGTCAGTGCTGACATGTACACATAAGGAACTGGTGGACATTGAAATTGGGTCTCAAAAGAACTGTTGGTCCAGAAAGAAACTCACTACATACTGATCCATCTGCCTGTCAGCATAACTATTATTGCTCGTCTCACATTCAGTTCTCATAAGTATATATCTAGTGACATATGATCTCGCTCATCTAGGGGAAATGATGAACAACATAGACTGAGGAACAAGAACAGAACCAGAAGCAAGGAGGCATCAATCGGACTATCGGGCCTCAGAGGGAGGATAGGGGAGGGTGGGGGGAGGGGGAGAGTTCAACCAAAGGACTTGTGTGCATGCATATGAGCCTATCCAACGGTTAAGTTCAACAGGGGGTTGGGGCATGCGTGGGGAGGGGGGGGGATGGGAATGGGGGGATGAGGACAAATATGTGACACCTTAATCAATAAAGAAATTTTAAAAAAAAATGGAAAACACAAGATAAAGAAAAAAAAAAGAGTAATAGGCAAATAGACCATACATCTGCTACACCCACAAGCCACACCCACCAGCCAATCAGGAGAGAGTATGCAAATTAAACCAACCAAGATGGCTGTGGCCACGGAGTGAGCAGGAGGATTGGGTTTCCCCGGCAATGAAGGAAGCCAAGCTTTCCGCCCGCCCTGGCCTTTGCTCAAGGCTACATAGTTTCAATTATCCTATCTAATAAAAGAGTAATATGCAAATTGACTGTACCTCCGCTACACCCACCAGCCATGCCCACCAGCCATTCAGGAGTGAATATGCAAATAAACCCAACCAATATTGCTGCAGCCACGGAGAGCAGGAGGAAGGCTTGGGTTTCCCCAACAATGGAGGAAGCCAAGCTTTCCGCCTGCCCTTGCCGGCCTAGGCCTCCACTCAATGCTACAAAGTTTCAATGATAGAAGATAAATAAATCCCAACAAAAATGGCGGCAGCCACAGAGCTGGAGAGAGCAGGAGGCTAGGGTTGCCCCCGGTGATGGAGGAAGCCAAGCTTCTGCAGCCGGCCTAGGCCTCCACTCCAGGCTACAAAGATTAAATTATAGAAGATAAATAAATCCCAACAGAAATGGCTGCCTCCACAGAGCGAGCAGAAGGCTTGGCTCTACTCCAGGCTACAAAGTTTCAATTGTAGAAGATAAATAAATCCCAGATGCCAGGGCCTCTGCTTGAGTTGCCTGGGGGCATGGCTGGCCTGAAAACCACCACAGGCCCCTATTCTAGGCCAACCCATGCCCCAAGGGAACCCCCACACTGATCCGGGACACCCTTCAGGGCAAACCAGCTGGCCCCCACCCATGCACCAGGCCTCTATCCTATCTAATAAAAGAGTAATATGCAGATTGACCATCACTCCAACACATAAAATGGCTGCCCCCATGTGGTCAAAGATCCTGCCCCCATGTGGACACAAGATGGCCGCCACAAGATGGCCAGCAGAGGAGGGCAGTTGGGAAGGACCAGGCCTGCAAGGGAGTGCAGTTGTGGGCAATCAGGCCAGCAGGGGAGGGCAGTTGTGAGCGATCAGGCCAGCAGGAGAGAACAGTTGGGAGGGACCAGTACTGTAAGGGAGGGCAGTTAGGGGTGACCAGGCTGGCAGAAGAGGGAAGTTGGGGGCAACTGGGCCTGCAGAGAAGGGCAGTTGGGGGGGGACCCAGGCCTGCAGGGGAGAGCAGTTGGGGGGGGGACCAGGCCTGCAAGGGAGGGCAGTTAGGGGTGACCAAGCTGGCAGGGGAGGGCAGTTAGGAGTGACCAGGTCTGCAGGGGAGAGCAGTTAGGGGAAATCAGGCTGGCAGGGGAGCAGTTAGGCATCAATCAGGTTGGCAGGGGAGTGGTTAGGGGGTGATCAGACTGGCAGGCAGAAGCGGTTAGGAGCAATTAGGAAGGCAGGCAGGTAAGCAGTTGGGAGCCAGCAGTCCTGGATTGTGAGAGGGATGTCTGATTGCCCATTTAGGCCCTATCCTACCAGGATCGGGCCTAAACAGGCAGTCGGACATCCCTCAAGGGGTCCCAGATTGGAGAGGGTGCAGGCTGGGCTGAGGGACACCCCCGCCCCATGCACGAATTTTGTGCACAGGGCCTCTAGTTTATATATAAAAAAAGTTCCATCATTTCAACGTATGTACATATGTGCTTTATGTTTATTTGTTATTTATTTACCCCAAGTAAAGGTCAGGAATTGTTATTTTTCTTTTAAATATATTTTTTTTACTGTTTCACTTCAATACTGCTGTGTCTGTGCTCCATGTGAGTGACATAGGTGCTTATGTAGGTGGGTTCTGAATTACGGCAAAAATTGCATTACGTCATGCTGTAGGAACGGATCTCTAATGTAACCCGAGGACCTACTGTTTAGCTTTCTTCCTTGAAGATCTGATCACATTTCAATGTCTAAGAATACCCTTCTCATTGGAGAAGAAAACTCCTCTAATTACCAGCATTCACATGGCTATTGTGTGCCAAGAATTACATCTTACACAATAGATCAGTAGTGTAAAACATGCAGTTGTGTAATTTGTGCAGATATACATATGGACACAACTTCACATATTAGCATATCTCAACCTCCCAAAACCTATGTCAGAATTATTATCTTCATTCTACAAAATAGTAAACCTTGACTCCGAAAGGTGAAATCATTTAGGCCTCATAGCTTATAAATGGCAGAAATAGAATTTAATAACCAGAATTTTGTACCCCAAAAATGTATACTCTTTCTTCTCTAGCATGTAAATTTAACAAGAAAAAGACATGAGCCTGGCCAGGATGGCTCAGTTGGTTGGAGTGCTGTCCTATACATCAAAAGGTTGACAGTTCAATTCCCAGTTAGGGCACATGGCCAGGTTCTGGGCTTGATCCCTGGTAGGGGGTATGTAGGAGGTAGTCCATCTATGTTTCACTATCACATCAATTTTTCTTTTTTAAAAATAAACAAAAACCTTATTGTTCAGATTATTTCAGTTGTTCCTCTTTTTTCCCCCCCATAGTTCCCCTCCACCCGGTTCCCACCCCACCCTATGCCCTTACTCCCCCACCAAAGTCCTCATCCATAGGTATATAATTTTTGTCCAGTCTCTTCCCTCACCCCCCACACCCCTTTCCCCTTGAGGACTGTCAGTCCACTCCCTATCTATACCCCTGTTTCTATTATATTCAACAGATTATTCTGTTCATCAGATTTTTTATTCACTTGATTTTTAGATTCACTTGTTGGTAGATATGTATTTGTTGTTCATAATTTTTATCTTTACCTTTTTCTTCTTCTTCCTCTTCTTAAAGAATACCTTTCAGCATTTCATATAATACTGGTTTGGCGGTGATGAACTCCTTTAGCTTTTTCTTATCTGTGAAGCTCTTTATCTGACCTTCAATTCTGAATGATAGCTTTGCTGGGTCGAGTAATCTTGGTTGTAGGTTCTTGCTATTCATCACTTTGAATATTTCTTGCCACTCCCTTCTGGCCTGCATAGTTTCTGTTGAGAAATCAGCTGACAATCGTATGGGTACTCCCTTGTAGGTATCTAACTGTTTTTCTCTTGCTGCTTTTAATATTCTCTCTTTGTCTTTTGCCCTTGGCATTTTAATTATGATGTGTCTTGGTGTGGACCTCTTTGGATTCCTTTTGTTTGGGGTTCTCTGTGCTTCCTGGACTTGTAAGTCTATTTCTTTCACCAGGTGGGAGAAGTTTTCTGTCATTATTTCTTCAAATAGGTTTTCAGTATCTTGCTCTCTCTCTTCTTCGGGCACCCCCATAATTCAGATGTTGGTACGCTTGAAGTTGTCCCAGAGGCTCCTTACACTATCTTCATATTTTTGGATTATTTTTTCTTTTTGTTTATCTGGTTGGGTGTTTTTTGCTTCTTCGTATTTCAAGTCTTTGACTTGATTCTTGCGATCCTCTGGTCTGCTGTTGGATCTCTGTAAATTATTCTTTATTTCAGTCAGTGTATGCTTAATTTCTAGTGGGTCCTTTTTCATATCCTCGAGGGTCTCACTAAATTTATAGGCCTTTTCTAGGAAATTCTTGAAAAACCTTATAACTGTGGTTTTGAACTCTACATCCAGTAGTTTGCTTTCCTCCATTTCTTTGATTTGTGACCTGTTTCTTTGTCTCTGCATTTTGGCTGCTTCCCTGAGTTAATAGAGTGGCTTTGTGTGTTAGGTGTCCTATAGGGCCCAGTGGCTCAGCCTCCCCAGTTACCTGAGGTGGACACTCTTGGTGCACCCCTTTGTGGGCTATGTGCACAGTCTTGTAGTTAAGCCATGATTGTTGTTGGTATCACTGGGAGGAATTGACCTCCAGGCCAATTGGCTGTGAGGATCAGCTGTGTCTACGATGGGGGAACTTCTATACCGGAGACACCCTTATGAGACAAGACTTGCTTCAGTGGGGCTTTGGTGCTCACTGAGTCTGCCCCCTGAGTGTGTCCGTTATGGATCTAAGGCGTTGTAATTTGGATGGTCCTACTCTGACCCTTGCATACACTGGCTCTTGGATCTCCAAGGAGGTGCTAATTTAGCCTCTGCCTGAGGCCACCCAGCAGAAGCTATGGAGAGATCTTCAGATTCTTCTTTGTTTGGGTTTTGGAGGTGCCCAGATGAGGCCCAGCTGTGAAGCAATGCAAGATGCTATGGGGACTTGGGCCTTCTTTCGGATGTTCTGGATCTTTCTGATTCAACTGCAGTTTGTTAGGTAAGTTTAGTTTTCAAAGGACCAGGCCATTCATATGAAAAAGCCTCTGCGCACAGTTTGGATGGGGTGGAGTCTCAGGATGGAGCAAACAGCAATGGCTGACCTTCAGCCCTGCCCTAAGAGGCCCCTGTGTCTCAGTGTCCCACGGTAATTGCTGCAAGCACCTCTGAGAGAAAGCCACCCTCGAGTTCCGCCCACTGCCAGACAGTCCAATTTCTCCCCGTATGAGTCTGGGTCCCCAGAGTCTCGCCCGGAACTAGAGTTCAGAGCACTCGGGAGCTTGTGTCTCCTTGCAGATTGAAAAAGCCAGCCACGTACTCAGTTGCCAGCCCTTTCTGAGCACGCGCCTCTGTACCTCTGGACTTATTTCCACAGCTCCTCTGAGTCTCAGTGTGCTTTTCTCTTCCCTTCTAGTTGCATAATTTCCACTTAGTCAGTCTTCCTGTGGTTCTGGATGATGTCTGTTTTGTCTTTTAATTGTAGTTTTGAAGTGGTTGTGCACGGCAGGAAGTTCAGGTGTTTACCTATGCTGCCATCTTGGTTTCTCCCTCCACATCAATGTTTCTATCTCTCCTTTTCCCTTCCTCTCTCTCTTAAAAAATCAATTAAAATTATTTTTTTAAAAGACAATATGAAGTAGTTTTCTTTGAAACAGGGGCTACTTCCTAAGGTCAGCTGCATAGATGAAAATTTCTTGTAGTCTAAATTACTCAAATAATGTGGCAATGCTACATAACTATTCCGTCTCAGCCTTCAAAATATCTTAGTGACTTAAAACAACAACCACCATTTCGTTTCCTTGTGATTCTGCATTTTTATTTCAGAGATGAAGGGAAAAGGAGAAAGAGATAGAAACATCAATGATGAGAGACACACATTGATCAGCTTCCTCCTGCACATCCCCTACCGGGGTTTTAGCCTGCAACCTGGGCATATGCCCTCACTGGGAATTG
This sequence comes from Eptesicus fuscus, assembly GCF_027574615.1. Lineage (NCBI taxonomy): Eukaryota > Metazoa > Chordata > Mammalia > Chiroptera > Vespertilionidae > Eptesicus > Eptesicus fuscus. Next base: position 10,512,701 of record NC_072483.1, read on the forward strand.
AACCCAGGACCTCTTGTCCATGGGATGATCCTCAATCCACTGAGCTAACCTGGCCAGTCCTGAGCTTCTTGTTTTATCTTTATGAGCTTTTGTATGTCTTTAAAGTTAAATTGGTATCAATTAAAATAATATTTTTATAACTTTAGGCTATTTATTATATGCAATTGCCATAATAATTACCAAAAAAATCATAAAATATATACAAAGAGAAATGAGAATAAAATCAAAATGTGACACTCCAAAAATCAACTAAACAAAAAAGAAAACAGTAACAAAATAAATGAGGACAAAAAAAAGCAATGACATACAGAAAACTAATAATAAAATACCAAAAATAAGTCCTTCTTGGTAAATAATTACTCTAAATATAAATTAATTAAATTCCTCAATCCAAAGGTATAAATTGGCATAATGAATTGTTACAAATATATGCTCTCTACAAGAGATTCACTTTAGATCAATGATACAAATGTGTTAAAATGAAATCATGGAAAAGGTTATTCCATGCATATAGTAACCCAAAGAGAGCTGGTCACTATAATAATACTAAAGGCTTGGTGCACAGATTTGTGCACCAATGGGGTTCCTCAGCCTGGCCTGTGGGATCGGGCCGAAACTGGCTCTCTGAAATCCCCTGAAGGGTCCTGGATTGTGAGAAGGCGCAGGCCAGGCCAAGGGACCCCACAATCGGGGCCTGGGAGGGACATGGTAGGTTGGCCAGCCAGAGAGGGACCATGGGAGGGCTCCAGGGCATGTCCAGCCTGTCTCGCTCAGTCCCAATCGGCCAGACCCCAGCAGCAAGCTAACCTACTGGTCGGAGCATCTGCCTCCTGGAGGTCAGTGCACGTCATAGTGACTGGTTGACCAGTCAACTGTTTTGGCCCCTGGTGGTCAGTGCACGTCATAGTGAGTGGTTGAGCGGCCTTAGCATATTAGCATATTATGTTTTGATTGGTTGAATGGCCGACCAGTTGACCGGACACTTAGCATATTAGGCTTTTATTATATAGGGTTAGATAAAATAAAATTAATGTAAAAAAATGTTAAATGGACAAAGAAGGACATTATATATTGATTTTTAAAAAGTTAATACTTCAAGAAAATATTATAATTATAAACATATATGTGCCAAACATCTAAGCTTCAAAATATATAAAGCAAATATTAGCAAAATTGAAGAGAAAAATACACATCTATAATAATAGTTGGAGACTTTAATAGCCCATTTTCAATTAGATACAACAACCAGACATAAGATCAATAAAGAAAAAGAGGATTTAAGAACACTATAAGGCAATAAAATCTAATGGATATATACAAAGCATATTAAAAGACTTATATATCACAACTAAGTCTAACATTTAGCTAGATTGACTAAACAAACAACAGCACAATAAACATTTTCCTCAGTTTTCCATAAAACATTCTCCAGGATAGACCATATGTTAGACCACAAAAAAGTCTTACTAAATTTTAAAAGGTTATTATTATTTAAAGTATCTTTTCTGACCTCAGTGGAATAAAACTAGAAATCAATAACAGAAAGGAAACTGAAAACTAAATATGTAAAAACTAAAAAACACACTGTTAAGCAACCAGAGGTCAAAGAAAAAAATTGCAAGGAAAATGAGAAAATACCTTCAGACAAATGAAAGCAAAACTGAAATATACAAAACATAGCAAAAGCTGTGCTAAGAGGGAAATTAATAGTTGTAAACACTCACATTAAAAATGAAGAAAGACCTCAAATGAACAACTTAAATTTACACATTAAGGGACTAGGAAAAACTAAAGCCAAAACTAGTAGGAGGAATAAAATCAGAGCATAGATACATCAAATAGAGAATAAAAAACAATAGAGAAAAAAAGAAACAAAATGAACCACTAGTTCTTTGAAAAACGTCACCAAAATAACATTTAGCTAGATTGACTAAGATAAAAAGAGAGAAGTTTCAAATTACTAAAATCAGAAATAAAAGCGGAACCATTGCTATCAATGTTGCAAAAATAAAAAGAATTATAAAGGACATAATCGTAATAACCGCAAATAATTATTACTAAACAAATTAGATAAGCTAGATGAAATGGACAAATTCCTAAAAATAGACAACCTACAAAGACTGAATTTTGAGGAAACAGAAATGTGGTTTGACCTAAAGAGATTGAGTCAGTAATTAAAAATCATAGAATCAAATCAGTAACCAACCTACACTGGTGAATTCTACCAAACATTTAAAGAATAACTTAATACCAATCCTTCTTAAAATCCTCACAAAAGTTAAAGAGGAGAGAACACTTCTAAACTCATTTTATGAGGCCAGTATTACCCTGAAACCAAAACCAAAAAAAAACTACAAGAAATGAGAACTGCACATAGACAATATCCCATATGAATATTGATAGGAAAATACTCAACAAAATACTAGCAAACCAAATTTAGAAGCATATTAAAAGACTTATATATCACAACTAAGTGGGATTTATTCCTAGATTGCAAGGTTCAACATACAAAAATCAATCAATGTAATACACCATTGACAGAATGAAAGAGAGAGGCATAATCATTTCAATGCAGAAAAACTATCTAACAACATTCAACATCTTTCATAATCAACACACTCAACAAATTAAGAATAAGGTATCTCAACATAATAAAGACTACATGAAAAACCCACAGTGAGCATTATACTTGACTAGAGGCCCAGTGCACGAAATTCATGCATGGGTAGGGTCTCTAGCAGCTGCCAGATGCTGGCTGGGGCCTTCCTTCATTCCATGCCACCCCTTGGTGGTCAGCGCATGTCATAGCGAGTGGTCAAACTCTGATCAGTCAAACTCCGGGACACTTTGCGTATTAAGCTTTTATATACATAGATTGTAAAAGGCTGAAGCTTTTCCTCTAAGACCAGAAACAAAACAAGGATGACTACCTTAGTTGGTTTTGCTCAGTGGATAGAGCATTGGCCTGCAGGCCAAAGGGTCCTGGGTTCGATTCCAGTCAAAGGCACATGCCCAGGTTGTGGGCTCAATCCCCAGTGTGGGCATGCATGAATTTATTGCCATTTTATTGTTTGTATTTTTTATTTATATTTTCTTCTTCTTCTTAAAGAAGACCCTTTAACATTTTATGTAATACTGGTTTGGTGGTGATGAACTCCTTTAGCTTTTTCTTATCCTGGAAGCTCTTTATATGTCCTTCAATTCTAAATAATAGCCATCCTGGGTAGAGTAATCTTGGTTGTAGGTCCTTGCTTTTCTTAACTATGAATATTTCTTGCTAATCAATGATTCTTTTTCATCATTAATGTTTCTATCTCTCTCTCACTCTCCCTTCCTCTCTGAAATTAAAATTTTAAAGAAAAAGGATTACTGTTTTTACCACTTTTATTTAACATAGTATTGGAAGTTATAGCCAGAACAATTAGGCCTGAGAAAGAAACAAAAAGCATCCAAATTGGGAAAGAAAAAAGTAAAATAGTCTCTGTTTGCAGATGTTATAATCTTATATATAGAAAATCCAAATATTCCACCAAAAAGTTAATAAGTAAATTCATCAAAGTTGCAGGATAAAAAATTAATACACAAAATAAGTTGTGTTCCTATACACTGGTAATGAACAGTGAAAAGAAAATTAAGAAACCAATTTTATTTACATTAGCATACAAAAGAATAAAATACTTATGGGTGAACTGAACTAAAACACAAGAGACCTGTACAATGAAGATTATAAAATATTGCTGAAAGAAATTAAAGAAGACCTGAATAATTGAAAAGACACCATATTTATGAATTAGAAGACTTAGTATTGTTAAGATGATAATATTACCAAAGCAATGCATAGATTCAATGTAATCTGTACAAAATCATGATAATCTGTTTTAAGTAATAGAAAAACCCATCCTGAAATCCACCTGGAATGCACAGAACCCTGAATGGCCAAAACAATCTTGAAAAAAAAAAAAGTTGGAGAACTCACACTTCCTGATTTAAAAACTTAGTACAGAGTTACAATAATCAAATCAGTGTAGTGCTAGCATAAAGCCAAACATAAAGACTAATGGAATAGAAGAGAGAGCCAAGAAATAAATCCTCATGTACATATATTGTCAAGTAATTTTTAATTTATTTTTATTTTTCAAGTTTTATTGAGGTATAACTGATAAATAAAAATTGTACATATTTAAAATGTACAATGTGATAATTTGATATACATGTATACATTGTGAAATGATTACCACAATAAGCTAATTAATACCTTCATCACCTTACATAGATACCTTTTTCTTTTTTGGTAGTGAGAGCACTTAAGATCTACTATCTTAACAAATTTCAAGTATATAATGCTGTATTATTAACTATAGTCATAATGTTCTATGTTAGATTCCCCAGGACTTATTCTAACATAACTAAAATTTTGTATCCTTTGACCAACATCTCCCCATTTACCACTCTCCAGCCATTAGCAACCACCATTCTACCCTCTGTCTCCATAAATTTGACTTTTTTAGATTTCTCATGTAAGTGAGCTCATATATGTCTGTTGATGGATGAATTGATGAAAAAAAAATGTAAGATATATACACGAGTTATTACTTAATCATAAAATAGAGGTAAACCTTGCCATTTGCAACACATAAATGAACCTGGAGACATTATCCTAAATGAAATAAGCCAGACACAGACAGTCAAATTATTTTTTAAAAAGATACCAAGTCCATTCCATAGGGAAAGACAGTCTTTGCAACAAATAGTATTGGAAAAAACTGGATATACACATCCAAAAGAATTCAGTGTGGCCTTTACCTTACTCAATACACAAAAAACTTACTCAAAATGTATTAAAGATATAAACATAAGAGCTAAGCTGTAAAACACTTAGAAAAAAAACATAGGAGGAAAAGCTTCATAGCTTTGGATTTGACAGTGATTTCTTGACTATGCCTTTAAAAGCACGGGCAATAAAAGACAAAATGAAATAAATTGGACTCATAAAAATTAAACATTTGGGGGCACCCAAGTGCACTATGAACAAAGTAAAAAGGAACTCACAAAATTGAAGAAAATATTTGCAAATATATACATCAGGTAAGAGATTAATATCCAGAATATATAAAAAACTTTCACAACCCAACAAAAAAGAACAACACAATTAAAAATGGACAAAGGACTTAAATAGACAATTTTCCAAAGAAGATATACAAATGATCAATAAGTGCATAAAAATATTCTCAGCATCACTAGTCATCAGGTAAATGCAAACAAAATGACAAGATTCCACTTCACACCAATTAGAATGTCTATTCTCAGAATGAAAGAAAGGAAAGGAAAAGGAAGGAAGGGAGGGAGGGAGGGAGGGAGGGAGGGAGGGAGGGAGGGAGGGAGGGAGAGAGGGAGGGAGGGAGGGAGGGAGGGAGGGAGGGAAGAAAGAAAAAAAAGTGGAGAAAAAATTGGAACACTTGGCATTGCTGGTGGAAATGTAAAATAGTGTAATCACTACAGAATACAATATGAAAGTTTCCCAAAAAATTAAACATAAAATTACCATATGATCTAGAAATTATACTTCCAGGTATGTATACAAAAAAAATTGTAAAGCAGGGAATCAAACAGATAGTTATATACCAATATTCATAACAGCATTATTCACATTCACCAAAAGGTAGACACAAGCCAATTTCATCAACGGATGAGTGTATAAACAAAATGTGATATATACATACCATGGAATACTATTCAGCCTTAAAAAGGAATGAAATTCTGTTACATGCTAGAACATAAATAGACTTTGAAAACATTATGCTAAGTGAAATAAGCCAGACACAAAAGGACAAATATTGCATGATTCCATTTATATGACATACTAGAACAGTCAACTTTATAGATTAAAAAGTGGTTATCAGGGGCTGGGGAGAGGGGAAAATGGAGAGGTTTGTTGTTGTTGTTTTTAATATATTTTTATTGATTTCAGAGAGGAAGGGAGAGGGAGAGAGAGATAGAAACATCAGTGATGAGAGAGAACCGTTGATGGGTTGCCTCCTGCATGCCCCCTACTGGGGATCAAGCTCGCAACCCAGGCATGTGCCCTTGACCAGAATCGAACCCGGGACCCTTCAGTCTGCAGGCCAATGCTCTATCCACTGAGCCAAACAAGCTAGGGCAAGAGTTATTGTTTAATGGGTTCAGAGTTTCAGTCTGAGATGATGTGAAAATTCTGTAGATAAACAATGTTAATGCATTTAATGCCACTGAATTTTACACTTAAAATGGCTAAATGGTCAATTTTATGTTATGTATATTTTACCATTATACACATAAAAGAGAGATAAGATTAACTAGTCCTTAGTAATTTTGAAATCCAGCTGGGTATGTGTTGTCAGTTCTTCAACTTGAGGGAGGGAATGTATTTTTATTAAGTACCAGTTCTTCCCCTGGGATTTGGTTCTTTGATTCCTCTGGGCTCTTGGCTACACCCTTACAAGAAATAAGTAGCTCTTTCAGCCTACTTGTAGAAAACCGTAAGTCCAGAACCTTCTTTTCACTATGAGCTGCTCTGCTTCCTGTAGTTCAAGTTGGTAATATTTTCACTAATGTAATCCTCTTAAAAATTCTGTGGGTTTTCTATAAATTTTATTGGCTTTATTCCATGCCTCAAAGTCAGATCCATAATTCATTCTGAGACATAGTATCTCTGCTGAAAGACACTGCCTTATAAAGCTTTTTTTTTTTTTTTTTTTTTAGTTGAAAGGGTCTACCAAGTACCAGTTTAAATTTTTCTGAGACCTGAAAAAAGAGTATTTTGTCTTAATTTTTGTGTATTTTAATACTCATGATTTAATTTTGAGGCTAAGGGCACTTTTACTGGAAGTAGTCTAGATTTGTTCTTTTCTATGATATCATTTCCTACTTTAAAAATATTTTGCCAGCTGGAGAAAATGTCCAGAGTCCTCCATATTTCTTCTAAATTGGGCTTGAAAACTAAACAGTTTTAATTCAATTTACTCTTGCAACACTATATTAATTGTTTCTAAAAGAAGCTAGTTGAAATACCAACAGCATATTTCACAGACCTAGAACAAACTTTCCAAAAATTCATCTGGAATAAAAAAAAGACTCCAAATAGCTGGAGTAATCCTGAGAAAGAAGAACAAAGTAGGTGGGATCTCAATACCAGGTATCAAGCTGTATTACAAAGCCACTGTTCTCAAAACAGCCTGGTACTGGCACAAGAACAGACATACAGATCAATGGAATAGAATAGAGAACCCAGAAATTGACCCAAATCACTATGCCCAATTAATATTTGACAAAGGAGGCAAGAACAAACAATGGAGTGAAGACAGTCTCTTCAATAAATGGTGTTGGGAAAATTGGACAGAAACATGCAAAAAAAATGAAACTAGATCTCCAACTTACACCATACACAAAAATAAACTCAAAATGGATACAGGACTTAAACATAAGACGGGGAAACCATAAAAATACTAGAGGAATCCACAGGCAGCAAAATCTCAGACATATGCCGAAGCATTTTCTTCACCGATATCGCTCTTAGTGCAATGGAAACTAAAGAGAAAATAAACAAATGGGACTACATCAAAATAAAAAGCTTTTGCACAGCAAAAGAAACCATCAACAAAACAACAAGAACGTTCACTGCATGGGAGAACATATTTGCCAATGTTATCACTGATAAAGGTTTAATCTCCAACATCTACAGGGAACTTATACAACAATAAAAGGAAGATAAATGAACCAATAAAAAAATGGGCAACAGACCTAAATAGAATCTTTTCGAAAGAAGACAGAAGGAAGGCCAAGAGACATATGAAAACATGCTCAAAGTCACTAATCATCCAAGAGATGCAAATCAAAACAACAATGTGGTACCATCTCACACTTGTCAGAATGGCTATCATCAACAAATCAACAAATGACAAGTGCTGGCGTGGATGTGGAGAAAAAGGAACCCTCCTGCACTGCTGGTGGAATGCAGACTGGTGCAGCCACTGTGGAGAACAATATGGAGTTTCCTCAAAAAACTAAAAATGGAACTCCCATTTGACCCAGTGATCCCACTTCTAGGAATATATCCCAAGAAAACAAAAACACCAATCAGAAAGGATATATGCACCCCTATGATCATAATGGCACAATTCACCATAGCTAAGATTTGGAAACAGCCTAAGTGCCCATCAGTAGGTGAGTGGATTAAAAAACTGTGGTACATCTACACAATGGAATACTACGCTGCGGTAAAAAAAGAAGGAATTCTTACCATTTGCAACAGCATTGATGGAACAGAAGAGCATTATGCTAAGTCAGTGGTCTGCAAACTCATTAGTCAACAGAGCCAAATATCAACAGTACAACAATTGAAATTTCTTTTGAGAGCCAAATTTTTTAAACTTAAACTTCTTCTAATGCCACTTCTTCAAAATAGACTCGCCCAGGCTGTGGTATTTTGTGGAAGAGCCACACTCAAAGGGCCAAAGAGCCGCATGTGGCTCGAGAGCCACAGTTTGCCGACCACTGTGCTAAGTGAAATAAGCCAGTCAGAGAAAGATAAATATCACATGATCTCACTCATTTATGGAATATAATGAACAACATAAACTGATGGACAAAAACAGATCCAGAGACAGAGAAGCATTGATTAGATCATCAAACCTCAGAGGGAAGGTAGGGGAGGGTGGGGGTAAGGAGGAGAGATCAACCAAAGGACTTGTATGCATGCATATAAGCCTAACCAATAGACACAGACAACAGGGGGGTGAGGGCATGAGTGGGGCGGGGAGGGGGAGGAGGGTTGGGCAATGGGGGGATATGGACACATATGTAATACCTTAATCAATAAAGAAATTTAAAGATAAATTTAAAGAAGAGTTCTTTATTTTATTATATAAAATAAAATAAAATAAATAAAATAAAAGAAGCTAGTTGATAATTTTAAACAGTCTGCCTGAAAATATTCTTAGTTAGGTCCACTAAAAAGTTTACCTGGTAAACTTTTTCCAAGTTACCTTGGGTGGCACTCTTGTTCATAGTTCTGCTACTACATATATTGTTCCTTTTTTTCCCCCCACCTTCAATAGCAATGCCCGTACTAAATGTTGGACATTTTTCTGCCTTCATAAAGAGCCTTTCCACTGTTTTTTTTTTTTGTTTGTTTTTTACCATCTCCTTGCTGCCTGGACAGCCTCTTCTTGGTATTCTGCTCCAAAGCCAATACTACATATCTGACTTTTTGTGATGGTAATAACCCCTTTTAGTTATCTATTGTTACATTTAAAAGCACCCTCGAAAAACTTAGTTTCTTAAAACAATACCATTCACAGCTCTGTGGGTTGGCTGGGCTCAGCTGGTTGGTTGCTCCATGTGGTGTTAGCTGGGGTAGATGACTCCTGAACTGCATTCAGCTGGGCCTGGAAGACCCAGCAAGGCCTCTCTCAGGGATCTGACATTTGATGCTGGCAATCATCGGGTGCCTCGTTCCTGCCCGACATGGCCTCTTTTCTCCTGGAGTCTAGACTAGCTTCTTTTGTTTTAAAATCCTTATTGTTGAAAGTATCACAAAGGTCCTCCTTTTCCCCCATTAACCTAAAGTAGCTTCTTTATGGAATGGTGTCTGAGTTCCAAAAGAGTAAAAGTTAAAGCAGTAGGTCTTTTAAAGGTTGAACCTGGACTCAGCATTTTCACTCCGTTCTCTCCATCAAAGCTATTCACAAGGCCAGTTCCATTTCAGTGAAAGGGTAAACCACAATTTAATGAAAATAGTCACTTCTATTACCTCAACTAACTATAGATGGCACCTTTACTTATATATAACTATAGCACAAGGACTTTTTAACACTTAATGTTGTTTATTCCATAAACACGGTGAAAGGTATCTTTTAGACATATTTGCCCAGATTTTGTATCAACTATCACTATTGCACACACACACACACACACACAAAGTGAAATAGTTAGGACATTTCTAAAATTTCTTCATGTTCAGAATCTGACTTGAAAGTCAGCGTTGGTGTTTATCCCCACAGTGTCACCCTCCGTGCCATCAAGTGCACTGATGAGGCAGCATTTCTTAAAGAGTACTCCACTGTTACATCAGGAATTTTCTCCTGAGCTGCTAACATGCATTCTTCAAGTTTCATGCTGATATTTTCTTGATTGAATAAGAGGCAGCTTGAAATGATTACATCAGCCCCTGTTGCTTTGAGTTTCCCTTTGAGACTCAGCAATGTTTCTTGTCTTGGGCTGCATTGTTTGGCCTACGATAGGCAGCCCTTTTGCACATTTCTCAGGGACAGAATTTCTCACAGCTCCATGCATTCATGGGTTCCTTTCTTTCTGAGATCCCATGGAGTACTTGGTTTTTATTTTGCAAGATGTGGAATTGTCAATGAAGAATGGTTGCTTTTTTGTCCCATCACTTTGTTTCCATGCCATCTGCCTTCACTATATTTTTTGTATTAATGTCAAATCATGGTGTAATCTTTTAAAATATATTTAAATATCAATTAAGCTCAATAAATGCAGTGCCGACAATGCACATAACTTAATTGAAGTGAGGATAGTGATAACCAAGTTCATGCTTGTGCAATTAAAGGCAAATTGTCTTAAATGCTACCTGATTGATGATGTCGAAAGCCATAGATTGTAATGTGCGCCTCAATTTCAGAGATGTTTAAATATTTTTTAAATATATATGTGGCATTTATTGAATTTCTCCTGGGTATACAATGATGAGCTAGGGGTCGTCTGGTAGATATATTTGAAAGTTTAAAATACAGTGCTTATGTCAGGGACTTAACATAAAGAGTTGCCCAGATGAAATAGATAACCCTAGCAAGTAGAACAGAATAAATTTTCAAATAAATAGTAGTATAAGTAAAGGCTGTAGAAATGGCAGGGCATCTTTGAGTATGAAGGGATGTGAATGCTAGAGGCAGAGCATTCATAGTAACTCTGACTTATGTTGCCTCTTTATGCCTTTTCCCATTGTGTAATTTCTGGTCTTTTTCTTATTAAAGTAGAAAAAGAAAATGTTACTATATTTAAAATATTAATACTTTGTGAGTTACAAGTTTTTTAAATACTTTGTTTTTGTGATAAGTTTTTAAAATTTGTTTAGAAGTATTTGAGAATATCGAAGTTTGCAACTATAGCAAAATGTATCCATGTTTTCCTCTATGATGTCATTTTTGTTTTATTTTAGAAATAGCTTACAGTTGGGTTTTCTTGCATATCTTCTAAAAGTTTTTAGTTTTAGCTTTTCACATTTGTTTTTAATATATTTGGAATTTTTTATATGGTGTGAGGTAGGGATTTAATTTTTTTTTAACATGGCAAATTATCCCAGGATAGTTTGTCAAAAGCCCATCCTTCCTCACACCTGATGTGCAGGTGCATTCAATTTAGAGAGTACAGTCAAGTGCATTAAACTATGACTTTTAGAAAAATAGAAATCTCTCTTGAGAACATAAAATAATAATCACATTTTTTATATAAATACTGAAATAGAAATAGAAATAGAATATGCTCTAATCTGGAATTTCTTAACCCTTTGATGTTAGAAATAGATTAATTAAAGTTATGGATCTTTCTCTAAAAAGAAAAATATGTACAAACATATTCAAAATGTTGCATGTCATTTCAAGAGTTTATTGACTCCTATAAGCTTATCCAAAGGCCCCTTCCCCCTCAATTTAGAGTGGGGAAGTTGAGGCAATGGTGACTAATTACTCAAAACTAACAGTTCTCTGTCAGAGCTAGATGGACAATCCAGGTCCCCTAATGGCTCTGCTCTATACCATCCCACGTATACTCACAGCTGAGCCATTGAAGTAGAACAGAGAAACATCACAAACTTGTGATCACATGGTTAAAATAATAAAAGAACTGATGCCAAACCATCCAAAACAGTAGAATGAGTTTATTCCTGATCTAAATTTAACTGTTAATTGTAGATGACAGAGAGAACTGTATAGTTGTAAAGAACAAAATGAATTTAAGAGAAGGAATTTATTTCGTTTATTAGGTTCTACTCATCATTTAGCCAGAAGGCTTCTAGTGGTAGGATATTTCTAGATTGATTTATGGCTTTGGCAGCCTATAAATAATCACTGGAAGGCCTAATTTGTTTGTTATATGCAAATTACCTAGGTGAGCTTATTAAAGATAAGGTTGGACTGGTATCAAATGTAATTCAGGACAAGCCAAGAAGGATGAGGGTGCTTTGTGATTGATTGAGCCAGGAAGTTGAAAGTCAGCAGCTAGATAGATTGATGTGTTCAGCAGGACATTTTGAATCAAAAGCCATCATATACAATATAGAAAGCTCAGTTAATAAATTAACCAAGAAAAGAATGTTCTGACTTTGAAGGGATAAAATGATAGAAACTTCATCCTGCATATTAGAGAAATTTTGGATTAAAGGTATTTTTCCTTTGAAGATGGTAAAAAAAAGAGGGCTATGGAAATGAACCCAGTCAGTTAGTGATTAAGGATTGATGCTTATGACAAATCTACTTGTGATATTGATCCAAGTTTTTCTCCAGTTTCATCATGTTGGGGGAAAGAGTCAAAATACTCAGCTCTTGGCTTAGCCCAAACTGACAAATCCACAAAGCTCTAGTTCCTATCCAGGCTGAATTGATGTGAGGCTGTATCCTAAGAAGGATCTTGGTCTCTGTGACCTCTGAAATAGTTTCCAATTATTTCAGTGAATTTGGGTCACAGAAAGAATGAAGCTACATCTCTAGGGAAGTCATTTTGTGGACTTGACAACCCTATTTCTCTGAGCCATTCATTAGGCTTCTCTTGGGCATGCAGCCTCTGCATCTTCTATAAGACTGAGGGGCTGTGGGAATAAATTGCATTACACTATTTTTTTGTGGGGGTTTTTGCCTCATTTTAATTTTGTTGTTCTAAGCATTCTACCCATCAGGGAGTGACTCAGGCCTCCTCTCTTTCCCTCTTACACTATTCTCTCTTCTCCAGCTCTACTCTTTCCGCTTTTCTTTTCTTTTTTTTATTGTCTAAAGTTTTACATATATCTCCTTTTCCCCCAATTCCCCCAATTGACCCCCCTCGCCCCCGCCCAACCATTCCCACCCCGGGCAAGCCCCCACGGCCCCAGTGTCTGTGTCCATTGGTTATTCTAATATGCATGAATACAAGTCCTTTGGTTGCTCTCTAACCGCCACCCCCCCTACCATTTGTCTCTGGATCTATTCTTGTTCATCTAATTATGTTGATCATTATATCCCACATATGAGTGAGATCATGTAATATTTATCTTTCTCCAACTGGCTTATTTCGCTTAGCATGATGCTCTCCAGTTCCATCCATGCTGTTGGAAATGGTAAAAGTTCCTTCTTTTTTATAGCAGCATAGAATTCCATTGTGTAGATGTACCACAGTTTTTTGGCACTTAGGCTGTTTCCAAATCTTAGCTATTGTAAATTGTGCTGCTATGAACATAGGGGTGCATATATCCTTTCTGATTGGTGTTTCTGGTTTCTTGGGATATTGTCCTAGAAGTGGGATCACTGGGTCAAATGGGAGTTCCATTTTTAGTTTTTTGAGGAAACTCCATACTGTTCTCCACAGTGGCTGCACCAGTCTGCATTCCCACCAACAGTGCTCGAGGGTTCCTTTTTCTCCACATCCTCCCCAGCACTTGTCGTTGGTTGATTTGTTGATGATAGCCATCCTGACAGGTGTGAGATGGTATCTCATTGTTGTTGTGATTTGCATCTCTTGGATGATTAGTGACTTTGAACATGTTTTCATATCTCTTGGCTTTCTGTATGTCCTCTTTCGAAAAGTGTCTATTTAGGCCCTTTGCCTACTTTTTGATTGGGTTGTTTATCTTCCTTTTGTTAAGTTGCATGAGTTCTCTGTAAATTTTGGAGATTAAATCCTTATCAGAAATATCATTGGCAAATATGTTCTCCCATGCAGTGAGCTTTCTTGTTGTTTTGTTGATGGTTTCTTTTTGTGCAGAAGCTTCTTATTTTGATGTAGTCCCATTTGTTTATTTTCTCCTTAGTCTCCATTGCCCTAGGAGCTGTGTCTGTAATTTTCACTTTTCTTCTGCCTTTCCAGAACTCTCCCCTCTACCTGCGTTCACCACCACCACTCAGTAGTCCTCTTGCTCCACAGTGTCACTTAGATCTGGCTTGTCCTGAATTACATTTGATACCAGTCCAACCTTATCTTTAATAAGCTCACCTAGGTAATTTGCATATAACAAACAAATTAGGTCTTCCAGTGATTATTTATAGGCTGCCAAAGCCCTAAGTGCCAAAAAACTGTGGTACATCTACCCAAGCCTTCTGTTTCCCACTTTGAGAGCTTTGTTGGACATTAGCAGCAATAGTGGTGCTAATACCAGTGGTCGTGGAAGTGGTGGTGATGGTGCAGTAGTAATAGTAGTGGTGTCTGTCATTTCTGTGGCGGTGCAGCGGCAGTGACATCATGCTTTCCTAAAAGCTGTCAATGCACTTTCTCATTGTTATGCTTTTGATCTTCCCAAACATGACTATCACCAATCTTTAGAGGCTTAGCCATCAATTAATGAACTAACACTTATTGAGAACATATTATGTCACTGGGGAGCCCGGAGAAATACAACCTGAGGCTCCCAACCTGAAGAGCTCCCAAAGAGTTCATTTAAAAAGCCAATGGACGCAGAGCCACATAAGTGAGCAGACTCCGTGCTGTAAAATTTTAGAGAAAGTAGAGGCAATGCTCTGGGGCAGTCTGAGGAGGCTTCTGGGAAGTGAGAGCTCTGCCAGGCCCTGGCGATGGAACTGGGCATTCTTCATAAGGGACACACAGTGAGTAAAGGCACAGATATGGGGGAAAGGGCCAGAGAAAACAGAGAAGATAGATCAAAGATTACTTGCATCGTCAGTGAAAATTATAAAAAAAAGAAATAAGGGAAAATGAATTGTTTTCTAATAAAGCCATGGTGTGTATATATATACACACACACACAAATATATATATATTCTTTCAGTCAACAGTTTAGTTGTGTAATAAATGTTATTATTTGGGACTCAATAATTTTTTAACTCAAGGACTCAGGTATTTATTTCTGGAAAAATTGTAAAACCCCACCACATTCATTTTATATTCTCTCCCTAGAATCCTCATTGGACCAGTGTTGAAACTTCACAGTATAATTCCTGTGTCTTTTAACTTCTTTCTCCTCTGTACATCTTTAGCTATTTGTGTTATACTATATTTTAAGTGATTTCTTAGATCTGGCTTCAAATTCACTAATTCTTTGTATGTATGTGTCAGATATATATAGTACACTCTTTAATATATCCACTGAGACTTCTTAAATTTCAATTAATTTATTTTTCATTTCCGGAATTCCACTTTTTTGTTCAACTATTTTGCTCTTTTTCTCATAGGAATTTATTGTTACGTTACAGAGTTAATCCTTTACCTTTTTTAATCTTTTAAACATAATAATTGTAAAGTCCTTTTTGTCTTTCTTATTGCCGATCATTTTGTGCTGTGATCTTCTTTCACCACTGTGTGTACTACAAGTCATACATTGTATTTCCTTGTGTGCTGTGTATTCTCATCCATCAGTTCATCAGGGGGAGTTTCTTCTGGGGGTGGAGGGTGCCATGTGCTCCCAGGGTCATGCTGGCAGACCTGCGGGATGGCTTCATTGTTTGTCAGCCCAGAGATCTAAAGATGTGCCATGCTTAGGCCAATTTTAATGTTTATTTCTTAGTTCAAGCGCTTCCAAAATATTCAGTTAGGCTGAGAATTAGGCCACCATGTTTGTTAATTATTAATGAGACTAGTTTTTCTGATGTTTTTCCAGCTTTCCTACTTGCACAGAGCAGCAATCTTAATCCTATCTCTGAATGGTTCCTATTTTCAGTCACCATATTGGTGTGTCTTTAAAAAACAGCAAGCATGTATTAACTCTCATCAATCTGTGGGTTGACTGGGCTTAGCCTGTGGTTCTTGTGTTCCCGGTGGTGTCATCTGGGGCTTCAATTATCTGCAGACTTGAGGGATTGGTACATCCAAGAGGACTCTCCCACAGGTCTGCTGCTTTAGTGATGTTATCTGTGAGACTGGGCTCAGCTGTGTGATTCTTAGGCTCGATGTGGTATTAGCAAAGACTGCAGTTATCTGGAGTCTTGACTGGATTGAAACATCCTAGAAGACTCAGCTACATGGCTGCACATCAGTGCAGGCTCTCAGAAGGGAGCAAAGCTGGGATACTGATCAGAGTGTCTAGGTTTTTCTCCATGTGGTCTCACCACATGGCTTGGGCTTCTCGCAGAATAGCAGCTGGGTTCTAAGAGGGGAAGTTCTAAGAGGCAAGGGCGAAAGCTGCAGATCTCTTAATGCCCAGCCCTCCAAAATACATTATTGCTACTTTCTGTTGATCAAAACAGGCCATAGGGCAAACCCAAATTTTAAGATAAGAGAAAGAGACTCTACCTCTCTATTGAAAAAGTGAAAAAGAATTTGTGATTATCTTTAAGTTACGGCAGTTGTTACAGCAAAGACTTTCAAAATAGTCCTTAAGGATGTCTGTTTTTCATTCCTATAATGATAGGTCCAAGGATAGGCTACACAGGACTTAACAGCAGTTTTATAGTGTTGCCAGCAATCCAGACTTCTGATTACAGAGTGGTTGCAAAAACTCTAGCCATCACAACCAAGTTTCAGAGAAAAATAAGGGGCAGAGCAAACAGACAAAATGGATCTAACAGCTAAGCCGGCCCCTTTATAGAACTTTCCTTGAATCCTCTCATGACTGCTGCTTGCACCTCATTGTCTTCCCAATCTGTTATGGAAGCTAGAACAGTGAGGTCACAACTACAACACAGTCCCTGTCAGAGGCAGATCTGAGTTAAATAAAGGAAGGCAGTGGGATCCCAAACAAATCTAATTCTAACTCCTTACTTTCCATCTACCACACTCTTGCTTGCACTTAGCAAGGATTCTAACTGTGCACTGCGGGAGTGTTCTTGTTTGTGTTCTGCTGTGTTCCATAGATGTGTAGAGCATTATCTTAATAACAAGGGACATGCTTTAACCTGCAGGCAGCTGAGCCGATGGTTGTAGGGTACTATTTAGAAAAGGCTCTCAGTGCTCCTTATTAATAAAGTTCCATTTGTAAGCCTAATTACACCCTTGCCAAATAATAGAGTTGACTTCTGTGCCATTTCCTCTTCAGTCTACACTGGATATGTTCTTTACAGGTAGATTTGAGAAGTCAGCCGAGTTTGTGTTCAGAGGCTCTAATGCGCATTTTTATATACCTGTCTGTTCCCCTGCCACACTCCCATACCCTTCTAAGTTCAGTGACTATAGAGGATTAAGCAATGAACTCATATGCACATAGGCATAGCCCATGAACAGACAAGAGTGTGGTGAAGGCCTGGGGAGAGGACATGAGTGGTGTGGAAGGGGTCAATGGGGGAAGAGGGGGTAAAGAAACATCTATAATACTTTCAACAATAAAGATAAATTAAAAAAAAAACAAAGAATTCCTATGAATGGGAAAACTCCTTCACATGTAGGTGGTCCACACTGAAAACAGCTTTATCTTCTGGGCTTCTTCTAGGAATGAAGATATTGGTCAAAGCCATGCTCAACTCTCCACAGATGACCCTTCCACAGTGATGTTGCAGGGACCATACCTAGTCTAGGGGGCAGAGGGCTTCCCAGGGCCCTCTCCCAGCCTACAGGTAGAAAAAGTACCTCTGCCTACATGAAAGGCCAGAGCCAGGCTGCATGGCACAGTAACAGTGGGACACATCTAACAGGAGTGCTGCATTGCTGCTCATTCTGCATTTGCAGGGGACAGTAAATGACAGCCCGTGGGCCAGCTGGTTCTGTAAATAAAGCTTTATTGGAACACAGTAAAACTCAGCAGTTCATGTATCTATGGCTGCTTTTGTGCTACACTGGCAGAGCTGAGTCATTGCAACAGAGACCATGTGGCCCACAAAGTCTATTGACCATCTTACTATTCACCATCTCCACTATTTACATGCTGTCCAAGGCAGAACATGTTCCCTCTAAGGCTGGGTTCTCAGTTGGGCAATTTTGCCTCCCATGGAACATTTGGCAATGTCTGGAGACATTTTTGGTTAAAATAATTGTAGGGGTGGGGGAATCGCTACTCACATCTAGTGAGTAGCGGTCTGGGATGCTGCTAAACATCGTATGATGTACAGACCAGCCCCCCACAATAAAGACTTGTCCAATCCAAAATGTAAGCAGTGCCAATGTTGAGAATCCCTCCTATATGGAAACAGATGTTCTATAAACTATTATTGCTTTTTATTTATTTATTAAACAAGTATTTATTGACCAGGCATGTACTGAACTGTACAGATATATTTAACCCACACAACAGATCATGAAGTTGATACTACTGATATTATCATCCCCACTTTACAGATCAGAAATCTAATGCCCAAGAAGGCTAATTTACCTGAAATCATCTAATTATAGCCAAGGGGGATTTTAAGGCAGTGCTGACAAGTGCTCTGTACTTTGACAAATGTGGATGTTCATGGGAAAGCATTCTGAAGCCAGCCAAGCCAGCATTCAGGCCGTGGCTGTGACATGTGAAATGCAGACATACCTTCTATGGAGGAGGCCACGATGAGTGGAGGAGGTAGGTGCTGAAGGAGCCTGTATCAGTGCATACAGCTTAAACACTAGCTCCAATTACTTCATTTTCATCTGGAAACCACCTCATCCAGCCACATGCTAGAATTCCGAGTGCTGGAATTGGGAAAAAAGTGTCATTTCTCTACCAAAATATGATTTTCTCCAGCATGTCAGCCCCACAGGGAATGTGGCCTCTTCCCCAGTGGCTGGACCCCCTCTTTAAAGCAGGCTCTGTAGTGAGTTAGGCTGCCTCCTCCAAGGCCGTTCAGAGTGGGTCCAGCCAGCTTCCTCCTACAGAGCTGCTGGGGCCGGATTAACCCGTGAGTGAGACTCCCAGCCAGTCAGGCACAGGGCCTGCTCCAGCACCCGCACAGCCCTTTCCAGACGCTCCTGCAGAGCATCACAGCTGCCAGGAAGATTTTCTCCCAACAGGGGGACACAGCTTCACATTTTGAGCGCTAAGGCAGAAAGGCACAAGGCAGTGGAGATGGGGAGGCAGCTGCTCTAGGAGCGGTACTTCAGAGACACAAACAAGGCGCTCTCCCCAGGCCTTAACCAGCGGTCTTTGCCTTTTTTATTTCTTTGTCTTTTTTTGTGTTTTTTTTTCTGTTTTGGCCTCAAGGCTTGACACTTGACAAAGTTAAGTCTATTGCAGTGGCTATGTTATTTCTAGAAAAACAGAACGGCTTTGGCTCTGGGATAATTCGGCATCACAACCCGGCCAGAGCTTGGGGAAGAAGAATCTACCAGGGCCTTCCTCCTCAGTTCCACTCTGTTCTCCTCCTCAAGTCTTCCCTCCCTGATGCTCCCTTCTAGCTCACCTTCACCAGAATTGTCCAGTCTTCTGCTACACATCTCTGTGCCTAATTCACAAATATGAAAAGACACCCCAGGATCAGCAGATGTTTGAGGAAAGCAGGGAAGGACCAGAGAGTACCTGACTTCAGAGAAAGGCAGATTTTACTATTAATAATAAAAAATATGCTCAATGTAACTTACAAAACAAGAATAGGCTACTACTAAATTGGGGCTCAATAAAGTAAATTTTAAAATAAATACTAGAAATAAAAAATTAGATGGCCTATACTATGCTGTATACCAAAACTAACATAATATGGAATGTCAACTGGAATTGAAAAATAAAATAAAAGATCATCTAAAAAACAAATCCAAGTGTTAAAAGAAAATATTAGGGAAAGCTATGAAAAAGTACAGCAAAAGAACAAAAAATGGAAATATGATTTTTTTTAAGTAACATAGAGAAATAATTCAGGAGTTCAATATCTACCTAGTAGATGCCCAGGTAAATTCTATACCCAGAAAAACTATCAATGAAGAGTGAAAATAGATATGCTCATACATGGAAGGCCATAGGTTTACTTACCATACACTATTTATGAAAAAAAAGTTTAGTAATATACTTTAATACATGAAAAGGAATCTCGAAAATAGGAAGACATTGGCTCTTAGAAGCAAGGAAACTACTACAAAGTGCAATTAAAGCAATATCAGCTTGACATAAATTAGAGCCAGTAGTTGGAGGATCCCAAAGAAAATTTCTTTTAAAATAATACATTTTATTCAACAAATATTATGGTTTAAGTAGAAGCTAAAAGATCAAGTACCATGCTAATATGGTAGTCTTTTTCTCAAAGAAGAAAAAAATACATAACATATATATATAAAAGAAGAAAATACAAATATGAACTCCAGTAAAAATTTAAAAGCATAAAACAATCATGAATCGAAAGCAAAATACACTAAATTATAACATTAATTTAAGCAATATAAGGCATATTTTTTAAAAAGAGATTCCCATTGACCTTAACACTTGGAACATTCTCTTGTATAAATAGCATACATTTGATGAGATAACATTTATTTCTCCATGGATGTCATCTGCCATTTAGTTCTGTAGTAAACAATATTTATAATCATGATATAAATGTATTTATTTTTAATATTTGGAATAAAACTATTGGAAAGGAATTTAATACACAATTATAATTAAAGAACAGAATATCAATGCAAAACCTTGGCAAAAAAAAGTAGATGGAAGATGGAAAGTGGAGCAGGGGGAGAGAATATGGAAAGTAGCATAGAGGTATTTTTAAATAATGATGAATCAAAGAAGAGTGTCTAAAACAAAACCAAAAGTAGAGGTTTTGGTATATTCATTAACATTTTAAAGATTATCAATACAACTGAAAGTAACAATTTAACCAACAAATTTAGAGGAGAACAAAAAGGAAGGTAAAGTTAGTACATTTAGATGAGTTAAAGTCTTCATCTTCTGAGAAACCAAGATAGTGGCATAGGTAAACACCTGAAATTGCTGCCTCTCACAACCACTTCAAAACTACAACTAAAAAACAAAACAGATATCATCCAGAACCACAGGAAGGCTGGCTGAGTGGAAATTCTACAACTAGAAGTAAAGAGAAAAGCACACTGAGACTCAGAGGAGGTGCAGAAGTAAAGTGCAGAGGTACAGTGGCGAGCATGCGCGGAAAGGGCTGGCAACTGAGTACGTGGTTGTCTTTCTCAATCGGAAGAAAGACACAAACTCCAGACTGCTCTGAACTCCAGTTCCAGGCGAGACTCTGGGGACCCAGACTCATATGGGGAGAAACTGGACTATCTGGCATCAGGTGGAACTCGAGGGCAGCTTTCTCTCAGAGGTGCTTGCAGTGATTACCACAGGACACTGAGACACAGGGGCCTCTTAGGGCAGGGCTGAAGGTCAGCCATTGTTGTTTGCTCCGCTCTGTGGATTCCCTGAGACCCTGCCCCACCCAAGCTGTGTGCAGAGGCTTCTGCATATGAATGGCTTGGCCCTTTGCAATGTAAAATTACCTAACAAACTGCAGCTGGGTCAGAGAGACCCACAACATCCAAAAGAAGTCCCAAGGCCCCACAGCAGCTTGCATTGCTTCACAGCTGGGCCTCATCTGGGCACCTCCAAAACCCAAACAAAGAAGAGGAATCTGCAGATCTTTCCATAGCTCCTGCTGGGTGGCCTCAGGCAGAGGCTAAATTAGCACCTCCTTGGAGATCCAAGAGCCAGTGTACCCAGTGATCAGAGTGGCACCATCCAGATTACAACTCCTTAGATCCATAGGGACACACTCAGGGGGCAGACTCAGTGAGCACCAAAGCCCCACTGAAGCAAGTCTTGCCCCATAAGGGTGTCTCCAGCATAGAAGTTCTCCCATCATAGACACAGCTGATTCTCACAGCCAATTGGCCTGGAGGTCAATTCCTCCCAGTGATATCAACAACAATCAAGGCTTAACTACAACAAGACGGTGCACACAGCCCACAAAGGGGTGCACCAAGAGTGTCCACCTCAGGTAACTGGGGAGGCTGAGCCACTGGGCCCTATAGGACACCTAGCACACAAAGCCACTCTATCAACTCAGGGAAGCAGCCAAAATGCAGAGACAAAGAAACAGGTCACAAATGAAAGAAATGGAGGAAAGCAAACTACTGGATATAGAGTTCAAAACCACAGTTATAAGGTTTTTCAAGAATCTTCTAGAAACCTCCGAGAAATTTAGTGAGACCCTCAAGGATATGAAAAAGGACCAATCAGAAATTAAACATACACTGACTAAAATTAAGAATAATATACAGAGATTCAACAGCAGACTAGAGGATCGCAAGAATCAAGTCAAAGATTTGAAATAGGAAGAAGCAAAAAACACCCAACCAAAAAAGCAAAAAGAAAAAATAATTCAAAAATATGAAGAGAGTGTAAGGAGCCTCTGGGACAACTTCAAGCGTACCAACATTCAAATTATGGGGGTTCCAGAAGAATAGAGAGAGCAAAATATTGAAAACCTATTTGAAGAAATAATGACAGAAAATTTCTCCTACCTGGTGAAAGAAATTGACTTACAAGTCCAGGAAGCACAGAGAACCCCAAACAAAAGGAATCCAAAGAGGTCCACACCAAGACACATCATAATTAAAATGCCAAGGGCAAAAGACAAAGAGAGAATATTAAAAGCAGCAAGAGAAAAACAGTTAGTTACCTACAAGGGAGTACCCATACGATTGTCAGCTGATTTCTCAACAGAAACTATGCAGGCCAGAAGGGAGTGGCAAGAAATATTCAAAGTGATGAATAGCAAGAACCTACAACCAAGATTTCTCTACCCAGCAAAACTATCATTCAGAATTGAAGGTCAGATAAAGAGCTTCACAGATAAGAAAAAGCTAAAGGAGTTCATCACTGCCAAACCAGTATTATATGAAATGTTGAAAGGTATTCTTTAAGAAGAGGAAGAAGAAGAAGAAAAAGGTAAAGATAAAAATTATGAACAACAAATACATATCTATCAACAAGTGAATCTAAAAATCAAGGGAATAAAAAATCTGATTAACAGAATAAATTGGTGAATATAATAGAATCAGGGGCATAGAAAGGGAGTGGACTGACAATTCTCAGGGGGAAAGGCGTGTGGGGGTGCAGGAAGAGACTGGACAAAAATCATACACCTATGGATGAGGACAGTGGGGGGCGGGGGGGTAAGGGAAGAGGGGGGGGTGGGAACCCGGTGGAGGGGAGCTATGAGGGGAAAAAAGAGAAACAACTGTAATCATCTGAACAATAAAGATTTACTTAAAATAAATAAATAAATAAATAAAGGGAACTGAGAAGCGACTAATAAATAAATAAATAAATAAAGTCTTCATCTTCCAAATGAGGGAATCTATAAGTCAAGAACTACTGTTGTTTAGAATTATGGTGGTAACAAATGGAAAAATCAAAAGCATCTAGGAAATGAGAGTGGGGTGGAAGACCATTATTATCTCAATTATTAATGTTTTGTACTATATTAATTATCCCTTTTCCTAGGTGTTTTATTTCTATAATTTATAAAATAAAGAGTGACAACAAAATAAGTGCATTTTCTAAGAAGTAAATTTGGAGACATCTGGTTTATTACAAAGTGTTGCGCTGCCTAGCATAGCTTTAACTCACATATTTCAAGTACAATATATGTATATTCAACTAAAATTGTTGTAATAACTTGATAGCAAACAAGACAAAACTAAAATCCTTCTGGGTGAAGCCCAGGAGCTCAAGTAGGGCCAGTGGCACAGCTAGCAATAAAACTAGCATTTGCAAAATTATGTAAGAGGTTTTGTATTCATACTATAACTGGGTTATGGAATACTAGCAAACAAGAAATTATGAAACCCAGTGTTAGATCCAGATGACATAACTTAAGTACATAATGTGAATCAGATTAAGCATTATTCTTTGTGGCCATCAACAGCAGGCACCTTAGTCCCAGTAACCTTCAACTGTTCCCCTCCCCTGATCAGCTAACATCCAGATTTATATAATAGGCATGTAATGCCCTTTACCATCTGACAGTAATCGCCCCCTCCAAACTCATCCCCTACAACTCCCAGTGTGAGCTGAAGGTAAAACTAAACCAAAACAGCTGCATCCAGAGTCATGGGCAATAAAAGGACACAAGTGAGACATTCTTCTTAGTATTCTCTAGTGCCCAGATTATGTTTTTAAAATACCACTTCCCACTAAAAGGAACCAGAGTTTCTTGGAGAAATGGCTGATTCCAGGTTTAGGGAAGATAATGTGAAAAGTGAGCCAGGCACATCTTATCATACCACATTTATTTTCTCTTGGTCCCTAATAACATTGGCATAACTTATTTGGTTTAACCTATGATATCCATTAAGTAGTTTTCAAAATTATAACACCAACATTACTTCAACATTACATGAAAATACCGAGCGGAGTTAATTCTATTGGTTCTTAGAATATAGACTCTATGGCCTTGGCCAGGTGGCTTAGTTGGTTGGAGCATCGTCCCACACATCAAAAGGTCATAGGTTTGATTCCTGGTCAGGGCACACACCTAGGTTGCAGGTTTGATCCCCAGTTTGGGCACATATGAGTGGCAACCAATCAATGTTTCTCTCTTACATTGATGTTTCTCTCTCTCTTTATTCCTCTCTCTAATCATATCCTCTGGTAAGGATTAAAAAAAGAAGAAGAATATATATTCTACGCATGCTCAGTAATAGGACTGTATTCAAACATTCTTTAGGGAATAATTCTTTTCTTTAGTTTTAGGTACAAATAGATTAACTTATTTTACTTTATTTTAACTTTAATGATTACCTTTTATATTTAATTAAAACATTTACAAAATTCAAAAGTAAAAAACTATACAAAAAATATATTCAGAGTAGTCTAGCTCCCCTCTTGCACCCCCACATCTCTCCTCTACTCTAACCCAAAGATAACCTGTTGTTGCTTTCTGTTTTCTCCTTTCAGTGCTTCTTTTTTTTTTTAATTTTTATTGACTTTTTGAGGGTGACATTGGTTAATAAAATTATATAGGTTTCAAGTGTACAATTCTATAATACATCATCTGTATATTGTATTTGTGTTTACCACCCAAAGTCAAGTCTCCTTCCATCCCCATTTATCCCCCCTTTATCCTCTTCTACCTCCCCCCAACTCTGTTGATGACCATACCGTTGTTTATATCTATGAGGTGTGGTGTTTTTTGGTTTTTTTTTTAATCCCTTCACCATTTGCACCAAGCCCCTCCCCTCTGACAGCTGTCAGTCTATTCTCTACATCTATGAGTCAATTTCTATTTTGTTAGTTTATTTTGTCCATTAGATTCCACATATACTAGTAAGTGAAATCCTATGGTATTTGTCCTTTTTTTGACAGGCTTATTTCACTTAGCATAATACCCTCTAGGTCCATCCATGCTTTCACAAAAGGTAAGATTTCTTCCTTTTTTTAATGGACGAGTAGTATTCCATTATGTAAATGTACAACAGCTTTTTTATCCACTCATCTATTGATGGGCACCTGGGCTGCTTCCAAATCTTGGTTATTGTAAATAATGCTACAATGAACATAGGGGTGCATACATTCTTTTAAATTAGTGCTTCAGGTTTCTTTGGATAGATAGCTAGAATAACTATTATCCCACACTTTGCTTTATTTACTCAATAATATGTCATGGAGGTCAACAATTCAAAGAGGTCTTCTATAATAACATTAATTTAATTTTAAATGCTAATATAAATATATATAACAAAATTGCCTAGGCCCTTTTTAGGTGTATCCTGAGAGCACATAGGTTTTCACTGGAGTCATTTTTTTTTCTCAAACCACAGATGATAACCCTCTACTTTGTCCCATATGGTCCATTCATTATAGGCCAAGCTGATCTCATTCTCCATATCTGTGCTCACACCATTCCCCAAGTTTGGGATGTGATCCTCCTTCTTATTCATTTACCCTACATTTGAAACAAAACTAAATTTAAATCTCAATTCCTCATGAAAATGTACCTAGATTTTCTTCCTCCAAAGGCCCTATGCCTTTGCCATCCCCAGTGTCTAACATGATGGCCAACATGTAGAAAATGTTCAGTAAGTGTTGAAGATAATGTAAAGAAAATGTAAAAAAAAAAAAGAGATAGGTTTGGGAGTCCAATAAGTACTTGGTTAAAATGTTAGCTTAGCTACTACTTTGTAATTGCACTAGTTATGTATTGCTATGTTAACAAATTGCCCCTAAATATAGCAGATTAAAAGGGCACATATTTATTATCTTAGTTTTTGTGGGTCAGAAATCTGGCACAGCTTAGCTGGATGCCTCTGGTTCAGGGTCTCTCACAGGCTATAATAAAAGTGTTGACTGGGGCTGTTGGTCTCATCTGAAGGCTCAACTTAGAAACCCAACTTCCAAGTTCACTAATGTGGTTGTGGGATGATTTCAGTTCCTTGTGGCTGTTGGACTGAGTCTTTAATTGTAATTTCTCATGAGCTGTTAGCTAGAGACTTCCCTCAGCTCCTTGTCACATAGGCTTTTCCACAGAGCATTTCACAACATGGCAGTTACTTCATCAGAGTGAGCAAATAAGAAGGCAAAAGGAAGGACCAGAGAGAGGAGATATAAATTATGGAAACTGCTTACCACAGAAACTTTTCAACCTTAGGCAAATAATCCCAGCTCTCTTTCTTCACCTGCAATAACTATATATATAAAAGCCAAGCGACCAGAATGCCAGAACAACTGGAACGACCGGTCGCTATGAAACACACTGCAGCCGGCCAACCACCCGGCCCTGCCCTCGATCAGCCCTCCCAACCCTGATCGGGTGTGGGGCTGGCCAGCCAACCTCCCATGGCCCCTCCCCCTAGCCAGCCCCGCCCTGATTGGCCCCCATCGGGGTAGGCCGGCCTGACCCCACCTGTGCATGAATTCGTGCACCGGGACTCTAGTGTGAATAATAATAGCAATGTTGCAGTATTATTGTGAAAAATTAAAATTAATACATATAAATCATTTTGCCCTAGTAAGAGTTCAATATATGTTAATCATTACAACATTAATATTGCTGACTGGCCAGCCACAACTTTCCTATCCTCTCTACCCAGCCTTCACTCTTGAGCTTTTTCTGTTTCTTAGAACTTAAATATCTTCACTTCTTTCCCTCCCCAAATATCTAATTAGCAGCATGCCTCAAGTGACCAGTGTGATAGGGCAATTTCTAAGATAAAATATGTTTTTGCAGCTTGGATTTGCCAGTTTAGTTTTATGAAATTAGGTGATTCTTCTCATGACTTCCTATTTGAATCCAGTATTTTCAGAGAAAGACAAACCAAATTCACCAGCATCCTGGAACACACTAATTTACAAACTAGAATGGCCTTTTTTTTTTTTTAATTTAAGTGGAAAATTGATCCATTATAAAGTTGCTAGAGAGCTCATAGATTTACAAGCTATGTTATTATATTTGACGATTATGAGATTTTTGCTACTTTTTTTTCATTATAGTAATAAAATTTTCTGTTAAGTCTCTGTGGTTTACCCTTGTTACAGTCAGGAGAAGCTCTCAAGAAACACATCTGTAAAAGAAGAAATCATTCTAGCCAACATTTAAGGAAACTCCCACCACCTGTATGAATTCATTTTACTGTGTTCTGAAATGTTTTGGTTATGAAACATACAGGAAAACTATCTCTATTCAATTATTTTTCCTGATCTCCTATGAATCAGAGTACTGACTTGGGGAGTTAGGATGGTCCATTCTCACAACCTTTCCAAACCCCCATTTCCCATCCATAAAATGGGCCTCATGATCCTATCCTCATAGCCTGTCCTATCACTTAATCTCCTTTGCAGGACAAGCAAGGCCTGGGAGAAGGTCTAGGCCCACCACTGGGGCTTTTTAAAGACCCAGTCATGGAAAGAAGGTGCTGTGTCTCTTTTAACTGTGGTCAGAGAGACAGATTTTGAAAAAATGAACTCAAGGGAGTAAGTTAGAATTTAAAAGACAGAATTGAATTGCTAATCCTTGAAGATGGGGAAAAGAGAGGAAGTCCAGATGCAAAACCCACATGAAAGACAACAAGGAATAAAAAATAATAATAAAAAGGAAAGATAAGTTAGTTTTAGGAAACTAAAGTGGCTTAGAGCTGAAGAAGAACTGGGCAGTGATTTTCCCTCATTCCTTCAGCTCCATGGGGGCCTGCTGAAACATCTGAAAGGGAAATCCTTGGAACAGACACCTACCACCTGTGGCTATTGGAAAGCTATATATCATGTAGATACCACTGGGTGAAAAAAGAAATGCCTTAGAAGGAAACATCTTGACTAACAGCAAAGTGCAAAATTATTTCATTTTGCTCTGCATTTTTGGAAACAATTGACTTCAAGCTTCCATAACTCAGTGCCTTAAAGTCTCCATCGCAGCTGTTGGAGAAATTTTTCATGTTCTCTGCTCTGACACTGGGAGTTTTGCAGCCATGAATGGACACAAAAAGATGTCAATCATATCCAGTAATGAAAAGCTCATTTCTCACTCCCTATTGTGAAGGCAATGCCTTTGTGTGAGTCTGTGTTCAAGCTCATTTACCTTCACATGCGGAATATCTATTTTATATTAAAAGTTTAGACTACAGTCACCCCAGATCACACCTAATGCATTAGAATTGTATTACCATTATCCTCTATTAAATCTGTGACAACGTTATAATATCTCTGTCAGAAATAATGAAGAGATTAATGTGGAGTAAGAGATCCCGGTGTCACCTCCTTCTGCTTTTCGACATCAAATATTGTTGGCACTAAAGACCAGTCTCTGTCAGCTGGTGAACGAGGATTTTGACAATGGAGAATCCATCGAGAGATGTGAGGGGAATTTTCCAAGTCATGTAGACAGCTGCTGAAGTGATAATTGAATAAAAGCGAAAGTCCTTCCTTTTTCTCCCCTTCTAGAAAGATCTATATTTATTCCCTTAACTTCACAGAACATATGCTTCTCAGGGGGTGGTGATATATGCTGAGGAGAGTTTATTTGAAGTGGTTCTTCCTCCACAGCTGGATTTACGAATGGATACAATAAAGACACCGAAGAGAAGGGAAGGCAGCACCGAACATGCTGGCCCCAGATTGTGAAGCAACCCCTCGGATTTAAGGGGCTAGAAATTGTCTCCCCAACAGCTCTGCTCCCCTCCCATCTGGAGGGCTTCAATAGGAGAGCAGAGCGACAGAAGCAATTCATTCATGCACTCAACAGATATGTGTTGAGCAGTGGATCACGATTCCTTACTTCATAAAGCACTTTATATTTTATATGTTTGATGACATTTCATCCTCGCTACCAAATAAGAGCAAATGTTATTATTCCCATTTTACAGAGGAAGCAACTAAGTCTCAGACTGACTTATACTAGTATATATTTGGGTAGCTATTACAGAGTAGATTAGGCATATGAGCTCATGTTTCAGAGTTTGAGCTTCATGCCATAGTCGGTGAAGGCCAGTGACAGATTTAAAGTGGGAGTTGAGGAGTGGGGTTTTACTTCAAAGGCTCACTCTGGTTGTAGAATGGAGAATGAGTCTCAGGGAAGAAAGACCGGAAGCATAAAGACTGGAGGCTGCTGTGGTCTTCCAGGCAAATAGAGACTATGGCCTGAACTAGCAAAAGAGAATCATCTGCAGATACGTTTAGGGAGTGCTTAGTGACTTGTTGCATGTTGGAAATTGGAGGGTGAGGAAGCAGGAACTATTGGTGATGTTTTGTCTTTGTCCTTTGAACAACTGGATGCATGGCAATATCATTTGCTGAGTTGGGGAACATGGGAGGAAAAGCAGGTTAATAAAGGAAAGGGACTATATTAAACCCTACTGTGCATCCTTTGAGGAAGCAGGTGGAAATCAATTGTTGGAGGTGGGTACATGGTTCTGGAGCTCAGAGGAGGTACCTGATTAGGTTGAGATCTGGGGACTCTATATCTTCTGGGAGCAGAGATCCTAAGTGCATGGAGCAAGAGAATTTCTATGGTGGAGGGGTGGACAGAATGCAGGAAGTTGAAGATAAATGGAAAGATATTATAGGTTAGACAATAGTCTGAGAAAAAGTGTGACTGTAAAGAAATAGAAAAAGATAGAGGTGTACCTGGAGGGGGCATGGGGTTCAGGGAGAGTGGTTGTATTTTGTAAAATGAAAGAGTTTGCTTAAATGTGGATATGAAGGAAGCAATTGAGAGGGAGAGATTAAAGGCATGGACAAGAATGTCAGTAACAAGACAAAGAATCTAGGAAAGAGTTTAGAGAACCAGTCAAGGAATTATGAGGGACATTGGATCATAGACCCTGCCCCCAGAAAAGTTGCCTGCTTATTGTCCTTTCTTCCCTCAGCCAATAGTGAAATTGGCTAGAGGGGGCCCAAGGAAAGGACAGAGCTTGGCATTGATGCGGGGAAGAAAATGTCCCCGTTGCAATATACTAGCCAGGTGGTACCTTATGAGACACATGGAGAAGAAAGAATGCCATCCTTGGCAAATGTGTGAAGTTTGTTTCTAAGTCTGTTCAGGCTACTCTAACAAAACACCATAGACAGATGGCTTATAAACAACAGAAACTTATTTCTCACAGTCCTGGAGGCTGGGAGTCCAAGATCAGGAGGCCTGCAGATGCAGTGTCTGGTGAGAGCTCTCTTCTTGGTTCGTAGATGCCCATCTTCTCCCAGAAAGGCAAGAGAGCTCTCTAGGGTCTCTTTTATAAGGCACTGGTCCCATTCATGAGAGCTCTTCCCTCATGACCTACTGACCTCCCAAAGACCCCACCTCCAAATAGTGTCACACTGGGGATTCCATTGAATTGGGGGGGAGGGGAGAGGATAGAGCACAAACATTTGGTTTATAGCAGTTTTTGTGGAGATTCTAAGACTTGTGAAATCATCTTTAAGGCGAATCATCTTTGTGACCCAGGTAGAGAGATTTCTAGGCAACACCAATCTTTCAGTTACCTCAGTATTGTTTCCCAGAAGTATAACCAGTGTAATTTATTAATCCTTATAGGTAAATGTGTGAAATAGAGGACAGGTAGGCTATTTTAAAATATTAATAATCTTGTCACTTCCCACCATTCAACTTCCAGGTAAACATTTCCCCCATGGTTTCCTATATGCCCTATGCAAATGGCTCCGGCATCTTCAAGAGTTCCATCCCATGGGTAGGTGAGGACAAAGACGTCTAATAAACTCCTTGCCTCTCCACTCTGGTGCTTTCTAAAGCTTTTCCAAGTTTCCATATATCTTACTTTAACTTGCTACTTTAGACTTTCCCTGGTTGCCTGCACAAGTTTCATTGTGTGACCTCTCCACTCAGCTTAGATTCATTGTGTGGGCACTATGCCGGGGCGGGGGGCGGGGGGGGGGGGGCAGAGGGGGGTTGGGGGCGCTAATTCTTCTCTGATCTCTGAGAAGAATTCTCAGAGAAGAATTCAGTTAATATTCAACCCCTCCTAATGCCTTACTTTTTCTCTGCCTTCTGTCCAAACTGTTCTCCATTCAAAGTAGTCACTTTGTCACAGACTCGGGTTCCATGAGGACATTTAATGTTATAGTAGCACATCCTTAATTTCACAGACTGCCTGCTGTCCCTCTGGGAGAGAGAAAAGAAGAAAGCTCACAAGAAAGAAAAAAGAGCCCTAACGGTTTGGCACAGTAGATAGAGCATCGGCCTGCGGACTCAAGGGTCCCAGGTTCCATTCTGGTCAAGGGCATGTACCTTGGTTGCGGGCACATACCCAGTAGGGAGGCAGCTGATCGATGTTTCTCTCTCATCGATGAGAGAGAACTCTCTATCCCTCTCCCTTCCTCTCTGTAAAAAATCAATAAAATATATTTTTTTTAAAAAGAAAGAAAGAAAAAAGAGCAGCTCCTGACATTCAGAAGTTGATGTGGAGCTCAACTAAACACTGTTATTTCTCATCTGAGACATAAACAATTAACAGAATACCAACCTCAGACAAGGCTACCCTGAGATCATAGTTAAATGCAACAATGAAAAGCCACGTCATTGTTGTGTCTAAGCAGTGACAAAAACAAGGTCACTGTGCCACAACACCGTGAACACCCATCTCTGGGCCAGAAGGAGTGACTGCCACTTCTTTACTGATTGATTATAGCTTTATTCTCCATTTAGTCTCTTCTCCCTAGAGATCAGATTTACTGAGACACACTATTATAGAATGACCCTCACTTTCTGACAGCATCAAACCCCAGCTTCCTTAGACTCCCCCACCCCAAAAAAAATCACTCAACTAAAGTCCAAATCCTAGCATAGATTCCTTCAAGCACCCTCTTGCTGAGATGCTCCATGGTCACCCTTGACCTATGCTCTCTCTCTCACGCTCTCTGCAAAGAATAGTAAATTTAACTTCCTTAACTATAGGTTTGCTCTGGATGGCCTTTTGCTGAACAACATTGACATTAATATGAAATTGCCCTTCTTTTATGTTTGGCACTGTACCAGGCCATGTGGATACAGGGACAAATACATCACAGCCTTATTAAATCTTGACAGCAATGCTGTGCGGTGGATTTTGGTATCTGCGCTATGTGGAGGAGGACACTGGGGCCTAAGGTCATCCAACTAAGAAGTGGTAGGGTTAGGATTAATTTACAACCTGTGTGTCTCCAAAGCTCCCATCCTTCCCTTAATTTGTAGCAGCATTGTTTCCCATCACTGGAAATGATGCCATAACAGGAGCAGACCTCTTCCACCAGCTCCGCAAGCAGCAAAGGGCAAACCCAGGGCTGGCCAGTCAAACAAAACCCAAGAAGAGACTGGGTAGAGTATGATGGCAAAACTAGGTAAGCGCATTAGAGGCCAAGAGACACCGTTCTTTAGCCAAATCGCCTCCAAAGCAGTATGAATTTGAGAATAAAACCAAGATCCTCTCTTTCAGGCAATTGGCAATATCTCAGTTAATAAAAACAAAAAACAAAGAGAGTAAATGAATTGGCTCATGATGAGCTAATCTGAGGAACAAAGACACAATAGGAGCTGCAAATATTTTGAGCGGTAAGCAGAGCAGGGAATCTGTGTTCCTGTGGTAATGAGAGCAAATAGATGAGAAATAGAAAAAATAAAAATAGCAAGAAAAAAAAAAGGCATCATTCTCTTCAGGTTATTGCACCAGTGCTCCCTGGGGAAGGGCAGAAGCCAGATCTCGGCACAGTTTCAGCCTGATGGTGTCCTGTCCAGTCACCCTCTGCTGCAGGGGACCATCTGCTCGAGCCTCGCTGGTATTCCTGCCTCTTTGGTCCAGGATCCTGCCATTCGAATCCGTTTCCTCTTGGCAAGAGGGCTCTGTCCACTCCCCTTAGCAGAGAAACAGAGCAGAAGAGAAAGTCTTGAAAGCTTATTGCATCTCAAGTTGCTCTTGAAAAATCACATTTTTATGAGTGTAAATGAATCAGAAACATATGGATGAAATTTCCTGGTTTGATGTGAGTGGCCTCATACCCCAAGCAGTGCCCTCAGAGAGGATGCTTGGAATGTCAGTGTTGGTGCCAGAATCCCAAGTGGAAAGGTCAGGGCAGGAGCCCTCCCCACCGCCACCGCACCCCTGCACCACAGACCCCTGCAGCCCGGCCTCCACCTGGACCTCACCAGACCCACAGGAGATTTCCCCGTGCCAGACCACTTCCCATTCCCTAACGTGCTGTTCTCTTCCAGTAACAAAGGCTATTGTGCACATACACACATGTGCACACACACACACAAGCACGTGCACACACATGTTTGCACTCCCCCAAAAATATCATGAACTAAGAGGCCAAGATGCAATGTCTATTTCAATTTAAATGATGAAATCTTTCTGCAGGAAGAGTAACTTCTTAAATATAAAGATAAATGCCGTCCTGGCCAGGTGGCTCAGTTGTTTGGAGTGTGGTCCCATACACCAAAAGGCTGTGGTGAGAGCACATACCTAGGTTGTGGGTTCAATCCCCACAACCACCACCAGTCTGGGTGCATATGGGAGGCAAGCAATGGATTTTTCTCTCTCTCCCTTCCTTTCTCTCTAAAAATCAGTAACGAACATATCGCAGGTGAAGATTAAAAGAAAGAAATGCTAGCACTAGGTAGTTAGACAATTGCAGAAAAATTCAGCCACATAATTGTGGCATAAAAATAAATGGATATGAAAGCATTGTCTCAACCCTGAGAAGAGACACCAATCTCCCAAATTTTTAAGTCTGGCTTTGTGTTCAACATCTACTTTATAGGCTAGAGCAAGGACACACAAGCAGGCTGTGTTGTACTTCTCACGTGTGGATTAAGAAGTCGGAAGTGAAGGCGACTAGGAGAGAAAGATGCACAGAGGCCTCTCTGGCAACACAACATCTGAACATCTGTCCGGATAGAACGTGAGTTAGTAGATAAGCGTGGGCTTTGATGCGAGCTGCACTGGGGATGGAGCCTAGCCATGCTACTTGCTAGCTGTGTGACACAGGGCAAGTCACTCAACATCTCTGAGTGGTTTCCTTATCTATAATAATAAAAGCGTAATATGCAAATTGACCAAACAACCAAACAGCAGAATGACCACCCGGTCTACGCTATGACACGCACTGGTGCCAGGCCAGCCAAGGCAGGTGCGATGCAATTTGTCAGGGGGGCAGTGTGCAGCGCCATCGCCCCACAATCGCCCCAAAGAGGGAGGTCCAGGCTACCAGTCCAATTAATGATCACTACCATCAGAATGGAAAGTTGCTCATTTATGTTTTCAAACTGGACCTTCAGAACCATCCAGATTTTCAGCTGAATTATTGACACATTTCTTAAGCTCAGGTGTAGACACAATTCATCTCAGATGCTAGCTCGACTTTTCATTTCCTGTCTCTGAGCCCACCACCTTGGTTTGGCCAATACATTGGGCAATTGAAAGTAGTGATGTCCAAGTGTCCCAGACACATGTGAACGCTCGCTCTGGTGTCCCCTATCACACCAGCCTAGGTTAGGCCAGCTCCCAGCACCTCGCTTTTTTTCTGCATTTTGTTCCAGCTGCCTGTGAACACACCACCCTAAGCACACTCTCCCAGCTGGGCCCAAGCCCCGTGTCTCTGCCATTATTTCTCAAGAAGCAAAAAAGTTGAAAAATGTTTCCCCAGTTACTGGACACTTCCTGTCCTGCCAGCTGGCCGCCCATGCCCAGGTTGACCCTGCCTCAGTCCCCCCACCTTGATTTTTGTTTGCTTACCAAGTAAAATCCAAATTTCTTGTCCTGCCACATGCTCATCCCTGACTTCCTCCTCAGCCCCCTCCCAGGGTCTTTTCAACTCCGCCAGGCCGGTTACTCATCTTTCTCCAGCCACATCCAGCTCCAACCTAGCCTTGCACCTTTCCGTGGCCTGTTTTCTCCACCTCTATCCTCTGCTGGATGTTTGACTAAATTGCAGCCCTTCTTGAAGGCCTCAACCTCTCCAGCCCCATCTTCTCTCCCTCCAATAAAGGGGGTCTTCCCAGGTGCCTCCAACCCACAGGCCCCCTCTTCCTTCCTCCAGCCACTGCAGCACATCACTTCCTATGCTGGTGTGGCCAGGGTGCTGTGGCCAGATGTTTCCTGGGCATGTTCTATCTCCCACTCTGGATGTAGCCCCCCGAGGGCAGGACCTGTGCCCTATTGTACAGGCTCCACAATGGGCAGTCAATCAATATTTTATTGTCATTAAGACAGACTGGAGCAGTCAGAGGTTAACATGAAATATAATTTTGTTGATGGAAAATTTGTTTACTTCCTGTTGTAATGTATAATATGTTCTTTTATTCTTGATAAACAACTCGGTCCTTGGGATCCCTGTCAGGGAAAGAAAACTGCAACTCCCCAGCTCTGACCAAGGAGAAGGACTTGAATGGACACACCACATCCATTGAGAAGCATAATTAAATGCTGCACCAGAGAAGTGCCTCTGCATCTCCTCTCCCTGCCAGACTGTGATCCAGGCCATACTGCAAAGCTGCTGAGGCCCAAGAGGTCACTGCAGGGCAGGGCCTAAGAGCTGATCCAGGAAGGGAGAGTGTGGAGGAAATCCTCAGTGGAGTATAGGGAGGGCTCTGGGCAGGGACAACCTGTGTGGAGCCCCACTGTAGCATGTATTACATCCTGTATCCCTGTTACATTATGGGTTCAAGCCTGGCCCACCACCTGCTAGGGATGGACAATAAGCATTTTAAATTGAAAACACAGCCTTAGCTAGTTTGGCTCAATGAATAGAGTGTCAGCCTGTGGACCGAAGAGTCCCGGGTTCAGGTTTGATTCTGGTCAAGGGCACGTACCTCAGTTAAAGGCTCCTCCCCTGCCCAGGCCCTGGTCAGGGTGTGTGCAGGAGGCAACCAATCAATGTGTTTCTCTCACATCGAAACTTTCTCTGTCTTTCCCTCTCTCTTTCACTCTCTAAAAATCAATGGACAAATATCCTGGAGTGAGAATTTTAAGAAATAAATAAATAAATTGAAAATACAGATGTGAAGTAATTATATTTCGCAGAACTTTCCTAGAATATAACCTAAAGCAACTGTGGCTCAGTTTACCTATGGTGATGATAATTGCACCCATCTCATAGGGTAGTTGTGAAGGTTATCTTAAAAAAAATGAAATATGGTATGTCCATACAATGGAATATTTCATCTATACAATGGAATATATGCAAAGAATGAAGTATTGATCCATGCTACAACATAAATGAACCTTTATGCTCAATGAAAGAAACCAGATGCAAAGGCCTATATTGTATGATTCCATTTATATGAAGTGTTCAAAAATGAGCAACTCCATAGAGACAAAAAACAGATTAGTGGTTGTCAGAGGCTCAGGAGAGGGAAGAATGAGGAGTGACTATTAATGAGTGTTGGGTTACTTTTAGGGGAGATGAAAATATTGTGGAATTAGACAGTGGTGATGGCTGTACAACCTTGTGAATATACAAAAAAAAACACCTGAATTATATGCTTTAAAAGGGAGAATTTTATAGTATGTAAATTACATCTCATTTTTAAGTGTAAAAACATTACAGATAACTTCTTTGGCACACATTTTAGCAGATACATGGGCTAAGCAAATTCTGATGTGATTAGGATAAGAATTCTTGGATAGAGTAAGATAACATAAAAAGTTAGATGTGGGATTAAACCCTGGTTCTTCTCACTAGTTGTGCTGAGTGACCCTGGGCAGGTTATGCCAACTCTCTTGGAGTCAGCTTCTGCAAAGGGTAATTGGGAGCAATGATGCATATCTTTTGTGTTAGGTAACATATACATGCTCCTTTGAACAGTGCTTGGTATGGTATAGATGCTCAAAAAAACATCATCCTCTTCCTCTGGATTTCCTATGAAATCTCATTCCAGTAGTAAATCTCAAAACACACCTGGAGCGTGCCAGGAGTTGGGGTTCCATCCCTGAACTAATGAGAATGCAGGAGGGGTGCTAGGCGGGATCATGCAAAGTACTTCCACAGAGAACCCAAACAGAAGAATCAGAAAGGCAAGTGAGAACTGTAGTCAAGAAGGGAAGCCAGAGGTCAGCGCTGGGGACTCAAGTCCACAAACTGAGGCTCGGCAGAGTCTGAGACTCTGGGTCTGGCCACAGAGTAAGTCTAGGGATCAGGGACCAAACACACAAGATCTGGGAGCTGAGACAAGCTGCTCAGAATAAAGGCCATGGAAAAGTCAATGGTGTTCGGGCCCAAGGCAAGGCCAGGCCTGTTTATTTAAAAGACACTAAACTAGATTGAACCTAAGACTTGATATCTGCTATCCTCAACTAGTAAATCATTGTCCCTGTCATAGAAGCCTATGAAAAGGGAGGGGATGGAAGAGGGAGGGGAGAGCGGGTCCTAGGGAACTGGACGTGATTAATCATCCCCACCTCTCCCTGGACAGTGCTGCTCCGTGTGCAGCAGTTGGGGGTGGGAAATCCTTTCTTGAAAATTCTTCGTCTCCTTATCCCACAGTCCAACAATCCTGCCAAAACGTTGCCACAGGATAAATTTAAAAACAAAATGCAGTCATTTGTTAGATGCAAAATTTCTGAGATGGCAAGTTTTTTGCTCAAGAGTTGAAATTGTTGCACTGACAAACGTTGGTGTCTACTGTTGCCAGCAGTCTCAGGGGGTTGGGGGAAGAAAGAGAATTTGATCCCATGAAGAAATCCCTCCTAGCTGTCTCTTAATCTGTTCCATGGTCAATACTAACAAAGTCACAATTCTTAAACTTTTCTCCCTATTGTCACCCATCTATGTATGAATTCATTAGCAAGGCCAGATGAGGGACAGCAGAGGGCCAGCAAGATAAAACAAGGGCAGACTGTTATTATAATGCATAGAGAAGGTACCGGTCAGCATAATAAATGGCACCAGGCACCTTCACTGCAAACAGTGGTCGATGCAGGCTTTCCTCCTTCCCTCTTCCACAGCGATAGATCCATTTCCTACGGCCATCGGATTCCCAGGCAGAGGCAGGCACATATGTTTCTGCTTAGGGCCTGCTTTTCCAGTGATGTCCAGGATGTTTCCCGGGGACCTGGCCAACACGACTTAGTGAAGTTTGGACTCACAACAGCAGACATTTAGCATTTTAATAATTTCTCCTTTCAGGAGAGCATAGTGTACCTCGAGACAGAGCTGGGGTCTGGAGCCCGCCGGGAATGCAGCTGTAACAAAGAGCCTGCAAGCCCCTGGCTGCTGGGACGCTGATGCCAGGGTTCCGTTGGATGGGCTCACAGCCTGATGTGCACTCTTCTGCTCCCTGACACGCATACCCACTTACTTCTACAAATGTAGTCCACACATATGTGCACATCCATGTGCATATCCCATGTGCCTGTATATCTCACACACTTACACACTATACACGTACCCTTGCCCACACAAGGTTGAAAATATACCACATGCACACCCATGAAAACCCACAGGTGTCCATGTACATGTGCATGCACACACACACCCTTCATGCACATAGACCTGTAGGTCCTCATAGCCACAGGAGGGATTGGATGACTAGCTCGTGGTGTCCAAATTATAGCCATATTTATAGTCTTCCAGACAACTGCACCCCACATAGAAGTGACGTTTTTAGGAGACATCATAAAAACAATTCCAGTGTTTGCTCCACCATCAGAAGTCCATAAATCATTGTGCCTCCCTCCCCAACAAAAAGAAGGAGCAAAGCATTGTTCAGAATATACCCAAATTGTGACCAGGTATTAACATCGGACAGACCTTGGAGTGGAAACATCAAGGTGCCCATATTAATACAAGCCAGTAAATGAATCAAGGCTGATTTGCCCTCCAGCAACTTCTGAAACCATTCTTTTTTGGGTGGATGAGGACCTGAGGGTGATGTTCTCATGTATCAACCCACACACATCTCTGGGTTTTTCAAATAGAGGCAGGTTTCTTGCATTCCCTCTGGTTTAGGGATATTATTTTTGCTAACAGCATCTTTAAGGGTCCAAACAGGCCAAATGTAATGGGGAAAGGAACATTTTTGTTGTTGTCATTTTCCAGTTTGGCAAAACCACATCTTGGAAGTAAAGCAGAACTTTGGAGGCAATTTGCATAAGACCCCAAACCAGATTTACAGACAACTGGATAAATTCTTTATTGGGGCTGTATTTGTTCCAAATAGTTGGCCATGGGATTTACAATTTTCTTAGACTCAACCCTAACAAGCAGTGACTCTTCCCTCCCTCCCCATCCTACAGGAGATTCCCCACCTCCCCGTTGCCCTTCTCAAATCCTAATAAATCCTTTTCTTACACTGTGGGCCTCAGAGAGACGTGAAGTGAGTAGTTCTTGTGTTGCTGCAAGAACTGGAAAGCCAGCCAGTGGCTCAAGAATGGGGAGTGGGAGGAGATTAGGGGTGGGTTAGGATGTGGGGGTGGGAGAAAGTTGGGGCCAAAACTGTGAGTCTGAGAAGTCAGAGCCCAGGGTGCTGCCTGGAATTCCAAAATGGGAGGGAAATTCTCAGCTGCTTTCATATGGAAATTGGCCTGGAAGTCGACTTTGTCTCTGGGTGGAACTGAAGCCAAGACCAAGTTCAGTGAACCTAACACACCCTTCAATCAGCCTTTGAAACCCAGGAGAAGAGAAGGCAGGAAAGGGAGGGCAAAGGGTCAAAGAGGCTTGCCTTTCATTTGGACTTGGTTGTGGAGGTGGCAGTAAGGAGGAACTACACACTGGAAGATACTTGGAGGCAAAATCCTCTCTATCCCCATCTATCTGGAAGATGATGTGCCCACAGGGTTTTAAGTGAAAGAAGAGGAGAGAAGGAAACAGAGGAAAGCAAACAAGTAAGCAAACAAGGCAAGAGAAAGAAAGGGAGAGGGACGGAGGGAGAAGGAGGGAGAAACAAAGCTAATCACTCAAAGCAATTATTCTGATGTATGCAAGTACAAAATATGTTGGGTGTAACAGAAAAAGGGAGGAACCTGAACTTAAATCTCTGACAAGATTTTAGCCCCACCCATCTGCCACCTTAAAGTCTTTCTGAGATGTGAAGGTTTACTTTTGAACTTATTTTTAGTTTCTTTTGTTTTTATTGCATCTTCAAAGGAAAGTTAAAGAATCATCTACTCTTTGCAAAAAAAAAAAAAAAAAAAAAAAGCTAATATAGTTTCTTCCTAGATACTTTTTTGGGGACTAGTTTCATGTCTTTGTCCTTGATTTATTATTGCCTTTATTTGTT
The DNA here is from genome assembly GCF_027574615.1 of Eptesicus fuscus. NCBI lineage: Eukaryota > Metazoa > Chordata > Mammalia > Chiroptera > Vespertilionidae > Eptesicus > Eptesicus fuscus. The sequence goes on from NC_072483.1 coordinate 10,553,431, forward strand.
CTCCCCCATTTGGTTCATTTTATTCTTATTTTAAAAGAACAGCTCCAAAGACCCTTCTATTTTCATGGAAATTGCTCAGTAGTAACAATTTCAGATAGCTTCCAGAAGAATAATCATCATGCTGGCTGTTTCACCCAAGATGCTTTGCAGCATTTCACATAACAATTTACTAATTAATGACAAATTAAATGGAATTTGGTAAGAAGAATCAGAGGTTAGACTACTGGTATATATTGTGTGTAAAAAGGTATGCAAATATCTTCAACCCATTTGTGGTTCATCAGTGGGAAATAATAGCTATTCTACTTGAAAATTTCAAATGCAGAAGGGCTGCTGCATAAAAGCAGAATTTGGAAATTATTCATCGCTTTAATTTTTTAATGGTTTCTTATATTAGACACTGTTCCTTCATTTTACAGGCACAATGAACTTAGTTCTTTTGTTTTAATACTTCTAAAATCATAGAAATTCAACTATACTTTGCTTCTTATGTTAATGTATATTAGGCAAGAAGCAATTTTTGGACATCAACTGCTAAAGTTTTCATCTTTTAGAGCAGAGAAAAAAAGGCATTGACTCCATTCTTCTAAAGTGGGCATTGGCAAACTACAGCCTGCAGACCAAATTCAGTTCGCCTGTTTTTGTAAATAAAGTTTCATTGGAACACAACCACACTCACTCATCTACATATGGCCTATGCCGGCTTTTACACGACTATGGCAGAGTTGCAGCAGAGATCTTGTGGCCCAAAGGCTTGAAATATTTATAATTGAGCTCTTTTCAGAAAAATTTGCCAACCCTTGTCCTGCAGGGTAGAGCTGGAGAGAGAATACTTATCCTAAAGAGAGAATAAACATTTTAACTGAGAAAATACTAAAATTATTTTTATTGTGTCCTGAATATCAATCCGGCTGTCATAAGAGTTGCCTGTTGTACTTTTCTGCCTGATGTGCATGTAAGAGTTGCTTCCTTTAGCCAGTTCTTCTGTTGCCCAAGGAGCAGGCGACACCTCAGGGAAGCATGGTCATTCCTAGTAAGGAAAGGTTCTGTAAAGGGTGAACTGTGTCTGCCGGCTGAGGACATTCTGGGTGAACACAGGTTTCCTACATCAAATGGGGTAATTGCTTTGGCCATATGTCAATTAATTATTTTTATTGCTTCTAATTTTGAGAGTCAGACAAAATATATTTACCTGTCTTTATTTTTCTTTAATTTATGTTCTTTTCAAAACATTAATGAAGATGTCTGGGGTCCTGAAAATTTCTTATTACATTGTATATGTCCTGCCCTGGGGTATAGGGTGCTACAAGCACACATCAATTCAACTCCTGAACATTCCATTTGTGTTGATGGGGCAGAGACAAAGCCCAAAACAGAATACTCCTTGCATGCCCATAATGGTTAACTCCCAACAGCATCTATGACAGCCCTGCCAAATATCAGCTTCAGACGAAGAAGTTTAAGGAAACGTGACTGATCATTACTTTTCCCCATCAGTAGAGTATGTGTCTGAATTTGAATTGACTGGCTGCTCCAGCACATCTCAGTCTCTCAGCAAAGTCTCAGCTCCTTTCCTCCTGTAGCTTACAACCCCTAAAATCCACCTGTGTGCTTCATAGCCCTGGGGGTTTACAACTAGGATTTTACAGTTTGACAGACCATGTGAGCAAAGAATGTGGCCTAACTACTCCATGTTAGAAGACAAAATTGGATGAGTTCAGGATAGCCAAATTTGATGTCTGTGTCATCTCTCTCATAATTTCAACAAACAGTACTAAGTACCTATTGTGTCCCAGCACTGTGCTAGATGCTGGGTAAACAGCTGGGGGAAAAACAAACATGGCCTTGCCTTCAGGAAGCTTGCCATTATATGATGTATTGTGAGAAGGGGGTAAGAAGGGATGATTAAAAACAAATACACACATACATACATACATACATACATACATACATAATGACAGGTGCAATGAAGAGACATTACTTGGGGGTGGCGGGAGTTCTACTTTAAGCAGGGAAGGCCTCTCCAAGGAAGGGACATTAAAGGTGAATTTACAAAGACAAGTCAGCTAAAAAAGCAACAGGGGTCAGGGAGCGTTCCAAATAGAGTGCAGCATGGATAAAGGTGCTGAGACTGGAAAGAGTTTTGCACAATAGAGTAATTGGAGTAAGATCTGCACCCATGGCAGACATTACTAATCAATCACAGCCCTCTTTTTGGTTGAAAATAGACAAAGCCTCAGAATTCCCCACATAGCAATCCAGGCAGCCACTACTAATCAACTGAAAAATAATGAAACCTATTTGTCATCTCTGGACTACAAGGTTCCAGAAGGTCCTTCCAGTCCTGAAATTTTCTTATTCTATAATTCTCATTTTACTCATTATTTGAATACTAATTCTGGTCTGAACATCTTTCATGTGCCTGATTTCTTCCAACTTTATTGAACTCCTGGGATAATGAGCCTTCTCTCTCATCCCATTCCATTTGATTCCTCCAAGCAAAGCCCATTTCCACACCTGTATTACAAAGGATCTCCCAGTTCCCTTTCCCCGCTGGAATCTCCCCTGTGTGTATGTTACCTTTTGCTGTGTAACCAACACGTCAAAACCAAGTGCTTTAAAACAACCATTTCCCTTTCTCTAAGGTGGGTTGACTATTGGTCAGTTCTCACTTCCACAGCCAAGTTCAGCAGGGGCTGGGTTCAACTCCAGGACTTTTGGAGACCAGAGATGGCCAGGCCTCTCTTTCTGCTTGGTTCTTTACCCCACTTCTTCTCAGCAGGGCAAGAAGAGTCGATCAATAGAGGGGGGAGCAGATGCTGCAGGACCTCTTGAGGCCATCCATGTTCAAGGTCCCTCTTTTGTTATGGGAGTGGAGGAAGTAATCAAAGACCCATTGCAAAGGGACATATCTACAGGAAAGGGGAGAATTTGGGACCACTTTTATCCAACCCAACAAAACTTTATTTCAAAATTATTGATGTAGAACAAACAGCCAGACTGCCTCTCTCTGAGCCAATTGTTCTATTTAATACCCTCCGGCCTTAAGGCATTACTTGCCAGTTGCCAATTGGGAGACCTAAGGAAATTATGATAATAATTCCCAGAAGCATGGCTGGCCCTGAGCCTGATGCAGCTAAAGACAAACACTTTCAATTTGAATAGGTCTGTTTATTGCTAAGGTGACCACAGAGCCACCCAGTACTCTTCCAGTGTGACTTAGCTACCTATCACTTTCTATCTTGCACAGATAGCACTGAGTTTTGTAGACTTCATAGTAGAAGGAGCTTGGACTCAGGCAGACAGATAAATTTGGATTCTAAATGCACCCCATGCAAACTGAGTAGCCTAAAGTACATCTCTTTACCTCACTTTCCTCATCTGTTCAATGAAATAGTAACTTGTAAGGTTGTTGTGAGACTTAATGGAAATAAATGCAAAGCTTGTCATGAACTTGTTAACATACAGTGGGTGCTCAATAAATGTTGGTTATTATTCTTAGTAACCATGTTTGGTCAGGAAAAATGACTGGGAAGAGGAAGATTTGGTCTGAGATTTGAAGGATGAACAGAATTTGGGTGTTGGTATCAACCTGCTGAAGAAAGTAGTTGACAACAAAAAACACAATATGACTCCTTTGGGTGAAAATACCTGGTTCAACCTGCTGTACGGTTCGATCCTTAATTTCACCCTCTCTCCATTGGTTTAGGAAATAAAATAGGGAATGAGGCTGAGGCCAATTATGCATGGATTTTGAATGTCTGGATAAGGAGACACTGGTCTTTTTCTAGCAGACGATTGAGGGCCATGAAGGAGAGAGTGACAAAAGGAAGAACAGCAAGATTTGGAGGATTAGCCCAGTGGCCATGGCAGAGAAAGTGTGTTTGATAACTTGACAATGTCTTTCAAACTAATGCTTCTTATCTCTTTGATTGAGGAGTTGCATAGTTTAGAAATAAATCCACAGCTTCTTTGACACCTCTCCTATGGAAAGATAGGGTCTATTTTCACTCCCTTGAATATGGGTCCATCTCAGTGACTACCCTCTAGTCAATAGAATGCAGTAAAAGTGACTGTGTAGGACTTTAAAGTCTAGTTCATAAGAGGCAATACAGCTCCTGGTTCTCTTTCCCTTAGGATGCTTGCCCTGGGAACCCAGGCCCCAGACCAGGAGGCAGCCAAGCACCTCCTCAAAAAGACCAGGCATCCCAGCCCCAGTCCCCACACCAACTGAGGTCCCAGCTGACCTCAAAAAGCAACCTCTCAAGTGCAAATGGGAAATGACCCCACTCCCAGCCTTGATCCCCCAGTTGCTGACACAGGGATGAGCCATCCCCACTGACCCCTTCCCAAACTGCTGGTCTGTGAGCAAAATAAATGTTGATACTTTAAGCCACTAAGTTTCAGGGTGTTTTGTTTTGCAGCACTAGATAACTGGAACCAGCTGTGGTAGGTGCTGGCTAGTTGTCACACATACACTCATTCTCACATTCGTTCAGGTCAATTATAGAAAAAATAGGGGGTTGTGTGTGTGTGTGTGTTTGGTTTTGTGTGTATGTGTGTGTATGTGTATGTTTGGTTTTTTTGTTTGTTTGTTTTGTGGAACATCCCCTATCACATCCCCCTTTCCATTTCTTTGATGGTATTTATCACAATTTGCAACTATAGTCTTTATTTACTCACTTACTTCCTTTCTTTGCCTCCCCCTCCTCCTAGAATTGAAGCTTCCTGAGTACCCAAATCTTGTCTTTCTTGCTATTGCTGCATCTATCTCATCACCTAGCCCAGTGCCTGGCCCGTGGTGAGCACACTCTGAGTATGTATGGAATAATGAAGGAGCAGAGCAACCCCGTAAAATTTGAACACACTCAATCTCGTTACACAGGGACCACTTACAGAAGACATGTGCCAAACTTTTAAGAAAAGATATGCAATTCAAGAAAAAATATGCAATTCAGGATTTTGAGTCAAAAAATAATTTGAATTTTTTTTTTCTCTTATGAGTTGGTAACAGGCAGCCTGCAACCCACTGTTTCTACACACACCTCACAGAAGAAGAATCGCCTTGGATGCTTCCTCTGAGAACCATTAACATACAGCATCTCATCACACCCTCAGCAGCTCCATGGGGCAGATATTCCCATTCCCAATTAAGGGATAAGGATACTGAGTCTTAGAGTAGCTCAGTAATTCTCTCAAGATACACAGCTATGCAGTGAAGAAGCCAGGGGACTCAGGTGTGAGTCCATACTTGCGCCACGTGGGGCCAGCCAAGTTCAAGTGGACCAAGAGAGTGAGGGGATCTTTCTCTCTGTGTGAGGGCAGTCCATTGATGTGCTTTATATATTCATTCACAGTCGATTATTACGTGTATGCAGAGACAGGAGGTGAGAATATAATACTGTCCCTTCCTTCATTCGTTTAGTTATGCAATGAACCCTCATGGAGCACATACTGGTATCTATACTACAGAGGCCAACGCCCAGCCAAGCAAAGCACCGCTTGTCCTCAGGGAGCGCGCTGTCCAGCGAGGGAGGGAAGTGGACATGGTGGGTTACAAGGCAACGTGGCCAGTACTCACCAGGCAGGTGAGAGGACTAGGGGATGCAGGAAGACGGTCTGCTCAAACCTCGCCCTCTCCCCACAGCCTCTCCTGCACAGACTCTCCCTCCTCACTCTCGCCCACTTTCCCTTCGATGACTTCTCAGCCAGAAGGGGTCAGTGTGGCTAAGAACAAGGCCCCCCAAAGAAGGCCACTTGGGCAAGAGCCAGTTTCTGCAGCCCTCCCAGAGCCCCCTGAACCCCCCACAGGGGGCATCACCCTGCTCTCATTCGGTTCCAGGGGCAGGACTAGCAGCTCGGTGAGCCAACACAGAGCCCACCAATGAGAGGGCTGAAATCAATTTCAATTGGGTCCCGTGACAGGATAAAATCTTTTGTTATAACATCGTCTCAATAAAAGCTATTGTAATATTTAAAATGTAGCATTGATCCTTCTGCGAGGGCCATAAATCCTTGCAGATTTGAGAGCCTGACCACAGAGGATGGGCTGGCTGCCCGAGAGCCCGCGAGAAGGCGCTCCCCTGGGACTGCAGCCTCACCGGGAGGGGTGGGGGGCCGGGGGGCGGCCCCTGAGCTGCTCCATATCAAAGTGGAGATGCGACGATCCCCAAGCCGACACGGGAGAACTTGAGAGAAACTGTTTAAACACCGGAATCAAAATATGAAACTCAATCACCTGCTCGTGTTTTATTAGGCCTCGTTCTGAATCAACACAAGAGCCAGGGCCCATGCTTCTCCCGCTGGAAGGGAGTACGTTTTCACCCTAAAAGAGAATCCGGCCGCTTAAGTAAAACAGATGTTACTGTTGATGCCATATTCCCAGCCCTGCCGCTCGCCCTCCCCCCCCACCCAGCCTCTCTCCTACCCCGGGGAGCCCGGAGCCTCCGTGTTGTCCCTGAAATCCAAGTCGGGCTGGAAAATTCGAAGCCTTGGAATTTCTCAGTCCTTCGCCCACAAGAGTTTTTCTGTTTACCAGGGAGGGAGCGAGCGGGGAAGGCGAGTGTGTGCGCGGAGGAGGCGAAGATGCCGCGGCGTGGGGAGAGGCCGAGGTTTTCATTTCCTGTGTTACGGGGCGCAAATAATATCAGCACGAAAAACCTGGCAGCCAGATCGGAGATAGCAGTTTCTACATTGATAAGTATTTGTTCATTTCCTGACAACAAAAAAATATAAATCTCTTCAGAAATTAAACGCCCCGGCTTGTTGGAGCACTTTTGTGGCGCGGCGGGCAAGGCCGGCTCCCCTCCTGGGCCGCGCGCCGGGTAATCACTGCATCAGTCATTATCCCGGATCGGCGGCCGGCCCGCCGCCCGCTCCCCACTTTTTGTGCCACTTATTTTCTCGGCGGGCCCGATTTGCATTTTAATGGAAGTAGTTTATAGACTTCTCCGCCGCCTTCAGAGTGCCACAAGTGGCATCATTAAGTGAGCTAAGCCGGATTAATGCTGATAGTAAAGTCAGATAATACAATAACAGAGGCCTCCATTCCATTTGCATTAGGTGAGCTGCGCGGGGCTGCCTGGGGCCGGGTGATAATTTGTAAGCGCGATATGTTGTACTTGAGAGGATAAGATTAAATTTAGTGGGTTTAACTGTCATCCCAGTAAGTCAATTACTTCATCTTTTCAGCCTTTGAATTTCTTTTATAAATAAAATAAATGGAATATTGAGCTGCTCCGCAGCCATTTCGAGCTCCCATGAAGAAGAATTACACAGGCTGGCCAAAAAAATAAAAGGCTTCGGATTCAGCTCCATAAACAAAATATAAACTCCATTCAGGTGCACACATGGCAGCAGCCCCGAAATATTGTCCATCTCTCATATCACAGGCATGACAGATTCCATTGTGGCTTTAGTTTCTCCATAATAGGAAATATTTATGTCGCCCCTGGGTCTTTCTATTCCTATCCCTCCCATTGTGGAGGCACACACTCCGACAGGGAGCCCGGCGGCTCCCCACTCCCTGCCCTCCCCTGCCTCTCCCCGGTGTTAATATTCAGTGTTGGGCGGATATTAAGAAAGCCTCCTGACCCGGCTGAGGGCAAGGGGATGCATCGGATTTCCAGCAGGTCTCAGATACACAGAAAGGGCAATTTCTTTCACTCCCTCTTCCTCTCCCCACCCTGGTTGCTGCCATCGAAGATGATATCTCTGGATGGAAAGTTCAGCTACCCAGCATCAGCGAGCGGTATCTTGATACAAGAATGTCAACATCTTTATTTATTTAAAGTGGGTGGGGGGGGAGCTCAATGAAGAAAAGAAATCAAGAGGCTAAACCCTTACAGGTGACACCTGCCAAAGCAAGCCATGTCTTAGAAGACCCCGACTCTGCTGGCTTCTCTTCTGAGTAATGACCATACATTTTTTGAAGTAGGTGTTGTCTCACCCTAGCCGGTGTGGCACAGTGGATAGAGCATCGGCCTGCCGACTGAAGGGTCCCAGGTTCTATTCGGGTCAAGGGCACATACCTCGGTTGCAGGCTCCTCCCCCCGTCCAGGCCCTGGTCAGGGCTCCTGCAGGAGGCAACCACTCGATGCGTTTTCTCTCTGTCTTTCCCTCTCTCTTCCACTCTCTCTTTAAAAAAAACAAACAAAAAAATCAATGGTGAGGATAAAAGTAGGTTGTCTCTGTGACTGCCCTTCTTGATCATGGATGGATGGGTGTGTGAGAGAAAGATGGAGACAAAAGACATAATCTTTGTCAAAACCCTATAAAACTGGTGGCTACATAAACACAGCACCAGGTACAGGTGACTCCTCCCCGGGAAGAATCGGTCCAGCCAAACAGACTTGACTGTGATGCTCCATGCCCTGGCCTGCTCTTGGTGCTACAGAGCAAAGGAAAGGCATGAGAGACTGTCCTTGGGAAGATTAGTCAGGGACACTTTGGAGAGACACAGGAAAATATTCAAACAATTAGCCTTTAATAAATGAATCCACAGTGATGCATAGGTAAGAACAAGGGGCTAAATGGCTCTTGTGCTCCTGCTCATTGTCCCACCTCTGCCCCATTCTTCTTCCACGTGGACACTCTTCTCAGACCATCCCGTAGCATGCCATATATCAGCGCAGGCTAGTCCTTCTTTTTGGAATGCCTTCCTCTTCCTTCTTCACCTGCCCAAGGCAGAGCCTTTATCAAGACCCCCGCCACACATCTCTTCCTCTGTGAGTCTTGCTGAGCCCACACAGAGGAAGACTCTTCCTCCCAGCACTCCTGATAGGGCTCCGCAAACATTCACTGCCATGCTGCCTCCTACAGAGAGACAGTGGCACTGTGTCCCCTCCTCCATTCGTTCCTTCATTCTTCCATCCACTAAGGACTGAGTGTGGTGCTGATATTGCGCTGAGACAAGGGACACAAAGATAAACAAGGCAGTTTTTGCCCTCAAGGAGCTGCGTGCAGGAGGTGAAACAGACCGATAAGCAAGTCTAATACAGAGTGCAGATCTGTTTCCCTGGCATTTAGCGCAATACTTTACTTGCAAGAGAAACTAAACAAATGTTAGTTACGTGAATCAAGTTTCCATGAGACAAGAGGCCTGGGAGATTCTGAAAAGTCGTCAACATTACAATTGTGAGACTTATCACGTCTTTCTCTGCACCCTCCTCGGTCTCTATCCCCCTCCATCTTCACTATCACTATCTCATATTTCAGCAAAAGAACTAGAGCAACCTTTCCAGAGGGGCCATAAGCCTTAGAAGGGAAAAACCAAAAACCATCTTAGATGAAATGGAGCTATCCAGGCGCTTCCTGAGAGTCCTCTGTTGTCCCAAGTCCAAATGCAACCCTCACCCGAACAGAAATCTCCCTGAAAGTCATCAATTCACACTTTGAATGCTTTCTCACCTCTTACTATGTGAGAAGCACTGTGTCGGTTTAAAAATTTAGAGGGAAAAAAAAATTGAATTATATTCTGTCTTTAATCAGCTCAAAAAATTCTGTGTCAGTGGGTGGTGTGAAGCAGTGACATGGTCAGGGTCCAGTCACAAGGCGTTGTCTTAGATCGAATGACAAATATCTGCAAGTAAACTATTATTAATAACAATAAGGACAATGTTAATTGTGTGTGCAATGCATTTTTAAAAGTTTTAATGTGCTTTATATATCACTTATGTACTTTTAAGTGCCAAATATACCTTCCTCAGCCCCCTATCCCTTGAAAGGCTGACAGGGATTCCGGTTGAGAAACCTTTGCCAGGACAGAACGTGAGGTGTGTGTGTGTGTGTGTTTGTGTGTGCGTGTGTGTGGTGTGTGTGTGTGTGTGTGTGTGTGTCTTTCTCTGACATTATTCCAAAGCCAAAGAGCTAAATGACTTTTAGATTGTGCCTTGTTTTGTATTATCCACACCTGTGCCCTTCACCCGTGCAGATAATTGGGAGTTCACCACACTGTGATTAATTATATGGCCAGGCTGAGAGCCAAAATTCATCGCAGGCTAGGAGTTTACTCTTTACACTTTAAGAGGAATAGGGTTTTATTTGATTACTTGTCTAATTGTTTAACTTTTATCTGATGTTGATTGCATTCCCAATCTGTGGCAGGCACTCCACTGAGCACTTTTATACACATCGTCTCCTTTAGCAACCTCATGGCAACCCTAGTTGTGGGTACTATTTTTATACCCATTTTAGAGCTCAGGAGATAGAGGGTAAGAGAAGTTAAGTGACTTTCCCAAGGTCACAGAGCTAATAAGGGCTAAAGTCAGGCTGTCTGCAAATATTTTATAAACTATGATTAATGTCTTATCAGTAACTGATTGATTGTCTAAGAATCACACAGACATAAAACACATACTTCTGTTTTAGCCTAATAACTCTAATAATTTTCCTTTAATATGTTCTCTTTAAGATGGAATGCAAACACTTTGCAGGATTCCCTGTAAACTTTTCCTGAGTCCATGGACAGTCCAATAAAACAGACTCTGATAAGCCTTAGGGGTCAGACGGAGGCTCGTGGCCAGCAGTGTAAGTGATGGTAACACATCACATGTAAGTACCCTTTCACACGTACTTTTCCCTTCAAGTAAAGAGAAAGAAGAAGCACTCGCAGGTGTGCAATGTGTGCCAGGGTGCTGTACACACGTGGCCTCATTAATCATGGCAATCCTGAAATGTTAGCACTGCCATTTTCTTTACACAGAGGAACCTCGGCTGTGGGGAAATAAAACGCACAAAAAGTCACACAGATCAAACCCAGCTCTGCTTGGCTTCACAGTTCATATTCTTCCCAGCCCTCTTGGAAGTTAAACTTCTAAAACTATAAACCTGCATTATTAGCACTCCAATGTCAGAGAAGGGGATAAAATTTAGCCTGCATCAATGTGATATAACACTTATTGGGTCAAATTGGTTTCAGGCTATTCTCTCTAAAAATAATGATTGCTTTCAGCTCTTTGCATGTGAATTATTCTTTAGTCAAAACAAACAAATAAACCTTTGTATTATGTACTGTGGGTCTAAACATTGTTTACAGTTTATCTCCAACTGTTTCATTGTGGCGGGGAGGGGTGGGGTCTCAACCTTATTCCTGCTGATAGTATTTTTAGTTGTGCTCTTAAAACCACCCCATCCTTCCCGTTTCAAGCGAAGCATCTTCAGTTCCTGTGGAAGTTTCCCCTAAATGATCTCTGATGACCAATTTCTCCATCTCACACTCTGCTCACAAGTTTGCCTACACATCTACTCTATACTCTCCCCATTACAGCTTTCTTTCCTTTTTTAAAAAATTATTTTCCTACAACAAATGGAAAATTCTTGATCAGAATATCTCATACAATACAGTCCTTCATGGATTTAAGAAGCTCAATTACAGAACTATGTTTTACTAATTTATTTTTACATTTTAGCCCGAAAAGAATGTGCCAACAGAAAACAGACTTCAAATAGAATTCATCATTTCAAAGCACAGTTCCATAACCAATTTGACTTCTAGTTGTTTTATTATTCCAATTAATCTCTTTAAACCTCTCTAAAGAGTTGGCATTTACATTTTTCATTTTCATTGCGAACATTCTTCTAATAGTAATATTTCCTAATGCCTGCGCTATTTCTGGGTTTGATTCTGCGATATGTGGAAGCACTAATCAGCAACCTGAGCCCCAGCGTTCGTTCAGATATCAGTGTCCCATTTTCTCTAAAATTAGCAATGTCACGCAAGCTTTCAGATACTGTAATTACAACCGCAACAGAGCAGAAAAGCTCCCCACAGCCACCCAGGCTCCAGCAGCTCCGAGTCAGCCCGCCCCATCTGGAAATTCAAGTGTTCCTTCCTCCCTTTTGCCTCCGGCTTTCAAAATTGCTCGCTTCTGCTTGAGTCCCTGCTCCAAACCCCTGAAACAATCCAAGTGTTGTTTCCAAACCTGTCATAGACTTCTCCCTGAATGTCTGTGCATGTTAGCATCTGGACCCACCATGGGTCCCTGTCTGAGGCCCAGCTCACAAGATGCTCAGTCCTTAGACACATCGGCAAAGAAAAGGCCTGACCAAGTCCAACGAGAGGCAGAAGGGACAGCTGTCTGCCCAGATGATGTGAGGAAGGCTGAAAAAGGTCCTTGTCCTCAGACATCTGGCTCCTTACTCCTTCCCAGGATCAAAAGTGATGGTTACTTGAGTTGAAGGCAGTCAGGGCTCTTGTCCCTCTGCTTCCCAGAGCTCAACCCAGTGTGTACTGGGACAAATGTACCGCCTCCCTGGATTGGGGCTCCTCCTCCCATCCCTGCGTCCTCTTTTTGGCCCAGAGCAGTACTGGGCAGCCAAGAAGAAACCCGCTCCCTCTTTCCCATAATCCCCATCCACATCATTCCTCCTTTGATGAGGGCAGTGCAGGGGGACTTCCCTCCCCGCTCCCCACCCCCACAACCCCATGACAACACAGGGCAGATGAGATCAGCCTCGCTCAGCACTGTATCCTGGTACCCAGCACAGAGCCTGAAACAGCACATGCACTCAAAAAGATTTGTGAGTAAATAAACAAGCTTTGTAACTTAAAAGAGTACCTGCCTCATGGAGTTTTGAAGGGATCACTGTTTGAGGATTAAATTAGAAAATCTGTAACGTGAATGTGTTCCCACCTCCCAAAATTAATGATGCCTCTAAGCAGAAAACACACATCCCAGAGAGATAAGATCCGTGTGAGAAAGACCACAGGTTTTTTAAAAGTTATCAAAGTAAACCCATGTGGTAGTTATAAAATGTCCCCAAATTCCTTTATATTCCTACGGCGTGCTGCTTGCTGTCCTGGGTCACTTACTCTGAAGGAACAGCTGCCACATCATGGACAGGCTCCACATCATGGAGCTGAGGCCTCCAACCGACAGCCGGAGAGGAACTAAATTCTCCTGCAACAGCCATGTGCGGGAGCTCGGAAGCAGGGCCCTCAGCCCCCGGGGAAAGCCTGCTGAGGCTGCAGCCCGGGCTCACCTCTGGCCTAAGCCAGAGCCACTCAGGCACACTGCTTCCAAATTCCTGGCCCCCAGACTGAGATGATGAGTATTTGTTCTAACCCACTGAATTTGGGGATAATTTGTAATGTAGAAATGGATAATCAGTACAAGCTTGGACAGCCTCATGCCGAGAGCTCTCTGGGACTCCTAACTCCTGCACTTTCTCTGGCAGATTAAGTCCTAGGTCTGCCGATGCCTGGTCTGGGGAGCACTCACCGTCCTCTTCCTCCTGCAGAGGCATATTCGCCCTCCCCGTCCAAACTTTTCCTAACATTTCCTGATTTTCCTGGTACCTCTTGGTGTCATTGCTATGGTACCTCTAGACCCCTGTCTCTGTTGTTGCCTCCACAGTAAGCCCTTGGCAGAGACCAAAATATCTACAGGCCAAATAGGGCCCTAACTGTTCTTTGTTTGACTTACATTTTGTTTTGTTTCTAGTATGAACTATGATTTGAAAATCGAAAGGGCACTTTTGATTTAACAGGCTAGACTGACCCATATGTATTTCGTTTCTCTCTCACCCACTGAAAATAACAGCAATGAAAATATTAAAAAGATTTTGGGCCGCAAACAGTAAAAGACCTGACGAGAAGACAACAGCAGACAAGAGATTTTGACAGACATTAAAGGCAGATAGATGGCTGGGTGATAAGGGACTTTGGGTGGACGGAGTCCAACTCAGGGACCACTAGGGTTTACACTTACTGATATGGATCCAACCTGCCTCGATGCCCTGGAAAGGCTCAGAGCTTCTGAATGAAGGCATGAGGTGTGAGGCTGGGTACAGGGCATTTGATTGGATAGTTGTGTGTGGGATAGTTGGAGCTCCTGCCTCCGACATCTGAGCAGCTGGGCAACTAGCCCTTCTCCCTTGCCAAGCCCCTTGGCCAAAGACTGTCTCTTCCTCTTTGGGGAAACTGAATCTGAGAATCTTCAAACTTGAGGACACAGCTTGGTGTGAGAGACACTGGGACATAGGCTGAAATTAGGGAATTGAGTGAGAATCTGTCCATTGGTGGAAGTAGCCTCAGTACTTTTTCCCTGCCCCATTTATAGCTTCACTTATAATTACAAGATAGGAGATTTGAGGATAATTCTTTTTTTTTATTTAATTGATTTTCCACAGAGAGGAAGGGAGAGGGATGAGAGCTAGAAACATCGAGGAGAGAGAAACATGACCAGCTGCCTCCTGCACATCCCCCACCGGGAATGTGCCCGCAACCAATGTACATGCCCTTGACGGAATCGAACCTGGGACCTTTCAGTCCGCAGGACGCTCTATCCACTGAGCCAAACCGGTTTCGGCTTGAGGATAATTCTTGAGATGAAATGAATGGTCTCATGGAAATACCACGTTAGTAGGCTGATATTTGCAGTTTCCCCTCAATGAAAAGGGTGACTCACTGCTTAACTGCTCTACAGAGAAGCCCACCAGTTAAGGAGCCTCCGAACGCACAGCGCCTCCCCTGAACTCTCAGTGCCCCACTCTTAACCGTGAACAGCCAGACAGGTGTCACCAGTCATTTGAAGAAATCACCAACAGAAGAGTTAGAGACCAAAGCAAACGAGCAAAAGACCACAAAAACAAAACATACAAGAAAGCAGAAGAAAGGGAACCTAGAGGAAATAGAGAATGCAGGAATCAGAAGTAAACTTTAAAAATATACTCAATAGTCTGAAACAAGAAAAGATATGGCATTAGTTTCCTATCACAAACTGGGTGGCTTGCAATACAGAAATTTATTATCTCAGAGCTCAGGAACCAGAAGTCTGAAATCAAGGTGTCATCAGTCTCTGCCTGTACTGTAATATGACCTCTGTCCCTGTGTTTCTCTCTGTGTCTTCACACAGCCTTCTTTTTTTTTTTTTTTTTTTTTATTATTATTATTTTTTTTAATATTTTTATTGAGGTATTATATGTGTACATATCTTACTATTACCCCCCCCCCCCCACACCCACACATGCCCACCCCCCCCAGAGTTTTGCGTCCATTGTTTATGCTTATATGCATGCATACAAGTCCTTCGTTTGATTTCATAACTCCCCCACCTTTCCCAAACTTTCCCCCTGTACTTTGAAAGTCTGTTTGATGCTTTACTGTCTCTGTATCTATCTTTTTGTTCACCACTTTATAATGTTCTTTACTATCCCTAAATGAGTGAGATCATGTGGTATTTTTCTTTCATTGACTGGCTTATTTCACTTAGCATAATGTTCTCCATTTCCATCCAGGTTGCTGCAAATGATGAGAATTCCTTCTTTTTTATGGCAGCATAGTATTCCATTGTGTAGATGTACCACAGTTTTCCGATCCAGTCATCTGCTGATGGGCACCTAGGCTGTTTCCAAATCTTAGCTATTGTAAATTGTGCTGCTATGAACATAGTGGTGCATATATCCTTTCTGATTGGTGTTTCTAGTTTCTTCGGATATATTCCCAGGAGTGGGATTACTGGGTCAAATGGGAGTTCCATTTTCAGTTTTTTGAGGAAACTCCATACTGTTCTCCACAGTGGCTGCACCAGTCTGCATTCCCACCAGCAGTGCACGAGGGTTCCTTTTTCTCCGCATCCTCGCCAACACTTGTTGTTTGTTGATTTGTTGATGATAGCCATTCTGACAGGTGTGAGATGGTACCTCATTGTTGTTTTGATTTGCATCTCTCGGATAATAAGTGACTTTGAACATGTTTTCATGTGTCTCTTGGCCTTCCTTCTGTCTTCTTTTGAAAATATTCTGTTTAGGTCTGTTGCCCATTTTTTTATTGGATCATTTATCTTCCTCTTATTGAGTTGCATAAGCTGCCTGTAGATGTTGGAGATTAAACCTTTATCAGTGATAGCATTTGCAAATATGTTTTCCCATGCAGTGGGCTTTCTTGTTGTTTTGTTGATGGTTTCTTTTGCTGTAAAAAAGCTTTTTATTTTGATGTAGTCCCATTTGTTAATTTTCTCTTTAGCTTCCATTGCCCTAGGGGCAGTGTCAGTGAAGAAGTTCTTGTGGCATATGTCTGAGATTTTGTTGCCTGTGGATTCCTCTAGTATTTTTATGGTTTCCCGTCTTATGTTTAAGTCCTGTATCCATTTTGAGTTTATTTTTGTGTATGGTGTAAGTTGGTGATCTAGTTTCATTTTTTTGCATGTATCTGTCCAGTTTTCCCAACACCATTTATTGAAGAGACTGTCTTGACTCCATTGTATGTTCATGCCTCCTTTGTCAAATATTAATTGAGCATAGTGGTTTGGGTCGATATCTGGGTTCTCTATTCTGTTCCATTGATCAATATGTCTGTTCTTGTGCCAGTACCAGGCTGTTTTGAGAACAGTGGCTTTGTAATACAGCTTGAAATCTGGTATTGAGATCCCACCTACTTTATTCTTCTTTCTGAGGATTGCTGAGGCTAGTCGGGGTCTTTTTTTATTCCAGATGAATTTTTGGAGAGTTCTTTCTAGGTCTGTGAAATATGCTGTTGGTATTTTGATGGGGAGTGCATTGAATCTGTAGATTGCTTTGGGTAGTATGGACATTTTAATGATGTTGATTCTACCAATCCAGGAACATGGTATGTTCTTCCATCTGTTTACTTCTTCCTCTATCTCTTTTTTCAGTGTCCTGTAGTTTTCTGCGTATAGGTCTTTTACCTCCTTAGTTAAGTTTATTCCTAGGTATCTTAATTTTTTTGGTGCGATGGTAAATGGGATTGCTTTTTTAGTCTCTCTTTCTGTAAGTTCATTATTGGTGTATAGAAAAGCCATAGATTTCTTGGCGTTAATTTTGTATCCCGCTACATTGCCGAATTCATTTATTAAGTCTATTAGTTTTTTGATGGAATCTTTTGGGTTTTTTATGTACAATATCATGTCGTCTGCAAATAAGGACAGCTTCACTTCTTCTTTTCCAATTTGGATGCCTCTTATTTCTTCTTCTTGCCTAATTGCGATAGCTAATACTTCCAGTACTATGTCAAACAGGAGTGGTGAGAGTGGGCATCCCTGTCTTGTTCCTGTTCTTAGGGGAAATGGTTTTAGTTTTTGCCCATTGAGTATGATGTTTGCTGTGGGTTTATCATAAATAGCTTTTATTATGTTGAGGTATGAGCCTTCTATTCCCACCTTGTTGAGAGTTTTTATCAAGAAAGGGTGTTGGATTTTGTCAAATGCTTTTTCTGCATCTATTGATATGACTATGTGATTTTTATCTCTCAATTTGTTTATGTGATGTATCACGTTTATTGATTTGCGGATATTGTACCATCCTTGCATTCCTGGAATAAATCCTACTTGGTCATGGTGTATGATCTTTCTGATGTACTGCTGGAGCCGATTTGCTAGAATTTTGTTGAGGATTTTGGCATCAATGTTCATGAGGGATATTGGCCTGTAATTCTCTTTCATTGAGTTGTCTTTATCTGGTTTTGGTATTAGGGTGATGCTGGCTTCATAGAAGGAGCCTGGAAGTGTTCCTTCCTCTTGAATTTTTTGGAATAGTCTGAGGAGGATAGGTTTTAGTTCTTCCTTGAAAGTTTGATAAAACTCTCCTGTGAAGCCATCTGGCCCCGGGCTTTTGTTTGCCGGAAGCTTTTTGATGACTGCTTCAATTTCTTCCATAGTTACTGGCATGTTGAGCTGTTTAGAATCTTCCTGATTGAGTTTTGGAAGGTTGTATTTTTCTAGGAATATGTCGATTTCCTCTAGGTTGTCCAGTTTGTTGGAATAGAGTTGTTCGTAGTATTTTGTAACAATCCTTTGTATTTCGTCGGGGTCTGTTGTTATTTCACCTCTTTCATTTCTGATTTTGTTTATTTGGGTCCTCTCTCTTTGCTTCTTGGTGAGCCTGGCTAGAGGTCCATCAATCTTGTTTATCCTTTCAAAGAACCAGCTCTTGGTTTTGTTGATCTTTTGTATTGTTTCTTTGGTCTCTATGTCGTTTATCTCCGCTCTGATCTTTATTATTTCTTTCCTTCTGCTTACACTGGGCTTATCTTGTTGCTCTCTCTCTAACTCTTTGAGTTGTTGGGTTAGGTAATTTATTACCATTGTTTCTTGTTTTTTGAAGTAGGCTTGTAGAGCTATGAACTTCCCTCTCAGGACTGCTTTCATTGTGTCCCATAGATTTTGGATTGTTGTGTTTTCATTGTCGTTTGTTGCCATGATGTTTTTTATTTCTTCCTTGATGTCTTTGGTAACCCAGTCATGGTTTAATAACATGCTGTTTAGTCTCCAAGTGTTTGATTTCTTTGGGTTGTTTTTATTGTAGTTGATTTCCAGTTTTATGCCACTGTGATCTGAGAAGATACTTGATATGATTTCTATCTTCTTGAATTTGGAGAGACTTTGCCTATGTCCTAACATATGGTCTATCTTTGAAAATGACCCATGTGCACTTGAGAAGAATGTATATTCTGTGGCTTTGGGGTGAAATGTTCTGAAGATGTCGATTAATTCCATCTGTTCTAGTGAGTCATTTAGGATTGATGTTTCTTTGCTGATTTTTTGTTTAGAGGATTTGTCCAATGGTGATAGTGGGGTATTGAAGTCTCCTACTATGATTGTGTTACTGTCAATCTCTCCTTTGATATCTTCCAGGAGTTTTTTAATGTATCTTGGTGCTCCTGTATTGGGTGCATATATGTTTACCAGAGTTATTTCTTCTTGTTGGATTTCTCCCTTTAGTATTATGAAGTGGCCTTCATTATCTCTTGTTATGTCCTTCACTTTGAGATCTAATTTGTCAGATATAAGTATTGCAACCCCAGCTTTTTTTTCATTTCCATTTGCCTGGAAAACCTTTTTCCATCCCTTTACTCTCAGTCTGTATGCATCCTTTTTTTTGAGGTGGGTTTCCTGTAGACAGCAGATATCTGGGTTTTGTTTTCTTATCCAGTCTGTTACCCTGTGTCTTTTGATTGGGGCATTCAATCCATTTACATTTAAAGTTATTATTGATAGGTACTTATTTGACGCCATTTTTATTCTATACCCCTGTGTACCTTCTTTGCTTCCTATTTCTTTCTTTCTTTCTTTTTTTTTTTTTTTACAGCAGACCCTTTAGCATTTCTTTCATTGCTGGTTTGGTGGTGATAAACTCCCTTAGTCCTTTTTTGTCTGTGAAGCTCCTGATTTCACCTTCAATTTTGATTGATAGCCTTGCTGGGTACAGTATTCTTGGATTTAGACCCTTCCTTTGCATGACTTGGTATATTTCATTCCATTCCCTTCTGGCCTGATGAGTTTCTGTTGAGAAATCAGTTGCTAGTCTGATGGGGGTTCCTTTGTATGTAACTGTCTGTCTCTCTCTGGCCGCTTGTAAGATTCTTACTTTGTCGTTGGTGTTTGCCAACTTAACTATAATGTGCCTTGGCGTCGGTCTTTTGGGGTTCATTTTGCTTGGAACTCTGTGAGCTTCTTGGATTTGTGTGGGTTTTTTCTTCCCTATATCAGGGAAGTTTTCTGTTATTATTTCTTCAAACAGGTTTTCTATTCCTTGCTCAGTTTCCTTTCCTTCTGGCACCCCTATTATCCTGATGTTGTTTTGTTTTGTATTGTCCCGAAGTTCCCTTACGCTCTCCTCAATCTTTCTAATTTTTGTTTCTAGAAGCTGTTGTAATTGGGTATTTTTTTCCATCTTGTCTTCTAGCTCACTTATGCGGTCCTCTGCTTCATCTAGTCTACTCTTGATGCTTTCTATTGAGTTCTTTACAGCAGCGATGTCATTTTTCATTTCTTCTTGGTTCTTCTTCATTTCTTCTTGGTTCTTACTCATATTGTCGAATTTGTCTTCCATCCTTTTCAGCCACTTTATGACCATTTCTCTGAATTCTTTCTCTGATAGGTTGTTTGCCTCTAAATCGTTTACTTCCTTTTCTGGTGATGCCTGCTTCTCTTTCCTGTTTGGGCTGTTTCTTTGTCTCCCCATGGTCTCTCTTCTCCGGATGTCTGGTTATATAGATTTCTCTCTCTGGCGTTGATTTAAAGGTATAAAATACAACACAACCAGGCACAACAGACAAGGCACTGAACAGAATTGTATTCACGATATTAATAACCTCCAATAAAGGTAACCACCAGAGAAAGACAAATTAGGGAATAGGAGTAGAAGAGGGAGAGTAAAAAGAAAGAACAACAACGAAGAAAAGAAAAAAAAAAAAAAACAACAAAGAGTGTGAATCTGAACTTGGGAAAAGAGCAGAAAGAAAGAAAAGAAAAAACAGAAAAGAAAAAGAAAAGAAAAAAAAAGTAAGAGAGACAAGAATGATACTAAGAGAGAAAAGGGGAACAAACTATATATATGGGGAGTAAACTCCACTAGAACAACCACTATTCCCAGCAAATTCCAGCAACACGAGCCTGGAGATTAATACAAACTGCAACAGCAGCTAATATCAAGTGAGGCAAGGGAAAACAAAAGTAAAAAACAAACAAAAACAAAGCAAACAAAAGAACCAACCAAATCAACAAAAAGAATAATCAAAACAATCTCATAAAAAAGCATAAAAATTCAATCTAATCAACATTCAAGCAAACAACAACAAAAGGCCCGAGAGAAAAATAATTTTTTAAAGGTAGCGTAGAGAGAGGTTTGTATGGATTTGGAGCAGGGGGTTGGGAATTAGATATATAAGTAGGGTGAAGTTTTAGCAGGGAGTAAACTGAAAAAGTAGGGAAAATCTAAAGCCAGAAAGGGTTAAGATAAACTGGGGACCAAAAGGGGAAAGGTTAGGAGGAGAGTGATGGCATAATTTTAGCTTTGAGATAGGGTAAAGCGATTGTAAGGGAAAGATGCAAATCGAATGTAGGACACTAATCCAAAAATAAAAGAAAGGGAAAATCTAATGACATTAAAAAAAAAAAAAAAGTAAAATAATAGTAATAATAGTGCTGATTGAAAATAAAAATGTAATAATTAAAAAGGTGAAAATCAAGTGAGGAAAAAGAAAAAAATATTAGTTTCTTAAGTAAAAGATGCAAAAAATGAAAATAAAAAAATATGAGAATAAAAAAATTGAAAAATTGAAAAAAGAATTGAAAATTAAAAAATAGGAAGACTAAAATGTGCAGTAGCGGCTGTCATTCACTTCCTCTATTATTCTGTTTGGTACGCCTTTTTCCCAGTCTGGGCGGTATTTCAGTTCAGCTTCATTCCAGGGCTCCTCAGTGTTGGAAGCCAGTCCTGCTTTTTAAGCCAGCCCTGTCTTAATTTCTCGTATTTATTTTTGATTACACCAGAGACAATTAGCGTTTCAGCCCCTGGGTGGCAGTGTTTCTGAATTGACTTCCCGGTCTCTCTGGCTCTTTTCTTTTTTTTTTTCCCCCTTCTATGGCACTCACTACCAGTTTGTGGAGGTGTGAGCCTCAGAGCTGCCTCTCTGATGGTCACACGCAGCTCTGGCCCCAGGTTCCGAAAAAACACCTTCCCCCTGCAGTCTTTCAGGGTTTCCACCTGGGTTTACCTCTGTATTGGGCTTAGCAATCAGAGTCGGAAAGAGCCCAGGTGTGCGGACCGTGGGTCTGTGCCCCAGACTAAGGAGCCTGCACTCCTTTGAAAATTCTCAGTCTGACCCTCCTCGTCAGATTAAAATGAGTTGCTTTCAAGAGGTCACTTCTGTTAGCAGCTCAGAAGACCCCCCTCCTCATTCACGGATCACGGCAGTTCCAACTGCCGCTGATTTTTCTAGGCACAGACCTCCCGGCTCCTGCCGGTCCTGCGGCTGCCGCACTTCCCTCACCCAGCGCTTCCCTCACCCACCGCGGGGATTAGAAACCGCAGCTTATTTCAGACAAAATCTGACCTTTCCGTGGTGCAGTGAAGAGTTTCTTTGAATCCGAGTGTTTGCGCTGATAGGGGACAGGTGGTCTGGTGCTCCCAGCAGTTCAGTGTTTGCAGTTGTCGCAGAAAGTCAGGTTTCCACTAAAATCCTCCTTTCCTTGCAAGATGGCGAGGCGCCCGGCGAGCCCGCAGCTCCAGGAGGGGACCCAGCCCCTGTGGGTGCTGCGCGGTCAGAGGAACACTGCCCAGCACTCCCCCGCCTTCTCCTGGAGTTTAGCTGTCCCTTGGCTTGCCCACATACACTCCCTCTGCGAGCCTCTGCTGCTCCGACTCTCCGCCCCAGGAACAGACTCCAAACCCGACTCTATTCTGTCGCCATTTTTTCTCCTCCCACACAGCCTTCTTATAAAAACACCAGTCATTGGGTTTGGGGGCCTAGTCTAGTCCAGCATGTCCCCATGTGTTTTTTTTTGTTTGTTTGTTTGTTTGTTTTTATGTATTGTATTGATTTTTTTACAGAGAGGAAGGGAGAGGGATAAAGTTAGAAACATCTATCAGCTGCCTCCTGCATACTCCCTACTGGGTATGTGCCCGCAATCAAGGTACATGCCCTTGACCAGAAGCAAACCTGGGACCCTTGAGTCTGCAGGCCGATGCTCTATCCACTGAGTCAAACCGGTTAGGGCTTCCCATCTGACCTTAGCTAATTACATCTGCAAAGATGCTATTTGCAAATAAGCTCACATACTGAGGTTCCAGACCTGAACTTAGTGTGGACACTATTCAGCCCAGTAAAGACATTGTTAACAGAAACAGTAATGACAGCAAAAGAACAACCAGAGAATAAGAAAGCGCCCCTGGAAATTGAACCTAACCTAGACAAAGTGCAAGATTCAATAAAGTATTCTATTAGTCAGGGTTCACAGAGGAAAGTAAAACTACTGTGAATATTATGGGCGGAAAAATTAAATAGGAATTTCGACTTCACACATTGCAGAAGGAGCTAGGGAATGAAAGTCTTGAAAGGAAAGTTAGGGAATCCAGGAACAGCCCCTAACCAGCCCTCCCGAAGCACTGGTGCAGGTGGACCAAGTGGAGACTTCAGCACATTCAGCTTCTGCAGTGGGGTCTTGAAGGGTTGCTGGGGTGGAAGTCCACGGAAGGCTGTGGTTTCTTCATGGCTCCTGTGTTAGTGAGTTTGCATCCAAGCACCTGGGGGTGGACCTGGCATCTCTGTTGGACAGCAGAGCCAACACTAGGGGAAAAGAGCTGGACAAAGAAAGGAGGAGAGTAGGTGAAGTGGTGAAGAAGCCAAATTGGAACCTCCTGGCACCTCGGTCTGTTTCACACCCACCACCTCTAACCCTGGCTCCTGCAGGTGACTGCTGCTGCTTCGTGTCCACCTCCCACATTTCACACACACATCTCTCCGGACCAGCGATAGCTCCAAACCATGCAGAGAAGGTGACTTGAGATTATGTAGTTCCAGGGTAGCCAAGTTGATGTAGTAGAAAATCAAAATTGTGGAACCACTCATGCTAGAGGATTCTAGGAAACATAAGGCAGGTTGGCCAAGTTGATACAGGATAAAATCAGCATAGAAATGAGGGAATTGTGCAGAAAGTAGGACAAAAGATAAAGAGAAAACCTAAGAAAATTTGAGATTTAGTCCAAGAAGTTCAATATTCAAATGATAGATATTCTTGACAAAGAGAACAAATAAACTAGAGAAAAGAAAATTATCAAGGAAATTAAGAAAATGGCCCAGCAGAGAAGAGAGATAGTCTCCATATTGAAAGGGCTTATCTGGTACAAAGTACAATGAATGCGAGAGAACCCAGGCTCATAACTGACATTTCAGAATGCCATGGGCAAAGATAAGATACCGAAAATGCATAAGAAAACAAAATACCAGATCCCAGGGTAAAGACTGGGAAGCAAAAATGACAACTTTGAAGATTCAAAGACAATAGAACAATGCTTTCAATATTCTGAGAAAAATTATTTTGACTTCTCAAACAAGAATTCTATGCCCAGTCAAAATAATCAAGTGTGTAAATAGAATAAAGGCATTTTTAGACAAGTCAGGGTGAAAAATTTACTTCTCATGTACTATTTCTGGGACAGCTACTGGAGTCTGTATTCCAGAAAAACAAAATAGGGAACAAATCAAGAAAGCATACAAGACTGTAACACTTTAAAGTCACAAAGGGCAGTCTCACCATGGTAGTTATGTGGCAGCAGATGGAGGAGTGACTCATTCAAACAGAGGCAGGAGAATTCATAGTTACCCAAGGAAAAGGTGGAATCAACACATTCGGCAGCATACAACACAGTGATAGGTGTCTGAGAGAGCTGCTGGAACATTTTGGGAGGAAATGACCAACAAAATGACCCCTAAAATACAAGGAAATTACATCACAAGGCAATAGTTAACCCCAGGAAAAATTAAAAAATAAAAGTTGTTTGAAAAAGAAAATGTAAACTACTTAGCCACTAGTTTTTATACAATGACATAAGTTTTGAGTATTGATTTAACCAACAATTATGACATAATAGTATTGAGATGATAAGAGGAAGTGGGAGTGAGAGTTTGTGTAACTACCATTACAGAAAGTTAGAGGTTGGTAGACAATGCTAAAAATTGATCAATTAGGAAATATGGTTAAATACCAAAACAGCTAATAAAGCTAGTGGTGGTAGAGAAGAGCAAGGCAGGATAGTACTGTGCTCTATCATAAACCTTTAATAATATTAGAGTTTTTTAAACATATGTAAATATTAACTAAATAAAATACTTTAATGATAAATTTATATAAAAATTCAGGTTTCTGACATCTTTTTGAAAATCAAAAGAACTGGCATCACAGGGCCTGCATTCACCAGGCAAAAGTTTCTGAAGTTGATATGCCCTTAAGTTTGCCCCAGTCCTCACCACCTCCATGTGTGTGTCTAGCTGCTATCCAGACACTTAGTGGTCTAATTTGGAGCCTGCTCAAATAAAGTATGAGGATATACTATAATACTAGAGTCCCGGTGCATGAAATTCATCACGGGCGAGGGCAGGGGGGTGTCCCTCAGCCCAGCCTGCACCCTCTCCAATTTGGGACCCCTCAAGGAATGTCTGACTGCCCATTTAGGCCCGATCCCAAACTGCTGGCTTCCAACCGCTCACCTGCTGGCCTGATTGCCCCTAACTGCCCTCCCCTGCCAGCCTGGTCACCCCTAACTGCCCTCCCCTGCCAGCCTGGTTACCCCTAACTGCCCTCCCCTGCTGGCCTGATCGCCCACAACTGCCCTCCCCTGCCAGCCATCTTATGGTGGCCATCTTGTGTCCACATGGGGACGGCCATCTTTGACCACCTGGGGGCGGCCATCTTGTGTGTTGGAGTGATGGTCACTTTTTCATATTACCTCTTTATTATATAGGATTACTCAAGGAAGAGGGGAAAAAAGAGCTGGAAGAATGGGGCAGCCTCAACAAGAAAGTGCAGGTAGGACAGATAACAAGGAAATCCTGGAGCACTTTCAAGAAAGGAAAGTGTGTATAATTGGAGGAGGCTGGATAAACAAGACACTGAAGAGCAGAAGAGACCTGAAGGTGAGTACATCTGAGGAGGGTCGCAATGTCTACACCAGAGGGAGCGGGATAAAGAATAAAGCACAAGAGCTGAGTGTGGGTCAGAGGATCCAAGACAACCAGCACTAGGCCTGGAAGAGAGCTCAAGCTTGGCAGAGCAATGGGGTCCAGGATGCAGGCTGTGGTCCAGAAAAGAGCGCAAGCATTTGCCCTGGCTGCTGCATCCTGGCACAAGTCAGGGTAGCCTGCTTAATAGCCAGGCTAGACAATGATCAATTGTATTAAGACCCTGAAAGCTCTGGTGAAAAGCAGCCCATGCTATGTTTGCTTGGATAAATGACCAGCTTTTGTTTTTATTTAATCTTGCTTTATAGAGCACATTTCTCTTCACTAAGAGGTAGAAAGCAAGGATCTGAGTAACATCCCAGATGTCTGAAGCATGCACGGCATCTCCTGGCCTTGAGAGTTGCCTGGAAGGGGCGGCACTGGGTGGGCCTCGGGGACCAGATGTCCTGGGATCCAAAGCTCCCTGGGAGCCAGGCTCCACTTTAAAGCATCCTCTCCTCCAAAAGTGATGCCGAGCCATCATTTTCTGCTCTTGGCAGCAGCACAAACCTTTCACTTAGATCTGATGTACTGTGTGAAAACAGGAGTATGCAGGCCATTCATTCCCAGCCTGTCAGCCGGAGAGTGCATTTCCCTCAGGAACCATCAGGAGGGAAGTCATATGTTCAGTTCACCAAATGGCACCAAGTCTCCAGCTCTGATCCCTTCTGATGGCAGTTGGCTTGTTCCTTCTTTGAGACCAGCTGGTGCATTCTTTTCTGTCCCTTGATATAACCAGATTCACACAGGTTGGTACCCCTGTGTGACACACGGAGAGATGGCCTAGTGATCTGCACTACCTTCTGCTCTTACATTACATTAGGAGAGGGACCAACCAAGCTTCAAGGAAGATGGGCCTTAACAGGTCTGAGGGCAACGGGGCGGGGGGGCGGGGACGGCAGGGGGAGCATTGTGCCCTGTGTACCCAACATGCTGAGTGAGTGCAGGGGGAAGACATTGCTCAGAAAATGTTGCAATCCATATTCTTTCCAGATGTGAGGGTGATCTGGCTCCAACATCTGCCACCCAATACATATTTGCAATGCTTTATGGCACTTTTGTTTACAAGTCAGGTCGATTCCATTGGCTGGCTACTCCCTCCTGGGCCAAGATCATGTCTTATCCTGAGCATATGGCAAGTAAGTAAAATTTGTAGAATAAATGGGCCATGCTTACTAATTGATTTATTAAGTGTAGCAAGGGTCAGGCTTTCCGGGGGAAAAAACAACTCTCAACATGCATTCCCATCTAGAGAATTCTGGGATATCGGAGTAGAACTCCAGGGTCATCCTCCTCTATCCTACCCTTGGCTTCCTGAAAGAAATAATGGAGGATTTGGGGACGCACAATTTGATTCCAAGACTTTGAAAATAAGGAGGGAGCAATGGAAGGAGGGAAAATGATTGAGCACTTGGTGAATACCAGTCACTACGCTGGCACTATTGTCCCTGTAAAGTTCTGTTTACAGATGAGGAAGGTAAAGCTGAAACCGGCCGGAGTGGCTCAGTGGTTGAGCGTCAACCTATGAACCAGGAGGTCACAGTTTGATGCCCTGTCAGGGCATATGTGCCCATTGCAGGCTTGATCCCCAGTAGGGGGCGTGCAGGAGGCAGCTCATCAATTATACTCTCTCATCATTGATGTTTTTATCTCCCTCTTTCTCTCCCTTCCTCTCTGAAATCAATAAAAATATATTTAAAATGAAAGAAAGTAAGCTAAGAGAATAACTCTCCTAAGTGAAGGGGGCAAAAGTGGTGGTTTGCACTGACCTCTTACCAGTGGCAAGCCCATCTCTGTCTCTTCTTTTTGCCAGTGGTGTTGGCCATTAAATCACAAGTGGGGACCCTCATGATGAGAAGCAAGGAGCAGGAATATTGATGCCAGCTAGAGGAACCATCTGAGTACTGATGTGTGACATACTTGGAAAATTTGGAGGAAGGAATAAAAAAGGGCTTACGCATCCTGTAAAGATACCTTTAATTGGGCCCCAAGGAAGCTGTGGCCTAGAGGAGCATATAAGCATATACCTCATTAGCAAATATAAGTCTCTTCTTTCCAAGAATGTTGTTCTTTCACCTGAGCACCCAGATTAAAGGGGGGCTGAGCTGCCATCAGGAAGCAAATAGATTTTTGCCTGGTTCCTCAATTTGTCCTGGTATTCAACTAGACCACCCATTATCTCCCATTCATATTCAGAAATCTTCCAGAGCTAGAGACTGTCCCAAACCCCCCGATTTGTGACTGTAAAAATTTTATCTAGGCTGCTGGCTTTTCCCTGAATCACATTTCCAACTGGAACCACATGTTTTCCATACAGAATTCCGACCCTCCCCCCGCCACCCCACCCCCGTGTTCACCACATTACAACTTAAACTAAAACTACATGCAGCCACCTCTCACAAAAACACTGCATCTACTTTTTGTGCTTCACAAAAGTCACATATCACGATGAGCAGAGAACTATAAAGTCCTGTTGCAATGCGGATGCTTAGTGCTTAGTTGGAGTCAGTCACTAACTCTCCAAACACTTGCATCTCAGGACAATTATAAATTTCTCCATGTCATAGACCTTCCAGGTCACCCCCTTCTCTCACTAATAATCCAAACCACTAATGTTAAATCTGATACCTTCAAGGGTCTATGTCGGAGGCTGCAGACTAGGAGTTCATGGGCTAGGTCCACCCACTGACGTATTTTATTTGGCCAACATAGTATTTTAAAACATTGCTTGGTTGCCAACACTTAAAGGGGTTCCCATAAATATCCTGGATTTCTGGCTTCTTTTGAAAATTTGGAGGATCCAGCCCTACTGCTTGGCAATCAGCTGGAGGAGTGGAATGGTAGCTACCCATTGAAGTGAGTATACACACTTCTGAGATCCATGGTCCTCACCATTCCCTATTGTATCACAGCCAGCCCTCTTCTCTCAT
Source organism: Eptesicus fuscus (assembly GCF_027574615.1). Lineage (NCBI taxonomy): Eukaryota > Metazoa > Chordata > Mammalia > Chiroptera > Vespertilionidae > Eptesicus > Eptesicus fuscus. The sequence continues at coordinate 10,581,817 of NC_072483.1, forward strand.
TTACCTGGCATGCCTGGTGTTGGTGAGCTTTTAACATTTTGACCCCTGATGTAGAGTTTCTTTGGGTATGATACACACACCTGCATTGCATTCAGCTCAGTCCTGGCTATTTTCTTTTCTCTTTCTATACTCTTTAGGGTAGCACATTCAGTCCCATGAGCTTCAATACTCCTCAAGTTTCCAACTCATACATTTATGCTCAAGCCTAGAGTTCTACTCTCAACTCTAGACTCATATGTACAACTACTTACTTAGCATGTTTATTTGACAGTCTCATAGGCATCTCATTCCCAACAGGTCCAAAGCAGAACTCCTCATTCCCCCTCTCCTACAAAAAATCTGGTATTTTACACTTCAATAAGTGACACTTACACCCCCCAGTTGTTCAAGCCCACAGTCTCTGTCATCTTTTATTGTTCTTTCCCCATTAACTCTCACATATACTCTACCCTGTCAATTCTACCTCTAAATTATATCTCAGATGTGAGAATTCAGATTATTTTTCAGAATGTATGGAGTAAACAATTCTGAATTTCTAACAAGTTCCCAATGACACACATACAGCTGGTTACAGACCAGACTTTGAGTAGAATGTGATAGGACAGTGGTCGGCAAACTGCGGCTCAAGAGCCACATGCGGCTCTTTGGCCCCTTGAGTGTGGCTCTTCCACAAAATACCACGGCCTGGGCGAGTCTATTTTGAAGAAGTGGCATTAGAAGAAGTTTAAGTTTAAAAAATTTGGCTCTCAAAAGAGATTTCAATCATTGTACTGTTGATATTTGGCTCTGTTGGCTAATGAGTTTGCCAACCACTGTGTTAGGAAACTATTCTAAATAATACTGGTGAGAGATAATGGTGGCTTGGACCTTCAAAGTGGTGGGCATGAAGAGAAGCAGATATAACTCCATATTTTAAAAAATACTTTATTGATATTTTGTAACATTAAAATAATGTCCATATTCTTTACTATGGCCAATGAAGTCCTGGATGTCACAGATTTTGCTATTTCTCCAATCTCATCCTATTCAATTCTCAGCCTCATATCTACTGCCATCGCACAAAGATCTAATGGGTATCTCATATGTAACAGATGCTCCATTTTCTTCCAAATGAGCTTCTTCTCGACCTCAGGAAATGGCACCACCTCTCATCCCATTGTTCATACTGACACGCCTTCATTCTCTGTACCAAATCCAACAGGAAGTCCTGCTAGCTCACCTTTGAAACAGATCAGCACTTCAGGCATTTCCTCCACCCTCCACTGCTCCCACCTTGCCCAAGCCTCTATTACCTTTCCCTGAGGCTGCAGCAATAAGCGCCCAACTGGTCCCGCTTCCACTTGGCGTTGCCCACATAGCATCTGGAATTCTGTTATTAATATGATTGAGGCATTTCCCTGCTTATAACCCTCCATGGCTCCCCATCATACCCAAACTGAAACCAAACCTCTATCTACAAGTTGTTAATTATAAGATCTGGCCTCACCCTGCATCCTTGATACCATTTCCTATCACCCTTTCCTCCCACACCAGATTCTGGTCTCATGCCTTTTCACCATTCCCCACATATGCCAAATTCATTCCCACCCAGGATCACTGCACTTGCTATGCCTTCTGTTTGGGTGCTCTTTCCGTGTAGCTTCAAGTATTTCACAACTTTTGGACTTCTGCTTCCGTTCATCTCCCCAAAGAGGCCTTCCCTTCCACCATTTTAAAAACAAGACCAACTCCTTGTCACTACTTCTTTACCTAGGTTTGTTTGTTTTCATAAGACTTGCCTTATTTGTCTGTCATATCTCTGTTATCTGTCTTACTCCATGGATGAATGCTGCCTGGGGGCAGGGACTATTACATTCCTAGCACATAAATAGGGTTGCCAGATTTAGGATACAAATACAGGATGTCCAGTTAGATTTGAACTTCATATAATCAGCAAATAATTTATATATATACTAGGGGCCCGGTGCACAAAATTCATGCACTGGGGTTGGGGGTCCCTCAGCCCAACCTGCCCCCTCTCACATACTGGGTGCCCTCAGGGGATGTCCTACTGATGGCTTAGGCCTGCTCCCCAAGCTCCTTTGTGGGAGGCAACTGGGCTGATCAGGGGAAGGCACCAGCCCCATCACTCCGCTGCTGCAGCCACTGCCAGTCACCACAGCCACCAAGGTGTTTTCATCAACACGGACTCCAGTCCCTTCACCAAGAAAAAATGACAACTTTCTTTAGGCATTTTCAAGATGTGTCTTTCATAGGATATGCTTTTATTTTTTTTTTTTAATCCTCACCTGAGGGTATGTTCCCATTGATTTTTAGAGAGTGTGGAAGAGAGAGGGAGAGACAGAGAGAAACATCAATGTGAGAGGGACACTTTGATTGATTGCCTCCTGTATGAGCCCTGACCATGGGCGCCAGGCTGGAGGGCATGCAGGGACCCCTGGGCCGCACGCAGCGGTGGCCGCCAGGGGGTCTCCACACACCCCAGAGGCCAGCAGCCAGCCCCCCATCATGTGCGCCAGGCTGGGGGCATGGACCCAAACTGCCTCTTGGTGCTGGAGCATTCCCAAGCGGCTGGGGTCACTATGGTGACACGGGATGTTCCTGCCCCGCCCCGCCCCCAGCCCCTTGGCGCCTGCACCTATAGGCTCAAAGTGGCCAGGGGGGCGTTCTGGGACCCCTGCTGCTCAGGACCTAAGCGCGGGCCTACAGGCTCTGAGCGGCTTAGGTCCGGAGGATATTTTCCCAGTCCCAGACCCCAGACTGCTGCAAGTGTTTGGGGGCGGGAACATTCCCACTTCACCAATGTTCCTGCCCCGCCAAGGCTCCCAGTGGCCAGGGGGCGTTCTGGGCCCCTGCCGCTCAGGACCTAAGCACGGGCCTACAGGCTCTGAGCGGCCTGGGTCCAGAGGATGCTTACAGGACCCAGGCCTCTCAGCGCCCGCATATGCAAATTAACCGCCATCTTGTTCGCTCTGATTGGCTGTGGGTGTAGCGGAGGTGCGGTCAATTTGCATGTTTGTCTATTATTAGGTTAGATATATATATACTAGAGGCCCGGTGCATGAAAATTCATGCACTGAGGGGGGTCCCTCAGCCCGGCCTGCCCCCTCTCACAGTCCGGGAGCCCTCAGGGGTGGGAGGCAACCCAGAGATCAGGGGAAGGCAATGCCCCCATCACACCTCTGCTGCAGCCACTGCCAGCAATGCAAGCCTCGGCCAGCCCTGGTTACCTGAGCCTTGGTGGCCCTGAGTGGCTGGACAGCCACCATCTGAGTCTTTCCTGCACCTTGGGCCGGCCCTGGGCAGCTGGGGGCTGAGGGGACTGGGGGACTCCAGAGGCAGGTGCATGGTGGGGCTGAGGGGACTGGGCATTGCCATCTTGTGGCTGTGGGTGCCGCCATCTTTGAGGGTGGGGCAGTCAATTAGCATATTCCCTCCTTATTGGCTGTGAGTGCCACCGTCTTTGTGACAGCGTGAGGGTCAATTAGCATATTCTCTCTTTATTAGATAGGAGATATATATATATATATCTCCTATCTAATAAAGCTGCCTCTGCTATAATATTACCACAGGGTTTTGTAGGAATGGCTTTTCTTGTGTTATTTATTCTAAATGAAACACCACCCCACTCTAAGTGACTTTTGGTGCCCCTTAATATCTCAGGAATATCAATATATACATATATATTCCTGATATATATATCAGGAATATCAAAGATATATATATATATTTTTTAGGTTTAGCCAACACAGTATTTAAAAACATTGGCTTGGTTGTCAATACTTCAGGGGTAATTTTAAGTATGAGTACTAGTATAAATTTAAAGTATAACTACTATACTTTAAATTTTTTTCATTGTTTATCTAAAATTCAAATGCATCTGGCAATCCTAACATAGAACTTGCCTGAATCTTAACAGTCAGTAGAGTTCTGTGGAATGCATGACTAAGGAAATAAATTAGTAATCAAAACCTAAAACTTTTTAAATTGGTTGCAATGAGTAGCCACCAGGAAACACCTTTCAAACTCTGAAGGAAAAAAGTCCTTTTACATATTGAGGACAAGGATGATGCCCTAATTAGTGAACAGTATAGGGGGTCATCTTTGAGAAACCAGTTTCCTTTATATTTATACTTCTCTTTTTATACATTAACTAGTTAAGTAAGGTCTGGTATTGCAAGCATTATAGATATTTGAAAAGTAAGTAAAAAAAAAAAAAAAAAAGCAACCAGAATGACACCGTGAGAGCATGTATTTGGAACAGTGATAAAGCATTTTGACATCTAGTCCTTCATCTGAGCCTCTAGCAGCTCTAGAGGGAGGCAGCAAGGCTGGTTAGCCTCATCTTACATATGAAGAGACTGAGATTTCAAGACACTAAATGATTTGTGAAGATTACACAACTTGGAACAGATAAAGCAGAACTTTGAAACGAGATTTTCTAACTCCAAGGCCCAGATGCTTTCCAACGGATCGCATTCCCCCCATAAATATGAACTGCAACTGCATTCACCAAACAGAGACTCTCAGTCGTGCTACAGAGTAATCACATGCGTAAACAGACGTCCAGTCCACACGCTTGGTAACGACCTTTCTCACTGTGGACATCAGCCAACCCCTGGTCCGTGGCTATGAGAGCTCTGGGATTAAGAGGGTCATCTCTTTAAATATTTTGTATTATTTATCTTTTCAGTGTAACAGGCAATCATTTTAATGTTCAATCAGTTTCAAAGACATTTATTTCAAACAGTTGGCTCTGTGACGAACCAAGAAACTGAAGGCAGAATCTAAATTTGGGCTTCAAAATCTGTTTCCAAGTATTAATTTTGAGTGGAAACAATTTTGGTTGAATTTGGGGATTATAAATATCCCCCCAGAGTTTTTCAGCTCTTGGCCGCCTGTCTCGAAGTTTCGCTCTGGTTTCAACCTAGGGGGTTTTGAGATTGGAAGTAGACAGCTTTGGCATGTGGTTACTCCAAACGCCTGTAACCGTCTTTAAAACATGATCTAGAAATGTTGATATTATAAATGACCATTTTCCAAAATAAGGTTTGCAAGAGCTGAAAGTGGAGTTGGATGCCAGAAAGTCTTCGAAGGAGGATTTTCATTCAGCGAGATCTGGTTACCTATTTCATAACAAAGAATAAAGAAAAAATCTTGGGGCTGCAATTCATACACTTTTGGCCCTAAAACAATGGGCTCAGTGGGGACACTGGATTTATAACTCTTTGGAGGCACTAACTTTACCCACCCGTGCTGGAGCCATGGATAATTTTAGACAGGCAGGCCCTGAAAAGAATTCCTGAGATATTAAGGGGCACCGAAAGTCACTTAGAGTGGGGTGGTGTTTCATTTAGAATAAATAACACAACAAGAAAAGCCGTGCCTACAAAACCCTGTGGTAATATTATCGCAGAGGCAGCTTATTTAAGGAAAAATCAAAGTATATTTTTGTCAGTTATGACCCCCTAAGCCAAGGGTTCAAATCTAAATCCATCATCATGAAAATATTATCATTAAAAACCACAATTGTTGCACTTTCCTTTAGAGTGCACTATGCTTTGAAGACCAGTGTGTGCACATAAACTCAGCCAGCGTCAGTAGGGAAATGACCCCATTACTGTTCTGTGTTGCCCATAATTTCATGGTTATTGTGTCCCAGTCTTCAGTGTTTTTCTTCTGAAGCTTGCAAGAGCCTCAGCGCTGGCTGAGGGAGTGCTGTGTGACTTGTGAGGTGAGGTCTTCCTGAAGTCAGATGCTCAGGATGGAGGGAGTGAGAAAGGCAGGCCCTTAGGTTTAGGTCCTGGTAACTGAGGCTAAAATGGAGGGGATTTGGGGGGGGGGGCTGGGGGGCAGAATTGGTAGGAGCAAAGGTTAAAACCTGGGAAGCTGAAGCTATCAAGCAGTCCAAATGGAGAGAGTGAAACTAGATACAGGAGGGAGAGCCAAAGACTCAGAAATTGGCAGAAAGATAATGGAATTGAGTGTAAGTACAAGGGCATAATCAGTGTAAATGGTGGATTCTGCAGTTGATGTCTGCTTTCAGAGCTAAATAGTTTCTTAGATGGAGTTCCCTGGGAAACAGACACTGAAAAGGCAATCTGCATGCAGGAAGCCTACTGGGGAGTGGGAGAGGCAGCATTGAGCAGAGGGAGGGGTGGAACTGTCCCAAGGCGGGACTGAGCCCTTCCCTGGGAGCTCAGGAGCTCAGATGGACCCCTCAGCTGCCCTTCCTTGAGTTATTTAAAATCCCCACTGACTGACCAATCCCTAGACAGGCTGCGGAGGTGCTGTGGGGGAGCTTGGCCTTCACTCTGGCCCAATCTGACTGAGCAACAGTGGCATGCCTATTTGGATGATGGGTCGGTTCAGGGAACAGGGCAAGGTAGACATCTTTAGCTCAAATGGGAAATTCCACCAAGAAACTGCACCTTCCATGTACCTTTGGGAGCGTGCATAATGTCTAATGCTATCTTTTAGGAACCCCTAAACCATTTTTGCTCTGAAGTGCCTCAGCTAAGTATAAGCAACCTAAATCAATTCTGAATTATTTTATTCCAATTAAGACTACTGATTATTGTCCAAAGCAGAAGAGAACAACTGATAAAATAATGAATGAAGACTTTTTTCTTAGAGATGTAAACACCAAGAAGTTACCAGTTGAGAAGCCCCTAAAGGACCTGTGCATCAAAATTCCTATTTATTTATGGAAATGCAAATTAGCTGCATATTCTCATGGCAACAGAGGCCTTAACTAAGCAAAGTGCTTTATTCAAAGCAACAATATATTTTTTAAAGTTTTAACAACAAAAGTGTAATTTTGTTTGAGATTGCAAATCCTGTTCTGCCACACCCTTGACTGATTTCTTTCATTCTGTTCTTTCCTATTTTTAACTCAGCATTTATCACCTACTAACATAGTACATTGTTTACTTACTTATTGCCTGTTTTGTTTCTCTAAAATTGTAAGCTTCACCACCTAGAGATTTGTGTCTATTTGTTCACTGAGGGACACACAGGTGACCCTCAGTTAAAATTTATTGAATACAAAAATGAAAGAAAAGAAAAAAAACTCTTTGCAATTGTTTGTCCCACTTAAGATGTCATTGTTCCATCTTCCACCAGACATGTATTTGCCCTCAGCACAGTTTCACTGGATCTGAAAGACACAGCTGATCTCATTTCTCCAGCTCATTTTCATATCAGAGGGGTCCAGGAATTTTAGGCCCAATGCCTACAACATATTAAAGACAGCCTGGCACAGCTCTGATGAGCCCAGACCATCAGTCAAAATTCTGTTCTCTCACTACCATTGCCTTTCGACCCTGAGCCATAAGTACACCCTCAACCACATCAGGATCTGAAAGGGAGGTGTGGCCTCCTTCTGGGCCTGCAGCAGGGAGATTGATGTCTTCCATATGTGCTGTCTTCTCAGACTTCTGACTCCCATTGTTATGACTACATCCCTAATGTCCCCATGTTTGATCTGTCAAAGCTACCAGATCATTTGGCTCTGGTCTAGGAAATCTTACTGAGTAGAAGATGCACCTTTGCTACATCCTGAGCAGGGGTGTAAAATCTGCCCAGGTAGCCCTCATCAAATGTCTTTACTTGGGACAGTCTACACTTGAGGGGAAGAAAGTCAGTAGAGCTCCAAACCAACTGGAAAACCATGAAAAGAAAACACCTATCAGCCATGGCAAGCCATGTTCCAACTCTGTCACTCCATTTCTGTTAAAAAGTGATGGTTATCAATGATGGGTAACAGCAAGGTTTCACTTCTAAACAATATGCATGAAAAACCATAAAAAATTCTAGGTGACAATAATTTCTATGAAACAAGTGTTTATCCTATATAATAAAGAGGTAATATGCAAATTGACTGTCACACCCTCACACAAGATGGCCTCCCCATGTGGTCACAAGATAGTTGCCACAAGATGGCTGGCAGGGGAGGGCAGTTGGGGGCAATCAGGTTGGCAGGGGAGGGCAGTGGGAGCAACTGGGCCTGCAGGGGAGGGAGAGCAGTTGAGGGGGATCATGCCTGCAGGGGAGGGCAGTTAGGGGTGATCAGGCTGGCAGGGGAGGGCAGTTGGGGGCAATTGGGCTGGCAGGGGAGCAGTTAGGTATCAATCAAGCTGGCAGGGAAGTGGTTAGGGGGTGATCAGACTGGCAGGCAGAAGCAGTTAGGGGCAATCAGGCAGGTAGGCTGGCGATCGGTTGGGAAACAGCAGTCCCAGATTGTGAGAGGGATGTCCAACTGCTGGTTTAGACCCGATCCCTGGCCTAAACTGACAGTCGGACATCCTCCGAAGGGTCCCAGATTGGAGAGGGTGCAGGCTGGGCTGAGGGACACCCCCCCCCCAGTGCACAAATTTCATGCGCCAGGCCTCTAGTTAAACAATAAATGATTCCCTCCCTTCCTGCCTTTTTTTCCTTCCTTCCCTTCCTTCTTCAGCCATAATTCCAAGAGAACAAATAAATACTCTCTTAACAGTTGCAACAGATGCTGGCTGGTTGAGATGAGGGCTAATAGATTTGTCCATTGTGCCTTGTGTTCATATGTGTGTGAGAGTGTATATTGAGCTGTTTAGAAAGGGCGGGAGAAGGCTGTTTTTCATGAGTTTTGTCTTCTCTTGACTTGGCAGATCAATCTAATCAAAGTGGAAAGACAGGAAGAGAACCCCTGGCATTTGCAGAGCGAATAATACTTTAAGCATAATCTGAAGCAAAACTGGTTTACAGGTATTTAAAGGCACAGAAAACAATGTGAGAACTTGCAATTACACTGGGGTTTACAATTTTACCACAAAAGATAAACATTTGTTTAAGTCAGCCAGTATGCCTAGTGTGGAGGTATGCATATGGAAAATGTTGACAATACAAACAAGGCCAAGAGGTGTGAAATTTAAGCACATTATCACTCACTGTCAGATGCTAATGACTGTCGTCAAGGTAGAGAAGATTGGTTTAAATGCAAAAATGATTATCCTTGGCAATAGAAGCACAAGTGAGATCTTGGCCAATTATTTGGGCTCTTGTTTTTCTTGACAATACTCCTCATTAGTTCTTGGCTCTGATGCACATGCAACCATGTAACAATGGAGATACACACACCGCGCCCCTCGCGATGACTGCAGCTGGGGCCATGCTCCCATCCAAAGCATACATATTTCCCAACATACATGAAGACAAACAACATAGGAAGTGATACTCCACAGAAGCTTCCTGACTCTGTGGAAATGAACAAGTCCAAACACCTAGCTAGTAGTAGAATAAGAGTAACTCATTTATGAAAGATTTCCTGGAAATCGCTCATATATAAAATTATATCATATTTGACCAACCAAAAGATCCAGATGGGGAGAGGAGGGTACTTTCACTGATTAAAGTCCACTCTTCTTTTCTTAGGAAAAAAAAAGTTGAAAAAGGTTAAGCTAATTTACTCCTAGTATTTAGCATCTATAGAGCTGCTCACATAATGAGTACAATAAAATTGAATGTACTGTCATCTTTATTGGGATAAAGGCTGCATTCATAAGCTCTGCTTGTTTTAATAGGTTTATTGTACAGTTGTAGACATGTGCTATTGGGCTGGGATGGATATGCTTTGAATATTTTTATAATTGTGGATAGTATAAAAGTCATTTTCTGTTAGATTGCACAAATCCATTACATTAGGAGAAGGATACATTATTGTAACAGGATTAATGTGCAACACATAAACATAATCAGTAATATTCTGTTTGATAAATTATCTCATTTTAATCGGAATGTAAAGAGATTTCGGGATAGTTTCTCCTTTGATTTGCATAATTGTATTACAGACAGGCAAATTGCATTATATTCTTCATTAACAATAGATGGCTTGTATAACTATTGTATTTTTGAAGGCACTGCTTTTAGATTCATCCTGCAATTTGTCATTTTCTGACATTGCTGGAGAGCTTAGTTGTGAGAGAATGGAACCTAAAAAGATTACTTGATTTTCGCTGAGTCCAGTAATATCTTGGCATCCGATTGCGCTGTGGTTATGCTATTGTTTGTTTTAACAAATTGCAACCCAGTGGTAAAGAACTTCTTTTAAAAATCTTCTAATTCGAGGACAATTCAGCCCTTATAGATTTTCACAGTGAAATGTCAGCTCTTCTAACGAACTCCACGTATAAAAATGTGAATTAAAATTAAATTAGAACCATACAATTGATTTTATGTTTTCACTATAGCAAATGCATTCCCTGAGGGAAGTTTCCAGCCCAGACAAAAGCTAACAAGTGCCTGATGCTCCGATTGTCTTCGGGGACTCCAGGTGTTTACAGTCACTCAGTGGTGATTATCACAGCTCCTTTTCCAACGCTCAGCTAATGACAGCTGTCAGCAGCCCTTAAAAAGCACAGCGCAGCACATGCAGCCCTGCAGAGGGAATGAAACCTAGGCTTTGGGAGCCTGAAAGAGATGTCCTTTCTCAGAGACCCTCTCAGGCTGGGGCCCTGCCTCCCAGTGTCCCCACAGCCAAGCCTCACACCTGGCTCAGGGCTGCCCCTCAGCAGAAGCAATATGAAGGTGTTGAATAATCCCTTAATGACCCCCATTTGCTTACCTGTGCTTAGCACCCAACAATTTCCAAAGCACTGTGATCTTTACTTCATTTGCATCTCACAGCAGCCTCCCTGACAAGGTAGAACCAAATAATGCCCATTTAAGAAATTAGGGTTGCCTGGGGAGGAGTGGGGTACGGGGAGGGACAATGGCAGATATTACAAAGACTGCTTCCTTCTTGCTCCCCTGGGAGCTGTGGTCTGCCCTCAGGGCCCCTCCCGCTTCACTCCCACTTCTCCCACCCCCACCTGCTTTTGACCGTACTGCTGGCTGGTGTCCTCCTCCCCAGCCCTCAGGTCCTCCTCTCACTCCTCCCTCACCTCCCTGCAAGCTGCACCTTCAGAGGGGATCCCACACCTAGTTGTTCAGATCTTTGAAACTACATTTTTATTTACATGTTTATTTTTGCTCGTAGGGCTTTTGTTCCTCTACATACACATACTAACAAGATGGATAGATCCAGGGTGAGTTCAAGAGACAGATACCCACTGTTCTGGGAACCATTCAGTCCCACCAGCTCCCCAATTCTGAGGCTCCTGCCTCAGATTCCTCCATCCCCTGTGGTGGGCTCTAACCCAAAACCCTGCAGTCTCCCTGAAATCTAGCTTCCGGGTGTGTCCTCACCCCTCCTCTCTGACATGTGTGGACGATCCGAGTTATTTCCAGGGGGCTCCTAATCCCTGTGCAATTAATTCAGCAGACAGAATCATGCTGGAGGGAGAAGATGTGTCAGTCCACAAGCCCCGTGTTGCATATTTGCTTCAACTCTGGCCTTGGCTTCCTCTAGCCTCACAGTCAGATATTCATAATCTCTGCCTGTGAGCTTTTCAATGGAATCATTCCCCAAAACCTGCAGATCTGAGCTCTCAGCGGCATGCAGGCTGAGTTCTCTGCAGGGAGTCAGGCATTAGCGGCCTACATGGGGAACCCGGAGGCATGCCCTAGAGGGAGAGCGCCAAGGAGGCACAGGCACACCAGGAAGGAGGAGAGAAGGAGAGAGAGAGGTGGCGCCAAATCCTGACCAGTCACATGGGAGGAGAGCTGGAGGCAGAAGTGAAAAGATGCTCTTGTGAGCAGCAAGGCCACAGGAGGGCTGGATGGGGCCCAGGGTGGTCCAGAGGAGGGCACACGGGAGCATTCTCTCCATGGGCCATGGGAACTGAATATTGGGAACCGGAGGGAATTCAGAAGACTCTGGCTTCTCGAGGACTTCACAGCTTGGGAGCCCCAGGAAGTAACAGCATCCTAGGTGAAGGTCAGTGTTCCCAGGAGGGCCCCAATGTCAGTGCCACAGGCAGGATTTCATCCTGAAGGGGCTACGCAGGCACTGGACCCCTGTGAAAATGACCAGAGACTCATTCATGAACACATATGTGTGCTGGATGTGCCCAGAAACATGGAGAGGGGAGCTGGGAGGCTGCCTTCTACAGGTAGAAGCATGGGGTAGAGCTCAGACCACTGTCAACAATGCAAGAGCTCGAAGGCTAATCATTGGAGGCCTGGGGAAAGGGACACCTCCATCACTGATCCCCTTATTGAATTAGAAATTGCATGTATATAGATAAATTGGGGCTATCTAGCCCTCCAAAGTAGGAAGCTTCAGAAACCCTTTCTAGCAGGTTCTTCTCAAAAAACAACCTCACCACTGGTGGACTAAAACTAAACCTGAAGCCATGAGCTCTCCCAATACCCATCAAACTTGCAGACGAGGATGGAATCTTTGGCATGTCCATTTTCTTTGCCCAATAATTAAGTGTGCCTTAGAAGCCCGCCCTCAGTGGCTCAGGAGCAGACAGAGAGAACAACTACCTCACAAAACCATTAGAGATGGTATGGAGGCCCTCGAGTACTTAAGTGTGTGGTGATAGCACCTTAAATGTAGGGGCGTCTCCTGCTGGCTAAGCTCTCTGCACTGGCCCCTTGCACAGATGTGCAAACACAGGTATGGACAGGTCAGGAGACTTTGGGCTCCCGGCAGTCTGGCTCCAGAGACTATGGCCTCTGCCCCTCCCCTCAAATGCTCAGCCCGTGCTGATTGGGAGAGAGATTGGGGAGCTAGAGCAGCCGAGGAAGGCTTGGGCTGGGCAGCATAAAGGCACAATATAGGAAAGAGGGTCAATAAGCACAAAGGTCCAGAGGGAGGGAATGGACCTGTGCCCCTTAGTGACCCTCTCACAAGCACACGAGTTTGAGGGCTGAAGCCTGTCTGTCCCACTTTATTTTTCTGAGGTGACACAGCAAAACGATGAGGAAATCCTGACTCCTGGCGCAAGTTGGCATATGCCCCAATTCAGACACTTCCCACCCTGTCTGATTATTCAGCTAGAACCTACTGAGGACTCATAGGAAACCAAGGATCGGAGAGTCCATATCCAGATGTGCAGATGTCACCCACCTGTCTCATTTCAGAGGTCCCGAGTGACTGGTGCTCGCACATCACTCTCTCCTGTTTCCTTTGCTCCAGCTACTGTCTCCCCACAGGCTGTCCACCTGGAAAATGCCTCAGCCATTGAGAGCCCACTCAGGGCCCTGCTGATGTGGCTCAGTGGTTAAGCGCCAACCTATGAACTAGGAGGTCACCGTTCAATTCCATGTCAGGGCACATGCCCAGGTTTCGGGCTCGATCCCCAGTAGGGGAAATGCAGGAGGCAGCCAATCCATGATTCTCTCTCATCACTGATGTTTCTAGCTCTCTCACCTTCTCTCTTCCTCTCTGAAATCAATTTAAAAAATTTTTTAAATAAAGAATCAACTCAGGGGATTCACTGTTCTGTGATCCTTCCCTCACCTGTCACCAAAGGCAGTGGTCCCTCTCTGTCCCTCGTGGGCCTCTCTGGTGGCATTTGCCACTCTATGCTCACATCCCAGTTACTCTTCACTGGCCACCGCTCATGCCCCCTCTGTCTCTTCGGGCCTGCCACGGGCCTGATACAGAGCAGCTGATGGCACATGTGCCAATCGAAGGAGCGAAGTAACGCATGCGGCCTGCATCTCACTCCTGCGGCTTGCACACCACGTCATGGCACCGGCTGGGTGAGCCCAGAAATGAGAACAGTCTCCAGATGTGGAAAGTCAAGGAAACAGGTTCTACCTAGAGCCTCAGAGGGGGCGCAACCCTGCCGACTGGCACCTCCATCCTGGCCCACGGAGACACATTGCAGACTTCCAGTCTCTGGTATTGCAAGAGAGTAAGTGTGTGCTGTGTTAAGTCACTAAGTTTGTGGGAATTTGTTGCAGCAGCAATAGGAAGCCAATGCAATATTTTAAAATACTGCACCCCACACAGTCAGTTCTGGGCTGTTCCATGCTGTGCTCACGCCTACATCGCACCCGAAAACCCCAAGAGCTGCATTCTGTCTTCTTTCTTGTACTCACAGGCACTCATGGCCACTTCTGGGTCACCTGTGGTACATGTGCGTACAGCCCTATGTCCCTGCAGAACAAGCAAGTTCTGAAAGGCTGGTTTTCCGGAGCCCACACAGGAGCTGACGCGCCTCCTCCAGGCCTGCGGTGCAGCCCAAGTACAAGCGGCTGATGAGAAGCGGCTGGCGGCTGCTCCGCCAGCAGGAATGCACACCTCACAGTGTGTGGCTGAGGCTGTCCGGGCGACCTGGGAGTGCAGCTGGCGACCACAGGCATTTCTGCGGGGAATGTGAACTGGGGTCCACAGCCAATGAAAAGGGAAGAGGTTATCTTATATCAGCACCAGCCCTATACAGCACCCAAGTAGGAGAGGTTGTGTGAAGCCCGGTATTTCCAGGTCTCTCATCTTTCAACCTCTTGTGGTGCCTGAAATGTCACTGTTCATTCATTCATGCAACAAGGAGATATCTGGCACCTTCTGGGCATCAGACTAGGAATTAGGGATAATAGGAAAATAAATTGAAGTCTACTAGAAGTCCAGAGGCTAGAAGGGGAGATACATATGTAAACAAAAAATGCTAATACACACATTGCATTCACACAAATATACACACACACAGACAATGGGCTAAGTGTTTTAGGTGGACAGTACAGGTGACGATGAAGCACAAAGTGAGGGGACCTGATTCTGCACAGAGCAGAGGACATTTAAGTCAGATCTGAAAAGATGAATATGCTTTCGACGTGAAGGACAAAGATGCCTATTCAAGGAGGGGGAAGCGCATGTGCAGGGGGGTGAGAGGGCATGGCGTGTTCCATGTGGCTCAGGAGTGAGGAGGCCTGAGAGAAAGGATGGAACCCAATGTTAAAGGTTCAAGTCCCAGCTTTGCTGCTTTCTAATGGTATAACATCTTAATCGCTCTGTGCCTCGGTTTCCTTGTCTACTAAATGAACATACAATTATCTCCATCACATGCTGTTGTGAGACTAATATGAGTTAACACATGTAAAGGGCTTGCTGAGCACAGTGTCTGGTGAGTAGAATGTGGTCATTAGACATTGGCTATTCTTCTACTAAAGCAGATACTCTCCTGGAGTCCTTATAAAGAGCATCTCATTCATCTTCATTTTGACTGTGGGAAGTTGGCATCACTTTTCTTACTTTGATACGTGAGGGAATTAAAACTAAGATCAAGGGACTTGCCCAAGGTCACATAGATAGTGCATGGAAAACTAGGCCTAGAAAATATGTCTCTGGTTCAAACATGACTTGATATGTGTGTTCACATGTGCTCACACCCATTATGCTCCACAGAACTTTATCTGATGTGTAGGCACGGTAGGGGTAAAGGGGATTTCTAAGTAGGAAAGCAAAAGACCAGATTTGGATTTTAGAAAAAACACCCTAAAATGCAACCAGATAACAAAGATGAAAACATTCAAATCCACCATAATCAAAGAAACAAGATGCTATTTTTAAAAATAAATATGCCCACTGAATTTCATAAATGGCTGTGGATAAGTGAATCAGTTTGACCCTTTCACAAAACAATTTTGTGTTATGCTCCAAAAAATGTTAAAATACCTGGATGTTTTACACCTATCATGCTACTGCTAAGACTTAAAATAAAATCCTAAATTTGGGAAAGCTTTATGTATTAAATTATTTATAATAGTAAAACTAAGAGTAATAATAGTAACAAACATAGTTAAGTAACAACATCCATAGCACAGATGCTTTTGAAATCATCTTAAATAAAAAATAATCATGAATGAAAATAGTGGTTAATGCAATGCCATCTGAACCATATAAAAATATGAGCAAGAACAAGGTCAGAAGAAAATACATAAAAGCATGAAAAGTGTTAGCCATTGTTGAGTAATTGGATTTTTTCTTCTTCCTACTCTTCAGTGTTTTTCAAATATTCCATGTCATACATATATTACCTTTATCGTTAGAATTAATAACTGTAAATCAAAATTAAGAAAACTTTCATAACAGATGTTTACTCATTTGGGTGAAGAGAATAATTTCCAAAGATTTCATAATACAATCATATGCAGCAGCCCAGTGTGCAGAACAGATCAGAGGAAAGCCATTTGGGGCCAGGTGGGTATAGGGGCCGGCACCTGAGCCCAGCCACCTCTGCAGAAGCCAGAGGCATCCAAGGCATCCAAGGCATCATGGACAAGCCCGGAGAAGGCAGCCCGTGTTGCCGCCAGGAAGGCACAGGTGTCTGCTTCTGTCCCTGGGGTCTTTGGCTAAGTGAGTAGTTTCCGCTGCGTGGGCATACGGGTGGACAGACCAGGGCGGGATTCAGATGCCATGGAGCTCCAGCGCTTCCTCAGCACACAAGGCAGCTCCTGAGATCTTGAGAAATCACCCTGCCAGCCCCTCCCCGCACTGCTGGACACCCTGGAGGCAGAGGCTGAACACACCTCTACGGATCCTAAAGTCACTGGCTGCCACCTGTGGGGACCAGGGATCTAACAGCGTGCTCCCGAGCTCCCGCACCCAACCCTGGCCAAGTCCCAGCTTGGCTGCCAGGAGCTTCTATAACACCCCCAGATTCACATCAGTGGGGCTTTGAAATACCTTCATTTTATCCAAATAGCTGTTGTCTTCTTTTCTCCTCTATTCCCTGATCAGTTGACTCCTACCCCATCCCTCTCTCTAAATGGGAGAGAAATATTTTTACTACAGGGCACTGCTTAACTAAGGGACAAAAGAAGCTGGCCTGGTGCTTCTGTAACCACTGCTCCCCTCACATATAACAGAAAGACTAATTCGGAAGAGAATCCGTCCAGATAACAGTTTTCCTTCAGCGTTAGCACTCCATAGCAAGCCACACATGAGGCATGCTCAGCCTTGTGGATTTTCTGTCAGTTCTGGGAGTTACACATTTTAACCCAACTAAATATATTTGGCTCAGTATCAAATAAAAAAAAATCATTTTAAGCTGTTCCTTTTTTCTTTCTTTTTTCTTTTTCAGAATAAATGAACTTCACACACAGAAAAAGGGTACCAGCTCAGTGCAAAACTCCCAATTCCCTACACTTCAGGTGAATTTAATGTTAGGGGCCTCAAGTAATTAAATATAAAGGGAGGTATTAACGTTGAGAGAAGTTGACTGCTCACATATTTGGCCTTTGGTCAGATTGGGCGTTACAGAGGCCTGCAGGCGACACAAGGGACAGGCCTGAGCCCCCCCATATGGGTCTGCTTTGCTCCTACCCAGCCCTAAAGCCAGTCCGTCTTTTCCTGCCAAGGCTTCCAGTGGCTCGCTGGCACCAATGGGCTCAGGGCAAATGCACACCCAGGACCAGAGAAACAGGTCAAAGTCACATCTTTCTTGGGGAGCCCAGTTAAGGGAAACTATTTGTAGGACTGGTGGCGAATTTTCTCCCTCTTACACCTACAGCTGCCTTCTTACTGAGTCTAAACACCCGCCCTCCATCCTGACACTCCTTCCCGAAAAAGCCTTCGGGGATTTCCCACTACTTGGAAGCTCAGTCTAGACTTCTCAGCTTGGTATGTGAGTCTCTAGTTGATAATAAACCTTAAAAGTATAATAAAAACCGCTGGCACTTGCTGAGACATTGCCCATGTGCCAGGCACTTTATGAATATTATCTCATGTAACATTATTGTCTGCACTGCAACCTCGGGAAGGAGGTTTTAAGATCTCTATTTTACAGAGGGAACAACAACCCTAACGTGGGAAGTAGCCTGACCTCGAGAGAGTGCTGGGGTCAGGGTTCAAACCCAGGCTGCTCCGATTCCAGAATCTTCCCTCTTAACCTCCTGGCCATTGAGTGGGAGCTTATCAAGGGGCAGCTCAGACAAGGGGAGGCAGGGGGAGGGGGCTGGGAGTCGGGACCTGCCTTTCTTTTCCATCAGTCCCACGCAAGAACCATGCAAGGGCGACACAGTCTTTCATTTCATCATGCAATGAGCATAATTAGGAAACAATGAGGAGTGACAACTATAATGAACCTCTTTTCTTCCTAATTAAAATTTAACGACTGTATTTCTGCCATTATTGCCCAGAGTAGCAGTGTAGGCTGCGTGTTAACAAGGCCAACTCTAAATCCTGGCAGCCTGCCTTCACCGATGGCTCAGCACAGTCCTGCCTGGGCCTGCCAAGCACGGACCCTTCTAGGTGGCTGCCACTTCGCTCATGGCCCGGCGGCTCTGGGCAAAATACATTAGACAAGCAGGATGGGCTCAAATTGAGGAGAGTTTCCTGTCATAAACAACTGGTAAGTACTGTAATTCCCCAAACGCAGTGGGGAGAGGACAGGCTTTGGTGACAGACTCGGCCCCCTGCTTGCTGTGTGATCTCGGGCGAGCGCATTAGCCTCTCTGAGTCGGTTCCTTCATCTGTGAGAGAAGGAACTGCCTCCGGGCCCTGCTGGGAGAGCACATGCTGTGAGAGGCACAGGGTGCCAGACTCCCACGGTGGCAGCTGTCACTGTGGCTGCCCCAATCCTCCAGAAGGAGGTCTTTCCATTCTAACTGTTCTCAGGATGTAAAACCTACTTCCCATCAGACAGTCCCCCAAACCCCATTGTCCGCCTCCCACGGACTTGATACAATTCACTGCGACTTGATACAATTCACTGCGCGGATGCCCCTGCACTAGGCTTTGGGGTGGGAAGGGAGGGCCTGGGTCATCTCTTCTGCTGGTACACAGTGAGGCAGTGGTGGTGGAGGGGACAGGTACGGTGCAGCTCCCTGGTGATGGAGGCTCCTTTGGCAGGCAGTCCTGCAGGGCGATGCTGGGAGCTCCTCCAGGAAGGCCGCCTGAGTCTGTTCCTTCAGTCCGCTTGGTGGCTCTGCACATTTTCTCCACCCTTCAACATATCTCTCCCTGCTCGAACTGGCCAGAGGGGACCGTGTTACCTGCAACTTAGAGCCCTAACCCATAGAGGGGGGTGCCATGACGACACCATCACCCCCTTGGGGGGGAAGTGGAGGAAGCGATGCAAGAACACTGAGAGGCTGGAGGGTGAGGACCCAGATCAGGAAATCCATCGGCTACTTCTAAGGGGTCTACAACCTACATACATGTCTCCTGGATCCTCCCTCTGCTCTCCACTCGCACCTTAGCCATGTATGACCCGTGGTCTCCCACCAAGACAACCACAACGTCCCCCACTGACCCGCCTGCCTCCAGGGCCACACCCTCCCCGGCAGCCAGAGCATCTTCCAAGCGGCAGTCATCTCATGTTGCTGCCGAGGCGCTTTCTGTAGCTTCCTTTGTCTTTGCGCAGAGTTTCTTATGGCCTACAGAACCCTGAGCCTGCCCCCGGCCCTGGTCCCTCTGGCACAGGGCACTTGACCACGCTTAACTTCTCTCACCTTCCCTTGCTCACGACCTTTGAAGATGCTCAGCCAGTCCCGCTGCCTTCCCACTCCCCACCTTCTTCCACCGGGTTCACTGCTGGTGGGTCTGCTCTGGCACTCGGCCTCCTCCCTCGTGGCCCGCAGTGCTCCGGATGGGAAGTGCTCGTTACCTCTGTCCACTCAAGGTCTGTGCTCCCCTCCATCCTGTGTGTTGTTTCCGCACCTCGTGTTCCCACAAGTAAGGAGAGTCACACTTCCGAGCTGAATCAGTCCAGGTGGGGATGGGCATTCTCCGCTCGCACTGTCTCCATCCACCAGAGGAAGGGACTCACGGTCCTCGGCACAGCAAGGCCACAGGGAGGAGCGTGGGCCCCTGAGTGTTGATGGTGAAGGCCGCCTGCCAAGTATTCACATTGAACTGATAGAAACGAAGCAAAGAATAAGCTTCTATTATACTAAAACACTGAGGCTTCCGGTAGCCAACTGAACCTAACCAACGCAGCCCCGCTGGAGTACCGGGGAGAACACTGGGTCTGTCCTGCTCACTCCACGCCCCCACACTTAGCACACTTCCTGCAGCAATGAACAGTTGTTGCATGAATGGCAGACAGAACCTGACAGGCCAAGGAAACAGATAGTGGTTGAGGGGTGCAGGTGTGGGAGGAGTCAAACCAATGCAAATACCCAGAGAACTGAAGACCAGCTGTACCTGAGAGGGGGCGGGGGGCATACCCTTTACTGGCACCCACTAAGTATTCTGAGAAGACAAGACCTTCTGGTACCTGGAAATGTAGGGCTAGAGAGGGGACGATTTTCTCTCTTTTTTTTTTTTCTTCTGTAAACATGAGCCATGCATCCAAGCAGAGTTCCTGGCATGGTCCTCCCGAGAGAGGGAAACAGTGTGCATATTTTTCTCTCCATCATAAATACCTGAGTGACTTGATGGCTCAATTGAAAGCACTGAGGTGTGTGGACAATTTCCTCTTTCAATGTCTGTGTATACATATGCTTGTGTGTATATTTATAGTATGCGTATGTATGTGTAAAATGAAGCTTGGCTCAGTAAAACTAAACTCATCTCAAATATACAATGTGGGCACATTTCCTGGAAGGAAAAAAATCCTCCTCAGGGTTATAAAATTTTATAGCTGGAAGAGACCTTAGAAACTATCCAATTTAAACCCCTCATTTTACGGTTGGGGAAACTGAGGCCAGAACAATCAAGAAACTTGTTCCAGGTCCAATAGTGTCTTATTACAGAGCTGGGCTGGTCTCCAGATCCTCACTCCAGTGGCCTTAAGGCGTTTTCAGTGTTTAGGATTTTATTTGTAAGTCAAGGAAGATTAAAATGTGAGGCTAGTATTCATTTGCCCACTGGCCAATGCATTAAACTTTCAGGGATGCCTTGCACGTGATGTCAGGACCTGGCCACATAAGGGTTTGTCCCTATAGGTCAGCAGGCTGTCCAGCAGCAAAAGCAGCCTCCTAGCCTGACCTTGGGCCCACTTCCCAAGCTCCTTTGCTTTAGGTCCCTTCCCCAAGTGCATCTAAATGTAGCTGAACCCCACTGGAAATCCACATGTCAAATGATTCTGGCTACTATTTCATAAGCACTGGAATGGGTGTGTTCCAGAGACTGCACTAAACTCTTCACCTAAACTAGTCCACATATTTCCTAACCACAACTGCGAAGCATGTTTTGTTCTGTTTTACAGGTGAGAAGAGTAAGCTTAGAGAGGCTAAGTAACTTCCACGAGTGACAGAGGAGGGATTTGAATTCAGGCCTTCCAGCTTCCAAGGCCCTTGCCACAGCGACACTGCTCCTCCCACAGAAGAACTGAGAACAAAGTGAGACTTCAAGGATAGACACAAGAGTCGCCCAGGAGATGCTGGGACCGGAAGATGTTGTCTTTGGTGAGATTTCCTACTCAGTGCTGCTGACACAGCAGACACTGGCGTCTGCACTCCCTCCCAGGTAGTGGGTGGGCTCTGAAAGCTGGCTCTCCTTCCTTGCAAACCTGGTGGGACTTTATACTGTTTACCAACCCACCCAGCCCAGGCTACCACAAAGCCCATGTTCCTGTGTGAAATGCTGAGACTGGAAATTTTTACACGAAGTGTATACTCAGCAATTCCCCAGCCCTGGAAACCATCTGTACCTCTGTACCTGCCACCCAGGCTCCTTCACACTACCTGGAAACAGGCTGGACTCATTGTAATTTCATACAGCAGAGTGCATAGCACCAGCTTGGGAGATAATATCCAATGTTGTCCGGAAAAAGAATTTCTGAAATATCTGTAGGCAGAGGTGTGTTTCCACCATGAGTTTGGGCTCTCTGCAGAAGAGTGCTTTGTCTTCCCCAGCACCATAGTCTAGTCCTGAAGGCTGTCCTTGGCCAATGTTCCTTCTCTTGTGGACTCCCCATATACCTGATACCTTAGTGTAAAGTCAACATCCTCATCCAATCGTCTGCACTCCCAGCTGACCCAACTTTTCTGGTTTCCCAGATTTTTGATAAGTGATGTTTGCATCTGCCAGAACTTGGATTTTTGGCAGGCTTCCAAATAGCTTTCAGAGATCACTAGGTTGCAAAAATATCATTTGGCCTGTAAAATGCTCATACAACTTGTTATGTTTCCCAGAGTCCTCTCCACCACCCCTCCTCCATCCTCTAGTCACCCGTGCCTCCCTCACTATATTCAGTGATACCCAGCATCAACCTGAAGAATGAAACGTTTTTTGCATGACTATACAGAGTTCACACACACACACACACACACACACACACACACACACACACTGATTTCCAGACAGACATAGACCACATTCATTTCCCGGAAGGTGGATGTCTGACTGTCACCTTACCCTCATTTCATTTTTCAGCAGGGAAGAGACTGTAGGAGGACAGGATGTTTTTAGCCACAGTCAAGTTCTTGTGGGTATCGTAGTTGTGTGTTTCACTGTGAGAACGTGTGTTGGGATCCTCAGAAGGTTGTTTGGAAGAATGAATGAAGGACCAGGTGGAAAGCAGCCTACGTGTGTGTCGGGTAGAGATGAGCTCCTGCAGCCAGGTCACTCCTGCATCGCAAGCGGGCTCTGGCCCTGTTGACTTATCCAGAGGGGCACATACGCAGGGGAGCAAACATGCTCTCCCCATGCCCCGTGCTTTCCCCATGCTTTCTTCACCATCAAGGCTTTAAGAAAGGCAGCCCCACAAGAGCAGTGTAAAACACTTAAGCAATTCTCCTAGGGAGTAATAAATGGCCAGCTACCGCTGGTTTTTAATGTGGACTGCAGTCTCCTAGCCGCCCATGAGGACAGAGGGCACAGTGTATGGTCACCCAAACCTTCTTGACCACTGCACTGCCTATGAATGCAGTCACAGGAGAGTGTGAGGGAAGGTAGATTATGCATGTCAAAGAAAAAATTAAAAACCAGACACCCCCTCACATTGTAAATGTCATATTATGTTGGCACCTAATCAACACTTTGAAGCATTAGCATTGTTTTAATCATTCTCCTATTGGAGAACAAATGTTGCATGTATAATTACACTGCTGCATTGTACTGTACAAATAACCATGTAATGACATCGTTGGAATTTCTTGGTTCTTCATGGTAATGCCAAGTATAATTACCATGTAATCTGCCGAGAGCAAACAAGGTTGTAATTATTCCGTAATTCAATCTAATTATGGGGCAACTGGATTGTTATTTGTGTTCAAGAGGAAAATACATACACAAGGAGAAGAAAAAGAAATTCTCCCCAACTGTGGGTGTAACAAGTCAGGGGGTTTGGAGATAGCCCTTCGTAATGCTGCCATCTGCTGAGATGATGAGATGCATGCTCATTGGTCAGTCAAGATGTGGGGCCCATCATCTTCAATGCTGATTATGGACCGGCCGGTGGACTGACTACAAGGGCAAGTCAGAAGAGGGAGTAGAGGAGAGATGTTAGCAGAGCCCCTGAGGGTGAAGAGAGACCAGCTCTCACAAAACATTGTATCCACCAGCCTCTCCTATACTTCTGGCAGAGACCTGGGACGGCAACCTACAGATTTCTGTGAATACAGGTGGGGCAAAAGTAGGTTTGCAGTTATGAGTACGCAAAACAGAGTGTTTTCTTGTATTAGCATTTATTAATTAATTTTCTATATGAATAAATATAAACCTATATTTGTCCCACCCTATATGTTCCCACAGGATTCAGACCAATGACTCAACCGTGTACTGTTGCTCTTACTATGGGCCTTTTATGGTGGATGAAAGGCTGGCTGTGGGCCTTCCAGAGGAGTCTTCCAGAGAAGACAGAGAAGAAGGGATGCACAGACATGGCAGCAGGCATTGGCGAGGGTGAGTGTTGCTCTGCGCGTGGCTTGGAGAGGGCCAGATCAGCTTTGTAGGGCTGCTGTAACCAAGCACCACAGTCTGGGTGGCTTAGGAAAGCAGAAATGTATTGTCACACCAGTTGGAAGCTAGAGTCCAAAACCAAGGTGTCAGCAGAGCCACACTCCCCCAAAGGCTCCAGGGAAGAATCCTTCCTTGTCTCCTATCTTCTGGTGGTGGCTGGCACTCTGGTGTCCTTGGCTTGCAGCTGTGTCACTCCAATCTCTGCCTGTCTTCATTTGTCATTCTCTCTCTTTGTCTCTGTATCTTCACATGGCATTCTTTTTATAAAGACATCATTCATTGTATTCCGGACCTACCCTACTCCAGTATCACTACATCTTAACGAATTATTTCCAAATAAGGTCACATTTTCAGTTACTGGAAGTTAGAACTTCAACTGCTTTTTTTGAGAGGACACAATTCAACCCATATCAGGGACCTTTTATTTATACACTAGAGGCCCAATGCATGAAATTCGTGCAAGGGCCTTGGCCCTGTACCCCACCTGCTGCCGTGGCAGCAGGCCTCTGCCACCTCTGCCTCAGCCCCTGCCCGCTGCAGCTTTGTCCAGAAGGAAGGATGTCCGGAAGGATGTCCAGTCTAATTAGCATATTATGCTTCTATTATTATTGATATACTTGGCACACATTTATTTATTACCTACTATGTGCCTGGCGTATGACAATTGCTCAGCTTTTCTTTTTTATTGATTTTAGAGAGGGAGGAAGAGAGAGGCAGACAGAGACAGAGAGAGAGAAGAGAAGAGAAGAGAAGAGAAGAGAAGAGAAGAGAAGAGAAGAGAAGAGAAGAGAAGAGAAGAGAAGAGGAGGGGAGGGGAGGGGAGGGGAGGGGAGGGGAGGGGAGGGGAGGGGAGGGGAGGGGAGGGGAGGGGAGAGGAGAGGAGAGGAGAGGAGAGGAGAGGAGAGGAGAGGAGAGGAGAGGAGAGGAGAGGAGAGGAGAGGAGAGGAGAGGAGAGAAACATTGAACAGTTGCCTCTGGTACCTGCCCCAACCAGGATGAAGACAGGACCAAACATGCAACCTAGGTATGTGCCCTTCTGGTGCATGGGACAATGCTTAACCAACTGAGCCACACTGGCCAGGGCAGCTTTTCATTTCTTAACTGGGCATTTATTATATACTAGAGACCCGGTGCACGAATTCATGCACCAGTGGGGTCCCTCGGCCTGGCCTGTGGGATCAGGCCAAAATTGGCTCTCTGACATCCCCTGAGGGGTTCCGGATTGCAAGTGGTCAGAGGCCAGGCCGAGGGACCCCACTGATGCACAATTGGGGCCGGGGAGGGATATGGGAGGTTGGCCAGCAGGGGAGGGACCACGGGAGGGCTCCAGGGCATGTCTGGCCTGTCTCACTCAGTCCCAATCAGCCAGACCCCAGCAGCAAGCTAACCTACTGGTTGGAATATCTGACCCCTGGTGGTCAGTGCATGTCATAGCGAGCAGTTGAGCAGCCTTAGCATATCATTAGCATATTACATTTTGATTAGTTGAACATACAACTGGATGGCCAGACACTTAGCATATTAGGCTTTTCTTATATAGGATACCACATGCATCATTTCACTTAAGTTTCTCACAATTTTATGAAGTTGGTGCTATTATTACCTTCATATTACATATGAGGAAACTGATGCTAGAATAGGTCAGTTGACTCGAGGTTGAGCTGAGTCCAGGCAGTCAGACCCCAGGACGTGTACTCTGAGCCCATGTACAGCCTTGCTAAGCCTAACATGGGACTGGGCATATAGAGACAGCAGCCAGGGGACCTGAAGGGAGCCCTGACCAAGGCTGGGCCAGGGGCTCAGGAGGACACATTGCACTGTGGACAAAGAGGTTTCTGAAGTTGAGCATCTAGGAAGGGAGTTGAAATAGGAAGATGGAAAGTGTGGGTAAGTATTAGGATGGAGGGACAAGGATAGGCGTAATTTCTTCATGAGAGAGCTCACCAGGTCCCATCAAATGCTTCTAGCACCATCCTAAGGTTGCTCTTAGTAGTGGTGGTTGTCTGCATCTTGCCAGGCACCTTTAAGGGGTTCACCACTTCCTTGTTTCTCCACAGATGAAGTGCCCAGCTGTGGTCCCGTCCTTATGGCACCCACGGAGGGGAAGGTCCACCATCCCATCCTTTCTGAGTCCAAGGCCTGCCTGTGAGCCATATGGCCCCCTAGCCCTGGGAACTCGTTTCCTTTCTCAAGGTACTGAAAGCTTTCAGAGGAAGTTACAGTTACAGAGTCTTAAAACAGATTGTAAATTCTTTATTTGGGGACTAATCTTGTCAGGCTGGTCGACCCTAGTGTTGACTGCTTTTCTAACTTGACATCAGTTAATCCCCACTGCTCAGAAGTTAATCCCTTTGAGAACAAGATGAAAAGTGGTTTTGAGAGGCAATATTTAAAGACCTACAAACAATAACATGCCTTTGCCTCTGCTTCTGCAATTTCTATTTCTGGAAAGGGTTCAAAAACCTGTTTGTGTGAATGAATGTGAAGAACTTTTTATGGCTGATCTTGCGAGATGATACTTTTGATGAATAATGTAGAAGTGTTTATATTTTAAGGCAGAAGGCACATGGCGTAAGCATGTGTGTTTATCAAATGCAGCACAGGCGAAGGGCAGACTACAGCTAGCATGGGGATTTCAAAGGCTACGGAAATGCTGGAAAAGATTCTTTAATTGTGAAATGTCAGGGAGAAAGGGTCAAAAGGAGCCTTCAATGGGGGCCCTCAGGGTAAATCAATCTATATTATCAGCTATTATTATATTCTAGGCAATTGAATCATTGGAACTGTACTGTGAGATATGACAAAAAATATATTCCCTCATCCTCTTCACATCACAACAATCCATCATGGTATCACTGGCTTTAGTTTACAGAAAAGGAAACTGAGAGTCCAAGAGATTAGGTAATTACTGAAAGTCACATAGTTATTAAGCAGTAGAGGCTAAGATGTAAACCCATGTGTGATTCCCAAGGACAGCGTCTCCCACCTCCCTTTTGAAGCCACATACCTATAGAGCAGAGACAAATACTACACATTTCACAGCTGGAACGACTGTCTTGCATTTGGTTGCCAGGTGGTCTGTTTTTATTTCATCAGTCAGAGTTCAGGCCAGAACCCTCTGCTTCCAGGAAGCCTCCTGGACTAGATAAAACAACAGACTCATAGAATTGAAAATATTAAAACGCATACGACTCTCACAGATCATCTTGTTCATGATTTTCAACTATTTTTTGAAGAGTCCTTGAGGTTCTACTTAGGAGCCACTGGGAGAGGTGACTCTGAATGAGTGAAGAGGTGCCCCGGAGTCAGGGATTAGAACCCCACACGATGCTACAGCACTTCACAGGTACTTGTTACCTATCTACACTTCACACATTAGGCTTCTCACATAAAACTTGACTTGAAAATGGACTCTATAGCTAGGATAAAAGCAATCATAATGAATATACGTTAAAGTTTGAAATATACCATTATTGTTCAATGTTTTCTTTTTATGGATAGAAAAGCAGGAACACAGAGTGGGTAACCTCCTTATTCAAAGTCACAGAGTTAGGTAGTAGCAGAACTAAAACTGGAACCCAGGTTTCTGAGTTCCAAACCAATATTCTTGTTAATTATCCATTTTTCTTCCTGGCTCTCAGATCCAACCAGAACAGGACTCATCTCTTATGAATCTTTATATTCTCCACACCTAGCAGGATGTCAGGCACATAACAGATCCTCAACAAATGTTTAGAGAATGAGCAAGCAACTCTGACAACCAGTTTTTAAGTCTCTGCTTAAATAATGTCAGTGACAATGAACTTATTATTGTGAAACACCCATGCTCTCCTAGGGCAGCTCCAGGTATTATGTTGAACCAAAATTTATCCACCAACATAGTTACCACTAGTCGAGCCTTGTCTATCCTTTTGGATTTAAGCTGAATTCATTTCCACTGAAAAACTTGGCATACATTTTCACAGAGATATGAGGGAACTTCCACACTGAATCCTCTCTCTCTCTCTCTCTCTCTCTCTCTCTCTCTCTCTCTCTCTCACACACACACACACACACACACACACAGAAGAGATGTGTGTGCATGTGAGTACCCTATATATTCCTTATTTGTTCTTCTTTATCATTCTTAGTAGAGACATTAACGTGGTGGTTAAGTACTCTGGCTCTAGATTCAGACTATCTGGATTTAAATCCCACCTGTATCACACCCATGTGCACATGTGGACACACACACGGTTCTTATTTTTTCCCCTGTGAGTTCTGTAATTTATTCATCCCAAGAACCTGTTTTGCACAGTGATCCTATTTAACCCCTCATTCAGGAACATCTCAGTAAGTCCTAAGGGAGACAATATTTTCCCTACTTAACAGCAATTTTAGGAATATGAGATGGAAACACAAACAGAGTTAAAGCACTCATTTAAAAGATACGAGAATACTACCAACTAATTTATGCCAATATATTCGAAAAGTTAGAAGAAATGGACATATTTCTATAAAAAAATAGAATTTTGCAAACCTGACTCACATACAATGCTTGAATAGTCTGATAATAAGTAGAGATACAGAAGCAGTGGTTAACTACTTCACACAGTTTCCCACACAGAAAACAACAAAGGGTTTTACCAAAAGTCCCAAGAAACACATCATTCTTATCATTCACAAGTTCTCTCCCAAAGACTTCCCCAATTCATTCTATGGGGCCATTATAGTCTTGATATAAAAGAAAGAGAAGTATTGCCCTAGTTGGTTTGGCTCAGTGAAGAGAGCATTGGCCCATGAACTGAAGGGTCTTGGGTTTGAATCTGGTCAAGCAAGGGCAAGTACCTTGGTTGCAGGCTTGGTCCCCTACCTTGGTCGGGTACATGTGGGAGGCAATGAATCCAACACATATAAAACTGTTAAAGCATTATGATTAAATTGGATTTATTGCTTTAATGCAAAGTTGGTTTAATATTTTAAAATCTAAACTATCATTTATTTTGTTTGACTAAAGTGAAAAAACATAACATCTTCTGATCAATAAAAGCATTGAAAATAATAATTCCCATGATTGGCAAAATTCTCAGTCAGTTAAGAATGGAATTAAATGTTAAACAGGTAAAGGATCTCTCCAAAAGGATAGCCCTATAAGAAACATCAGCCTATGTGGAGAAACATTAGAAATATCCCCTTTAAAATCAGAAACAATACAAGGATGCTCACTTTTAATTCTATTCAATATTGTTGCAAGACAGAGAGCTAGCATATTATAGGACTCAAGAGACATTAAGATTGTGAAGTATAAAATTGTCTTTAAGAAATAATTAACAACAGAAAATTCTAAGAAATCAATGAAAAATCTGGAATTAACAAGTTAATTTAGCAAGATTTGGAGACAGAAAGATGACACACAAAAAATAATTACATTTCTATATACTAACAATGAACATTTAGAAAATAAAATTTAAAAAATAATATCATTTATAACTGTATAAAATACATTTAGAAATAAAATCTATAAAAATTATTCAAGAACTCCAGACTAAAATCTATAGACTTTGATAAGAAAAAAATCAAAGGAGAATATACTGTCTTCATGGATTGAAAGCCTCAATATTGTTAGTGTGTCAATTTCCTTAAATTGATCTAAATTCACAATCCCAATCAAAATTCCAGCAAGTTGTGTGTTTTTTTTAAGAAATCAATAAGCTGGTTCTAAAGTTTATATAAAAATACAAAGGATCTAGAATAGTCAAAACAATTTTGAAAAAGAAGACAAACATTCAAATTTTTTTTTAAATGGGCAAAATATTTGAACATATACTTCCAAAGAAGATATGCAAATGTTTAATAAGTACAAAACTATAGTCAAGGTCAATAGTCATTAAGAAATGCAAATTAAAACTATAATTAAATATTATTTCACATTCACTGAAATGACTAAAAGTAAAAAGATTTTTAAAAAGGCACAACAAATCTATAATGACAGAAAGCAAAATAGTAATTGCTTTGAGTTGGGAAGGGGATTGATTGTAAAGGGGCATGTGACAACTTTTAGGGTTTGTAAAATTTTTCTGTATCTTGGTTATGGTGGTGATTACATGGGTGTATTCATTTGTGAAAACCCATCAAACTGTCCATTTAAACGGATGCATTTTTTTGTATGTAATACACTGAATTAAAATTGCTTAAGAAATAACTGATCTTAACAAGTGTTATATATGGAATAACTGAAATACTCAGACTTCATTGGTGGAAGCGTAAAATGGCACAACCATTTTAGAAAACCATTTGGCTTTTGGTTTTTGGTTTGGGGGTTGTTGAGTTTTCTTTCATAAAATTAAACACAAACATATTCTCTGACCTAGCAATACCACTCCCAGATATTTACCTACAAAAGCTGAAAATAGATGTCCTCAAAAACACTTGCTCCAAATTAGGAACAACTCAAAAGTTCATCAACAGATAAATCAATAAACAAAAAGTGATATATTTATTCAATGTAATACTATTCAGCAATAAAAATGCACCAGCAGCAAATACACAAATCATAAATTAACCTCACAGGCATTATGTTGAGTACAAGAAGCCCCAGGAAAAAATGCTTCCTGTCTAAGCCATCTTCTTCCTGAAGGTAAGCATCTACTTTGGGCAAAATGTCCTAATTCTTCCCAATTCACAACAGAGTTATCCTTAGGGGGTCACTAAGGACTTAATTGTATATCCAAAAGATTCATATGTGGAAGTCCTCAGCACCTCAGACTGTGACTGTATTTAGAGATGGGGCCTGTAAAGATGTGATTAAGCTGAAATGAGGCTGTTAGGGTGGGTCCTCATCCAGTATGAATGGTGTCCTCATAGGAGGAAGTTTGGGCACATAGAGAGACATGAGGTGCGCACATGTACAGAGGAAAGACCACGTGAAGACACAGTGAGAAGGTGGCCGTTGGTAAGCCAAGGAGAGAGGTCTCAGAAGGAGCCAACCCTACAGACATCTTGATCTTGGACTTTCAGCCCCCAGAACTGTGAGAAATAAGTGTCTGTTGTTTAAGCCACCCAGTTGGTGGTATTTGTCATCACAGCCCTAGCAGACCAATGCAGCAATCATTGTGAGTTTGTAGAGGAGTCATCCTTACCTCTCCCGCCTCACCTGCTAGGTGGAATCATGTTGTCATGCACATAATAGACAGCACACATGGTCCGGGCAGCATGGGCAGCAGGTGGGCACTGGAGTCTTGTTATCCCGTTACCTTCTTGTCTTTAGCCTCCAGGCCCCTGAGCATCTCATCTATTTGGTCCCAGTACTCTTGCTGTCTCTCCTCCCCACCCACCCCCCTAGTCATGAGAAAACTGGGTGTTTAAGTCGTGCCTACACTTTTTGTCTTAGACTAGGCTGGCTCCCTGGATGGCGTTGGAGCCCTAGTTCCAACATCAGTCTCAGGCACTAGACTTCCTCAGCCTCCCACCTGCCTGGCTGTGGACTCGCCATTATGCTTAAATCATCTCTATCCAACAACGCTGAAGCTGCTGCTGAAGAGGAGGGGGCCGAGAGCAAAAGGCCAGATGGGATCTTGACTGTCGCCCTTGACAAGCAGTGTGCCCTGTTCTTCAAAAGCCAGATCTATGGCAAGCCTTTGTTCCCATCTGCAGCCACGTGTTTACTAACCAGACGAAGAGAAATGCAGTGTGATAATCACATCCTTGCCTTATGCTTGGAAAATAAGGACAAGTTTGCCCTGTGCCACTAGGTGGAAGGATTAGAGGATTCTGAGTTCCTGTCCTCTGAGCTAAACTCCCCACAAAGGACAATTTTAGCACAAAAGAGTAGAAAGCAGTAATGCGAGAGGAGAGCGATGGTTGCCCCTGATTTCTCTTGATCTGAATTGCTTTTCAGGCCCTCACGCTGAGATTATTCTTTTGTTTTTTGAGCCTTTGGGTTTGAATGAAGCTCTTTCTTGCATCTCACAAGGGACCAGAGAGAGAAGAATGAAGCAAGTGTCAATGGCAGGGTTGATAATCCTATAACCATCGACTTGAAGAGCTGACCAACAGGGCCTAAATCTGGCTAATCTGCTGTGTCAATGCATATTATTAGCAGCTCTTAATTGATGGATTATTGACAGAGCGAGCAAGGGTGAATGCTGATAGTCTACAGAGTGAGGGCCTAGTTAGGGGAAATTAATCTGCAAATGACAGACAGGGTGGAGTGTAATAGTTCCTCAAAAACCCTTATCTGGCAGTGGCCAGGCCAGGAAAACTAGCCTCAGAATGGTCCCTAACCCTTGGTTCCTCCTGCTCAATTGGTCTGGTCCTTTCAAGGCTGAGTGCCTTCATACCCCACCCAGATCCATCCTCAGGCCTCCAACCCAGGCTCTGTTCTCATGCCTACAGCCTACACAGTGAATCTCAATCTTTATCTTAAATTTTACCATAATTGGGGGGAGTGGCAGGGGGAGAGGAAAGGATGGTGGAGGGGAAATCTAACCACTGGTGTTATAATTACTGTTTTGTTTTGTTTTTAATGAGGCTCAAGAACTGCTCCCCCACTCAGGGCCAGGAGCAGGTGAATAATTACACGGGGATTTGCCTGTTGGCTGCACCTTTTGTGGATTCCCTGGAGTCTTTCTGGGTGAGCCTGGCCTCCCTGCAGTGGGAACTAGGCAAAGCCAGGAAGAGGGAAGGCCGACTCAGAAGGAAGAGACCCAGCGCAGAACCCAATATGCCTCAGAGTCACTCAGGGCACCCGTCTCAGATGGACACTCCAAGGGGGCTGATGGGATAACATGGCACATTTAGAGTGGTCACGGGGACTGAGGGAGAGTAAATCCTGTGCAATTCTTTTTTTTAAAAGACCCACAGCCCAGCCTTTAACTCTTTGCTTGGATTTCTTTTTTGTTGTTTAAATATTCAGGTCTTCTTCCTCCTCCATTCCTAAACTGCACGGGGCAGAGATCTGACCTTTCTTCTGTGTCCCTCAGAGTCAAGTTCAGCAAGGATGTGGGGCCATGGGAGCTGGTATTCTTCTAGGTCCAGGAGTCAGTGGAGCAGATCCTTTATCCTCCAGCTCCACAGATCATCACGCAGAGATGGAGTAAAACATAAAGTCTTCAAAGCTGTGTCTCCCTCCATGCTGAGATCCAGGGGGACAAGAAAGCAGAAGGGCCAGACAGGGGAAGGGAGTTAGGGTTAGAGTTGCTCCCCACAGCAGGCAGAGCGGGCCCGGTGCCGACAGTGGGACAGAGGAGACAGCGTCACCCTGAGAGCTGCGGTTCCCAGACCCGTCCTTTCGCAGCCAGGGAGGAAGGGCCACACAACCACCAGGGTCCCGCACCACAACAGCAGCACAGGCCAGGTGAGCCATTCTCCCTGGGCTGTCCCACTGGGCCTTTTTTCCTTTTTTCTAATATTTTTAAAAATTCATTTCAGGGAGAGAAAGGGAGAGGAAGAGAGAGAGAGAAACATCAATGATGATAGAGAATCATTGATCGGCTGCCTTCTGCATGCCCCACACTGGGGACCAAGCCAACAACCCTGGGCATGTGCCCTGACCGGAAATTGAACCTCTTGGTTCATGGGTTGATGCTCAACCATTGAGCCACACTGGCTGGGCAGGGCCTTTTTTCTTATAGTCAGCAGGTCCTGGCTTTTTGTGAGTTGGGTGGAGGGGGTCTCCAGCTAACTGCACCAAGGATGGCTGCATTAAAGAGGGTCTCAGTCCCTGAGTAAGAATGTGCCCTTCTGAGGTACATCAAGGTGGTCAGGTATTAAGAGGTTGGGGCAGCCCAATAAATCAGTTACATTAACCCTTTTTAAAGTATGTAGCTAACATCAACTTCCATTTTAAACAACTTTGGCACTAAAGTCCATCTACTGTATGGCCCAGCTCTGCATTACCCAGTTTTATAGTGAGGGACCGAAAGCTTTAATTACTCTGAGAGGACAGTGGTGCCAAGTGGTCTTGTTAGAAAGTGGTGCTTACTTGGAACGATCAGCTATATGTACCTGGAAGCACCTTAGCTTTCAAGGAGAGCTTTGCTGAGTGATGTAACTCTCGTCAGATTGCCAGTGAAGAACCAACGTGTCTGCCCTTGTTCTTATGACAACTAGGGGCATCAACACTAATTTTCTAGTTTAGGGTAAACTTACTCTGAGAGATGGAGGTCGAGAACTAACTGTTATGTAATTTAGAGGAAGACATTTCATCTCTAAAATCCAGTTTCCTCTACAGTAAATTAAGAATTAGAATATATTCACAGGATTGTCAGTAGGACAGTGTATCAATGGTTAAAAAGTGCTGAAGTGTTTTACAAATAGTAAGGGAATTTCTCACTATGCAACCTTAGAACTCTAACAAATACATTCTGGAAAAGGGAAGGACAATAGAGGGTTCATAACGCAGGTGTCATTTCTGATCTGTTCCTTGCGGTATCCTAAGTGGCACAGAAAAGGTGCCCAGGAAAATGTTTGTTGAATGAATGAATGAATTCAGCAGGAGCAGAAACTGACCCATGGTATGTGGACCCCCTTCCTGTTTGCTGTCTTTGGTGCCAAATGTTTCTCTTTTCTCTTTCCGTAGCCCTTTGGCCACATTCAGTCCCTGCAGACATGTCTGCTGCTAGAATTTTTCTGGAAATTTCCATTCAAACAAATGGTTTCTTAAAACACCACCTTTTCCTGAAGATCGTGGAGCTTCCAAAAGACAGGAGACACACTCAGAAGGTTGGTCTTCAGCAGGAACCAGTACAACACTCTTCCAGGAACCGTGGCAGAGCTTGATGGCCTGTCCCTGCCTGAACCATGTGCTCACCAGTGCCAGCGTTGGCCTCCCTCCCTGTCTGCTGTACCAACCCCAAAGGACCCCATCTCAGTATCACTGCTCACATCCTAAAAACAGGCCAAACTTCAGAGGAAGAGGGCCTAGCAAGGCCACTGCCACATTCAGCTGCACCTGGTCCCTGCCACTCTCAGCTCAGAGCTGCACCCAAGGACTCAAGCCCCAGCCCTTCCAGCAAACCAGCAGATGCCTGGCCTCCAGTCCTGTTCTGCCTGCCTAGAAAGCCGGGACATCGAAAGAAGGACACATTCTTACTCAGGACTGAAAAACTCTCCAAGTCAGTTATCAAGTTGCCAGGCTGTGGCACTTAGGAGGCAAAGGTTCAGCAAAGAACAACTTCTAAGAGAAAACCAACACTTCCCAGAAACTAAATGGAAGTTCCAGGATTGAGGTTCACTCAGCATGGGACCCAAACTGAGAGTTTAAGAAATTAGAAATATTGTGCTTAGAAGGGAGGTGGGGGATGGGGGATGGTGGATGGGGATGGGGAGCAAGGGAGAGAGGGGCTGAATTCAGTTACCTGGAAGAGCATGAACTGGATGAGGAATGCTTCCCCAAAGCAAGAGTCAGTCAGTCAAACTCAGCTC
Organism: Eptesicus fuscus; assembly: GCF_027574615.1. NCBI lineage: Eukaryota > Metazoa > Chordata > Mammalia > Chiroptera > Vespertilionidae > Eptesicus > Eptesicus fuscus. Next base: position 10,616,942 of record NC_072483.1, read on the forward strand.
CAGGAGGTCACGGAAATAGCTGTAAAGCAAAAGTTAGGATTTGTGGTTCTGACCCATTCTATAATCAATTAGCCACCTGACCTTGGGCAAGCCATTTCATTTCTCATGTGCAAAATTAAGGGGGGAAATCAGGTGTCTTCAGTGGTCCCTTAAACTTCTATTATTTATGCTGGAGTCAATCAAATAATGAGATTGATTATTACATGGTGGGAAAGAAGGAAACGACTGTCTACCTGGAACCTACCATTTGCTAAGCACTGTGCTGGGTTTTCACAACATTGCCTTACCTGACTCTGTAAGGACTCTAATAGGTGGCACCATTAACAAATGAGATAACCAAGTCTCAAATAAGCCAAGTAATTTGTCTAAGGCAACAAGATGGAAGGTAGCAGGACAGATTGAGACTCTATTTCCAAAACCTCCTGTTCCTCCATGGTACCATGCTCCCTCACAAGACACACAAAGAATGCCAGTGTCACTTCTGTAGTCATGCCATGCCATTCCCCAGTGGAAAGCACTGAGCAAGACACAGGGGTGCCAACAGTTCTATCCTGACAGCCTTCAGCTTGGTGACAGGTAGGTGGAAAATGACATCTATTGAAAGTGGCTGCTGGGAAAAGAGTGAGAAGTCACTCTGACATTTTCCACATCCCAGTTTTCATTCTTAAAGGGACCATCATAAGCCAGAAGGATCCAGGGGCTTCTTACTTCATCATTAGAATATTTGTGGCACTGCTGTAATCCTCACTTCTCATCATCTCTTTTCTCTCATCCCTCTAAATTCAGATTGTCTGGAGCTGGCGTGTGGAGGTAGAATGAGAACCTTCTTATGTCACCATGTTGAAGTCCAATGCAAAAATATAAACCTCCAACCATTTGTCTTCTATCTCCAATTCCAAGCCATTGTTCAGCACACCTCCACTGTCTAATTTCAAATTGAGTTCACACTTAGCTAACTCTTTATTGTTAGGAGTGTTTCTGCTGCACGATTTCAGCCTCCACACAAGAGCAGTTCTAATTTGGAGCTCAGAGAGAGGGCGGGAGTGGGATTGCAGGAATGTCAGCGAGTTCTGGGTTTAGTGCTGCATGGTGGCTGAGTGGTTGCAGATGTGAGCACTTCCATGCAAGCAACAGTGCTAGCATGTGAAGGCCTCAAAGCCCTGGCATTTCAAAGGGGTAAAATCAAACAAAATTGGGGCATATCATTTCTTTTTGATGCTACTTTTTGGTGTCAGTGCCACTACCTACTACACAATATGGTAGTTCTAATGAATGTATTCAATCTAATCTTCATAATCATGACATCTCTAAGGTAGAAAATTAATTGGATGAAGTTAAATATTCCCCTTTCATGTCAACAAAATTGGTTTTTCTAGGGATTAAAGGATTAACTTGGTGTTAAGTCCCTAAAGAGGTTAAAATACTTTATTATTCATTACAAAACACAAAGATTGGGCTGTTATTTTTTTTTTCTTATGTCACTGCCACTCATTTCATTAAAATGGAGCACCAAGGAGAGCTGTTAATCACAATTTCAGAAGCTTTTAATGCTCTGCAAAATGCATGTCTTCTCTGTTTACAAACTCTTTCTGGGTAAAATAGCCTGAAATCTATCGAATCAAAGCCTTTTACAGCCTCTCCTCAGAGCCAGATGACCGGTGGGCAGGCTCCGGCTTTCAGGAAAGCCATTGGAGCTGTAAAATGTGCCATTTCATATTGATATTCTCTCAGCTTCTGACCAAAAGAGCATGATTTCCCATCAACAGCTGAGAAGATATTTGCAGTTTGGGTCAAAGGATGGAGAAAGCTGGGCTATGACCTGTCACCACAGAGGCAGCTACTTTCAAATTAGGATTTACACATTTTTCCTACCCCATATAAAAAATGAGGGAGCTCAGCTCTGTTTCCTTCATAGTTTGTAAAATTTTGAGTTGGAGAAATCCCTAAATCCGATGCCAATCTTTTGCATCTGCGGAAACCAAGGCACAGAGCTATGGAGTGACTTGCTCGAGGTCACTCAGCCGTAAGTGGTAAGGCAGCACTGGACTCCCTGTTCCTGACCCTGAGCCTTTTTTCCCCCCTATTAAGCATGTTACCAGGTTCTACATTCTTCTCCAATGGCCGGCTTGGTGAGTGACTGAGGGCCCGTACTTTAAAGACGAATGTTGGAAGTTGGGACTCAGATTGAAACCAGAGCACATGGCCAAGGTCACTGAGCCACATGGTGACCATCCATGACCTCAGCCTGCTGAGGTTCAGGTCCTGAGCTCACTGAACACACTATTCATCAGGCCCAGCAAGCTTGGCCCCACCTTCATTCAAATCCATCCTGGGTGGCTCCTGGTCTTCTAGAGGGGGCACATAAAGGCAAAGCAATGAATCCAAATATCATCAGGACTGTCCTATACAGCTCCGTGCTAGGGGAAGAATAATGAGCCAAACATCAAGTTGGGGGTGTTGAGATAGTAATGTCAAGTACCTATAATAAAGCAGAGTGATACAAGATAAAGAGACACGAGAGGTAATGTACAAAATACCATCAGAGTCCAAAGAAGGAGGTCTCTTCAAGGTGGGGAATGCAGAAATGACCCATGGGTGAGGAAATGGCACTTGAGTGAGTCTTGGAGGAAGTACACTTTAAGGGATGCAGATAAGGCAGGACACTCAGCCTAAAAGAAAAGATACATGAAGAGGAAAGCAGAGAATACTGTTTGGGCGGCAGTAAATGATGAGTTTCAAGACAAACTGATATGTTTTCCTCAAAATCAGGAAGCCCTCCCTGATTGGTCAAGCCTGGCTACATACCCCCTCCTAAGGGCTTCCCCAGCACCCTAGACATACTCCCACCATAGCACTTAGCCAGACTCTGTGTCACATATCTGCCACAGTGCAGTGAGGTGGCGGAGAAGGTGCAGGGCTGTGTGTGGTGGGGGGAGGACAGGAAAAGTTGCAACAAAAGGAAGGAAACCTCTCCCACCCATATCTCTGTTCCTTGGTTGTCTAGGATGGAGAGGGCAAGCTTTCTAAAATTTATTTCTTGGATGGATGGTCCATAAAATACCTACTGCCTGTAATGTGCTTTTAGTTTTTCAGATGCAATAACCATAAGAAGAGGAAAGAAGTGTTACTTCTGGATCTTCACTGGAGAAAACAGACATAAGAGGACTGACCCAGAGAGACAGACATAGGAAATCAAATTCATGACTAAAATATTATAAACTCACTGTCAGTACAAAATCTGAGCTTTTGATGTTGCTCCTCATACACACACACACATACATACACATGTGCACATGCACACATTCACTCACACCTACCCAAACTCTCCGTTTTTTAATCAACATTCAATTATTGTGTCACAATAGGCAACATTTTCAATTAGATACTGTCTTTCGCCATCTTTTTAAAATGCTGCATATTTCACATTTGCCTCCAGGAGAACCAACTTCTAAAAAGCTGCAGAAGGACCTGGGATCAGTGGGTGGGACTGCAGAGAGCTGAAGGCTCAGATGGTTGCGAGAACCTATGGCCGCTCCTGCAGGTTCCTTCACATTGTTCACTATGTGCTGTCCATGAGATGCTCAGTCTTATGGAGCACGTGGGGGCTTCAGGGGGTCCTCAACCTAATGTCATAGAACTTGGCTCTTGCCCTCAAAAACCGACATAAATTGGATTGAGAAGTCAACACACATGTGTGTGTACATGCATACCACATACCACCCATACACAACATATACCACAAACACTCATACACTACACACATCACATATATCAAAAATACACATATCGGTGGTACAGGGAGGAACCAAGATGGCGGCATAGTTAAACAACTAATCTGCTGCCTCACACAACAATTTCAAAAATACAACTAAAAGACAAAAACTTCTACCACCCAGAACCACGGGAAAGCTGGCTGAGTGGAAAATTTACAACTAAGAAGAGAAAGGAGCACAATCGCTGGGGAGCTGAGGTACGGAGGCACGCAAATCGGGCCAGCGGCGGGCGGCTGGGTGCGCGGCTTTTCTTCAACCCGCAGGGAGACAAGCTCCCGATCACTCTGAAATCCAGTTTCTGGGGACACTCGGGGGACCCAGACACCTACGGGGAGAAGCTGGACTCTCGGCCATCGGGTCGGAAAGTGAGAGTGATTTTTTTGCAGAGGTGCGCCCAGCAATCATTGTTTACTGCGCTGGAGCGCGGGGCGCAGGGACTTGGAAAGGCAGAGACGGCTGACGGCAGCCATCGCCGTTGGCCACGCCCCAGCCTAGTGATGCCCTGAGACCCCGCCCCGCCCTGAGACTCCGCCCCGCACATTCTACAAACCCGCCCAGGCTCCACACAGCGGCTTTTGCATATAAATGGCCTGTTCTGTGGCAGCTTAACCAACTGCAGCTCCAGTCAGACTGCTCCAAAACCGCCCAAGCAAAGGAGGAGAAAACTAGCCCTTGCTGTAGCTCCTGCTGGGGGACACACAGTACACAAGGGTACACCAAGAGTGTCCACCTCAAGTAACTGGGAGGCTGACCCGTTGAACCAATAGGACACCTAGTACACAAAACTACCCTACCAACTCAGGGAAGCAGAGAATATGAGAAGGCAAGGAAACAGATCACAAACCAAAGAAATGGAGGAGAACAAGCGACTGGACATAGAGTTCAAAACCACGGTTATAAGGTTTTTCAAGAATTTCATGGAAAAGGCTGATAAATTCAATGAGGACCAACTAGAAATTAAACATACACTGACTGAGATAAAAAATATTATACAGAGACCCAAAAGCAGACTAGAGGATTGCAAGAATCAACTCAAAGACTTGGAATACAAAGAGGCCAAGGACACTCCTCCAGAGAAGCATGAAGAGAAGAGAATTCAGAAAGTTGAAGATAGTGTAAGAAGCCTCTGGGACAACTTCAAGCGAACCAACATCAGAATTATGGGGGTACCAGAAGAAGAGAGAGAGCAAGATGCTGAAAACCTATTTGAAGAAATAATGAACGAAAACTTCCCCCACCTGATGAAAGAAATAGACTTACAAGTCCAGGAAGCACACAGAACCCCAAACAAAAGGAATCCAAAAAGGACCACACCAAGACACATCATAATTAAAATGCCAAGAGCAAAAGACAAAGAGAGAATCTTACAAGCAGCAAGAGAAAAACAGTTAGTTACCTACAAGGGAGCTCCCATACGATTATCAGCTAATTTCTCAACAGAAACCATGCAGGCCAGACGGGAGTGGCAAGAAATATTCAAAGTGATGAATAGCAGGAACCTACAACCAAGACTACTCTACCCAGCAAAGTTATCATTCAGAATTGAAAGGCAGATAAAGAGTTTCACAGATAAGAAAAAGCTAAAGGAGTTCATCACCACCAAACCAGCATTATATGAAATGCTGAAAGGTATTCTTTAAAAAGAGGAAAAAGAAGAAGAAAGATAAAAATTATGAACAACAAATACATATCTATCAACAAGTGAATCTAAAAGTCAAGTGAATTAAAAATCTGAGGAACAGAATAAACTGGTGAACTTAATAGAATCAGGCATAGAATGGGAGTGGATTGATAATTCTCAGGGGGAAAGGGGTGTCTGTGTGGGGAGTATGGGAAGAGACTGGACAAAAATCATACACCTATGGATAAGGACAGCGGGGGGGGGGAGGTAAGGGCAGAGGGGGGTTGGGAACTGGGTGGTGGGGAGATATGTGGGGAAAAAGGAGAAACAATTGTAATCTGAACAATAAAGATTCATTTAAAAAAAACTGTGGTACATCTACACAATGGAATACTATGCTGCTCTAAAAAAGAAAGAATTCTTACCATTTGCAACAGCATGGATGGAACTGGAGAGCATTATGCTAAGTGAAATAAGCTGGTCAGAGAAAGATAAATATCACATGTCTCACTCATTTATGGAATATAATGAACAGCATCAACTGATGTACAAAATCAGATGCAGAGACAGAGAAGCATCGATCAGACTGTCAAACCTCAGAGGGAAGGTAGGGGAGGGTGGGGGTATGGAGGAGAGATCAACCAAAGGACTTGTATGCATAAATATAAGCCTAACCAATGGACAGGAACACCAGGGGCGGGTGAGGGCATGAATAGGGGGCGGTTTGGGGGGATAATGGAGGGATGAGGACACATATGTAATACCTTAATCAATAAAGAAATTTAAAAAATAAAAAAATACACATATCACACACACACCATACACCTATCCCCCTCCCCCCCACACACAGCCTGCCCCAACCATCTCACCACAAAACAGCAGCAACACCAAGGCAAAAATATTACTACAGAAGTCTGTAATTTGTCATTACAGAATTATGAGAATCAGTGGAGAACAGGAAAGAGAAGTCTGCAAGTCAGAATCACAGCTTTTCAATGTACTGGCTTTGGGCAAATTGTTCAAACCACTCTGACTCTCAGTTTCTTCATCTGCAAAATGGAGGTAATAATGATACTAAATAATAATAAAACTCAGTGGGGGTGTATGTGTATGAAAAGACTTGAAAAAGAATTCTATGGCATAATATTATAATATATATATATATATATATATATAGTATATACACTATAATATGTAGTATAAATATAGTATGTGATATACTGTATATTATTACATATTACTATATGTCATAGTGTATTATATTGTTACACTAATTATTGTTATAATATATTATGTTGTTATGCTTAAAATTTTAGTGTTGAGTATTAAAGTGAATATCTGTGTGCTGAAATGAAGGAGAGCTGAGTGGAGCTGAGCCAAGTGGGATTTCTCTGAAGGCCAGCAGCAGGGATGGGCAGCGTCACTGGGGCAGGGCATCGGGAGCAGGCCACCTGGTGAGAGGCAGGGGTTCCGATGACTTGTCTGGTATGTGCCTAACGTGAGGGCCAGACAAACTGTGTCTAGACAGGCCTCAGGTGAAGGATGGAGGCAGACAGGTGTGGTTCCATGAAGCCTGGGAGCAGGAAAGGTGGGCAAATGCTTGCTTCATTCAGAGTGGACTTCCATGGTGAGACTCACATAACTGCCCAGTGGTTTCTCTGGAGATCAAAGCAGATTAATTTCTCAGGTGAAACTTTTTAAATCAATAATTATTATGTTACCAATACCATCAATTTGCATTTCCATGTAGCCCTTTTTACTTCCTCGATGTACTTTCACACCATGGTCCTCCTTTTCCCTCACCTCCACCCAGTAAAGCTGCATTCTCATTCTTTTCCTGCTATTTCAAGATGAAAAAGGTTTGCCAGCAAAGGATTTGCCCAAAGTCACACACACGTTCTGAAGCACATTGCTGTAACCTCGTACTTAGGTGGTCTTCTCACAGGGTTGCGCTACTCTGTACAGTATCCAGCCTTTCCCTAGACCCCTCTGAATAACCCAGAAGGCCCAGGTCCATCTCCTTGATTCCTTTTGTTTCTTTCATGTCCCTTCTCCTCCCAGTTTCCCTCCTTGACACACACTCAGACACATCTAAAAGCTTCCTCCAGAAGGTGCTCAGTGAATCCTCACGGAATGATGGGCCCAGTGGCTTTCATGCAGGGAGCACTCATTTCTTCTGTCACAATCCCCACTGGCTCTCAGGGCTGTCCTTACGTCCCCAGTAGTTCCCTGAGTGTGAGATGGGTCTGGGGACCAGGGCAGCTAATGCTCTGACACACTGGACATGTGGAGCTGTCGACCAAAATAAGGTCCAACTGGTGAGTGGCCGTGCCCTGGACCAGCGCCACTGCAAGCAAGCTACTGGTCGTGGAGAAAAGTGTCAGCTGCAGACACTGTAACTCAAGGCAGCATTCTCCAAGCGGCTCCCAAGTTGTTCTATGGGTTACGAAACGGTGTGGTTGTCTGGATTCTTTATAAGCTGAGGGATCTGCTGGGCACAGTGTTTCAGCTCCCGGCTTTGGCTTTGGGAAGACCAAGAGTGCACCTCTCTTACCCCTGGGTCAGAGCAAGCTCTGAGTTGACAACAAGGTATTTTAGGATGTGATCTTTCTGGGTTGGAAACTAAATAAACCCTGAGCCAAAGGCTCTCTGATTAATAAAATGTGAAAGAAAGAGCCTAACAGCCAGCTACCTAGCCTTTCTTCTCAGTGTTCTGGGCTCAATCCCTGCTCTAAGTCTGAACATGAGAATGTAATGTAGCTGGACCTTGTCACCCTAGGTTACCACAGAAGAGCCTGTGCCGCAGTAAGATGTAACGGTGTGCGCTTAGCCTTTGCAGAGGGTCCATAGGAGAACATTTGAGGAGGGTTCCTCTGCCTTTGCAGAGAGGCAGCAGAAGATGGTGCCCATCGGGCTGTCCTCTTGCAGCCCTGACACCATGAATCCTCCTTCTACACAGGCTGGGAAAGTCTCTCTCCCCACTCTATTCTTTCTCTCTTCAGATAGCACCGACTAGATTACCCACTGTGCCTTCTGTTTCTTCTTTTTGCCTTGGTTTCCATTTCTTTATTTCTTTATTAATTTGAGAGAGAGAGAGAGAGAGAGAGAGAGAGAGAGAGAGATGGAGGGAGAGAGAGAGAGGAGCATCGTTTTGTTGTTCCACTTATTCATGCATTCATTGGTTGACTCTTGTATGTTCCCTGACCGGGGATCAAACCCACAACCTTTGGTGTATTTGGACAACCAGGGCTCTTTGCCTTCATTTCTTTTAAACCTGATGCTGATGTCAATAGCTGCTTCAGTTCCTGTTGCTGCCAATCTGTTCCTCTACTTTCTTTTTGTCCCCCTTTATCTTTTTATCCCCTTTTATGGTTTAGTTGTCATTTTGTGTATGGCTAATTTTGTAGGCTGCTCAAATCCTGCCCTCCTCCACTTAAAAAAGGAAAAAATAACAGATGATTGTTAGAGCTAGATGAATGACAGGTAGAACAAGCTAGCGTTGGATGAATGGATGGAGGAGGTGGGTGGGTGGATAGATTGGCCTGAGTTTCATCATTTCATCCACACAATTAGCCCAAAATGGAATTAGGAGTCCAGAGTCAACCCCATTATTGGCACAAGATTTCCATTCCGTCCAATTTAACAAAAATATGTTGAACATCTATAACCTGAACCAGATTTTTTCCCCAGGATACAGTTCATATTTTATCTATGTTTATGTCCAGCACAAGGCTACCATATAGCAGGTGCTCCCAACTGTTTGAGGCAAGCTGAATTTAATTAAACCAAAAACTTACTCTACCAGGTGCAACATACAATGCCCAGAGCCCACCACATCCTTGGGGAGATATAAATCACAAACCTGAATAGATCACAATGGCCATATAATCAATACACCTCTCCTAGACCATTCAGGCTCATCACGCCTCACACCTTGCTCATTCCTACTGCAGGCCTTTCTCATGCAATTTAACCATCCACCATGCCCTCCCCACCCCCATCCATTTAACCAGCTCCTACCAGCCTTTGAGACTTAAATCAGGTCTCTCCACCATAAAACTTGTTTCCAATACCAGCCAGCCCACATTGATTTCCCTTTCCTTGCAAACAAGTCTTCTTAGATATCTCCAAATGCCCAGGACCCACCCCCCAAAATGTCCCACGGGTACTTCAATTTCAGTCTGTCCCAAGTGAAATCCCTCTCCCACTGCCATGTGACCTGAGCTGCTGAGAGTGTGCAGGTCCAGTGGAGCAGCTACCTGAGATCAGACCCTGGCTGCACGCTGTGTCCATAGTGATCACTGCTCAGGCTCAGTCAGAGAAGCAGACCACTGGGAGATGTATATGCGTGAATGATATGCATGTGTGTATATGTACACACACAAATATGCATATACCTACATATATACATATGTTTGCCTGTATATTTGTATAGAGGAATTTTTTCAGGGATTTGACCTTACACAGACAAGTGGAAGAGCTGGTCTCTCTGAGATGTCTTTGCACCTGATGCTGGAGCTTGAAGCCTGCAGGGCAGGCAGTTGGGGAGGGAAGAAGGAGAATAAGAACCAGCTGGACCCACAGATATAAGCTCCAGTGCCCAGGATGGACTAAAACCCACATCAGTTCTACTTTTCCTCCAACCCTAGGGTGTGGGTGTCCTGCAGAAGCCAGAGTTTTTGTAACAGACTTAAATACACACCTGGCCCAAGAGTCAGGACACCTGAAGGAGGATTCAGGGGAAAGTGAAGTGGTTGCAGGCCTAGCAACCGCCCCACACCAATGCAATGAACCAGCAGGTCAGCAACAATGTGTGAGCAACAGAAGGACCGCGGCTTCCTGCCAGCTTGTAAATCTCCCACAAGAATCTCTCTTGTGGCACATCCTTAGCCTAGAATATATAAGAAAGGGAATTCTAAGAAATTTCCTTAGCCTAGCCAAGTTGACACATTTCAAAACAACCCCAGTCATATATATAATTTTCATGATCTTGGACAAATGACATCACTTTTGGAGCCTCAGTTTTCCCATTTGTAAAATGGCAATAATATACTAGAGCATCCTCATGAGAATTAAATATTATACTTATTGAGTTCTTAGCATAGCACCTGGCACAGAGTTAGTGCTCAATATGTGTTATCTGTTATGATGAATCTGGCCTCTCCTCCTATTCTCTTAGTTTAATTGGTGGCCTCAATATCCACCCCTTCACCCAAGCAAGGGCTTGAATCCTAGTGATGGACAAATTGGCTGAAATGTCATAAAGATATGCCTTTGCCAGGCAGCTTCTGGGGAGACAGGTCTATTTCCAAGGGGCCTGAGTAGTCCTCAGTGTGCCAGGTTCTTTTAAGCTGCATATTCACCTACCTTTCCATCCATGGCCGGCACCACCTACCCCATCTGTCCTCATCCTGAGCCTCTGACAGCAGCATCTCTACCTGCTCCCCAGCTCTCTGGACCACAGGCTTAGACAGGAGCCTCCATGAGCGCTGGGGGCTGGGCTTCTTTCCAGAGTGCATGGGGCTGGTTCTGGTTGGGACAGGCAGCCCAGGAAGCCTCACCTGCAGCAGACAGGCTGCACCTGGGCCATAGGCCAGGCGCACAAAAACCCTGGGCTTTTTCTTTCCATTGGGATAGACGGCTCTTCAGGGCCCAAAAAGAAGCCCAAGTCACAATAAAGCCCCACAGCTACATGTGGCACAGAGCTCTGGTCTCCACAGGGTTCCTGGCCACCCAGGAAGTCTCAGGTTCCAAGAGGGAGACACAGGTTTGCAGTCGGCCAAGTTCCTCTAACTCAGGCCATATTCAAAATAAAAATCCAGAGTATTATATTTTCTCCACCTCCTACAGAAACAAGAGGCTTTATTTTTGGTCAACAGTGTTTATGTAAAACTGGAGCCTTTATTTGTTCATAGTTCCTGCTGGAACACTTAATAAAAACTCTAGGAGCAATAAATAAATAAATAAATAAATAAATAAATAAATAAATAAATAGCTTAGGATAGGAGTCAGCCTTGAACTCTCTCTCTCCCCCCCCCCACCCCCCGGGCTTTTTAAATCCAATCAATTACAAGGTCCTGCCACTAATCCTCTATTGGAGTCCATCTCCCTCCTTCTGTCCTGGATATCACTGTGTTGGTTTAGAGGCCACGAAAGCTTCCCAACTTCAACCTTGTTTCTCTAATCATTCCCCTACAGCGATCACAGTGATCTACTTCCCCCACCTCCCACTCCAGAAAAAGGAAAGGACGGAACGGGAAAAGAACAGATAACACTTAACACATCACTCCCCAGTTCCCCAATTTATAACTGGCTCCTCTGGTGCTTCCAAGACCACCCTCCTTAATATGTCCCTAGGGGCTCTCCATGACCTAGAACCTGCCCTTGACCAGCCTCAATGCACAGATATAGATGAATCATGACTCTTAGCTCATGTCACAATTTCAGTATTGGTCCATGTGTGGTCTTTACTGTTTTTATTTATGTATTTTTAATAGTAACTCCTGTAAGAACTGACAGTGACAATACTGCCTATATGCTCTTAGTCCTCACATCCCCAACCACAGGTGACCACCTATAAAGCCCCACTACCCCCAGTTCCTGAGTTTTGAGGAATAGTTGGCAAGAGGGAGAGTTTGGAACTGTAGAAGACACACCCTCCCCTCAAATTGCTACCTCAAGCTACCCAGTGTGAAGAGAGGAGAAAGAGGTCAAATCCAATCCCTGATGCTTCTAGTCTTTGAATAAGTTAGCTCCACTCAGCTGAGCAATGTAGACAGTGGTGTCAGCCATCAGTCAGGTGACTTATTCTTCCCCCACGAGGCAGAGCAAGGCCAAGGTTATCACTCCAGTGCAGGGGTATTTTGACCATGGGGAGTGGTCTCTGGAAAGAAACTCAACTGATGGACTTGGGGTAGATAAACTCTTTGACATTGTATGCAAGCTTATGTGTGAATGCACCTTTTTTGTGGAGGGTGAGGGGAGGTCCAAATTTTTGGACCAGGTTCTCAAAAGGATTCATGGCCCAAAAATATTTTAGAGCCACCCTACATGGACACAGGAGAAACTGGACAGGCAGTTGTACCCTGACATGTCCAGGAGTGAGGGGTAGAGGATGAAAGGCCAGAGAGCCCAGCTCTGCCTCTCAACCTTGCAGAAGGTGGGACAGTAGTGTGACTGACGGCCAGGGCCTTGTGAGTCACCCACAGGTGTGCACAACTCTATGAAAGCAGGATCAGCTATATGGCTGTCTCCACATCCCTTCAGCTGGACACTGAGCAGTGAACCACCTGCTCCACTGTCCACAGCAGCCCTGGGAAGCTGCAGTTCCACTTCTAACCTAACCAAAGAGAATGGTTCTCCTCTTTCAGGAGGATACTGCCAGTGTCTTCCATCTCACATACTTCTGTCTCCGATCCTCTGGGATCCTAATTACGCTCTGCCATGCAACACCTCTTGTACTTTTTATGACAGAGAGCTCTTCCACTGTATTTCATTATTTGTACCTGAATGTCTTTGGAGAAGAATGTATGTACCTTTTTTTGTCCCTTGCCTTAAGGTGCCTAGCACGCCAGAGGTGATGAGTACATGTTTGCTGAGTGATTATGTCGCTCTCTGGCTAGAGTTCCCATGCCTTCATCCAGCCACAGCACATTGGTGAGCATGCAGGACACACTCAATGGACCACGCTGCCATGTTCTTCTATCAGCATTTTGTACAACTAGACAAAATCTGGTCAGTCCTCCTCTCCCCTCCCAACCCTATGCTTCTCTCATTCACAACACAATCACACCTTCAGTGGAAAGAAGAATAGAGCTGAATAGGTAAGAAGAAGGTGTGTTTTGAATGAGGGTGGTGAGAAGAGAGAGGCTCACTGAGGGAAGAGTGACTGGGAGAGACAGTTCTCAAAGGGGAAAAACAGGCAATTGTTTCTACTCTAAGCAGTGGCTCCAGGGCACCCTCCATATGGCTCTCTCGGGACTTTGAATGGCCTCCATGCTGGACACTGTGCTCCATGCTATTGATACAATTCAGCCCTTGCTGTTTTGGCTCATAGAGGTTAAAACACATGTTCCAGATTATGAGATTAACAAGAGACATGCCAAACTCAAGTCCTGAGTTTCCTAATTCCTGGCCCTGTTTCTTTTCTGCAGCGGCCACTGTAGAACATAATCTAAAACCTAAGCAAACATCACCACCCTCCATGGCCTAGGACCCACATCACCTGGGCAGAAGTGTGCCTTCTTTGTTTATGGCTCCAAAACTTCTTAGCATCACCATTATCTCAGATCCTTTGGTGGCATTTTAGATGTCAATCCAACATTCCAGGGAGATGAACTGTGGTACCTGAGAGAATTCCCTCCTGGGTTAACTTGGGCTCCTGTGATGCCCCCAGGAAGTCCACCACAGGAAGTCTACCATAAAGTGATTTCATGAATACTTCTCCAGGAGGCACAGTGTAGGACATTTACAGTTTGGCTTGTCAGGCGAGGACACAGTGAGTCACGAGCATGGTGTCTGCAGAGCTGAGTGGTGCCCACGCTGGGTGGTCCTGGGTGGAACTGAGCCCACAGAACTGCAGCAAGAGCTCTACATGGGCACCAGACCAGGTTCCTGGCAGACTCAGGCAGGAGGAGCTGAGCAACTTGGACAACAAATGTCCCCGGAGTCTCACCATGACTCATGAATGGGGTTCAATAAGATCAGCGGCTACTAAACTGTTCTCTTAGTCCCAGGACACTTTCTGAAAGAAAACAATACCAAGAAGGATAAAAATAATAATAATAAAGCAAATCTTGGCAGAGCTCCTCTGTTTCAAAGGGGCCCTAAGCTGTGAGGGAGGCCTGAAATTCTACCCTGCTCAGCCAGATGAGCCTGAAGGCAGCTCCATGGGATAGACCCCTGGGACCCCACAGAACCCAGCTGAGAGAACAGTGGGATCCCTCGCAATCCTTTCCTCCCCAACACTCTAACGTCTGATTGTAAAACCCTTATCAATTATGAAGTCCTGAATCTCACTTGGCTGTTATTAACCTGTTACCCATCTTCTTAATTCCAATGACAGCAATGAAGGCCCACTTGTTCAGGATGTAATGAAGAACATCTGCACTTACTTCTTCCCTGAGGGATTTTAATCTAGAGATGTTTAAGTGCTCTATGCTATAGAGTCTATAGCATACCTAGTGGTGCTGCACTACTACAGCTAGCACAGGCCCCATCACTGTCCTCCCCAAATATGGCTTCATGCCACTGAGCATCCCAGTTGCCCTTCAGTGGGTATTTGTTGGATTCCCTGCACATCAACCTTGAACGGGAGCTTCTTGCACTCTTCTAGCACCTAGGGCAGTGCTAGCTGGGCCTCCTTCTCTGGCAGTAGTCATGTTCTTTGTTGTAGCTTCCATACTTGGCTCCCAAATGTCCCAGGTTATATTCCATACCTGTAGGTCTGCTGTCACTAATTTCTCTTACTACCTTCCAGGAAATTAAGTATTTATTTAAATTACAAATACAGTAACATTATAGACTGAATGCTTGTGTCCCCCCCAAAAAAAAAATTCATACGTTGAAATCCTACCCTGGGAAGTGATGGAATTTGGAGGTGGGCCCTATGGGAAGTAATTAGATTAAATGAGGCCATGAGGATGGAGTCCCCTCTCTGCTCTCTGCCCTGTGAGGAAGAGCAGTGTCTGCAACCCAGAAGAGGGCTCTTACCAGAACTCAACTGTGCTGCCACCCTGATCTTGGACTTCCAGCCTCCAGAACTGTGAGAAATATGTGTCTGTTGTGTACAAGCAGCCCCATCTATGGTACTTTGTTACAGTAGCCCCAACTGACTAAGACATGTATCAAAACAAATTTTGGCATTCCCTGCTGGCCGTGAAAACAGATACTTAGAAGAGCCAGGTGGGTTCAAAAAACAAACAAACAAAAAACACAGATGTTTGGACCCTGTTCCTGTACATTCAGTCAGTAGACTGGGGTTGGGGGTGGGGGGCTGATATCTATATTTTAACAAACTTCCCAGGTGATTATAATGCACACCAAGGCTTGTGAATCAAGAGTCCAGCTAATGCTCACCTCCTTCATGGAGCCTTTCTGACCGCCCCACCCTCTTCTTAAGCCCTAAAGTAGATCCTCCTCCTCCTCCATGGTCCCAAAACATACTTAGCTTACCTCAATCTCAGGACAAATCACATTGTACTGTAATTATATCTACCTATCTTCCTCCTCCCACAGAAAAAATGGAAGTTGCTCTGGAATAAAAATGAGCCACTCATCTCTTAGTATCCCTTTAAAGTGCTAAGTTCCTTCATGCAAAGAATTTGGAACATAGAAATTAAGACCTAAGCAGGTTTTAAGAATGGTGCAATTCAAGGAGTATACTGTCATGCAAGTACCATATCCTATCTAATAAAAGAGAAACATGCAAATTGACCGTACTTCCACTATGCCCACAAGCCAAGCCCACCAGACAATTAGGAGCGAGTATGCAAATTAACCCAACCAAGAAGGCGGCAGCCATGGAGCTGGAGCAAGCAGGAGGCTTGGGTTGCCCCCGGTGATGGAGGAAGCCAAGCTTCACTCCGCCCTGGCCTGCCCTGGCCTCTGCTCAAGGCTACAAAGTTTCAATTATAGAAGATAAATAAATCCCAGATACCTGCTTCCAGCCTATGCTTGGGTCACTGTGGGGCATGGCCAGCCTGCAAACCACCACAGGCCTCTCGCCCAGGCCACCCACACCCCAAGGGAACCCCCACCCTGATCCAGGACACCCTTCAGGGCAAACCAGCCAGACCCCACCCGTGCACCAGGCCTCTATCCTATCTAGTAAAAGAGTAATATGCAAATTGACTGTCACTCCAACACACAAGATGGCTGCCCCCATGTGATCAAATATGGCTGCCCCCATGTGGACACAAGATGGCCACCACAATATGGCCAGCAGGGGAGGGCAGTTGGGAGGGATCAGACCTGCAAGGGAGGGCAGTTGGGAGTGATCAGGCCAGCAGGGGAGGGCAGTTGGGAGGGACCAGGCCTGCAAGGGAGGGCAGTTGGGGGCGATCAGGCCTGCAGGGAAGGGCAGTTGGGGGAGACCCAGGCCTGCAGGGGAGGGCAGTTAGGGGTGACTGGGTCAGCAGGGGAGGGCAGTTGGGGGGGACCAGGCTGGCAGGGGAGGGCAGTTAGGGGTGACCAGGCTGGCAGGGGAGGGCAGTTAGAGGTAACCAGGCCAGCAGGGAAGGGCAGTTAGGGGCAATTGGGCTGACAGGGGAGCAGTTAGGCATCAATCAGGCTGGCAGGGGAGTGGTTAGAGGATGATCAGGCTGGCAGACAGAAGCGGTTAGGGGCGATCAGGAAGGCAGGCAGGCAAGTGGTTGGGAGCCAGCAGTCCTGGATTGCAGTCGGACATCCCTCGAGGGGTCCCAGATTGGAGAGGGTGCAGGCTGGGCTGGGGGACACCCCCCCATGCACTAATTTCGTGCACCAGGCCTCTAGTATCGTAAATAATATGAATTAATTACCAATAAGAAATAACAAAAATAACAACTAAGACTTATTGAGGTGCTCTTGGGTCCACCCTCAGAATATCATGGTGCATGGGGACTTCTAGGCTGAGAAGGGGGCGTTTATTATATTCAGCAGTTTAGCCAAGATCAACTGTAGGTGCCTGTTTCTTAATGATCATTAAAAGTTAGTAACTCAGGTATGTGTTCCCCATGAATCCATTCATGACAGCCCATGGGTAAATGCAGTTTTTGTCAATCAAGTCGCTTGAAAACCACTGATATTTAAAAGAGCCCAAGAGAAAGCCTTAGTTAAGAAAAAGAATCATCTTGCAATACAAATTGTGACCTCCCATCCTCTTTTTTTCCAGAATGGGAAAAGGAACCGGCCCACCAAACCTAGTAAATTTACAAAACCTTTTTAGAATTTCAATCCTCTCCTCACTGTCATATTTAAACAGTCCCCCTGGGACACTGGGACACTGAGTTCTTTTAGTCCTATAGCTGAATCTTATTTGGCCAAACAGTACAGTCTTTAATTCCCCAGAGGACTCCCACAGGAAGCCAGTGTAGGTGTGTTCTGAGCGTGCTGATGATCAAAGAGAGAAACCAACTTTTGTGCCAGCAGCTCTTGATTATTCAGGGGCGGATGATCCAATTTGTGGATTAGCTGGGCCTCTTGGCTTTTCCTGATTTCACTGATCATTAGCCCATGGCCCCCGTGGGCCAAGAAGATAAAAGGAGTGCCAGGCAAAGCGGTCCAGTGGCTTCTTGGCCGATCCTGTAAAAGGGGGCAGGGCAGAGAGGCAGTCATATGTAATGGGGAAAATGAGGTTTAGGGATTATCTGGATTTCAATGTGCTGGTTTCTCCATAGCTCCCTGGCCCTCCACCTGAGTCCCTACCGCTGCACAATGGACACTTTACCTCAGATGGAGTGGGGCATAGAAACAGAGTCCAGTGGATTCCGAATGTGATATTTCCAGGGCCTGGGGGGCAGGGTGTGAAGCTGCCCTTCACAAGCATGAGCTGCTCAGAGCCTCAGGCTCCTCACCACTTCTGTGCTAGTGTGTCAGGGCTGGCATGGGGCAGGGTGGCTTTTACACAGGATACCTCTGTACCGGGAACAGCAATGCTTTTAACCTGAGAAGATTTCATCCTTTTAGAAAGTACTTTCTAGGGTTCTGCAAGCTTCTAAAGAGAAGGAGGAGACGGAAGAGAGGATAATGAGTAAAGGAGAGAATGAGAAGGAGGCAAGAAAGAAGAGGGAGAAAGATGGAAGGAAGGGAGAGAGGAAAGGAAGGAGGGAGGAAGGGAGAAAAGAAGGGAGGAAGGAGAGAGAAAGGGGCAGGAAGGAGAGAGGAAGAGAGAAGAGTGGGGAAAACTGCAGTTCAACCCAAAGGGGTTTTGATTCCAAATGACAGTATAAGAACAGGCCTTCTCAATGCCTGTATCACATGGACGGGATGAACAGGAGCTACATCATAAATCTAGCCCCTCAGAAAAGTCAAGGCATCAGGAAAGAGGACCAGAGGGACTTGGCAGAAGCAGAGAGGCAAGACCTGCCATTGCCCACTGTGTCTTTGGTGAGCCAACCTCAATCCTCAATTTCCTCATTGAATAGTCAGAGTAATAGGTGAAAATTTCTTCAAATGCTGAAAGAAATGAAACCCCCCAAGTGCAGAAACCAACCCAGCAGGGGCACATGGAAAGCCCCGGATGCGTGGATAGAGTTCTAGAAAGGAAAGGTGAGCCTAGGCTCCTGCAGAGATGCCCATTTCTGCATTCCCTGCTTTCTGTTCCACGCGCCTAAGTGTCTGGCCGGCTCCGCCACCCCTTGGTGTTTCACTGTCCATGGTAGTAAGCCATACTGGACCCACTGGGCTCATTTATGGATTCTTCCAGACCCATGGTCTAGTGACAAGGAGTCTTGTCTAGGCATTTTGAGATTCAGGTCCTGGATGACACCAGCTCATTCTGTGATATTGGAAGTCATATACACTCTCTTAATCTCTGTTGCTTTTCTTAAAATAGGAGCAAGAATTCCTCCATTACCCATGGGGAGTTGAACAGTGTGAGCTAAAGAGTGAAAAGTGCCACAAATGAACGGATAATGCAGGCCTGGAAATCTAAAATGTTTTTAGTTAATCAAAAGAACTTCCTAATTTTCAAAGTTATTAGCAAATATTTGATTCCTGAGGCTTTGTGTCTAGGCATGAGGCAAAGAAAGGAAGTTCATGGAGCCAGAGGAGTAACCCCAGGAGTAACCCCCTTGCCCTCAAAGATGGGATAGGCAGTGCTCACGGACACTCGGTAACCAAGCACCAACAGCAAGCTCAGCTCAGAGGTGGAAGCCAGAGATGCAAAGTCAGCACTCCCTACCCAGAGACAGAAGGATCAAGAGCTGCAGTCCTCAAACTTTCTGGTGTCAGGATCCCTCTACACATTTAAAAATTATAATGTGGGTTACTGAATTATATTTATCATATCACAAATTAAAACAAAATTTTAAGATGCAAGAACATACATTTCAACACCCGTCAGAAGGATTCTATACTCATAGGCCACTGGGCTTCTGGGAAAATCCACTGTATACTTGTGTGTGAAAAAGAATGAAGGAAATGCAGTCTTCGTATCAATATGGAAATAGTCTTGACTTCTCAGACCCCCTTCAGGAATTTCAGGGACCTGCAGGTTCCCCGGATCACACTGTGAGAACCACAGCTCTGGTGCTGCACAAACTTTGATGTTCCTACAAATCACCTGCGAATTGTGTCAAAATGCAGATTCTGATCAATAGATCTGAGATGGGTACAAAAAAACTGCATTTCAAAAAAGTCCCCAGATAACGCTGATGCTGTTGGCACTTGGACCATACTTTGAGCAGCAAGGCCATAAAGATCAGAGGGAGAGAAGTTCACCTTTGACTAAAGTGACCATAATTGTGCCTGGCCTGTGTAGCTCAGTGGTTGAGCATCAACCTATGAACCAGGAGGTCACGGTTCGATTCCCAGTCAGGGCACATGCCGAGGTTGTGGGCTCAATCCCTGGCATGCAGGAGGCAGCCAATCAATGATTCTCTGTCACCATTGATGTTTCTATCTCTCTCTCCCTTTCCCTTCTTCTCTGAAATCAATAAAAAAATACATTTTTAAAAAATAAAGTGACCATAAATTGGATCTTACAAATTGGGTATGTAATTTTAAATAGTGAGAATTGGTAGGAAGATTATTCCAAGTGGAAGAGATGATATAAGCAGAGGTGCAGATGTAGAAAAATACTAGTACAGGCTTGGCCAAAGTGTAGGGTCCATTAAACCCTCAAGCTGCTCACTTCATCCACAAGGCCGCAGCAGTGTATAGCTTTTGGTCTGGGCAGAGAAGCCACTGGTCTTGGCATCTCAGTGCAAGAGGTGTTAGACCTATTTCCACCCATTTTTATCATCAACAAACATCTATTGAGCACCATGAGAAATAAGAAGCTCCAGTGGACATTGGTAGTCTTGCTTTTCCATCCCCACTTCAGTTCTCCTTGAGAATCATCATTTTTCCCATACTCAGTCTAAGGAGTTTGGGTGGGGTTGACCCAGGAGAAGCACATGGTCCAGGTCTGGCCAATCAAAGCACAAGTTCCCTTTGTTCAGAGTGATTGACTCAAGAACGGGATAGGACCAAAGCAGGCCACTGAGAGCTCCTCTGGTCTTCTGTTGGTTTTACAGAGAGACCATGTGGGGAGATCACCATCCTTGAGAGAGATATACCCAAGGAGCCCTAGCTGTCATAAATGGTACGATTTCATTACTCTTTATGGCTGAGTAATATTCCATTGTATATCTGTATCATCACATTTTTATCCATTCATCTATTGATGGACACTTGGGTTACTTTCATATCTTGGCTCTTATAAATAATGCTGCAATGAACATGGGGGTGGATATATTCTTTTGAATTAGTGTTTTTGATTTCTTCAGATCTATACCCAGAAGTAAAATTGCTGGGTCATACGGCAGTTCCATTTTTAACTTTTAGGAATCTCCATATTGTTTTCCATAGTGGCTGCACTAACCTGCATTCCCACCAACAGTGCATGAGGGTTCCCTTTTCTCTATATCCTCATCAACACTTGTTATTGGTTGATTTACTGATGATGGCCATTCTGGCACATGTGAGGTGATATCTCATTGTGGTTTTAATTTGCATTTCTTTGATGATTAGTGATGTTGAGCATCTTTTTATCTGTATATTGACCATCTGTATGTCCTCTTTGGAGAAGTGTCTATTCAGGTCCTCTGCCAGTTTTTTTAATTGGATATTTGGGGGGGTGTTGAGTTGTATGAGTTCTTTAAAATTTTTGGATATTAACCCCTTATTAGGTGCATCATTGGTGATTATGTTCTCCCATTCAGTAGGTTGTCTTTTCGTTTTGTTGACGGTTTCCTTTGCTGTGCAAAGCTTTCTGTTTGATTTAGTCCCATTTATTTATTTTTTATTTTGTTTTCTGGAGGATACATGTCAGAAAAAAATATTGCTCTGCGAGATGTCAGAAGTTTTACTGTATATGTTTTCTTCTAGGAGTTTAATGGTTTTGAGTATTACATTTAAGTTTTTAATCAATTTTGAGTTTATTCTTGTAGATGGTATAAGAAGGTGATCTAGTTTCATTTTTACATGTATCTCTCCAATTTTCCCAGCACCATTTATTGAATAGACTGTCTTTGCCCCATTGTGTATTCTTGCCTCCTTTGTCATATATTAATTGGCCATATAGGCATGGGTTTATTTCTGGGCTCTCTGTTCTGTTCCATTGACCTATGTGTCTGTTTTTATGCCAGTACCATGCTGATTTGATTGGTATAGCCTTGTAGTATAGTGTGATACCAAGTAGCATGACATCTTCAACTTTGTTCTTCTTTCTCAAGATTGCTGTGGTTACTTAGGGTTTCATATAAATTTTAGGATTATTTGTTCTAGTTCGATGAAAAATGCCATTGATGTCTTCATAGGAATCACATTGAATCTACAGATTGCTTTGGGTAGTATGGACATCTTAACAATGTAATTCTTCCCATCCATGAGTACAATATATGCTTCCATTTATTTGTACCTCCTTCAATTTCTTTCTTCAATGTTTTATAGTTTTCTTAGTGTAGGTCTTTTATTTCCTTGGTTACATTTATTCCTAAGTATTTTATTTATCTATTTTTTGATATGATTATTAAATGGGATTATTTTCTTAGTTTCTCTTTCTGATAGTTCATTATCTATATTAATAATAGAGAAATATGCAAATTATCCATTACAGCATCACATCACAACTGGATCAGCAGGCTGCTTCCCCGCCCTCTGCTCAGGCAGCTGCAAGGCCCAGGGTAGGATAGGATATGATAGGAGGGGATAAGAAAGGAGAGGGAGGGGAAGGCAGGCCTGCATGCAGACAGGCTGAGAGGAGAAACAGAAATATAGAAAGGGAACAAGAAAAAGACACAGGAATAGAACAGGGAAGGAAACGCGGGGGCTGCACTCAGGAGAGGGGGTGGCAACTGCGGGGATGGGGGAGGGAGAGCAGGTGCACCTGGTGAGGGGAGGGGAAGGAGCCCAGCCCAGATGCGGGAGGAGGGCAGTGGCCCTCCGCATGGGCCGTTGGCAGGGAGGCATCCATGGGTTTGGGACGGAGTGGTGGACGGTCCGAGGCCTTCTGGGTGGAGGCGCTCCTGCTTCATGGCGTCAGCAGCAGTGCCCAGGCTGCACGGGCCTCAGCCACACTTGCTGGGCCGGGTGTCCTGGTCAGGGAATGGGAGCAGGACGGTGGCGGGGAGGCCAGGGAAGGGGGTGCGGCGAACACCTGGCCAGGGCTGAGCCCTGGGCTGGGCGTTAACACCCTCCCTCCCAAATAGAAGCTTTACGAAGGGAGAAAGGGAGGAAATAACTTTATAAAGGAGTCAGTAGAGAGCAGAGTTAAAGAAGGAAAGAGGATGTATGAGTGAATTGTAGGAGCTATAATGAAAATCAAGTATAGTTGTGTACTGGGGACAGATTTTAAAAATAGGAGTCAGAAAAGAAAAAAGATAAATGATAGTGAATAATTAGGCAGGAGGATAGATAGATATTAAAACAGTGGAAGTAAGTAGAGAAGAATGTATGGGAAAGGTAGGATGAGAGAGAAAGAGGGAGGGAAGAAAAGTTTTAAAGGGGAGCCGGTAGAGCTTAAAAGGAGAATGGGAAGAAGGAAGAAATGGGGGAGGGAGCAAAGCAGATCCAAAGGAGGAAGTGAAGAAAAAATTAAGGTGGGAAGGAAGGAAAAGGGGAGGGGGGGTAAAGATAAAGGAAAGAAGGAATGTGAGCAGGGAGGGAGGGTAGGAGAAAGATGGGAAGAAGGATGATGGAACAGAAGTAGGAAATAAGGAGGAAAGAAAAGTTTATAAATGACTAGAAGCCCAATGCACAAAATTTGTGCAAAGAGCTAGACCCTCGCAGCCCCAGCTGCCTCGCATCCCGAGGCTACATCCCCCACTCACTGGTTGTTTCAAAAGGTCATTCCGGAAGGTCATTCCACCATAGGGTCTAATTACCATATTAGCTCTTTATTAAATAGGATGAGTCAGTAGGAAAAAGTGTTATATAAAGAAGAGAGAAAAATTGTGTGAGAGGGAGAAGCCAATAAGGAAGTCAAATACAATTGTGTGTGAAGGGGATAAGATTAAAAAAAAAAAAAGTTAATAGGGGCAACCAGGCCAGCAGAGGAGGGCAGTTAGGGGTGACCAGGCTATCAGGGGAGGGCAGTTAGGGGGATCAGGCAGGCATGCAGAGTGGTTAGGGCAGGCAGGCAGGTGAGCAGTTAGGAGCCAGAGGTCCCGGATTATGAGAGGGATGTCCAACTGCCAGTTTAGACCCGAACCCTGCCAGTTGGACATCCCCCAAGGGATGCTGGATTGGAGAGGGTGCAGGTCGGGCTGAGGGACCCCCCCCCCCAATGCACAAATTTCGTGCACCGGGCCTCTAGTTGGTGTAAAAAATGCAACCAATTTCTAAATATTTTGCATACTGCTACTTTACTGAATTCATTTATCAGATCTAGTCGTTTTTTGGTGCAATCTTTAGGGTTCTCTACACATAATGTCTTGTCATCTACAAATAATGACAGTTTTACTTCTTCCTTTCCAATTTGGATGCCTTTTTTAAAAAAATCCTCACCTGAGGATATTTTTCCATTGATTTTTAAAGTGCATAGAGGAGAAATATTGATGTGAAAGAAGCACATCAATTGATTGCCTCCTTCATGAGCCCTAACCAGGACCCTTGCTGGGGAGGAGCCTGCAACCGAGGTACATGCCTTTGAATGGAATCAAACCCAGGACCCTTCAGTCTGCAGGCTGATGATCTATACACTGAGCCAAACCGGCTAGGGCCCAATTTGGATGCCTTTTATCTCTCCTTCTTGTCTGACTGCTGTGGCTAGGACTTCCAGTATTATGTTGAATAAGAGTGGTGAAAGTAGAGATCCCTGTCTTGTTCCTGATCTTAAGGGAAATGCTTTTCATTTCTCCCCATTTAGTATGATATATGAGTTTGTCATATATGGCCTTTATTATATTGAGGTAGGTCCCTCTATTCCCACTTTGCTGAGAGTTTTTATCATAAATGGGTGCTGGATTTTGTCAAATGTTTTGAATGGTTTATAGTACAGCAATAAATAACCAGAACTGGGTCTGCTTGGCTTTCCTGTTAATTCCAGGGCTAAAACACCAGGAATTAATAAAAACCCATGGCAAGGAAAACATTGGACAAATAACAATTTCTCCAACAGTCTTCACTTTGACCCACAAGCTATTTATAAGTTTTGTCAATGTGCTCTTGCTATATAACTGCCTCAGGTAACTCATGTTCCTGAGCATCCGCCATGGGGTCAGTCATCCTGTCAGACATTTCAAACGCCATATCTTAAATCTGAACAGAGACATATGTTTACCCTATTTACAGACAAGACAACTGAGGTGCAGAGAGAGCAAACACAGCTGATAAATGATGGAGCCAAGACTCAAACCCGGTTTTCAGACCCAAAGCCCATCTTTCTGAAATTCCAAGCTGCCTGCCCATTAATTTCTTCTCTCTTTTGGACTTTCAAAAGTCCCAGAGAATTAGCACTTTCCACTTTGAGACAAGACCATAAACATTGAGACCCTTTCTCTGTTCAGCATGTCCCAGGTGGTCTCATTGCACCTCAAGACCTTGCATTCTCCTATTTTCAGAGGTCTGTGCATACCACTGTGCCCCTCATGCAATGCTCTTGAGAAAGAAAAGCTGTGTGGCAGAGGTAGGAAGAGGAAGGCTTTGTGGTCAGAGGTCCTGAGTAAATCTGGCTTTGTCACTTCTAGCTGTGGGACCTCTAGGCATGACTGAAACACTCTCTCCTTCCTAAAAGAGGTATAGAGTGTGCCTACCATATAGGCTCGTCATGAGAATTAAGCCTATAGTCCAGGCTACAGTGGGAACAGAGTGAGCATCCAATAAAGTCTGATGGTTTCCATTAGGATATTGATCACTGATGTTTTACTGGCTCAGTGGTTTCTTTATCTCAGATTGTAAAGTCCTCATGGAATGAGACATTTTTAATATTTCTTCAGGCCTCCAAAGCCAGTGGTAGAGTGTTAAACATGTATTGGTGCTTGATAAATATTTGTCATCAGCCTCCCTGGTTTAAATATTTGCCCTTATATTTCACATGGGAAGACCATAGAATGCTACAAAGCCCATGGAAAGCCACACTGGCCAACAATGCCCTTTGATGATATAGACTGTAAAGACAGACAAGAGATATTGTGTAGGAGAGGGAGACATTTGGCAACCCTGGTACAACTTCCCCAGGCCTTAGAGAGCATGGAGCTGGCAGACCTGAACTCCAGTCCTGACAGCCATAATGACAGGGGAGCATTCAGTGAGTGCTGGAGGCTAATTCCAGCATGTCATACTAAATGCAAGAAGTTCATCAAAAGGTTGGTGGACTTTGAGCCTTCAGCAAGGGCTGAAGAATTATATTATTGCCTGCTAGAATGGCTGAAAGCATTTCCCTAAACCTGAAAATCTGCATATATTATTGCCTACTGCCAGACAGCTAAGGGCATTTCAATCTACATGTTATTACCTGCTACTGGAACAGCCGAAAGCAGTTCCTCCTACCTGACAATACCTACTGTATACTAAACCTTACCTTTGATATGTATAGCTGCTTTGCTTTAGGGAAATTTGTGTTAATAAAGAGCTAGGGGTCCAGAGGTTCAGAGAACTTGGTTGCTATAGCTAAGTCCCCTCTGGCTTCCTCAAAATGTCTTCCAAATTCATATTTCTTCTCTAGCCTCTTAATTAATTTACACACAGCCCTTCTCCAGATTCCTGAACCCTTCTAGATGCTGAGAAACACCCCAGCAAGTGAGTTCCAAACCCTGTAAGTCTCAGCTTTCTGATCTGTAAAGTGGGGATAGCAATTCCTATAAGGGATTGTGGTGATTAAATGAGATACTTAATGGAAAGCATATGTTGGCATGTGTAGGCACTCATAAAAGGAAATGATTATTATTGGCTGTACATTTGGGGGTAAAATCCCTGGCTTATTCACTTTACATGAAAGTTTTTGTTGTTGCTGTTGTTTGGGTTTTTTGTTTGTTAATCCTCACCCAAGGATATTTTTCAATTGATTTTTAGAGAGAGTGGAAAGGAGAGGGAGAGACAGATGGAAACATCAATATGAGAGAGACACATCAACTGGCTGCTTCCTGCATGAACCCCAACCAGGGCTGAGGAACCTGCAACTGAGGTACATGCCCTTGACCAGAATCCAACCCAGGACCCTTCAGTCCATGGGCCAACATTCTATCCATTGAGCCAAACCGGCTAGGGCTACATGGCAGTTTTTGTAAGTCAAGTAAGAATGCATGGCATGAAGCTTTAAAAATATTTATAAAGTTCAATGCAAATGAAGTTATTAAAATCCAGAATAAAGTCTAAATCATGACATAAATATTCTTTTCTGTTTGCATATATAAAGCAGAACACAGAATATAAGGAAGAAACTGTGGGAAAATTCAGACAAAGAGTTGCATCAATGATCCATTAGCCTGGATCTGGAAAGTGCCTTTGAGAGAGTCAACTCACCTCATTTTTCAGATGAGGAAACCAAGAGTAGAGGGTGCCGTGCGTGGGCTGGCCACATAACCTGGTTGGCATAAACAGGAAGGAAACTGGATCTAAATGCCTTTTCACTATTTTCCATCCTCTGGCCTGCATTGGCTGTGTAATGATGCAGGTATCTTCCTTCTGGAACATTCTCAAGGAAAGCATTGTGTGCAACTGAAAAATAAGTAAATAAATGCCAGATCAGTTTTAACACCAGAACATTCTCTTATGCCTGTGAGTTGCACAGAAAATGCCTCTGGGATATCTTTCTCTAACTTCTTTCCTCAATAATGCTATAAAAATGGAAATCAATGCTAAGGAAGAATAGTGTGTCTTGGGGGAAATGCGCTTTCTACAGGCTGCTTCTCTGTCCATCCCACACAGGCCCTGAGTTCTGAGATCCCGAGTCTAGCTGAGGCTCAGAAAGCTCTTCGACTTTGGAAAAAGCTCATCACTGTTGGTATCTGAGTTTCTTGGTTTTTATGAAGCTCTCAATGTTTTAATCACTTTGCATGTAATGCTGAATTTAAATGTTATTTTAATTCCTCGCACATAACAAGGCTGCCTATTTTCCCTGGTCACCCAGGCTTAAAGGCCCACTCACTTCTGACCTGCTGCTGTGCCTTGAGCCCTAAGTCCATCCAATTCTGCTACAATCATTTCTTCTTGCCATCCCTCTGCCACTGGTCTGCAGCAGCCTCACACCTCATGCCTGCCATAGTCTCCCCACTGGGAGCCAGAATGCATGCTTTCTCCCTAACCCCAAACCTGCCTGGGCGTCAGCCCTAGATTCACCCTCTTACAAATGCCCCCTCAAATTGTCACTTCAGGGCTTCCCTTATCCACAGGCTAGTCTAAAAGTCTTAGCCTGGTGGTAGCTCTCTCCTCTTTCATTCCTGCCTTAATCCCCCTCCATCCCCTGAAATATGAATTTGCCGTTTGCTTGTGATGGTGAATACATGCTGTTGTCTGTATCTTCAGTGTCTTCTCCCACCTCTGCTTCCTACAATCTCAGCCAGCCTTTGGCTCCCAGCAACTCCAAGGCTACTTCTTCCCTGGCGTCTCTGCAGGTTACTGCACCAGATATCCCATGTTCCCTTGTCAGACCTTCTCCTGGAACCTCAGACTGAGCACCGCCTTGCTGTATCCTCACCCACCTATGTCTCAGGGCCCCTCCCAGAAGACCTATTCCTTCGGGCCAGAGACATTTCATTCTCCACCCTCCCACAACACAAAGCATTTGCCTTCCACATTCTGGATGCTCAATAATAAGCAAACAATAAGAACATACACCTTTTTTTTTTAACGCAGTGATTTCCAAGACACCCAGAAGAACCCAGTAGACTGCAGATTGAGTTCATCAATTCTGATTCTTCTCTGGATATTAATTTGAAAGTCCACTGGCTGCCTCTGTGCCTCAGTTTCCCCATCTGTGACCACATGACAAAAAGACTTCTTCCTAACCTACTTTACCAGGCTATTTATTTTCACATAAAGGTGGCAATGACATGCTTGTTTTGTCTTATGCTTTATTTTTTAAGCAGGCACAGTACACAGAGACCTGGGGGACTCTGGAAGGGAAAGAACGTGGGTCCGTTGCTTGGAGTGCACTGCCAGCACACAAGCAGAAGACAGGGTCTCTCACCAACCGGAAAGGAACAGCTGTGGTGACAGATGTTGGTGGCACTGACTATTCCAGGGCTGTTTGCATGCAGATTTCCCAGGCAGTCTTGGCTTTTTTAAGTCAGTCTCCTTTGATGGGTTTCCTCAAGTCTTGGGGGTGACAACAAACCGCCCCCTCATCATTTCATTTGCTTCCTCTCTCTACAGCCACAAGCACGCATATAAAGGACACCCACCCACCCAGGCAGGCACGCCCAGCGACCTCAGGTTGCATTTGGAACATAAAAGGCCTGGGGACGAGAAACCCTGTTCCTCTAGGTTAGGTTGCTTCTTGTAGGTTTGTGTGGAGGGGTGGGAGGTGAGGGTGTCACACTAAACCACTCCAAGGCCAATTTCTCCAAAAGATGTGCAAACTTCTGATCCCACCAAGGACTTCAACTGAATACAAAAAAGGGGGTGTCTTTGTTCCCTCCAAAGGGAGTATTTACTTTGAGCTGCTAAAATGAATTAATGAAAGGAAATGACACCTTCGGCGTTGGGGGAGGGGTGGTGAATGAAATCCAAAGGGAAGGGAGCTCTCCTTCCCTCCCCTCAAATGGGGGGAAATGGGCGGATGAGGACGGAGGGTGGGGCGGGCGGGTGGATCCCGTAGGGTTTTCTGAAATAGACCCTGCTAGAAAACGGGCTCCTCTTTCCTGGGATGAAAAGTCGCCTCCTGGTCCTGTGAGGCCCATGTATATGCAAGCAGCGCGGAGTTATCCCGGCCTAAAATAGGAAACCATTCGCTTGATCTTTTGCTTCAATCCTATTAGCGGCCCCCTGGAGCTCGAGAGAGATACCAGCCTGTCATGTCCCTGTTGCTGTGACGACCCTGTTTTTATGGAACAAGAAAGAGAAATGGGAGTGATTGGCAGACCTCGCTGGCCCCCGTACGTAACACAAAGGGCGACAAAACGAAGAGGAAGTGAGGCCCTTCCCGAGGTCTGACGCCGCTTAACCCCGCACCACGGTCCGCCTGGCCCGGGCGCCCCGCCCCGTCTCCTCCCGGGGCGGGGAGGTGTCCCTGGTGCTCAGAGATCACTGCTTTTTTGTTTAATTGCGAATGACACCACTGTTTTAAATGCCTGGCTAATATCAACTCCTGGAGAGACAATGTGAGAGGAGCCTGGCAGCGAGCGAAGGAGCCGAGGGGCGTTCCCAGCCCGCGGCCCGGCGACGCCGTCTGCCGGGCGCTGTGAGCCCGTCGGGGGCCGGGCCCGGGCCGGCCGGGCCGGTACATCCAGCCTCGTGGTGCCGGACGTCAGCTCCCGGGCCCCAAAAAGCCGCCTGCCTTTTCGGTTTTCGCGCCAGGCTCCTCCGATTCCCGCTAAATGGCAGAAAGGTGCAAAATGCTATTGGCGCTCATTTTCTCCGTCCGTCTGGGCGCCACGGACATGCGGCCTGGACGGGGCGGGCGGGGGCCGGGCCACCCGCCGGCACCCGGGCGCAGGACAAAGGCCGCGCTCCCCGCGAGTGGCCGGCCCCATTGGGGGAACCAGGGTCGCAAAAGTAAAACCGGGGATCCCCGAGGCGAGGGCGTCTGTCCCTGGCTGGAGCCGGCGCCCCGAGCGCAGCGCCGCCGCCCTCCGCCCGCAGGCGCTGCCGCCGGCATCGGGGGGCTCGGACGCGCCCCCCAGCCCGGCCGCTCGCAGCCTCGCCCGGGACCCTGCACCCCGCGCGGCCCGGCCCGGCCCCGGACAGTGACTCCGACTGTTAAACGCGGTTCCGGGGCTGGAGGGGGAGCTGTGAGCGAGCACTCTCCTCCCCGACTCCGGGGTAGGGGCAGGAGGGAGAAAAGTTTCTCTGGGGGAAGCCGTGGGACAGGAGATGAAGACCCGCTCTGCGGTGTCGCTGAAGGAAACGCTGTCTAACCTTGACCCGTAACGCGTTTCAAACAAAACCCTTTCATCTTCGTGCGCGCCGAGCCCCCCAACATTGTGTGGGTCCTTCAGGGGGAAGACGTCAGAAAGTGGGACTCTTTCCTGGTGGGTCTCTCTGCCAACCCGGGCTTTGAAAGGAGCGCCGGACAAAGGGGTGCCGAGGGGCCTGGGCAGGTGAGCGCAGGGGTGCCGGCCGCGCCAGGCCAGGCAGCGCCCGAGAAAGTTGTTCAGCGAAACCGACCTCCTCGCAACCCCCAGCTTCCTTCCCAAGACCCCAGTCTCTCTCCCAAATAAACTACTAGCGACTTTCTTTCTGCGGCAAGCCCTTGGTGTCCCAATAAGCCCCGACATTTTTAAGAAAAGACCTTGGGGTTTGGGGATCGGGAGAGCAGGACGTGTGTGGCACCGCGCCTCCCTGGGTTCACTGTTGCCGGTTCTTTTCCTGCCGGGCGTGAGGAAGGAAACTATTTTAATTGCAACCTACAAGCTCAGTTTTTAGTATTTTCCTTTCTTTCCACTCCCCCCCCCCCCCCCCCCCCAAGAAATAGATCAGGAAAAACTAATTACAAGGCAGGGTCCCGAAGTTAAATGAAACTGTAATCCGGCAAGTTGAGGAGCAAATTAATTTTTTAAAAGATAGCTTGTAGTTAGGGGAAAATAAATATGTCGTTCCCCTTGTAACATTTGCTAAAACTGTGCTCGATTTCGGGCTGAAAAATCAGCACGCACCCAGAATTCTGAGGCCACATTCTGAGAGCGTTGTCTTTGGGGGTTCTAATCTGACAATGTTCCAGCTTTCTTTTGGATCTTTGTTTTATGTTCTACGTAGAAAGGTTGAGGGGTTTTTGTTTTGTTCTTGTTTTGTTTTGTTTTGATCCAAAAACACTCTTTCCCTATTTAGACCAAATGGTCTTGGAAACTGGGAGGATTTAGGAAAGGATTTTATGAAAGTGGCCCAATGGATATTACACTGAAATCATAAATAATTATTTTTAAAAACTTCCTCCCTTCCAGGTGGATGTCACAGCTCTCCAGACGCGCCCCTCTCCCGGAGAAGCGGCCACCATCACACACCTCGGACCCGGTCTCCAAGCCGGGGCTTGCTGGAGAGGCGCCCCGCCCGCCCAGGAAAGGGCTTCATTACTTGTGCGGTTAATGATAGGTTGTTGTTTTCCTTTTGTTTCTGTTTGTTTTAAAACACTCCTGTTGGGTCTTCCGCTCTTCTGTCTTCCTGGGGGAGGGTTTCATTTTCATTTCAAAAATGCACCAACTGCCACACAAAAGGGAAATCGCAGGGCTTCATCCCAAAGAGACTTTTAAATGTCCAAACATTAAAACACAATATGAGCATTTTTAAATGGAATGAAATGAATGTCCCATTACCCACTCTTTGCTGTTTGTTAGAATCTCCAACAAGGCCATTTCCTGAATGTAGTGTTTGTCCTTGTCCGAAGGCATTACAAACCCTATCTTGTTCATTTCCTCACAGTAAGATATTAAAAATCATTTCCCTCAAATCTTCACCCATGCTCGTTTTGTGTTGCTTATTAGCTTGACCCACATCAACTGAGTCCGGCAAGAAATAAGTTGACAGATGTTCTAGGACATGAAGGGGAGTTATTTGTTTTTTTAAAGATGAAATCTTCAGTCTGTTTAATTTGTTTTTAAATGAGAGGGAGGTGTGTGTGTGTGTGTGTGTGTGTGTGTGTGTGTGTGTGTGATTTTTCCTGTTACTGTACTTGCACGGAGCAGCGCTGTAGAAAAGAAAGCCGGGTCCTCCTTCAGGTATCGGCAGTGAATTTGCACCACCTTCTGGTAGGTTAGAGAATGACCAGAACCTGCCTCTTCCATAAAAAAAATTCTTTTATTCAACCTGCTTCTGTGATCATTGTCCTATTTGTATGTGACCTCAGACGCCAATGAGCTTTTCTGAGAATTCACAGCAGATTCCTACAGCCTGATTTTATATATATTCTTTGAAGCAGGACACCCTTTCTCTATCACATCCTTGAAAGAGCTCACAACGTCCCTAACAGTCCCCTGTGTGTTAATTTACTAAAATGCCTGGCAGGGAGGTAAAGGATGGCTATAGAATAGTCCTATTCTATTTGGGATTGCCTCTGTAGAGTGCTTAAAAACAGATCGGGGGCTATAACTGTAGCAGTAGAGAAACAAACGCTTCTCTTTCTTGGGTTCGTAAGACCCTCATTACCCACAATTAATCATAATGACATGCTGCATTCAGGCTTCTTGCTGAGGTCTGGCGAAGAGCACACAGATGTGGCTTTCTGGAGATTCCGATCCCTTCTGCAATCTGGATTTCAGGATACAAAGCTTGTTAGAACCCATTACCAACTCCCTGGCTCTGCTGATTCTCTCAAAAGTGCTGATCAGCACGAGGGCCCTGAGTATGTTCATAGCCTTCAAATAGCAAGCTTTTTTCATGTCTTCCTGCCTGGCCACGGAGACCACAGGATCCAAAGGTTGACACTTTCCCCTCAAAGCCAAACTAGATCTTTTTTAAATAGAAAGTCTGTTCAAATTATGCAAATGAATATACGTGGGTGTTACATCTGTCTTCCTATGGAAGGTCTCTTTTTCAAGGAGAAGATTAGCTTGATGATGTGCTTTAAAGAGGATGTGGAAAATTAGCAGCGGACCCAATGTCCCAATGCTTTGCCTGGATAACTGAGCTCATAGAGAGAAAGGTGTGCAATTGAGTGAAATTAGTGAGGTTGTTTGCTGAATTATTCATCTCATGTGAACCGACAAGCATCGGCCCAGCTCCTGATATGTGCTGGGTCGGGAAGAGGAAGCAGCCGTGCCGGCTGTCCCAGGTAGTCGCAGAGCAGGTGAGACTCTTCACCTGCATCCACAGCACTGTGTGGAGGCACTTTCCAGCAGCACTGTGTTTGAGGCACCTACCCAGACAAGCCTGCGTGGTTATTTGCACACTGCTAAGGCAACCCCTTCAAGGAAGACCAACAATTATTTGTCATCAACATAACCTAAGATCTTTATTACAAACTTAGGAAGATTGTGAAGAAAATATGTGGCAAAAACCTACAAGCTTTCTTGAGGAATATTCCAAAATAAGACAGTTGTTGGAAAAACATACTATTCATTTGTAAAAAAGGTAAGTGAATATACACTTTGATCAAAAATAAATGTCATATTGCTAAAGATTTAACTGTGCAGAGTAAAATGAAAAAAGAAAATGACCAAAAGACACAAATAAGCATCTTACAGCAGAGAAAACACATAAGCCAAGAAACATAAGGAGAGACCAGGGACATGCAAAGCAAGGACATCATGAAATAGCATTTTCTGTCCAATACCCATACGGATACTATTTTACATAGACCATAACACTATTCCGTTGGGGGTGGGGGGATTAGAGGTCTAGTAATATTAAGTGTTGGAGAGGGTGTGGCTCCACGGAATCTCTTAAACAATGCTTCTGGAAGGAAAAGATGATAACTCAGCAATTCTACTCCTGGGTGTGTACCCAACAGAAATCTTTCCACCTGTACGCATAAAGCAATATATATGTGAATTTAGAACAGTGCTAGGCATAATAGTGACCTAAACGTCCATGAAGGAGAAAGTGTATGAAAAGCGCAGTGGTAAATGGACACAACTGAGTCTATACTGCATTCAAAATGAAATCCATGAGACCTAGGTGTATGGATTAAGCTGAGCAACATAATATTAAATGGGTAAGTAGTGTCAGAAGAATACGTGCAGCATGATACCATTTTTATAAGAATAAAACAACTTAAATACACTGTATACTTCAGAAAGCATATAGATAAGATGAAACTATACAAATAAAAAGAATCAATACAGACTTCTGAATGTTTTTCTCAAATAAATAGAGGGAGGAGCTAGGGTGAGGGCAGATCACATAGAAGAATGTAAATTATTTTAAGATCCTGGTTATTGGATACTCCTTACATTTTTTAAATCAAAGGAATGAATGCATGTAAGAAGACCAAGCATGTGCAAATGAAGAGAGTATCTTGATCAAGCCATCCTTTCAACCTAGGATTCAATAAAAATTAAAGAAAACAAAACATGAAAAATAAAGAGGATGGTACAATTTCCTTATGAGGAAAGTTCTTATAGACATATCATTAATAGCAAATCCATAAAGAAATGTTGGCAAGTATGACTTTCTAAAGCTTTTAAAACTTTTTGTATCAAGAAACATAATTTAAAGAGTTAAAAGCTGAACAAAGTAATAAAATATATTCACCACATATGAGAGATTAATGCCTTTGCTATGTAAAAATTTCTTCAAAGCAGCAAAGAGATATCCTAATTGAGAAATGGGCAAGGAACATAAATAGACAAGACAAAATAGTATGTATAAATGCCTAATAAATATATGAAAAATGTGTTCCAACCCGTTAATAATCTAAGAAATGCTCATTAAAATAACAGCAAAACATGGCAAAGATGGAGAGAGTTGATAATGAATGCCCAGTGTTGGCAAGGATGAGAGTTGATGGCTTCCCCCTACAGGCTGGTAGAAAGCACTGTGTCATTTCTGGATCCAGTCGGAATCAGAATCAGAATGGCAGCTAGCATTTATAGAGCCCTTTTTATGTGGCCAACACTCTTCCAAGTGCTTTCCATGTGTTAAATTCCCACAACAACCCCAGAAGGTAAGAATTTTTATGATCCACATTTTTCAAATGAAAAAGTTTTGAAATGTTTATCAAAAGTCATTAAAATGTGCCTATTATACTTCATTAGCTATCTTCTATGCCTCAATCGCTCAAGAGGAATACAGAGGGACCAGCATCATTTAAAATTTTTCTTTTGGTAAACATCTTAAATGCTTACATAACTTCAATGCCTCTAAATATTGAATCTTTCTATATTTTGGATGCAAAGGGGCCATAAAAGTGTAAGGAAAATGCATACATAGCCTTTGTACAGTAATCCCATTTCTAGGGATATAGTGTAAGAATATGTGCCAAATTTAGCTACAAAGGCATTCATGCAAGTGCTTTCTGAAATAAGAAAATTATTATAGCCTAAACATAAGACAGTAAAAATTGACTGAATAAATTGTAGTATATTCACAGTATGCAATAGTCGGCAGTCCTTTTTAACTTATCAAATTGTATTTTTAATTAGACTTTTTGTTTTGAGATTATTATAGATTCACAAGCAGTTGTAAGAAATAACACAGAGAGAGCCCATAAATCCTTTACCAAGTTTTCCTCAGTGGTGACATCGTGCAAAACTACAGAACAGGAATCCCAGCACCACAGGGGTGTCTCATGTTGCCCTTTCATGGCCACACCTACTACACTCCCACTTCCTTCCCCTTAACCTTTGGCAATCAGTAGTCTCTTTCTACATGTCTAGAATTTTGTCATTTCAAGAATGTTTTATAAATAAAACAGTATACAACCTCTTGGGGTTGTTTTTGCACTTAGCTTAATCTCTGGAGATTCACCCAGGCTGTGGCATAGATGCATAGTCTGCTCCTTTTTACCACTGAATAGTATTTCACAGCACAGATGTACCACATGTTTAATCATCACCCGCTGAAGAATAGCTGGTTGCATCCACTTTGGGGCTATTACAAGTAAAACTGCTGTCACTGTTTCTCTACAGGGTTTTGTGTGGACATATAGGACTTCATTTCTCTGGGATGGATGCCCAGGGTTGTCTGGTAGCTTCAGGATTAGTTTATTAAGAACTGCCAAAATGTTTTCCATTTTACATTCCTACCAGCAATGTATGAAAGTTCCATTTTCTCCACATCATTGCCAGAATTGGATGTTGTCATTCATCTTATTTTAGCCATTCTGAGAGGAATGTAGTGATACGTCATTGTAGTTTTAACTTACATTCTCTAATGGCTAATTTAGATGTTGAATATATATATATATATATATATATATATATATATATATACATATATACATATATATGTGTATATATATATGTGTATGTGTATATATATATATACATATATATATATATATCTTTTAATAGACTTTACATTTAGAACATTTTTAAGTTCACAGGAAAATTGAAAGTACACAGAGTTCCAATATACCTCCTGCCCCGCCTTACCCCCCCACACTCTGTACAGGCACAGCCTCCCCCACTATCAAAATCCTACGCCAGAGTGGAACATTTGTTACAATCTATGAACATATAATGACACATCATCACCGTAAGCCTATAGTTAAATGACATAATTTACACCTAAATTCTATAGTCCATTCTAGGTATTTCACATTCTGTGGGTTTTTACAAATATCCACCGTTATAGTATTACACAGAATAGTCTCACTGCCCTAAAAAGTCTTTGTACTCTTTGACTCTTCCTCTTCCTCTCCCTCTTCAACCCCGGAAACTACTGATCTTTTTTCCTGTCTCCAGAGTTTTGCCTTTTCTAGAAGGTCTAGAGTTGTAATCATACAGTATGCAGCCTTTTCAGATCGCCTTCTTTCACTTAGCAACTTGCATTTAAGGTTCTTCCAAGTCTTTTCATGGCTTAAGAGTCCTTTTGATTTAAGCATTGAATACTATTCTATTGTCTGGAAGTACTACAGATTTGGGCAATTATGAATAAAGCTGCTATAAACATATATGTGCACATTTCTTTGTGAAATAAAAATTTAACTCATTTGGGTAAATACGAAGGAGCTTGATTGCTGGATCATATGTAAGACTATATTTAGTTTTATAAGAAACTCCCAAACTGTCTTTCAAAGTGGCAGTGCCATTTTGTATTCCCACCATCATGACTGAGAGTTCCTGTTGCTTCACATCTTCCCCAGCATTTGGTGTTGTCAGTGTTTTAGATGTTGGCCATTCTAATGGGTGTGAAGGAGTATCTCATTGTTTTAATTTGCATTTCCCTAATGCAGTGATAGGCAACCTTTTGAGCTTGGTGTGTCAAACTTCGCCAAAAAACTGAGCATAACTCGGGTAGTGTGTCGCTTTGAGGAAAAAACTAACTCCAAGACTCTAGTCGCAAATGTTTCATCCTCAGGACCAGCAAATGTTTCATCCTCGGCATGCGTGTCATCAGAAATGGCTACGCGTGTCAGTGCTGACACGCGTGTCATAGGTTCACCATCACTGACCTAGTGACTTGGCTATTGAGCATTTTTTCATTATTTGTTATCTGTATATATGTCATCTGTGAGATGTCTTTTCAGGTCTTTTAGCCATTTTCTAATTGGATTGTTTGATGTTTTTTTCAAGAGTCCTTCATATATTCCACACACTAGACATTTGTTGGATATGTGGTTTGCAAATATTTTCTTTCACTCTGTAGTTTTTCTTTTCATTCTCTTAATAGAAGTTTTTAATTTTGAAGAAGTACATTGTATCTATTTTTTCTCTTAGTATCTTGTTTTTGGTGTTAACTCTAAGAACGCTTTGCTTAGTCCTACCTAGATCCAGATGATTCAGTGCTGTTTTTAAATTAAAAGTTTTATAGTTTTATGTTTTACATTTAAGTTCATGATCAATTTTCTGTTAATTTTTATATAAGGTGTGAGTCTGTCTATATATATATATATATATATACTAGAGGCCCGGTGCACGAAATTCGTGCATGGGGGGGTGGAGGGTGTCCCTCAGGCCAGCCTGCACCCTCTCCAATCTGGGACCCCTCAAGGGATGTCCAACTGCCCATTTAGGCCCGATCCTGGTGGGATCGGGCCTAAACGGGCAGTTGGACATCACTCTCACAATCCAGGACTGCTGGCTCCCAACTGCTAGCCTTCCTGCCTTCCTGATTGCCCCTAACCGCTTCTACCTGCCAGCCTGATCACCCCCTAACCACTCCCCTGCCAGCCTGATTGATGCCTAACTGCTCCCCTGCCAGCATGTTTGCCCCTAACTGCCCTCCCCTTCAGGCCTGGTCACCCCTAACTGCTCTCCCTTGCAGGCCTGGGTCCCACCCAACTGCCCTTCCATGCAGGCCCGGTCACCCCCAACTTCCCTCCTCTGCCAGCCTGGTCACCCCTAACTGACCTTCCCTGCAGGCTTGATTGCCCCCAACTACCCTCCCTTGCAGGCCTGGTCCCTCCCAGCAACCCTCCCCTGCTGGCCTGATCGCCCACAACTGCCCTCCCTTGCAGGCCTGGTCCCTCCCAACTGCCCTCCCCTGCTGGCCATCTTGTACCGGCCATCTTGTGTCCACATGGGGGCAGGATCTTTGACCACATGAGGCAGCCATCTTGTGTGTTGGAGTGATGGTCAATCTGCATATTACTCTTTTATTAGATAGGATAGAGGCCTGGTGCATGGGTGGGGGCCAGCTGGTTTGCCCTGAAGGGTATCCCAGATCAGGGTGGGGGTTCCCTTGGGGTGTGGGGTGGCCTGGGTGAAGAGCCTGTGGTGGTTTGCAGGCCAGCCATGCCCCCTGGTGACCCAAGCAGAGGCCCTGGTATCTGGGATATATTTATCTTCTACAATTGAAACTTTGTAGCCTGGAGCGGAGCCAAGCCTCCTGCTTGCTCTGTGGCCGGCAGCCATTTCTGTTGGAATTTATGTATATCTATAATTGAAACTTTGTAGCCTGGAGCGGAGGCCTAGGCCAGCCAGGGCTGCAGAAGCTTTGCTTCCTCCATTGCCAGGGGCAACCCTTGCCTCCTGCTCTTCCAGCTCCGTAGCTGTCGCCATTTCTGTTTGGATTTGTTTACCTTCTATAATTGAAACTTTGTAGCATTGAGTGGAGGCCTAGGTTGGCAAGGGCAGGTGGAAAGCTTGGCTTCCTCTGTTGCTGGGGAAACCCAAGCCTCCCTCCTGCTCTCTGTGGCCACAGCCATCTTGGTTGGGTTTATTTGCATATTTGCTCCTGATTGGCTGGTGGGCGTGGCTGGTGGGCATGGCTGGTGGTGTAGCAGAGTTAGGGTCAATTTGCATATTACTTTTTTATTAGATAAGATATTTTTATTGATTTCAGAGAGGAAGGAAAAGGAGAGAGAGAGACAGAAACATCCATGATGAGAGAGAATCATGGATTGGCTGCCTCCTGCAAGTCCCCTACTGGGGATTGAGCCCACAACCCAGGCATGTGCCCTTGACCAGAATTGAACTTGGGACCTTTCAGTTCACAGGCCGATGCTCTATCCACTGAGCCAAACCAGCTAGGGCTAAGGTGTGAGTCTTAGTCATTTTGTGTCAAGTGTTCTAGCACTATTTGTTGAAATGTCTATTCTTCCTCCATTGAATTGCTTTCTCATCTCTCCCCAACATCAACTGAGCTTATTTGTCTGGGTCTATTTCAGTTCTTTATTCTGTTCCATTGATCTGTGTTTATTTGTCTGCTAGTACCACACCATCTATAGCTATATAATAAGCCTGGAAATTAGGGAGGCTGAGTTCTTCTATCTTATTTTTATTTTTCAAAATTGTTTTAGTTCCTATGCCTTTCCACATTACTTTTAGAATAATTTTTACTATATCTACAAAAAAATATCTCACTAGGATTTCAAAGGAATTGCATCAAACCTATATATGAGTTTGAGGAGAAGTGGCACCTTAAGTATGTTGAGTCTTTCGACTCATGAGCACAGTATGTCTTCCAATTTATTTGGCATTTCTTTAATTTTTTATTACTGTTGTGTAACTTTCAGCATACAAATCATGTACAAATTTTGTTAAATTTACACCTAAGCATTTTTTAAATTTATCTTTATTGTTGAAAGAGCATTTTGTTTTTTAGAGTGATTCTAAATGGTATTGTATTTTTAATTTCACTGTTAACATATTTATTATTAATATTTAGAAATACAATAGATTTTGTTTATTAATCTTATATCCTGTGGCCTTCATGAACTTTTTAGTTCTAGAAGTTTTTTTGTTTTGTATTCCATGGGATTTTCTGTATAGACAATCGTGTCACCTGAAAACAAGGACGGTTTTATCTCTTTCTAATCTGTATGCTTTTATTTCCTCTTCTTGCCTCATTACCCTGACTAAAACTCCCAGCACTACCTTAAATAAGAGTGATGAGAGTTGACATCCTTACCTTATTCCCAATCTTAGGGGGAAAGTAGTAAGTCTTTCATGACTACGCAAAATATTAGCTATAGTCTTTTAAAAATATATGTTCTTTATCAAGTTTAGGAAGTTTCCTTTATTTCTGCTTTTCTAAGAGTTTTGTCATGATTGGAGGTTGAATTTTGTCAAATGCTTTTATGCATCAATTAATATGATGATGTGATTTCCTTCCTTGGCTTGTTAATATGGTGGATGACTTTGGCAATTTTTGAATATTGAACTAATCTGTACCCCTAGAACAAAGCCAACTTGACCATAGTGTATAATTTTTTAACATATTGCTGAATTCTATTTGCCAATATTTTGTTAAAGATTAGTAATCTCTAACAGAATATTGGCAACCAAATAAATTCAATTAATAAATAAAATAAAACAAAAAGTAGGTTAAAAAAAGATTATTGCACCTATATTTATGAGAGTTGTTGGACTGTAGTTT
Source organism: Eptesicus fuscus (assembly GCF_027574615.1). NCBI lineage: Eukaryota > Metazoa > Chordata > Mammalia > Chiroptera > Vespertilionidae > Eptesicus > Eptesicus fuscus. Next base: position 10,658,033 of record NC_072483.1, read on the forward strand.
TCTTGTTTTATAATGTACTAGAAGCCCGTTGCACAAAGTTTCGTGCAATAGACCTTCCTTCACCTGGCTGCTGGCACCAGTTTTCCGCCAGCACCAGTTTTCCTCTGGCCGATCAGAGTGCCTCCCACCAGCGCGATCGGCCACACCGAGTTCCTCCAGCACTGTTTCCTCTGGCCACCCGCCAATTGGAGCGCCTCCTACCAGCGCGATCGGCCACCCCCAGTTCCTCCAGCACCAGTTTTCCTCTGGCCACCGCCGATCGGAGCGCCTCCTGCCAGCGCTTCGATCGGCGGGTAGCCAGAGGAAAACTGGTGCTGGTGGAAAACTGGTGCCAGCAGCCACGCAATCGGCCACCCCCATGGGTCCTCCCACAGTGCCGGCCATTGGGGCCAGCGAGAGGAATGGGGGGAGGGGACTCGTGAGTCCCCGCCTCCTGCTCCTCCCAGCCAACCCAATCAGCCACCCCAAGTCCCTCCCCCAGCCTCCCACCGGCCCAATCGTGGGCGTAGCGCAGTGATGGTTATTTGCATACTTCCCTTTTATTAGGTAAGATTTTTCTGGTTTGGTAGCAAGGAAATGCCAGATTCACAGGACAAGTTGGAAATGTTTCCTGCTCTTCTATTTTCTGGAAAACATTATGTAAAGTTGGTACTAATTCTTCTTTAAACATTTTATAGAATTCTCTATTGAAACTATATGGGCCTGGAGATTTTTTATGGGAGTTTTAAAATTATGAATTCAATTTCCATAATAATTAAAGGGCTATTTAAATTATCTATTTCATATTGGATGGGTTGTGATTTTTTTTTTTTTTGAGGAATTGATCCACTTGACCTAAATTGTCACATTTATGTGTGTAGAGTTGTTCACAGTATTCTCTTATTATCCCTTAGATGTCTGTAGGGTCTGTAGTGATATCTCCTGTTTCGTTGTTGACATTAATCATTTGTGCGCACTCTCACTCTTGCTACAGGTTTGCCAATTTTATTGATCTTTTCAAGGAACCAATTTTTGTTTCAGTGATTTTTCTCCTTTTTTGTTTTCTATTTTATTGATTTCTGTTCTCAGCATTATTTCCTTCTTTCTGCTTGCATTTTGTTTAATTTTGCTCTTCTTTTTCTAGGTCCTTGGGGTAGAAACTTATATATTGATTTAAGACATTTCCTCTTCTCTGATGTATGCATTTATTGCTATAAATTTTCCTCTCAGCACTGATTTATCTGCATCCTTCAAATTTTTATATGTTCTATTTTTATTCAGTTCTAACTGTCAGTTTCCTGTGATCCTTATGTTACTAATGTCTAGTTTAATTCCATTGTGATCAGAGAACACACTTTGTAAGATTGCAACTGTTTTAAATTTGTCTTATGGTCCAGAGTATGATCTATATAGGCATATGCTCCATGGGCACTTGAAAATAATGTATATTCTGTTGTTGTTGAGTGGAGAGCTTTATAAATGCTCTCTTGATCCTATTGGTTAATGGCATTGTTGAATCTTTCATATCCTGGCTAATTTTATGACTAGCTGTTCTATCAATTCTTGAGATAGGGATGTTGAGTCTCTACCTATTATTATAGATTTGTCTATTTCTCCTTTTGTTTCGCATTACCCTGCATAGAACTCCAGCACTTAAGTTTAGTCAGAGTAATGCCCAAGGACATACAGTTTTGGCGTTAGATTTTTCAACTCAATTGCTTGTTGCATTTAGAAATGTTGTATCTTCTTGTTAGAGAAACCCTTTCATCATTAGATAATGCCCCTCTCTGTCTAGCAACTTGCTGCATTCTGAAGTCTACTTTATATAATATTAATATAGCCACTTCTGTTTTGTTTATTAATGTTTGTATCATATATTGTCTTTCATCTTCTTATTTTCAGTCTGCCTAAATAATTATATTTGAAGTGAGTTTCTTTTATACAGCAGGTAGTTGGGCCATACTTTTTAATCTACTCTCAATATCTGCCTTTTAATTGATATTTTTACACTGTTTACATTGGATTTATGTATTGATATGTTAGTGCTTAAGTCTACCAATTTAATTTTTGTTTTCCTTTAATTTTTCTTTTTGTCCTTTATTTCTCGGTTTTATTTTTTCTGTCCTTTTGTGTTTTATTTAGACATTTTTCTAGAACTATATTTTGACTTAACTATATGTCTTTAAATGTATCCCTTTGTATAGCTTTTGAATGGTTGCCCTAGATATTACATTTGTGCATACATAATATGTATATAATGCTTTAACTCATCTTTGGGTCCTGTGTAGACTCCATTATTTGCTTAGCAAGCAATATTTGTTAAATATGACCAACTTAGTTGCAAACTAATATAAGTTATTTCTAATTTTTTTCAATTTAGTCTCCCAAATGATCATTTCACAAGAAAGAAAGTCATTTCAGAGCTAGTCATGAATGTAGCACAACAGAAGGAAATTATTTGACAACATTCCTGGAACAAAATTAAATATTTTTGAGGGAGAGAAAGAAAGAGAGAGGGCAGTTAAACTGCCCATTGCACTGGATTATTCCACATACAGAATTGATTGGTTGGTTAGTCAGTCAGAGGGTGGCTTCAGACAGAAAATTTCTCCAGCTGGTGGCCTGTAGACCTAACCCAGCCAGATACTTTTACATTAAAATTGGTATTTTACTGCTTCTTTTGAAAAACAGAATGATCTAGAAATACTAAGTCCTTATTCACAAATGTCCACATTGGCTGGAGCTGAGTAGTGCTGCTCATTAGCATCGATGAGCATGCTCTGTGCTCCAGAACCCAGCGCTCCCTTCTGTCTTTCACTACCCTCTTTACTGGGGTTCATTTGCTACCCTTACTGGCTGTTATGGATATTTAATTAGCATTTTCTGCTACAGAAAATCCTGATATTTGGCTACTATAAAAGGTAAAACATAAAAACCTCAGAACAGGGAAATTTCAAGCAAAGCATGCATTCAACAAGTATTTGTTGAGTGGTGGGTGCCAGGTTCTTAGACTGGAAAAACAGAGGTAAGTCCAGTGTAGAACTTCCAATTTAGTAGGAAAAAAAGGTAAGTGCATAACCAATTCCTGTAAATGTTCAAAGTGATCAGGACTGCATAAGATGCACCCTCACAGAGATGATTGGTCCTGCTGTCCATGGGGATGTAGCCCAAACATTTTATGTCCTCCTCTGGTTCCCAGACACCTGCTTAAAACCCCTTGCTCTTGTCAGGGAGGTTCCCTTTCCCATGTAGACATTTGCTAGGAGGTACACTGAGCCTTCACCTGCCTTGTCAATTGATGGGCTTAAGAAGAATCACAAAGGAAACAAGGGCAGTCCCCCACATCCAGAATGTTATGCGAGACTCTTCCCACTATCATTACTCTCCTTTGCTAATCACAGAGGTGATTAGTGTAAAGTTATAAAATGCATTGTTCTAAAGAGTTATACAGGAACACACAAGTACACACACCCATATGCACACTGACCCCAATGTGTGAAATAATCATTTGGGAGACTAAATTGAAATAAAATTAGAAATAATGTGTGTGTGTTTAGATAGATGTACATATGTATGGATAAATAATCCTATCTCGGGGATCCAAGATGGCTGCTGATGGGACAGCAGGCTGAAAGATAGTGTGTGAGAGACAGAACGAAAGGAGAGTGCATGGACATGTGGGGAATGTCTGTATTTGTGAGTGAGGGACAGCTATATTCCAAGGAACTGTTGGGGACTGGCAGACCAGACTGCCCTGGCTGGGCAGCCTCTACTGATGCTGATATCTCTCCCAGAGCAGCTGGCTCTGCCGCAGAGACTGCACCATCTTGGAGGGGAGACTAGCTGGGATCACAAGCCCAACCTTACCTTCAATCGGGGAGACCTCAGATACCTCCCAGGACCCTTTAACCACAATGCCCAGGGACCAGCTGCCTCAGCTGCGAACCCACAAACACCAGGACTCCAGCCTCCCTGTCTGTCCAGGGGGAGACTTTGCAGACTAGCCCTGTGCCTTCTTACAGAGCAGATAGAAGAAATAGCTGAATCAAAAAACACCCATCCAGCCCTAAGCAGTTTGGCTCAGTGGATAGAGCGCTGGCATGCGGACTCAAGGGTCCCAGGTTCAATTCCGGTCAAGGGCATGTACCTTGGTTGTGGGCACATCCCCAGGGGGAGTGTGCAGGAGGAAGCTGATCGATGTTTCTAACTCTCTCTCCCTCTTCCCTCCTCTCTGTAAAAAATCAATAAAATATATTTTTAAAAAAAACAAAACCACCCACCCAGAATTGGCGAATTAAACACAGCTGATGAGGCAATCCATGGACGGAAAGGTCAGATATCACCTAGAGCAGTGATTCTCAACCTTTCTAATGCCATGACCCTTTAATACAGTTCCTCATGTTGTGGTGACCCCCAACCATAAAATTATTTTCGTTGCTACTTCATAACTGTAATTTTGCTACTGTTAATGAATCATAATGTAAATATCTGTGTTTTCCGATGGTCTTAGGTGACCCTGCTAGTGGTTCTCAACCTGTGGGTCACCTAAGACCATCGGAAAACACAGATATTTACATTACGATTCATAACAGTAGCAAAATTACAGTTATGAAGTAGCAACAAAAGTAATTTTATGGTTGGGGGTCACCACAACATGAGGAACTGTATTAAAGGGTCACAGCATTAGAAAGGTTGAGAAACACTGACCTAGAGAAAGGTGAGATCTGGGATCCAGGCTGGAGGGAAAAATGTGGCAGCAGAAACTAGAGTCTCAAAGGAAGACTGCGCCCCACAAAATCCGTGGCCATTTGGGTCAGTGTAGCCCTTGAATGTGGAAGGGGGTCCACAGGGCTGCTGGCAGAAGGGGATTCTAGAAATTAACCCACAGCTGGGCTGGACCCAGAAAGGCAGCCTGAAGTTCTACCAGTATACCAGCTGCACAGTGCCAGGAAAAAAAGACGTGAGTCTGCACGCTTCCCCTGGCTTTTTTTCTTTTTAAATCCTTATTTTGATTGCTAAGTCCAGTACATAGGATCTTCCAATTAAAAACACTCACCAAGACTGCAGGGGTGAGTTGTTTTTGTGGAACCTGGGGAACAGAGTGGGGAGAGACAAACAAAAAACCAGCTCTGGGGCAGTCCGTCCCCCCCAACCCAGTATTAAGTGCAGCAGGGAAAGCAATCTAAACACTGGGTAGAGGGTCCTTTTAGCCCCAGATATTAATACAGAAACACTGCCACCCAGGGGGTTGTATCACAAATTGACTCATGTAAATACAACTAAAGGCAGGCTGAGAAACAAAGAGATCCTGCCTGCTTGAAAACAAGGTTGTGGCTTATGACACACAGGATCGGTGGATCGCAGGGAACTTCAATACTGTGCTGACTACCTGACAGGAAACAAATGTGCCAAGCAGAACAGTAGAGGAAGTGAACGACCTTCACTACTTCACATTTTTATTTTTTATCTTTTACTTAAGAAACTAAATTTTTTTCTCACCTGGTTTTACTTTTTTATTATTATACTAGAGGCCCAGTGCACGAAATTCGTGCACGGAGGGGGGTTGTCCCTCAGCCCAGCCTGTACCCTCTCCAATCTGGGACCCCTCGAGGGATGTCCGACTGCCCGTTTAGGCCTGATCCCGGTAGGATTGAGCCTAAACAGGCAGTCGGACATCCCTCTCAAAATCCAGGACTGCTGGCTCCCAACTGCTTGCCTGCCTGCCTTCCTGATTGCCCCTAACTGCTTCTGCCTGCCAGCCTGATCACCCCCTAACCACTCCGCTGCCAGCCTGTTTGCCCCCAACTTCCCTCCTCTGCCGGCCTGGTCACTCCTAACTGCCCTCTCCTTCAGGGTTGATCACCTCCAACTGCCCTCCCTTGCAGGCCTGGTCCCTCTCAACTGCCCTCCTTTGCAGGCCTGGTCCCTCTCAACTGCCCTCCCTTGCAGGCCTGATCCATCTCAACTGCCCTCTCTTGCAGGCCAGGTGCCTCCTAACTGCCCTTTCCTGCTAGCCATCTGTGGTGGCCATCTTGTGTCCACATGGGGGCAGGATCTTTGACCACATGGGGGCAGCTATATTGTGTGTTGCAGTGATGATAAATCTGCATATTACTCTTTTATTAGATAGGATAGAGGCCTGGTACAGGGGTGGGGGCCAGCTGGTTTTCACTGAAGGGTGTCCCGGATCAGGTGGGGGGTTCCCTTGGGGCATGGGGCGGCCTGAGCGAGGGGCCTGTGGTGGTTTACAGGCCGGCCACGCTCCCTGGCAACCCAAGCAGAGGCCCTGGTATCTGGAATTTATTTTCCTTCTACAATTGAAACTTTGTAGCCTGGAGCGGAGCCAAGCCTGGGGCTCCCTCAGAGGCCGGCAGCCATTTGTGTTGGGGTTATAATTGAAACTTTGTTGCCTTAAGCGGGTGAGCCCTGCCAGGGTGTGCGGAAAGCTTTGCTTCCCCTGTTGCCGGCGGCAATCCTGGCCTGCTCTCTCAAGCTCCATTCTGCCGCCATTTGTTTGAATTTGTTTACCTTTTATAATTGAAACTTTGTAGCTTGAGTAGAGGCTTAGGCCTGGCAAGGGCAGGCGGAAAGCTTGGCTTCCTCTGTTACCTAGGAAACCTTACTCTCTGTGGCTGTAGCCATCTTGGTTTGGGTTAATTTGCATACTCGCTCTGATTGGATGGTGGGCGTGGCTTGTGGGCTGGCTTGTGGGTGTGTCGGAGGTATGGTCAATTTGCATATTTGTCTATTATTAGATAGACTAGAGGCCTGGTGCACGAAATTCGTGCACGGGGGTGGGGTGTGTGTGTCCCTCAGCCCAGCCTGCACCTTCTCCAATCTGAGACCCCTCAAGGGATGCCCAACTGCTCTCTCACAATTCAGAACTGTTGGCTCCCAACCACATGCCTGATTGCCCCTAATCGCTTCTGCCTGCTAGCCTGATCACCCCCTAACCACTCCCCTGCCAGCCTGATCGACACCTAACTGATCCCCTGCCGGCCCGATTGCCCCTAATTGCCCTCTCCTGCAGGCCTGGTCCCCCCCAACTGCCCTCGCCTGCTGGCCTGGTTGCCCCCAATTGCCCTCCTCTGCAGGCCTGCTCCCCCCCAACTGCCCTCCCTTGCAGGCCTGGTCCCCCTCAACTGCCCTCCCCTGCTGGCCTGATTGCCCTCAACTGCCCTCCCCTGCCAGCCATCTTGTGGTGGCCATCTTGTGTCCACATGGCGGCAGCCATCTTTAACCACATGGGGACGGCCATCTTGTGTGTTGGAGTTAAGGTCAATTTGCATATTACCTCTTTATTATATAAGATTTTTTATTTTAATTATTATTATTACTACTATTATTTTACCTTTCTTAAAGTTTTATTTTATTTTTTCTTTATTTCATTTTATTTTGGGATTAGTGTTCTACATTCCATTTTTATTTTTTCTTTAGCATTACTTTACTCTATCTCAATTTTTTCTTTATGCCAACACTCTCTTCCTCACTTTTCCCCCTTTTTGTCCTGTTTCTCTTACCCTGTTCCTGTTTTAGTTTTTCTCTATCCTTTCTTTTTACTCTGTTAAAAATTGATCTTACTCATATATCTAATTTCTGCTCCCCTGCTCCAAGTCCATACATACTCCTCTCTTCTCTTTTTTTTCACTATCCAAATTTGACTTTTTTTTTTTGCCTTTTTCTTTCTTTCTGTCTTGTTGTTGTTTGTTTGATTATTAATTAGTTTTGTTTTGTTTGTTTGTTTTTCTCTTTTTTCTTTTCTTTTTTTCTTTTGCTTCTGTTTTTCCTCTCCTAGCTTGTTCTCTTCTTCTACTAATAGCTTAACTAATTCCAATCACCAACTCAGGCCTATATACTCTCTATTCTCCTTTTCCAATAGTAAACAAATACATAGATAGATTAAAGAAGGGGAAAATTTATATTTTTTTCTTTTATATATATTTTAATATATATATTTTTCTTTTTTTGTATTTTGTTTTTTACTTTTCTCCTTATACACTCATTCTCTTTCTACCTCCTCTATACTGAATTGTGGCTATTTCTTCATTCATTCAATTCCTTGACCTTACCTTCTAGAATAAGCTCTGTCTCCTCAGATTCAGCTGGGTGTTTGTTGTTTGGGTGTTTGTTGTTTGCATTAGTTGTTGTTTTATTGGAGTTTTATCCCCATATACATATATTTTCCCCCATTTCTTCTTCTCTTTCTTTTCTCCCTTACATTTTTTCCTTTTCTCAATATCATTTTTTGCACTCTTTTCTATCCCTTAATTCCCTTTTTTCTGGTGGTCCACTTTATTTGGGGTTATTAGTATCATGAATACATTTGTGTTTGGTGCCCAGTGAGTTGTGTCTTGTTGTGTTGTATTTTGTGCCTTTAAGTCAATGCAGGAGAGAGCGAGCTATATAACCAGACACCCAGAGAGGAGCAATCATGGGGAGGAAAAGAAACAGCCCGCATACTAAAGAAAAGGAGGAATCACCAGAAAAGGAAGTAAATGAAATGGAGGCAAGCAACATGTCAGAGAAAGAATTCAGAGCAATGGTCACAAGGTCACTGAAAAGGATGGAAGACAAATTCAACAATATGTGTAAGAACCAAGAGGAATTGAAGAAGAACCAAGAAGAAATGAAAAATGACATTGCTGCAATAAAGAACTCAAGCGAAAGCATCAACAGTAGACTAGAAGAAGCAGAGGACCACATCAGTGAGCTAGAAGACAAGGTAGGAAAAAATACCCAAGCAGAGCAGCATCTAGGAAAAAAAAAAAAAACTTAAAAAACAGGAGGAGAGCCTAAGGGAACTTTGGGACAACACAAAACGAAACAACATCCACATAATAGGGGTTCCAGGAGGAAAGGAAGCTGAGCAAGGACTAGAAAATCTGTTTGAAGAAATAATGACACAAAACTTCCCTGATATAGGGAAGAAAAAACTCACACAAGTGCAAGAAGCTCACAGACTCCCCAACAAGATGAACCCCAAAAGACTGACACCAAGACACATTATAATTAACTTCTTAACACATTATAAGAGGCCCAGCATTAGATATCCCACTAGACCCAGACCCGCTACGCCGGTGGGACCCAAACTGACTCCCACCACGCCGGGTGGGAGGCGGGACCCAGACTGACTCCTGCCGTGCTGGACAGGACGCAGAACTCAGACTGACTCCCACCGTGCCAGGTGGGACACGGGACCCAGAGTCAAGTCCCCACCCACCCACATGCACCTCACCCTGCACACAGTCTCCTGGTGACCAGTCTTTGGTCGTTCTGTTGTTATGGCATCACGACCACAGGCCTTTTATGATATAGATTGACAAACACCAACAACAATGTAAGAATTTTAACCTTTTGCACTCAGATGTCGAGTGTGACTCGACACAGTTAGCATTAAAATAAAGGAATTGAGAAAAAAGCAAGTGAATACAAAGGGTTAAAGGCTGCCAGAGAGAGACAGAAAGTTACCTAAAAATGATCTCCCATCGGACTATTGACTGATTTCTCAACAGAAACACATCAGGCCAAAAGGGAATGGAATGAAATATACAAAGTATGCAAAGTAAGAGTCTGAATCCAAGAATACTGTACCCAAAAGTGAAAGTAAAATCAGGAGCTTCACAGACAAAAAAGGACAAAGGGAGTTTATTACCACCAAACCAGCAATACAAGAAATGCTAAAGGGTCTTCTATAAAAAGAAGAAATAGGAAGGGAAGATGGAACACAGGCATAAAGAATAAAAATGGCGACAAACAAGTACCTATCAATAATAACTTTAAATGTAAATGGATTAAATGGCCCAATCAAAAGACATGGGGTAGCTGAGTGGATAAGAAAGCATGACCTATATATCTGCTATCAACAGGAAACCCACCTCAGAAAAAAGGACTCACAGAGACTGATGGTGAAGGGATGGAAAAAGGTTTTTCACGTGAATGGAAATGAAAAAAATCTGGGGTAGCAATACTTATATCTGACAAATTAGACCTCAAAGTGAAGGCCATAACAAGAGATAAGGAAGGCCACTTCATAATACTAAAGGGAGCAATTCAACAAGAAGATATAACTCTGATAAACATATATGTACCCAATACAGGAGCACTCAAATACATTTAAAAAAATTCTGGAAGATATCAAGGGAGAGATTGACAGCAATACAGTCATAGTAGGAGACATTAATACCCCTCTACCACCACTGGACAAATGCTCTAAACAAAAAATCAGCAAAGAAACATCAATCCTAAATTACTCACTAGATCAGATGGAATTCATTGATATCTTCAGAACATTTCACCCCAAATCCACAGAATATACATTCTTCTCAAGTGCACATAGGTCATTTTCAAAGATAGACTACATATTGGGACACAGGCAAAGTCTCTTCAAATTCAAGAAGATAGAAATCATATCAAGCATCTTCTCAGATCACAATGGCATAAAACTAGAAATCAACTACAATAAAAAACAATTTAAAAAATCAAACACCTGGAGGCTAAATAGCATGCTACTAAACAATGATTGGGTGACCAAAGAGATCAAAGAAGACATAAAAAGCATCATGGTAACAAATGACAATGAAAACACAATAATCCAAAATCTATGGGACACAGTGAAAGCAATATTGAGAGGGAAGTTCATAGTTCTACAGGCCTATCTCAAAAAAACAAGAAAAAAATGGTAATAAATTATCTAACCCTACAACTCTAAGAGTTAGAAAGAGAGCAACAAGAAAAGCCCAGCGTAAGCAGAAGGAAGGAAATAACAAAGATCAGAGTGGAGATAAATGACATAGAGACAAAAAAAAAAAAAAAAAAGAAAAAAGATCAACAAAACCAAGAGCTGGTTCTTTGAAAGGATAAACAAGATTGATGAACCTCTAGCCAGGCTCACCAAGAAGCAAAGAGAGAGGACCAAAATAAACAAAATCAGAAATGAAAGAGGTGAATTAACGACCCATCCCACAGAAATACAAACGATTATGAAAAAATACTGTGAACAACTCTATTCCAACAAAATGGACAACCTAGATGAAATGGACATATTCTTAGAAAAATACAAGCTCCTAAAAACTCAATCAATAAGAATCAAAAAACCTGAATAGGATGATAACTACCAAAGAAATTGAAGCAGCGATAAAAATAAAATAAAATAAAATAAATCTTCCAGCAAACAAAAGCCCTCGTCCGGACAGCTTTACAGGAGAGTTCTACCAAGCATTTAAAGAAGAACTAAAACCTATCCTCCTCAGACTATTCCAAAAAATTCAAGAGGAAGGCACACTTCCAAGCTCTTTCTATGAAGCCAGCATTACCCTAATCTCAAAACCAGATAAAGACACCACAAAAAAAGAAAACTACAGGCCAATATCCTTGATGAACATAGATGCTAAAATCCTCAACAAAATTCTAGCAAATCAGATTCAGCATTACATTAGAAAGATCATACATCATGACCAAGTGGGATTTATTCTGGGGATGCAAGGATGGTACAATATCCGCAAATCAATAAATGTGATACATCACATAAACTGAGAAATAAAAATCACATAATCATATCAATTGATGCAGAAAAAGCATTTGACCAAATCCAACACCCTTTCTTGATAAAAACTCTCAGCAAAGTAGGAATAGAGGGATCATACCTCAACATAATAAAAGCCCTATATGACAAATCTACAGCCAACATCATACTCAATGGGCAAAAACTAAACTAATTTCCCATAAGAACAGAAACAAGACAGGGATGCCCACTATCACCACTCCTGTTCGATATAGTACTGGAAGTGCTAGCCATAGCAATCAGACAAGCAGAAGAAATAAAAGGCATCCAACTTGGAAAAGAAGTAAAACTCTCCTTATTCACAGATGACATGATACTATACATAGAAAACCCCAAAGACTCCATCAAAAAATTACTAGACCTAATAAGTGAATTTGGCAATATAGCAGGATACACAATTAACAGCCAGAAATCTATGGCCTTTTTATACACCAATAATGAACTCAAAGAAAGAGAAACGAAGAAAACAATCCCATTTATCATTGCACCAAAAAAATTAAGATACTTAGGAATAAACTTAACTAAGGACATAAAAGAACTGTACTCGGAAAAGTTCAGGACATTGAAAAAATAGATAGAGGAAGACATAAACAAATGGAAGAACATACCAAGTTCATGGATTGGTAGAATCAACATCATTAAAATGTCTATACTACCCAAAGCAATCTACAGATTCAATTCAATCCCCATTAAAATTTTTAGGCATATTTCACAGACCTAGAACAAACTCTCCAAAAGTTCATCTGGAATAAAAAAAGACCCTGACTAGCGACAGTTATCCTGAGAAAGAAGAACAAAGTTGGAGGGATCACAATACCAGATATCAAGTTATATTACCAAGCCAAGGTTCTCAAAACTGCTTGGTAGTGGCATAAGAACAGACATATAGACCAATGGAACAGAACAGAGAACCCAGAAATAGACCCAAGCCATTATGCTCAATTAATATTTGAGAAAGGAGGCAAGAGCATACAATGAAGTCAAAACAGTCTCTTTAATAAATGGTGCTGGGAAATTTGGACAGATACATGCAAAAAAATGAAACTAGATTACCAACTTACACCATACACAAAAACAAATTCAAAATGGCTAAAGGACTTGACTGTAAGACGGGAAACCATAAAAATCCTACAAGACTCCATAGGCAGCAAAATAGCAGACATATGTCGTACAGCAATATCTTTACAGACACAGCTCCTAGGGCAATGGAGACTAAGGAGAAAAATAAATAAATGGGACTACATAAAAATAAAAAGCTTTTGCACGGCAAAAGGAACCATCAACAAAACAACAAGAAAGCCCACTGCATGGGAGAACATATTTGCCAATGTTATCACCGATAAGGGTTTAATCTCCAACATTTACAGAGAACTCATACAACTTAACAAAAGGATGATAAATGATCCAATCAAAAAAACATGGTCAAAGGACCTAAAAAGACACTTTTCAAAAGAGGACATACAGAAGGCCCAGAGACATATGAAAACATGATCAAAGTCACTAATCATCAGAGAGATGCAAATCAAAACAACAATGAGATATCATCTCACACCTGTCAGAATGACTATCATCAACAAATCAACAAACGACAAGTGCTGGCGAGGATGTAAAGAAAAAGGAACCCTCATGCACTGCTGGTGGAAATGCAGACTGGTGCAGCCTCTGTGGAAGACAGTATGGAGTTTCCTCAAAAAGTTAAAAATGGAAGTCCCATTTGACCCAGTAATCCCACTTGTAGGAATATATCCCAAGAAACCAGAAACACCAATCAGAAAGGATATATGCACCCCTATGTTCATAGCAGCACAATTTACCATAACTAAGATTTGGAAACAGCCTAAGTGCCCATCAGCAGATGAGTGGATTAAAAAACTGTGGTACATCTACACAATGGAATATTATGCCGCTATAAAAAAGAAGGAACTTTTACCATTTGCAACAGCATGGATGGAACTGGAGAGCATTATACTAAGAGAAATAAGTCAGTCAGAGAAAGATAAATATCACATGATCTCACTCATATGTGGGATATAATGTTAAACATAATTTGATGAACAAGAATAGATCCAGAGACAAATGGTAGGGGGGGGGGCGGGTGTTAGAGAGCAACCAAAGGACTGGTATACATGCATATTAGCATAACCAATGGACACAGACACTGGGGTGGTGGGTGCTTGCCTGGGGTGGGAATGGTTGGGGAGGGATCAATTGGGGAAAAAAGAGACATATGTAAAACTTTAGACAATAAAAAAATTAATTTTTAAAAAAGAAAAGCTGCTCTAATACTTAAAAAATAATCCTATTCATTCACCTATCTATCAATAGAAACTGATTAAGCCATGTTGTTGTTTTTAAAGTAGATTTGGGTATTTGGGCACATTCAGAGACACCGTTAGGGAGGACTTGCCCCTCACAAATATCCAGGGACACATTGGGCGAGGTGTCCTATGGGACTGACCAAAATCACATCTTCCCTAATGCTTTTTCCTAAGCTCATTCTTGTATTTCTTTTCTGACACTGGTTCAAGTGAGAAGGAAAATGTTAAACCTCCTAATCCCTTCCTATGCAGAACCGAAGGGATTTGGGCCCTCTGCACATGAGGACTGTAACCGTCTTTGGATTTATTGAACTGCATGATTACAACCAAGAAAAAACATGTGTGGAGTACCTGGGATATGAGTAGTTTGAATGGAAAGTAACACATGAATAATTAATAGGATTAGAAGGCAGGAGTACCTACATTTCTTTAAGGTGCCTCTGGCAGCTCACAGGGACTTGAAAAATCCTCCAGACTTGCAGAAGGCACCATCTCTGTGCAAAGTAATACCAGCTTTCCATGTATTAGTTCAACTTCAAAAGTCCTGAAATAACTGACAACATGTCTGACTTTTAGGGTGGAAAATACAAGTGCTGAATCTTTGTCTGGCATTTTCGATACCACCGCGAGGATGCAAGGCAAAGAAATACATCAGAGCCACAGGTTGCTGAAGAGCAGCTGCTGTGGGAGTGGCAAAGGCTGAAATGCAATCCTGGCCTTGCTCCTGAGCAACAAATGACGGTGGGCAAGTCACTCCCTTGCCCTGGTCCTCACTTTCCTGAGACTGTAGTGAGAAGACTGGACCAGAAGGATGTCCACTTTCTCTTAGCTCCAACCCTGACTCTGACTCTGTTCAGCCAGGTGTGGTACACTGAAGACTGGTCCCCTGAGAAGTTCTGGTCCTAATCCAAAACCGAGGGATGTCATCTTATATGGCAAAAATGACTTTGAATTTATGATTAAGGCTATTGAGATGGGGAGATTATCCTGGCTATTTTGAGTGGGTCCTAATAGTAGTCACAAGGATCTTTACAGGAAGGATACAGAAGAAGAGACGTCCCTGTGACCACACAGCTAGCGATTAGAGTGATGTGGCCACAGCTAAGGAACACCAGGAGCCCCCAGGATCTGGAGGAGGAAAGGAATAATTCTCAAGAGGAAACCAGGCCTGTGACCACCTTGATTTTAGCTCTGAAGACTCAGTCAGACATCTGGCCTCCAAAACTATAAGAGAATAAGTTTCCGTTGTGTTTAAGCCATTAGGCTTGCTGTTAGATGATTTGTCACAGCAGCAACAGGAAAGCAGTGCACACAGGGACACTGCCTTCCAAGGGCTTTCATGGATGTGGCACCTTCTGCCTCCCACATGCCCTGCTTCATGCAGGAATATTACCTGCCTGACCCCTGCGGGCACCGGAGTCAGCAGCCCTGGAACTCCTCACTCAGCAGGACTCTGATGCTACAGTCACCATTTATATATTCATCACCCGGTTATGCAGCCATGTTCACTGAGCCCCTGTGCACTGGCACTCTGCAAGTATTGTGGATGTAAGGATGGATAAAACATACCCCTCCCCACCTCACAGTCTTTGGTGCAGACAGGAGTGTTGGGGTAGCGGGAGGAGTAACAGATGTGGCAAGGTAGAGAGGAAGGACATTTCCATTGTTGGTCTCAAAGGGGGCACCCAGGAGGCAGCAGGAGGGCCCTGGGTGACAGGGAACCGAATGGGAGGTGGAAATATGTCAGAGCATCCACCCTCATCACTGCTCATGGCCACACACCTGACTCCAGGGCAACACATCTGCCTCCAGGTCCAGACACCTCCTCACTGACCCAGCGTCTACCAATCCTCCCCATGCGTATCCAAGGACAGGACTCATGTTCGCCCACTGGCCAATGCTTCCCCAGAATCCTGCTCCTTGGTTGTCTCAATTGGTGTTTTTCAAACTCAGGGCCATGACCCATTAGTGGGTTGGGAAATCAGGTCACAGCCGGTATTTTTAAAGCAGAATGTAATTTACTAGAAAATATTAGAGTGTGTTATACCTTGAGGAGACACTGTTTTGGAAAAGTTTAGTTCCAGAGGGGGAAAAAAGTGTATATACAGGATCACGATGCAAAATGTATATGTTACTATGGGTCTTGGATGAAATAGTTTGAGAGGCACCCATTTAACTACTTCAAAATGAGATATGCTGCCTTAACCCGTTCTGGAAAAAAGTGGGCAAGCTGCAGTAAATAAATACTTAAGTGAAGTAGCAAGCGAGTGCACTGAGCCTGCATGAGCAACCTCCAGCCCAGTGAGCACGTGCTGTGCATCTCACTGTGCAGATGGCACCACCCTCGGCAGTCCAAACGGCACAATGACAAACAAGGACCCATCACTTCCAGCTCTCAGGCAGGGTGAGCTCTGAGCACATTTACTACTGATTCTGGGGAAAATGCAGTTCAAGTACTGAACAAGCACTTCGAAGACTTCCGGGCCCAGAAATTATAGATATCCTCGTACAGAAGATGGCACTTGAGCTGGCCCTTAAACTTGGATTAGTTCTTAGCTAAGATGTGAGAAAGGCATTCAGGAAAAGGGTATAGCATGGCTACAAGCATAGGGGCAGGGCAGCACAGAGCCTGTCCAAGCAGCAGGAGGAATCCTACTTGATTATGTATGAGTTAGGGGATGTAGGGTTCCTGCAGGAGATGACACTAGAAAGGTAGACTGGGGCTTCCAGCAGGCTATGGACTCTTTGACCATAAGTTTCTTTTCTACCCAATGAAGTTAATGGTATTTACCTTACTCACCTCTCTGGTGGCAGAGAATATAAAAAGAGAAGGCACAGGATGGTGCCTAGAAGAATGTTGCCCAATTCACCCATCCCCTCCTGCAGGGTGGCCAGGACTGGCCTGGAATATGTTGGCGATGAGTAGTGCCCAGGCCTGTGGTGCATGAAGGAACTCAAAGAACATATCACTCCTTCTGCCTCAGAAAGTCAGAAAGTGTCACCAAGGGTAGGACACAGGATGAGTATGAAGGGATGAGTTGAAATTTGCCAAGAGGGAGACAGGAACTCCAGAAGGAAAGAATAGCGCGTGTCAAGACTGTGAAAGGGGGTGATGTGTCCAGAGGGTCCATAGGCTGGGGTTCAGGGGGTGTGTACAATACTGTCTTGCTCTGAGATGCCCTGCTGAAGGCACCAAGGGATACGAAAATTCAGTCATTTGCTATGGTTTTTTTTTCAATTCAAAGAGACGCCATCTGCTGGCCACACTTTGTTCCTGCAGGTGCGGGTCAGCCGAGATGAAGCATTTCACTCTAACTTGCACCAAGGTTCTACATGGGCTTGCAAAAGGGAGGACTTGTGAGAAATGCAGATGAGATCCAGGTGGCAAAGGGCACTTGGGCACCAAAGTGAACATAAGCAGGTTCATCACCAGTTCTCCTCGATGTGAACTTCAGAACTCTTCTCATCCCCACACTTGGCTCCCTACCAAGACTCTTAGCTCCAGCTCCAATACTTAACGGACCACTCTTGACCTTTCTCTTCTTCCAACTATTGTCTGCCCCTCCGGAACCTCCTCCAGACAGGTTTCCCATATTCCCCCACCAGACCCAATTGCTGCCTTCCATTCAGTCCTTCTCCTGCTCCCTGCAGGTCTGCACTTATGCATGTCTTCTGCATTTGTGTTTCCGTATGTGCTCAGCCCATCCATCTCATGGACACACCTTCAGGTCACAGGCCCCGTCTCACAGACCCCACCTCAGAAACTTCCACAGGGAAAGAGCCCTCCAGGCCCTAATCAGAGAGAAGACTGAGAAAGCAGAATCCTGTGGCTTGTCATGGCATTGACAGTAAAGAACTGACAGTGTCTTCTTTCTCAGGAGAGGTTCTGATACAGGCCCAGGAGCATGAAGGCATGGAGCCCCTGAGAGGAAGAAGGGGCATCACCAACAAGGAAAAGGATTTTAAAAACAAGAACATAGAGTCAGAGTCTACACACAGCACACAGGAGGTGGAACTGGAATGGCACCACTGTCCCTCCAGCATGGAACCCCATGATCCTCTTCTCCCAGACACCAGCTACTCCTGCCACTTACTGTCCCCACTGTGCACAGGCAACTTCGGATGTTGGCTGGGGTAGAAGGAGATTCTGGGAGAAGACTGAATGGGAACCAGCTGGTCCAGGGTTGAGAAAGGAGACCAGGAGTGAAGGCCCGTGTGACAAAAGTCAACATGCAGGATAAGGAGAAGAAGCAGGGCAGAATGGAAAGAGCAAAGCCTTACAGAGCAGATGCTCCAACAATTCATGGGTTGAAGCTCTCCTCCCCAGTGTGATGGTATTTGGAGATGGGGGCTTTGCAGTCATTATGTCATGAGAATGGAGCCCTCTTGAACAGGATTAATGCCCTTATGAGAACGGACACACCAGGGAAAATCTCTTCACCATGTAAGGACACAGCAAGAAGGCAGCATCTACAAGAGAGGTCTCACCAGGAACCCAATTGGCTGGCACCTTGATCTTGGACTTTCAGCCTCCAGAACTGTGAGAAATAAATGTTTGTTGTTTAAGACCCCCCAGACTATGATAATTCATTATGAGCCGACTAAGACCTCAGACAGAGCTTGATTTTCTCTACACAAGTTGCTGTCCCTCCCAGGAGAACATCTGCCCAGAAAGACATGCACGCGTGCGCGCGCGCACACACACACACACACACACACACACACACCAACACAGAGCACTGGTCAGCACCACACAAAATCTGGGGAAGCCTGGCACTGTCGTGGACACAGGAGCCTCAAAAGTGAATGCAAATAGACCTGTAATTGAGAATAAATTAAATAATCTTGCCCTAAATATCTCACCTGGGAGGTTGCTAGCATTCACAATTATTCACCTGGTCTAAGCACTTATGTATGTAACACATTTGAATCTACAGTGGTGTGTGGCCAGTATCATGGGTTGAATTGTGTCCCTCAAAAAGTCATATTTTGAAGTTCTAACTCCCAGAACCTCAAATGTGACCTTTCTTGGAAATAGGTCTTTGCAGATGTAATTGCTCACATTAAGATTAAGTTATACTGGAGTAAACTAACCCTAACCCTAACCCTTCATCCAATGTGACTGGCATCTTTATGAAAAGGGGAAATTTGGGCACATACACGCATACAGGAAGAAACCATGTGAAGATGAAGGCAGAGGTAGAAGTCATGTATCTGCAAGCCAAGAAACACCAAAGATCACCAGCAAACCACCAGAAGCTAGAGGAGGAAAGACATAGAGGGAGGGAGGGAAGAAGCAGGAGGAAAACCAGGTTAGAGGGGACTCAGCTGATTGTGACAGAGGTTGAATTTCATCCCTAAACAGACTCAAAACCCAAGGCTCCTTTCTTCCCACCCTGCTCATTTGGCTCACAATCTAGCTATGCCAGGCGCTAGTGAGCTCCTCCAGGGCTGTGCTGTGTTATGCAGATGCACTGCTGCGGGATGGGAAAGAGCACTAGCTCAGAGCTGAGGACTGGGCTCTTGCCCCAGCACAACTCACCTGCTGAGTGACCCTGAGCAAGAACTAGATGCCCCCCCCCACCCTGGCCTGCTTCCTGGGGGCACAATGAGGGCCTTGGAGCCAAAGGCTGCTGTCACCCTTCTCTCCTCAAATCTGTAGGATTCCACTGCTGTTGCCCTCCTCCTGGTGTGACGGTAGGACATTCTGCACTCTCACTCGCCTTTCTGCCTCAACAGCATCTCTCCTGAGAAGCCTTTCCTGGGCATCCCAGCCCATGGAGAGCACCTTCCATCAGAGCTTAGAGCTCATATTTAGCTTCTGTTTGTGGTGGTCCATCTCCCATGAGTGTGTCCTCTTTCTCTAGCTAGGAAATTTCCTGAGAGCTGAGAATGTGTTTTGTATCTTCTGTATCTCTCACAAGAATAAAACCAAAGTTAAAGATAACATAACAACAACAGTGATGATGGTGATGATGATCATCATCATCATATTACCTTTTATGGACCATTTCACACACTTAGGCTCTTCTCTTCCTGATAAGCACCCTAAGAAGTGTTACTTTTTTTATTTTGCAATATGGACACTGAGGCACAAAGAAGTTACAGGACTTGCCCAAGGTCCCCCAGGAGGATGACTTTGGAGTCTGGGTTGTTCTGGTGCAGAACCCAGTGTTTAAGAACTACCTGCTACTACCTACCAGAGCTTCACCAGGTGCTGAGCACTCTGTCCTTGCTACGCACGTCATGTCCAGGCACTTGGCTGTTCAAACACCCTCAGTTTGTGACATGTTTACACTTCTGTCTGCTTTATCTCTGAATACCCAGGGCCTGGGTTAATATTCAGTATATGAAAGTCTGAATGAATGGAGATGTTCTAAAAGGGAGAGGCTATCCCCCCAAGGCTTTGCCAGCCATTCACTGGTCCTATATTTTTTATCCATCCTTGGCCCCCAATCTCTACCCCCCAAGATGATTACATATCCATAAGGCTATTAGAACAAGGTAAGAAAGACCCCACTCACATCAAATTATCTACTCAAATAGTATTTGCCTAGCCCTGCATAGGTAATTTATCTTTCTCGTTCTCTTTTAGTACATTTTAGGACTTCTTAATAAACTCTGGGCCGAAAACTAATTTACATATCTGATGGCACAAAATGTACATTTACACAACAGCTTCTAGAGAGAACTTGGCAAAAAATTCTTCAATTACTTCCTGCTATATTATTCCACTGTTCAGTGAACAAGATACTTAAACAGGATTCAAATTCTTTCCCTTCTATCCTCAATGCCACTGCCCCACATTGGCTCAGTCCCACACTTTTTCTAGAGTCTTTCAATGCAGTGTGGATACAAATTACTGGGGGCCTTAATAAAGTGCTGATTCAGATTCAGCTGCTCTAGAGTAGAGATGGAACCTAGCCAGTGTGGCTCAGTGGTTGACCATCAACCCAAGAGCCAAGTGGTTAGATTCCGAGTCAGAGCACATGTCCATGTTGGGGGCTCAATTGCCAGGAGGGGGTGTGTAGGAGGCAGCCAATCTATGATGTTCTTCTCTCATCGATGTCTCTCTCTCTCTCTCTCTCTCTCTCTCTCTCTCTCCTCTCTCCCTTCCTTGCTCTCTAAAAATCAATAAAACCATATTTAGAGTGGAGATGGAATCTGTATTTCCAGCAAGCTCTCAGGTGATGCAGGTGCTGGACCACATTTTGAGAAGCAATTCTCTAGCTTTCTCCCTGCCTCAGCAGAACCCCTCTCCCCACCGCTAAGCCCACCCCACATCCTCCCAGTGATCTAACATGAAAACTGATCCCATCACTTCCCCACTAGCAACTCTTGGGAGCCTAGTCATGCTCCCTGGCCTGACTCTGGTCATGGTGGTCATCACGGAGCTTAGCCTGACTCTACCTCCCCTCCCTTCGCTTGCCCCATCATACTATATATTCTTTTCCAACGTGCCCAGTTGAGTCACAGAGGATATGAGCAAGACATAATTGGTTCATGTGTACGTGAGTGCATGTCTTGCTCATCTACATATATCCTCTGGGACTCAAATATTTATGGAATGAACAAATGAGAACCTCTTTTTGAAGTATTCTTTGACAGTTAATAGAATTTCTAGAAGGAATAATAGCTACTTTATTTTTAATAATACAAATCATTGCTACATGCATAAACTAACTTTTGAAGGCTAATTAGATGTTTGCTTATATTAATATATCTGACTATGCCATTTGCTCTGTAATGTGCAGGTAAACATTCTAAATATTGACTGGCATTAAGCAGTTTCTTTTAAGGGTAAAGTGAGCAATTTACATGCATTTAGTCCATAACCTGCACAGGGGATAATGCTTCCTGAAGTGGCCACAGCACAATCTTCATCCCATGTTGGAGTCACTGTTTATAAGGAATGGTTTCTTTTTTAAATTGTGTTAAATTTATTGGGTGACATTCATTAATAAGATTATGTGAGTTTCAAGTACACAATCCTATGATGCATCGTCTGTAAATTTCATTGTGTGCTCACCACCACATGCCAAGTATCGTTCTGTCCCCATTTATGTGACCCCCTTTACCCTCTTCTACCTCACCCCTTCCCTCTTCCCCTCTAATATCCACCATACTGTTGTCTGCGTAGAAATTGTTTCTTATGAGATTATAACAGAAAGCACTAGGAATGTCTGACATAGATAAATGGGTAGCTTTTACACGTTAAAAATAAAAATAACCACCACAAATAATAACACCTATAGTTTACTACACACTTACTCTATACCAGGCATGTAATCCTCAGACTAGCCCTGGGAGATACTCTCCATTATCCCTGTTGTACCGATGGGACTCCTGAGGCTCAGAAGTGGCCCACCATGGGTACCCACTTCGTGTCAGAGGCCTCCTTCACTCTCATACCCACTAAGCAAACCTGCCTCTGTCAGGTTTGGTTCAGAGACACATGTGCCAAGCTGCCACGTGCCAGGAGATACAAAGAAAGTAGAACAGAGCTTCCACCCTGTGAGCTGCCAGCTTAAAGGCCAGGGCAACACCCAAATGCCCACATTAGTGGGAAACATACAAAGCAAATTCATTCTTGATGGAACCCTACTTGTGCTGGGGAGTATAAGATAAAGTAAGCTAATTGAAAATTTAATAACTAGGGAGAGAACCCACAACAGCTGCATGGACCTAATCAAACAAGAGCCACATAGGAGTAGCCTATAGTGGGGACCAAGGTGGCTAACATGACGGGGTCCTACCTCAGCCTTCATATTTGTCATCTCATCCATTCCTCAAGGTGTCCCTGTGCTGCACTTAGAATTGCTGCCATTTTACAGTGCCCGGCTGAGGCTCGGAGAGGTCGAGGGATCGCTGTGCAAGGAGAGACTTCTGAACTCAGGTCTGCGGTGCTTCCTGTGTAGATTTGCGGAGTGCACGAACCTCCCCTACCCCCAGTCCCCACAATGTTGCCATTTCTAATGCATTTTTAAAGTTTTATAAAAAGTCTCTTGCCAGTAGACTCAACCTGAGACTGTGGCAAACAGCAGCCCTCAGCAGAGGAGAGAGACTTAAAATTTCAGGAAATCATAGAAAAATTGGTAAGTTGAGAGCATTGAGACCTATGGAAAGGGCAGGAGATTAAGAAAAAACATTCTATTACTGAAAACTTGGGAAGATGAAAATGTGACCTTTTTCTGCCTCTCCTGCTTCTGGAAAGTGACAAAAGTGTTTCGTGTCCGGCAGCTATGTTAGCAGAAGTGTCTCCAAGTGCGTGCTGCCTCCTGGGAGCTCCAAGTTTCCTTCCCTCCCTTTTCTTTGTTCTGCAAGAAGAAACGGCAGGTGATAGCCCCTGTCAAATGACAGCATGTCTGTGGGGGTGCAGGCAGCTGTGTCACACTGGGAAGGAGCTCGAGACCATGGAGCAGACCAATGGCAGGGACTTTAACGGGAGAAGCCTGAGCCACTTGGACGGCACCGTGAGTCAGACCAGTGCCCAGGCAGCCTCCCCTCATCCTCGGCTCCTTTCACAGCTCCTTTCACGTGCAGTGTGTCCATGGCAGCCAAGGAGACAAATGAGGTCTGAAACCAGAGCCGTGGGCCCGCCCACCCCCTGGATGGGAAAGGAAGCACTTCTGGTGAGTTTGCATAAAGGTGTGCGGGGCTAGTGGTGGCCATGTGGAGACCATACGACTGACCTTGGACCAGAAAAACAGACCCTCTTCCTCTTTCCTTCCTCCCACCAACCCTTTCACGTGTCCTCTTTGCTGGCTCACTAAGCCACAGTCCCTGCCTCCAGGGGCCCGGGGCCTGGGGGGAGGCAGACCTGGAGGTGCATGGCTACAGAACAGGACAACATGGCTAGGGAAGGTGCTCGAGAAGAGAGAAGCAGCACCTGCCCAAAGGGAAGAAACTGGGCCCGGGAAGGAGAAAACTTCACAAAAAGAAAAGAGGACGATAGAAAGAGGGGGCAAAGGGAAGGAAATGAAAGGAACATTAGAAAAGGGTGCGGTGGGAGTGGAAGACTGAAGAGGAGCCCGGCTGGGCTGAAGAAGCATATGACTGTGTGTGTGTGTGTGTGTATGTGTGTGTGTGTGTGTGTGTGACTGTGTGTGTGTACATGTGTCTGTGTTAGTGTGTGCTCACATCAGAGAGAGGCACACATGTACTGGGTACACTCTGTGCAGGACATTGCTATCGTCACTTTACAGACATCGCCTCTGAATCCTACGGCAGTCCTGTAGGGTGGTCTCTATTATTCCCATTGGACAGATACGAACTTTGAACTCAGGGGATGAAATCTAAGAAGCTCAGCTGCTGTGTGAAGGAGCCCACGTGTCTGCAGTGCATGGTGCTTCCCTGCTGGGATCAGTCTGCCGGCCCCTCTTCTTCCCCCCATCAGGCTATTGGTCCAAGGCAGCAGCCTGGGGGCGGGGGATGGCAGAAACATAGCAAGGGTCTCACGTGCCACAAGTGGGCGAGGCCAAAGTCACTGGCATGGGGCCAAAGCTGCCATGAGCACGGTGTCCAGAAAGCATTCGGAGAGCTGTCTGCCCCTCAGCGCAGGTACTTGAGGCCTCCCGGTTAATTAGACAAATCTAATCATGGCAAAACTGACCCAGGTGATGGGCACAACACTCAGCCTCAAGTTCCCAGTGATTGTCAGAAAATCCAATTACCATAGAGCTGAGCCTACCACGCTGCCGAAGGATAATTGGGGGCAAGGGTAGGCGTTGAGGAGACTCGAAGGAGGAAAATCACATCCTACAATCTATTAGGTAAACCTCCCTCTAATGCCTCTTGCGCCGGGTGCAGGAGGAGTCTGGAAGAGCGGTATTGGAAACCGGGCATCAGCCTACTCCCCCTTGTCCCGTTTTCATGGTTGGGAAGCCTGTGTCAGGCACCGCAGAAGGGGACATGCAGGCCTATATGTCAGAAGGGGACATGCAGGCCTATGTGTCAGAAGGGGACATGCAGGCCTATGTGTCAGAAGGGGACATGCAGGCCTATGTGTCAGAAGGGGACATGCAGGCCTATGTGTCATCGGGAGAGAGCGAGGTAAGGAGCACAGAGGTCCTGGGTAACGTCTGGTCTGGACTCCGCTGACCACCGGTGAGCCATCTGACCGTTGACATGTCCTCACTAAGCCTTCCTAAGTGGAGTGCTAGAACTGGACCACAGCCACCTCAGAAGGTGGCTTCGAAGCCACAGGGACCTAATGGATATGCAGGGATTTGAGAAAGTAAAACCTATCAAGCTTGTCATAACGAGCTTGTATTTTGAATAATAAAACAGCAAAGAAAATACCGGAGAGGCTGCTCAAAGGACAGGGAGATTCATTTTTTCTTTCATCCACCCATTCAAAATGCATTGAGTATCTGTGTGGTCCAGGCGGCGGAAACAAATATCACATGGTCCCTGACCACGTGTTTTTCTTCCCATCATGCCCCCAATACTTAACAATAGGTTAATACTTAACAGAGTAGACACTCGGTAAGCATTTGTTGATTAAATGAATGAACTACCAATTGTGCAGGGTTCGAGACAAGTAAAGACATTGTTCATAAGCCATGGTGAAGCTGGGAGAGAGGAAGGGGCCTGGGAGTGAGGAGGGAGCAATGGAAGGTGTGCTGCGAGGGAGAAGCTGTCTCTGGATAAAAGATGGGGAAACAGCCACCGCGGGTCTGGCGGCCAGAGACCTCCTCCTCCGGGGGAAGTGAGACGTAGCCTGGCAAAGGAACCCTGCATGTGGCCAGGCAGGTGAGGGGATGGAGGGAAGCCGGAAGCATGTGAGTGAGATTTAAGCCGAAAGAATGGACCAGAAACTAAAGTGGGAGCCGGGAGCTGGGAAGGGCCAGGAACTTGAGAATGGTGGGTGGGTGTGACTTTCTGGGATGGAGGCAGGGAAACTGGCAGAGGGGTGGGTGAGCGCATGCGCGTGTGTGTGTGTGTGTGTGTGTGTGTGTGTGTGTGAGTGTGAGAGAGAGAGAGAGAGAGAGAGAGAGAGAGAGAGAGAGAGAGAGATGCAGCTGATGGAACTGACAAAGGCAAGGGCGCCGGAGCCCCCGCGGCCACGGTGCTGCCCGGCCAGTCCCTGGTGCGAGGGGGATGGGGGAGGGACAACGGGGCGCTCGCAAAAACGAAGCCATCTCTTTAAACAAAAATGAAGCAGACGTGGCCGGCAAAGCCAAATGTTTGTGAGATGATGTGAACAAAGGGGAAGAGTCAATCCGGGCCAGGCTGGGTGCGAGCGAGAGCCTGGCGCGGCCCTGACCGCGGGGTGCTTCATGAGAACGTCCTTTGCCCCGGCTTTCCCTCTGTCCCCGGAGGAAAATAAATCCTTGAGCAAATGGGACTTGACGGCGGGGAAAGAAGAACGTCCCAGGCGGTCCAGCTGGCTCAGGCGGGGCCTGGCCAGAGGCGCCGCAGGGGCAGCACTGCGGCGGGTGGCTTGGTCGCGTCACCCCGAAACGCCCACCAGCTCCCCAGGTGCAGAGGAACGTGGCACTCCACAGAGGCGGGCAGGCGCCGCGCGAGGAAGCCTCTGTGCCTCTCTCTCCCTCCGCCAAAGCCGGGGTGTTTCTGCCGTGTAGCAGCCTCTTCTTCCCCACCCCTGCCTCTCCTCCTGCAGCTCTCTGCCCCACCCCCACCGCCCGCTGCGATCACTCCCCCGCCCTTCTCTAAACCAGAGCATCACGCTTAAATGCGAGGAGCCACCAATACCTGTTTGCGGAGATGGCATTTAATTAGCACACTCCAGCTGCCATGAACCCCAGTCCTGTCCCCCCTCCCCCTCCCCCTCCCCCTCCCTCCCAGCGCCCTCTCCCAGCGGCCCTGCTCACCCCATCTATGTAAAGAAGCCATAAAGCCTTTCTCCAATCGCCTTCTCCAGTTTATGCAACCCCCAGAACACGGGTTGATTGGAAAGGTCTCTCTCCTGGATAACAACAATTCAATGTGCCCTGACATTTTAATAGCCTGCCATCCTGGTGAACACAATCGAGCAAGGCAGCGAAGCAAAAATCATTAGGTAAGCAAGATAATCTAAGCGGAATCTGCCGCCTGCACTCACATCTGGGGCAGGCTGCACAGCTGGGGCCGCCCAGAAGCCGGCCGGTCTGCCCACCCCTTTGTATGATTGCACCCACACAAGCCCTTGTTCGGGGGACACGCACCTCTGCAGACAGGGCTCGGGAGATAAACACACTCAGGCAAGTACAGTCTCACTGAAACCCCAATATGAAGTAACAGCTTGAGAGCACGTGAATTTACAGTGAATCAAAACACCTGCCACGCACGAAGCCACCACAAATTAAACGCACTGCCCCGGGCTTGCTGCAGCGCTGAGCTCAAGGCCAATATGTCTTTCCACGCACGTGTTCATTTATATAAAGGTTTTGGATATAATGCCACGCTTAAGCATATAATTTAAATATAAAGATATGATATAAAACATTTATGCCTAATGTATGCAAGGCACTGTTATAAATGCTTAATCTATGAACTCATTTCATTCTTAGAACATCTGTAAAACCCATTTTACAGATGAGGTAACTGATGCACAAAGAGTTGTAGCCACTTGTCCAAAGTCATCCTCCAGTAAGCGGTAGAGCCAGGATGTGGAGCCAAGCAATCTGGCTCCAGGGTGATATGGTGTCTCGTAAATAATAAATCACACAAATAAGTACAACATACACTGCCTGTCTTTATGAGGTCTGCATTCCTTCGGGAATGTGTATATTTCACACACGCGACACATGTATTTATGTGGATACTGAAAAGGTGCCAAGCAGTATAAACTGACTTCTTTTCCACACTAACACCTGCATCTAGGTATGCAGCCATATGCCCATAGTGAGCATCTTGTGAGTCCCAGGATCTTGTGTTGGAACTGAGGATAGAACAATTAATTAGACACCACTGCCGCCCTCAAGTAGCTCATAGCCTCTGGGGAAGTCGAACCAGCAAACACATGCTTGACCTTGCGGGTGAGAGGTTAGAGAGTGACATGGAACTGCAGAGGCTGAGAGGACCCCCCACCCACCCATCACCTGCCTCACCTGTCCCCCCATCCCGGAGTCTTCTTGGGAAGCCGTACGCCTACTCCCATGAGGTTGCCATCACTCACAACACCTGGAGAGCTCATTTGGACATTGCCTTCAAGACCAGTTTACAAGCTGCCCAAGAAAGTGAGCCTTGTTACTTAATAATTACAGAGCGCACAAACCCACACCCCTTTCTTAGGAAGGAGGCAGGAGTGACATCACAGAACCCAGGCCAACAGATGTCAGAAAATTCCCCTGGCGGATCCCAGCCCTCACAGTCATCCACGCTCCTCCCTGCGGCGCGGAAGTCCCCACATACATCGGTTTCCCCGGGCGCTGACTTGGCAAGCTATTCACTTTATGAATATGACCCTCAGAGGGGAGAGCCCCTCTCAGCAGCCCCCGAACTATGTTATCACCGTTATTAAGGAGCTTAAAGAGGAGCTGGGAGGACGAGACACCACTGGAATTGCAGCGTGATTGTGATTGATGTGTTCCTATTAGCGCCTCAGTGTTATCTCTCTGGATGGCAAGAACAGCCAGTGGCTTGTAACACAACAGATTACCTGAGTTCTCAGCCTTAGAAGGATGTTTAAATAAAATATAGTCCCTCTTAGCAAGAGGCTCATTTTCTCCACGAGGCTCCAAGACTATTTCATGTCAGCTCTGATTCGCTGCGACTCTCCTCAGTAAACATGTCTTATCATTAATAATTCTTTATAAGCACAATCTCCAAGAGTCCTCTCTCTCTCTCTCTCTCTCTCTCTCTCTCTCTCTCTCTCTCTCTCTCTCTCTCTCTCTCCCTTCCCTCTCTCTCTGTCTCTAGGTGGCTGGACTCAGACACATCACGCCCCAGTTTGGGTTCCAAGGTGCTTCTCTCCGGATTTTCACCTGCCTTGCCAAAAATGATTGATTACGCCGGGCCGACTGGGTGTCCGGCAATACCCAACAAATGACTTTGGCCCCTAACAGCAGGCCTTGGCCAGATAGAAATCAATATTTCACCATTAAAATCTATCAAAGAAGAGTTAAGGCACCATCTGTCCCTGCCGCCTCTCTATGGTGTGTGAACATTAAACCCGACACTTGTACTACACGGGTGATCAATATATAGTGGTTCACAGATCATTTGTGGTTCCCTTTTAGCAGTGATGGATGTCTGGAATCGTTGTGATTCATTTTGTCAGACCATTAAACAGGATTCTGTCCAGTTCCTTCCTGATTTCATTTAGAGGATCATTCTTCACAGTTCATAAGAGGGAAACGGTTTTACCAATCTGCTTCTATTTCAATAAGTCACTTTATAGAGATTTTGTGTCCTCCAGACTGTAAAAATTCCGGAGAGATAGTACAAACAGACCTCTAAAACTATTCACTGCATGACATATGCATAAAGTGTGAAGAGAGGAATGTAAATATGTTTACCTCTTTATCTGCAAATGTTGGTTTTAACCCCCTCCTGGCTGGCGTGCTGGCCCGAGGGCGCTCCGGGAAGAGTTTGCCTGCCGCAGAGGCAAGGCTGGTGGCCGGGGCTAATTTACGGAGGCGGGGACATCCCCCACCCTCTGTGGCATGGCTAAAAGCAGATGGGAGTGGCTGTTCCAGAGGTCACCTTTCGGAGACCTTGATTTCTATAGTCAAGATGAGTTGCCTCTTCCCTAAATGGTTGGCAATGCCTGTCTGTGCTCCCCTCCCGTGCAGCTTGCCCACCCAACAGAAGAAACACTGGTCATGCCCTTGAGGACAACTGTGGACGAACATAAGACCCTGCATGACCGTATTCGTTACCATTGGTGAACGCCCACCTGTGCCAAGTCTCAGCCTAAATAATCTTACGAGGCAGGCACCATTCTCCCCACTTCCCAGTGAGGAAACTGAGGCTCAGAGAAGTTAAATCAGCTGCCTGAGATTACTCTAGCCAGGGACCGTGAGAGTCAGGGCCCAGGTTTGTCAACAGAGGACTGTGGTCAGCTCTTGGCTGGTGGTTATACTTTATGGATGATTTTGTTTTAAATCAAGTGAATTTCCTTCAGCCCTCCTGGGAGTGCCCCCACCCATCAAGGCACTATTAGAAAATAAAAGTTTATTTTATTATTATTTTAAGTAAAACTATAGGAGTCACTAAATAATGCTCTCCAAAGGCAAACAATTGACATTAATCTATTTTTTGTTTTTGGCTTATTGAGCAATATTACTGTAGCAGACATTAGTGTAGATAAGCAGATATTGATTTAAATATTAATAGAAGCATATACTAGTATATGTATGTATATATACAGATATATGCACATATATACTTTATACCTAATTATTATATTATACAATAATATATAATTTGAAAAACTTTAAGATATATATATATTTTTATTGATTTCAGAGAGGAAGGGAGAGTGAGAGGGAGAGAGATAGAAACATCAATGATGAGAGAGAATCTTTGATTGGCTGCCTCCTGCATGCCCCCTGCTGGGGATTGAGCCTGCAACCCAGGCATGTAGCCTTGACTAGAACCTGGGGCCCTTCAGTCCGCAGGCTGATACTCTATATAATGAAAGACTTCAGAGATAATTAGCTTTTTTATCTCTCCCTTCCTTTTCAAATTAAGTAACTCACAAAACAGAGTTTCAGAAAGAAGAAAAGCTGGCCCTGGGGTAAGAATCTTGCTTCCTGACTTCCAAGTAAAAAAAACTGTAAGTAATAAAGTGTTACTCAATTATGTTTTTGGTTTGTTTGTTTTTTTGTTTGTTTGTTTGTTTGTTTTGGTGCTATATTTGTTAAGGACCAGATAAGAGTAGTACCAATTTTTCAATTGAGCAGTGGGGGAAACCTGCAACTGCTTAATTGCAGTGAAATTCCAATTCACTAACCACCATGACCCTGCCTGAGGTGAGCATTCCTTACAGTAACAGCAGAAGGTAAGGCATGACACAGCACTTCAGACCCAAGGCCACCTGGCCACGGCCATGCTGGACAGCAGCACCCAGGGAATTTCCAGGCAAAGAAACTATTCAGAGGGGTATGGCAGGGCAGAGAGAGCTTGGAGTTAGGCTCCAGAAAGACTAGGCAAAACCCCACCCATGCTGCTAATTAACTGTCACTTCAGATAAGTCACCTAACCTCTCTGAGCATCTGTCTCCTCATCTGTAAGAGTGATTCTAATCACACCTACCTCCCAGGGTAATTGTGAGGATTCAATGAGAAAAACTGGAAACTTCAGCACAGGCCCTTCCTAGCACAATGCATGTTAGTTAGCATCCTTTCATCCCTTTCTTCTTCCCTTGTGTTCTCCTTGACATTGCTCCATAAATTTGTATTATACTATATTTCAACCTCCAATAAGAACTTGTAATGGGATCTGCCACATAAGAATTTATCTAAGTCCTTCTTGATTCTAGAAACATAAAACTTAGGGATTAAATAGAGAATTGAGAGGTCTTTGGTCCAACCATTGACCCAGTGAATCACATTCACTACCTGCCTGGCAATTCATTTTCAATGACCAAGAACTCACGATGTCACAGGAGGTCCGCCTCAATGCTGGACAGTCTTTTACTGATAAATTTCCTGCTAAACCTGCCTCTGTGTAAATCCCACCCATTAGTCCCGGTATTAATTCCAATCCATAATCACCTCATGTTCCATATAGTAATTTAATAGAATGAAAAGAAATGTTCCTTTTAATTTGTGATAGAACTACCTCTTGAAGCATTTTGATTATTGGACTAAAATCCAAGAGGCTTGTGACTGTGCCCAAGTTGGCTTTATGCATGTCTTTCAATTTTAGCTCTGAGCACATCCCAGCTCATCTTGAATGTAGTGAAGAGTTGTGGGTTGTTTTTTTTTTCTTTTTCTTTTATGAATTCTCCATAGGCCTTGTAACTGACTGGGTTTTCTGTTTCTCTGCATTTCCATTTTTTAAAAAATATATCTTTATTGATTTCAGAGAGGAAGGGAGAGAGAGATAGAAACATCAATGATGAGAGAGAATCATTGATTGGCTACCTCCTGCACGTCCCCTACTGGGGATCAAGTCCAAAACCTGGGCATGTGCCCTTGACTGGAATCGAACCTGGGACCCTTCAGTCCGCAGGTTGATGCTCTATCCACTGAGCCAAACCACCTAGGGCTCCATTTCCATTTTTGAACATGAAACTCAGTACTGCACAGAGCACTCTGATTCAATTTATACTTCAGGTTTCATCTACTCATTTCTCCCTTCCTTCTTCGTTCCTCTTATCCACTTTTCTTCCATCTACCTGTCCTGGCATCCATCCATCCTTCCATCTCAAATATTTCAGTCACAACAGGAATGCCAGCATGTACCCCTTAATAATGGACTGTGGTAAACTCCAGAACTAATAGCAATGGTGGCCTCAGTAGCTGTGGAAGCATCTGCTGCCAGCTAATAATCCAGATATTAGCATAGGCCTGAGGGGGGGCAGGCTCACATCCATGCCAGGGCCTCAGGTCACGTCATTATCTCTCAACTGTTCCCACCATTCACACACTCCAAAATCACAGAATCGAAGTCAATGATTCTATATAAAGCATTACTAAGACAGTCACACTTATCTCTCCTGGTCATTCAAGCCAGATTGGCCATCGAGAAGGCCAACAGGCTCTCTCTGCCAGCTTGCCCAATCCTGTGAGCACTCCTGTCACACCAAGGTTAATCTTGTGGGCCCCACTCAGGTCCCATCCCTCCAGGTAGGTCTTACTCCATGCTAATGTGTCTTGTCCCAAATGTTATTATCTTGAAATGCCCATTTTTTGCTGCCAGATTCTTTGCCTGTGTGCAGACCTCTGAGTCCAGCATCTCCTGCCAGCCTTGGGCAAATACAAACTCCTTCTTTTAAGTGTGACCTTATTAGGAAGATGGGCCTCAGCTCTGGTTCTCTTAACAGGGTCTGCGCATGTCAACTTGGGTCAAATTGCATGGTACTTCCTTGACCAGGGGGTTCTGGAGCCACGGGCAAATTGGAGGCCAGCCAAACCCACGCTCGCCTGCCTGGCTCATGCCTGTGCCCATCAGATGTGCAGTGGCAGGTGAGGACCAGCTGTCATGTACAATCATCTGAGGTAACCCGGCCTTACTCCCTCTGTTGGGGTAAGCCAGCGGTTTTCAACCTTTTTCATCTCATGGCACACATAAACTAATTACTAAAATTCTGCAGCACACCAAAAAATATTATTTTTTGCCATCTTACAAAAAAAAGTATAATTTTGATTCATTCACACAAGATGGCTATCTATGGTTGTGTTGGCTGTTGTCATTTTCATTTTAAATGTGATTTTATTGATTTTAGAGGGAGAGAGTGGAAGGGAGAGGGAGAGAGAAACATTGATGTGAGAAACATCGATCGGCTGCCTCCTGCACACACCCTACTGGGGATGGAGCCCTCAATGGGGCATGTGCCCTGACCAGGAATGGAACCAGCAACCTTTTGGTGCATGGGACAACGCTCAACCAATTGAGCAACACTGGCAAGGGCCTGTTGTCACTTTTTATTTACAATCTAAGGGGGGAAAAGTCAGTGCCCCTGACTAAAGAGTCAGGTATTGTATGTTTTAAAAATTCTTGCATCACACCAGTTGAAAATCCCTGGGTTAAGCCATAGATTTCCAGGAATTCCAGACATTCTCTTACTCTTTATTCTAAGGTAAAACAATACATACATTCAAGATAATTTTTTAGAGCTAACTTTTGCCTATCTTGCTCTAATTTAAGCCCATTCTATGGGCTTAAGATTTTTGTCTTTTCATAAGCTATTGTTCTTCCTAATAATAGCACCATCAACTGCAAATCTACCATCATATTGGCTGCTTTGTGATATATTTTTTTCTCCCAATAGCAGCCTGCAATATCAGTTTTATTTTCCCCATTTTCAGATGAGAAACTGAGGCTGCAAGAGGTTTAGTAATTAACATAATATCACGCTGCTGATAATGACAGAAATCGGATTCAAACCCAAGCCAGGAGAGGGAGAGAGATAGAAACAAAGCTACCAAATATGGGGCTACATATCTAACAAAAAAATATAGTTTAATATATTTACCTTATAATTGTAGTGGGATTTAAAAAGAGTTCTGAAAGCAGAACCTAGGCCCAGTTAGATACTCTTATAGCTACTAAACACATCTGCTTAACTTATCCCCCAAATCGTATCCTGCTGTGTAAACATCAATACTTTTTCTTTCTTTTATAAATTTTATCTTTATTGTTGAAAGTATTACAGATGTCCCTTTTTTCTCCCACTGAACCCCACCACCCAAATAATACTTTTTCTAATTCTACTTTTGACTTCTGAACAGAGTCAGACAGCCTATACGATCCCAACAGAAGGGACACAAGACTTAAATCATCCCTTTCAACCCAGAGCCACATGGGGACAGAGGATCAAGGAGAAGTCAAGGCATTTCACCGCTTCCCAATTGTAAGGTCCCTTGGCCAGCAGGTGATGGGCAAGGATTTGGGAGCCAGGCATCTGCCACCCATGGTAAGGGAGGAAGGTGGGTGAGTGGACCAGGCCTCTGTCACAGGTCATCTCAGACTATCAGAGGCTGTTTCCAAAAAGGCAGCCTGATTCCTGGACCCCCACACTCTGGAGAAGGGGCTGCAGGGAGCCATTGAGGGATGTTACAGCTGAGGAACTCAGCCAGGGGTCCTCAAGTGGAGTGGGAAGTGTAGTACCTCCTTGGGGCACTCAGAAATGTGACAATGCATTGTTGCAGTGACTGAGGTGCT
This sequence comes from Eptesicus fuscus, assembly GCF_027574615.1. Taxonomy (NCBI): domain Eukaryota; kingdom Metazoa; phylum Chordata; class Mammalia; order Chiroptera; family Vespertilionidae; genus Eptesicus; species Eptesicus fuscus. Next base: position 10,692,671 of record NC_072483.1, read on the forward strand.
GTGGGTAATTAGTGAGCAAAGCAGGTTATGCTAAATGTGCTCTAATGTGTGAGACAGTCTCATGAATGACAAATTGCCCATTCAAAATGCCAGTGATACTCCACTGACTGAGTCTAACTTTCTCACTTTACAGATGAGGAAAGATTTGAATGATCTCCCCCAAAGAGACCGAGAGAGAACGTTTGCTCTTGCTGTCAGTGTCTATTCAGCTCTCCAAGGAAAGAATTTCATGAAGGTTGCTGCTTCTCCTTAAACTCATCAGTGGGGGCCACCATCCCTAGAAATGGCAAGGGAAGTGATATTCAGTGAATGCACCAAATCCGGAATTAAGTGCATTACTTAATCCAGATTATCTCATTTCTTCTCTGAAAAACAAACAAGAAAAAACAACAAACACCTAGGAATCAAGTGGTATTGGAGGAAAGATGACTGAGACACAGAGCCATTAAGTAACCTGACAAGGTCACAGAGCTCATTCCTGCCAGAGGCAAGATTCCAACTCAGTTCTCTCTGCCAGAGAAGTGCTTCCTCAGAACCACAAAAGCAACAGTACCCGCCCTCCCCCCCCCCCCCCTCACCACCACCACCACTACCACCAAACCGTACCTCTCTCTGGACACAGCAAAATGCACTGCAGGTCTTCTAGAGACTTCACCAACCTGGAGAGGCCTACTTCATTTATTTATGATTAATTGATTAATTTTAGAGAACAGAAGGGAGAGAGAGACATCCATTTGTTGTTCTACACCTTAATGCATTCATGGGTTGATTCTTGTATGTGCCCTGACCGGGGATTGAATTCACAACCTTGGCATATCTGGACAATGCTCTAACCAACTGAGTTGTTGGGCCAGGGCTCCCTTCTCTCCTTCTCGTGTGTTTCCTTCAACCAAATCCCTTCACCACCAGAGTAAGCCAGGAGAAGCTAGTATTGGGTTACTGTTGCCAGGAATATTTGCTTTTTATAAGTAGAACATCTATACTAATAAAAGGGTAATATGGTAATTACACCAGATAGACCAGACGTCTTCCGGACAAAGCCACCGTGGCAGGGCTGAGGCAGAGGCAGTTAGGGGTGATCAGGCAGGCAGGCAGAGGGGTTAGGGGTGATCAAGCCGACAGGGGAGAGCAGTTAGGGGTGATCAGGCAGGCAGACAGAATGGTTAGGGGCAATCAGGCAGGCAGGCAGGCAAGCAGTTAGGAGCTAGCAGTCCCAGATTGCGAGAGGGATGTCCCCCAAGGGATCCCGGATTGGAGAGGGTGCAGGCCGGGCTGAGGGAACCCCACTCCTGTGCATGAATTTTGTGCACCAGACCTCTAGTCCTATATAATAAAAGCCTAATATACAAATTGACCGAATGGCCAGCTGGCAGGGAGGCGGGGCCAGCGAGCGGGTAGCACCAGGCCAGCCAAGGCAGATGCTAGTGGGCAGAGGGAGGGGATGGCGATCGAGGGGCAGTGACTGGTGGTGGCAGGGTGAAGGGGGGCGGGGCTGGTTGCTTGCTGGCAAGAGCCATCCCTGTCGCCTCCTGCAGAGGCAGGCCACCAGTGGCAGCGGTGGGGCAGCAATGGGGGGTGGGGCCAGCCCACTGGTCACCTCCTATAGAGGGAGGCAACCTGTGGTGGTGGGGCAGCGATGGGGGTCAAAGTGGTGATGGGGGGCAGGGCCGGCCGCAGAGGGAGGCCAGACTGCAGCTTAGGCCTGCTCCCCACGGTCAGTTTGAGATCCCCTGAGGGCTCCCAAACTGTGAGAGGGCACAGGCCGGGCTGAGGGACACCCCCACCCCTGAATGCATGGATTTTCATGCACTGGGCCTCTAGTAATGATATAAGAAAGGAAGCTCTCATGGTTGAATATGAATAGAGAGAGCAATTAATGCTAAGAAGTAAACATCTTTCTAGAACTGCAGCTGCCACAACTTTGCCTTCAGTAAACCAGCCTTTGGGACCTGCTACAGAAATAAACAGGCTTTTGCCTGGTGCTTCTGACCAACTCGGAGGGATTCCCTTTCTTTCAAATTGACTTTGACCCATTCAGTGCAGGGAGGAGGGGAAATAATAGTGAAAAGAGAAGTGGAGAAGGTAGGGGAGGTGGCACCTCAGGTCAGACTCCAAGACCTGCAAAAGGACCAGGCAAATGGGAAGGCACAGCAGTGCTAATAAGATAATGACCCATCTTGGCAAGTTTTGAAATCTTTATGTATTGACTCAGAAAGAGGCCAGACTGGGATCCCCATTCCATCACTTCTTAGCGTGTGAACTGGGCAAATGCCTTAACTTGGCCGAACTTCAAATTCCTCATTCATATAAACGGAGTCACTTCCACCTGACAGTAAGAGGTAACACACAAGGCCCTCAGTAAGTGGAAGCAGCTAGGACTGATTCACTGGAAAATGAAAGGCATAGGGTGGATTTGGATAGATGGGTACAAAAGAGTTCATCACCTCCAAAGCTCTGACGCTGCTATTGTCAATCTCTTTTTTCTCCTAAAGAGTGGGCAGGGGGTGGGGGAGCAAGGAGGGGAGTTCAGGGTAACAAGACTAATCAGGATTTCACCATCAAAGCAAATACATCCAATTAACAGCTATTAGAGAAGCATTTTCTGGCACCGTGCACAATGAAGGCCATGCTACCTAGTGGAAATTAATCTTAATTATTGGTACCTGCATACATACGTGCAAAAGGAAGCAACTCACATTAATCTACATTAAACTTAATAGCAGTCCGTGTATTATCTATTCTGAGTCAAAATTGACTGCTGGCCCCTGCACAGATATCTGCAGTGCTAACTCAAGTAATTACAGCACAGTGGGTCTCAAAGACACAATTTGTTCCCTATATAATAAATCAGCTGCTAGGGCTTTTATAATTAAAAACCAAAAGGAAAAAAATAGAACTGTACAGGCAAATGTCATTCTCTTCTGAGGGAAATTAGAAAAAAAGGAAATATGTCTTCCTGATGCTTAGTCTGAAAGGAGACGGAACACACACCCCTGATGGAATCCCAGACAGAGAGATAAATACAGTGGTAGGTTTTCAGAACTGTGAAAACAATGTTTTCAGAACCTCAAATGTAAGGTGTCTAAGAGGCCTTCATTTCCTTCCCAAGGAGACTGGTAAGGCTATGTGAGAGAGATGTCTTATGTTAACTGGAATTTCCAATAGTCTGGGTCAGGATAGAAGGCCAAGTTGGTTTTAATTAATTCAACTTAAGAGGGACCCCCTTTCTCATTAACCACGAGAAAAAGGGAAATGATGACTATGTTCTCCCTTCATATCAGGGCATCAAGAATTTATTCAATAGATCAATTTTTAGAGGCTGCCGGCCCTTCTATAGATCTCTTTCACTTTTGTCATTTCTGTCTCCAGAGACCATGGTCCTCCCTCTACCTCGACTACTGCAGTTAGTTAGGGCTTTTCTTAGTTGCCTAGAATCATACACCTACTGGTGTCCCGCGACCTCCGAGGCCAGCGTTTCCTAAAGTGGGGCCTGCACGCCACCGCTGGAACGGGAAGATTACGTCATGCTCAGGTAACACAGTGACTTCGCTTGCCAGGTGCCGACCTCAGGCACACGGTCCACATCAGTAGGACAGCCCACACAACCTCTGCAGTTAGGAGATAAGCTCACCCAAGCCAGGTATTCCCAGACCTGCACCCCCCGCCCCCATCATCTAGACCCCAGCTCAGCCCAGTGCAGGACACTTCCTAGTCCCTACCTCCTCCTGCCCATTCTCAACTCTCACTTCTGGGTGCCCCTAAGCCTTTCCTCAGGCCACCTAGACCTCTCCTGAGATCCAGCCAGGGCTGCCACGTCCAGCTATGGAGGTTGTGCGTATTGAAAGGTGCCTTCTAGAGCCTTGTAATTATAGACAGACAGGTGCCTTCTAGAACCATGTAATGCAGTAGGCCTGACAACCACTTGCCCCTGTCACCAGCATCTTGCTTCAGTCTCAGCTCTCTGCGCTGTATGCCTCCTCTGGCCTCCCCACTCCTTTGCCCACAGGTGCTGTCCTGCTCTCAGCACCTAGGACTCCTCCTCCAGCCAAAGCCATTCCCTACCCTTCAACCCCTCATTGTAGGACATCAAAGTCCGTCTCTGACCCCACACTTGGATCCTTCCCCCAAATCCCTGGTCCAACCTTTCTCAGGCTGAACTCTCTCTTGGATCACTGATCTCCTCTGCCATGGTTTTGCCATCTCTGCTCTTTAAGTCTGCGTGTAGCTCTTGCTCCTTCCTCTCACACCTGTCTGATTTATGCCCCATTATCAAAGAGTGTCATTTAACACAATTTTTAAATCAAAAACCACGTATATGACCCTAGAGAAATTTTAGAAAATAAAATAGAAAAAAATTTTAAAGTCAGCCTCTTGGTGTTTACTACTTATTTCTTTCTATAGATATATAGCATACATTCTAATATATAAAATGGGCACATCATTAATACTGATTTTTTAAATTATTGTTATTATTTTAATAGGCAATATATGCTCTGGCCTGTCAGCATTTCACTCCAGAAGCTATTGGTATTACTTGCTTATTTTATATTTTCTAGTAATAGTGTGTGTATATATATATGTGTGCGTGTGTGTGTGTGTGCGTATGTATGTATGTATGCATGTATATATATATATATATATATATACTGTATATCACAAGTAATGGGATATATCACATTCTGACATTCTGTTACAACTTGCTACTTTTGCTTAATGCATGTTATAGATCTTTTATATTATAAGTGAAGATCTGCATTAGCTTTCTTTTTAAATATATCTCTTTAATTAAAACAGTAACTAAATAATAACACATTAGAGTTAAGAAATTAAAAAAAATCATGAGAGAGGTATTTGAAAAATTGAAGTTTAGAACAGACTGTTCTGCTCTGTAAATGAATTTTGTCACTTCCCCTGAATACCCAACCTTACCCATAAGTGACCCTTGAACCTGCTTGAATACCTCCAATGATGGGGAACTCACTTCCTCAAGAGGTAGCCTTAGGTGGTGAGATTCTCATCCTGAGCCTTCTCCTCTTTTTATTGACTGAAATCTCTCCACCAGTTTCCCAGATCCCTTAAACCCAGTGATCTCACCTTATAGGAATTCCTTAGCATCTAAAGTCTATTTCATCCATTTGGACACCTAAAAGCTATTGTTTGGCAGTGTTTCTTAACCATATCACAGGAAGCCGTCTTGCCCTTCAGCCTAATTTTAAGCTTCCAAAAAGCAGAGAATGAGGCTTGTGTTTCTCTTGTGTCCCCATCCAGTGCCTCCCACAGTGCTGCCCACACTGCCCTTAGAAAACATCTTCTCTTCCAGACCTCAGTGGGTCACCATTTCTCCAGAGAGCCTTTCTCAGCACTCCAGCCCCAAAACCTTTCCAGTCATGATAACTGTTTGTGATCTGAATTCCCAGTGCATGGAGCAGAGCCTGTCACTGGTTTTAAAATATATATATTTGACAAATAAATAAATGGACATATGAATATTAAGAGGGTAATCACTATATCTTTTTCTTGAAAGACAGCGAACAGCATAGTGTTAAATTACTCAGGGTTATCTTGTAGAATTCAAGTGCTAGGGACAGTGTCCTGCAGGGCCCCGGAACACTGATGGGGCTACCACTTGCCATGCTGAACAGTCCCAGGGCTCTTGTTTACGAAGCACCCAATATAACAGAAGCTTCAGAAACACAAAGTGGGAAGCTACCTTTCTAGGCCATGCAAGCTTCGGGAAACCAGGTGCCTTGGAGGGTTCTTAGAGAAATTTCATAAAAGTTTTTGAGGGCCATAGAGAAGAGAACTAACATTTATTATGCCCCTGTTTTGTGCCAGAAATGGAGTTTGTGGTTAGAGACAAAGTTTTTCTCTTGCAGAGATGAAGGGTGGAGTCCTGGAATGAGCCCTAAAGAATATTCCTCTTTCCTTCCCTGCCCCACAGAAACTGCACCCAGCTATAACTTAGAATTTTCAGTAAATCTACCAGCAAGCATTTCCTGAAATTCCCCCACACACACACAAAAAAAATGATCAGTTTCACATCTCAACACTCTAGGTAGCAATACACAGAGAATTTGCATAAAGAGCTAAACAACCTTGTAAATAAAATGCTTCTATAAAATATTCATACAAGATTACTGTGGAGGCAGGAGCACAGGGCTTAAAGGACAAAACATCTGAATCCTAGCTTTGCCATTGTTCAGTGCGACTTGGGAAGTTCTTCAGCTTTCTGAACTTTACCTCTGCAATCTATATATATATAAAAAGCCTAAGCAACCATTACAACCTGACTACCGAAATGACTGGAATGACTGGAACGACTGGTCGACCAGTCACTATGATGCACACTGACCACCAGGGGGCAGACGCTCAATTCAGGAGCTGCCCCCTGGTGATCAGTGCGCTTCCCGGCTCAGCTAGAAGCCGGGCTCATGGCTGGCAAGTGCAGCTGTGGTGGTGGGAGCCTCTTTCGACTCCCCTCCCCGGCAGTGCTACTGAACAGCAGGCAGGGATGAGCTTGAGTGGCACGGACCGGCTCGGGCTCCTCCCTGGCCTCCTGCAGCTTGGCGCACTGCTATATCCCTCAGGGGTCCTGGATTGCGAATCCATGCACTGGGCCTCTAGTGTAATAACGCCACCTCACAATTGATAAGATTGCATGCAGAAGGAAATGCAAGTGAACTCTACAGGGTGAGGGGTCATAAGTGGGACACAGAAGGAGAGGTCACCTGTGTGGTGTGATGAAGGACCCTTGGCATCCTTTTGGTCCTGTCGCCCACAAGTGTTCAATGAGCATCTACAAATGGTGAACTAGTCAGACACGAGGTCTGCCCTCAGGGAGCCTGCAGTTGAACAAGGACACAGACACAAAGAAATGACTTGAATTCAATGGGTTCAGTGCTCCCAGGTGGGAGACGGTGTGTGAAATAGGAGTGACTTCTAACCCAGGCAGGTGAGTGAGGAGAGACTCAGTAGAGGGAGGTGACATCTCAGCTTTCAGAGGCAAGTAGAGTCCAGGTGGGGTGGGACGAGGTAGAGGGGTGGGAGTGGAAGGTTCTATGGAGAATTGAGGCTGAGATCTGCACTCCCTCAGAGAATTTAAGAGAAGTGACCAGAAGACAGTCATGGTAATGAGTTTGGACCTTATCAGAAGAGCCAATATAGGGTTTTAAGCAGGAGAGTGGCAATCGTGATGATTTCAGAAAGCAGAATGGGTTAGAGCAGAGCAGGATAGAGATGGGGAGACAAGTTAGGAGAGAGTTGCAGGAAATTAACCAAGCGAAAGATTATAGGGGACCAGGGAAAACAGAGAGATGTTTAGAGAATATGACTCACATCATCCATAAAAAATTGGCATGTAGGTGAGGAAAGGGAAAAGTCAACAGTGATCAGTTTCCTTACATAAATGCCCAAACCAGGAATTGAACCCACAACCTTTTGGTGTATGGGCTGAGACTCCAACCAATTGAGCCACCCAGCCTTTTTTTCAAATCATCCACAGATACCAGATTGAGGCTCTTGGGAGATATCCAAGTGCGGTTGTGAAAGAACAGATGGCTATGCGGTCCCAAATCAGTAAGGTTCTGGGTCAGAGACAGAAATGTGGGAGTATATGGATGATAAATGGCTGTGCATGAGATTTCTCAGAGAGTAGGAGCAAAGAGGAAGAGAGGAGAGCTGGCAGAGAACCCTCTTTGAGAAAAGGAAGTCAATACAAGAGACAAAGTCAGCTGGAGTGGCGAGAGGAAGCCCCACAGAGAGCGCAGGGTTACAGAAAGCCAGGAAAGGAGAGGTGCCACCAAAGAGAGATAAGATTGGAGAAGGATTTACTGGGCAGGGCAAGGTGACCTGGGCAAGTTCCAGGGAATGCAGACTGCCAGTGGGGAGGTGGAGAGGAGACAACTAGTGCAGGCAAAACTTATGGGGAACTTCCTGACAGTAAAGATGACAGGCAGGGAAGTACTTAGAAGGGGGTGAGCATAGAGAGGATTTTGGAATAATGTTGTTTTTAAAGGTGGGAGAGCCTTGAGCATATCTCAAGAGTCAAAAGAAAAAGCCAATAGGAAGGAAACGTTTAAAAAATATGTAGAAGATAGGAAGGAAGCAATGATTAGAGGAGACTCTGAGGGAAATGGATAGAGACAGGATCTAGAAGGTATTTCACTGGAACAGGATTGAAGAAGATGCTGTATCTGTTAGAAACTCTCTCAGGCTCAAGTAACAGTACATCTCTAGGATCACAATCCTCTGGGATTGTGACTTGAATTCAAATTTTAGGAGGCAGGAGTCTGCTTTTTGTACTGTTAGAGGCAGAAAAATGACACCAGGTATTAAGCTCAGTTCTGCAGCCTCAGTCCTTGAGTTCTGGCTAGGAGAGAATTCAGAGTCAAGACTCAAAGTATAAGAGAAATTTTATTCAGAAAGTCACAGAGGTAGAAGAAGTGAGCCATAGAAGAAGTAGGCTCAGGAAACAAGTTAGAGAAAAAGAAGGGCCCTTGGAGCTAGGAGGGAGAGAGAGAGAGAGAGAGAGAGAGAGAGAGAGAGAGAGAGAGAGCCTTGAGAGACAAAAGAGGGAGGAGAGGTTCCATAGAGAAAGCTTTGCAGAGTCCTCCAACCTGATTTTGTCTGGAGGTCTCAAGGGAGGATCTCAATAGAACATTCATCAATTTTCCAGGTGTTTCTCCTCAGGGTCATGGTCTCCACTGATTGCTCAGCACCAGGACAGAGGGTCATTAGTCATTGCAGCTGGTCCTGATGTCAGCAATGGTGTCACTCAGCCTGGTTTTACTGCTTTTCTGGTCCTGGAGCTGAAACAATGCTGAGGCCTAGATGTCATCTTCAGGGGTTAATGCTTAAGGGAGTGGTCATACAAGACCTTATAGCTTTGCCCATTGCCAGGCACCGGGTCTCCACTCTGGGACCCTCTGCATCTGGCCATTGTTCCTGCTCTGCTCATGCTAGCCAACTGCCTACTACACTACCATTAGTTAAGCAGTACAAGGTTGGCAGAGCTCAGAACAACCTTTGTGATTTGTTTCACTTTTGTCTCATGCTTGTGAGATGGTTGCTGCAGTGAAGCCCTCTAGCAGACTTCTTGATACGTCACATCACCTAAAATCGGCACTTAAGAGTCCATCCCTACACCAAAGTTAGGCCTAATTCTCTGAGATGAAGACATCTCCGCTCAGCACCCAAGGAGAATCAGGACTCCACTGGCAAATAGCAGTGGCTTAGGTTAGAAACAGCAGGGTCTGCCTCAGAGGTACAGATAAAGTAGGTTAGTGTGTTTCGGGGCAGAAAGCTGAATGAATTCTCATGAGGTATATTGTGTGCCTTTTGTGTGTGCATTTTTGTTTTGTTTTGTTGTGTTGTGTGTGGTTTTTGGAAGTTTGTCATCTGCTAAGAGCAACAGGACAGAACTATTGGGATGTGGGGTCTGACAGGATCTCTAAAATAACCACTGTGGAGAAGGGGAGAGGAAACTCACTGAGAAAACATCTACAATCCCAAGGAGGTCCTCAGCAGGGAGAAAGCTTGGGGAAGAAATCACAGACCAAGGAAAGAGGAGAGGCACAGAAGATTGGCTAAGTGGCAGCTCTGCCCCAAGTGCTCACCAGGGTTTCCCAAGCTCGGCACCATTGGCATTCTGGGCCTATTCATTCTTTGTTGTGAGAAGCTGTCCTGTGCATTATGTTTATCAGCACCCCTGGTCTCTACCCACTAGATGCCAGTCCCCCCACCTCAATGTCTAACAACCAAGATGTCTCCAAACATTGCCCAATGTCCCCTAGGGGTAAGGGGGGATGGTCTTAATTGAGAACCACTATTTAATCCTATGGAGCCAGGATTGTGGTTCTGCTTTCAGGGATGAGATTAAGTGCCAAAGGACACACAACTAAGAAGAGATGGAACCAGCATTCAAACAGAGGCTAATTGGAGACACTCCTCCCTCGGGCCCTGAGCTTCCAGCCTGCAATGCACAGCTAGCAGCACCAGTAAATGTGAACTCCATACCCTTGGTCCTGGCCTCAGCCTTCCCACTGGGCTCTTCACTCATAGAGTCACTTTGAGCAATGATCTGTTTTCCCGGAAAGAATTAGGAAACTCATAAAAATTAAATCTTTACAGGACCTCTGTATACTCTTCTCCAGGATGTCAATCATTCGGGTAAAAAAAAAAAATGTGGCAACATTTTCCCAAGAATTGGAGGAGGAAACCACCATCTAGAAAGGAAAATCTTTCAAACTGGAATGTGCTCTAGGCTGCCTCTTTAACTGAAAAAAAAAAACACAAAAAAACACAACATTATATGCTTGGGAAACCTTATATCTGCCAAAGCAATATGAGGGTCTCGCTGTAATAATGATAGCGTCAACTCCATGCAGCCTTTCATCCTCTAGACTCCAAGAGGGCCTTAAAGATGAAATTTTATACAAGTGCACACAGACACACACACACTTGGAAAAATTCACACATATATCACTTTGTCTACCTCTCTAATGAAGGTGGAATGCAGTGGCAGATGTTTCACAGCTGCCAGACCCTCACCCTCCAGCAGTTTAGGACAGGAAGCCAAGGACACTCGATCCAAGAGGGATTGCAGGGAGAGTCCAGGGAGGTAAAATCCAATCCTGCAAACTGGGATTCAGTAAATACATGGAGTACCCTCCACATCATTGCCTCTTCCCTTTCTCCAAGAGACTGGATGGAGAAAAATGGCAGGCATCCATCTATAGCAGAAAGGCCACGCTTTCCTGGTGAAGAGATTGAAACTAGAAAAGATCCCTAACACTTGAGGCATACGTTCGGTACACACAGCCCATAGCCAGCCCAATACAGACATGATTGTAGTTTTGATCTCAGGTCAGTTAGATATCATTACTCTGTTGAGTTGCCATTGGCTGCATTTTTATTGCACAAGCAGCTGACAGTCCCATTGCAGGATAAATCCTTTTGTAAAGAATGAGGTACACTGGTAGGGTTGAAGAGGAGGTGGGGTAGTATCTTGTCTAGAAAGACCAGGCAGTTCAATATGAGGTGAAAAGAACTAATATCTGTGAAGCATCTGAAAGGTTTGCGACGCAGGAAACAAGACACAGAGTCCAGGCCATGGAAAAGGGGGGAGGTTTTAATCTTGCGCTCCCGGGCGAAACTCACTGGTCCGAGAGTGGGCCAGGGGAGTTCTCGCCAAAACAGGGGCTTAGGTACTTCCTTTATACAGCCGTTTGGTGAGGGGAGGGTGGAGAGCATGAGAGATGTGGAATTCCTGCCTCGGGCAGGGGTCTGGGAAGGCTAGCAAGGTTCTGGGAAGGCGCCAGTTATCTGCCAGTTATCTTCATCACCATCTACCTTGCGGGTGCTTGCATGGCTGTGGTCTTTCCCCCATGCCTGGACCTAACAGCATCTAGCTCAGTTCAGCCCCTGAGCAAAGAGCTTTGCCTATGTCATCTCATTTATCCTTAGAAGGTCTTATTATCTGAACTTTACTAATGAAGAAACAGATTTTGAAAAGGTTAAGAAGTTTGAGGCTTATACCCCTAAAAAGTCAGGATTCAAGCTCAGGTCTGCCAACCCCAAGTGAATACATCTGTATTACCACCACCAGGACTTAGAATATTGCTGGCACCCCAGAAATCACCTTTATGCCTTCTTCTCTGGGAAACTCCTCCTTCTATTACTAAAGATTAATTTTGCCTGTTTTTTGTTTTTTGTAATCCTCACCATAGGACATGTTTTTATTGATTTTGAGAGAAAGAGAGAGAGAGGAAAGGTGACAGAGAGAGAAACATTGATTGGTTGCCTCCAGTGCATGCTCCAACCAGGGATGGAACCTGCAACCTTTTGGTGTATGGGACGATGCTCCACCCAACTGAACTACCCATCCAGGGCTAAGTTTTGCCTGTTTGTTGAACTATATGAGTGGAACCATGTAGTATGCATTCTTTGATTCTGACTTCCTCTACTCAGAGATTCATCCATGTTTTTGTGCATACAATAATTTATTCCCATTGTTATATAGAATTCTACTGTGTGAATACATTATTATTATTTATTTATCCATTCTACTCTTCATTGGCATTTAGTTTGTTCCATTGAGGAATATTATATATAAACTAGGGGCCCAGTGCATGAATTCGTGCACCTTGAAAGGAACTGTGGGCTGTGAGGCTGCAGTAGGCATAGGGGTGGGTCTCATTCCCCTGTCTGCCGGCAGCCCCACTCCCTCTGCCGCTGCTCCCACACGCTGATGGCGCTGGCCCTGCTCGCACTGCTGATGGCGCAGAGTGATTGAGGCCAGTGCCAGCAGTGGGTGCGAGCTGGGCTGGCGCTGTCAGCGGGTGTGAGTGGCGGCTGCTGCCCTGATCACCCTTGAAGAGCAGGGGGAGGTGGAGAAGCCCACAGGGGCAATCAGGGATGGCAGCTGCCGCTCGCACCCGCTGATGGTGCCGAGTGATCGGAACCGGCGCTGGACACCAACAGCAGGTGCGAGAAGCGGCTCTGGTGCCAGCTGCTGGTGTGAGTGGGGCCAGCACTGGCAGTGAGTGCAAGCAGCGGCTCTGGCACCAGCAGTGGGTGCAAGCGCTAGGCAGGACCGCAGCGTGCAGGAGCAAAGAATTTTCAGTAACCACCAGAGGCTCAAAGAATTTTCAGTAACCTGAGGCTCACCCCAATGACAGCGACCGGCACCCTGCCTTGGTCTGGCACCCCTGCTCACTTGCTCCACCATCCCGCCATGATCAACACTCACCATGTTCCACACACACCCCCTGGTGGTCAGCACACGTCATAGCGACTGGTTGTTCAGTTGTTCAGTTGTTCCACTGTTCGGTCTATTTGCATATTAGCCTTTTATTATATAGGATAATGTTGCTACCAATATTCTCTTGACATTTCTTTTGATGCCCACATGTTTGCATATGTACACCTAGGAATAAAATTGCTGAATCACAGAATATTTATTTATTCCCTTTTAGTAGATAATGTCAACTAGTTTTTCAAAGTGTTGTACAAATTAACACTCCCACCAACCGTATGAAAATGTTCCATTTGTCCCACATTCTCCAAAATTGGTATTTTGAGTTTCATGTTAAATTTTAACCATGTTGATGACTGTGCAGTTGTATCATGTTGTGGTTATAATTTCCTTGAAAATATATTTATTGGCCATTTGGACCAGCCACTCATCTGTGAGGTAATTGTCTTTTTTTGGTATATTAGTTTATAAGAGTTCTTTATATATCTGTACAAAAGTTCCTTGTTGGATGTATATATTTTAAATATCTTTTTTATGATGTGGCTCTTTGAAGTTTTTAGTTCTTAATTTTAATGATTTTAATAAAGTCCAATTTATCAACCTTTTTGTTATGATTTTTTATCTGGTTTAAAAATGTTGCCCAGCCGGCATGGCTCAGTGGTTGAGAATCGACCTATGATCCAGAAGGTTGAGGGTTTGATTCCCAGTCAGGGCATATGCCCAAGTTGCAGGCTCGATCCCCAGTGTGGGACTTGCAGGAGGTAACTGATCAATGATTCTCTCTCATCATTTATGTTTCTATCTCTTTCTTCCTCTCCCTTCCTCTCTGAAATCAATAAAAATATTAAAAAAAATATTTGCCACCCAAAGTGATACAGATATTCTCCTATGGCTTCAGAAAACAAGTTCTGAATTGTTCTCTTTTTCTCTAATCTCTAGAGGAGTCTGTGACTGGTTGATCTTATCGTATCTTTAAGTAGTTGAAAGAATTCACTGGTGACACTCTCCAGGCATGGTGTTTTCTTTGTGAAAAGGTTTTTATTTGCCTGGAGGAAAAACAAGAGAAAGAAATAGACAATAGAAGGAGACCCATAAGTAATCCAGATATTAAAGTTATTTGTTACATCCTGAACTGTGGTCAATCTGTATCCATTAGAACACATGGGAAATTCTCCACTTTATTATTTGTTTGCTAGTTGTCCCATTTCTTCACTCATTCTTTATTTTCCCTTTCTCACCTCCTTTTGGACGAATCAAATATTCTTATTATGCCATTCTCCCCCTATATTAGTATTAGGCTCTTAGTTATACTTTTTTTAATTCTTCTTTCAGTGGTTATTGTAAAGCAGTGGTTCTCAAACTTAACACACAACAGAAACATCTGAAAGTCTTTTGAAAATGCAGGATTCGGGGCTTCACCTCAGATTTTCTGCCTCAGCATGTCTAGGGAAAGACACAGGATATTATCCTATATAATAAAGAGCTAATATGCTAATTAGATCAAACAGCAGAATGATTGTCTGGACAACATTCCAGAAGAATGTCCAGGCAACTTTCCAGATGGAGCCGGGGCTGTGAGGGCTGAGCCCCTTGCACGAACTTCGTGCATTGGGCCTCTAGTACTTCTAATAAGTTTCCAGGTGATGCTGATGCTGCCTTAGAGATTGCATTGCATATCCTTGATTTACTAGAGCCTACTATAGATTGATGCTTTTACTCTTGCCCAGATAGTGCAACAACCTTAGATTTATTTAGCTCTCTACTCTTATTTCTATTTTTATGCTTTAATTTTCATGCATTGTAATTCTTTTTTTTTCTTTATTGATTAAGGTATTACATAGGTGTCCTTATCCCCCTCCCATTGCCCCCCACCCCCCTACTCATGCCCTTACCCACCTGGGAAGAGATTAACCAAAGATCTTATATGCATACTAGAGGTCCAGTGCACAGATTCATGCACCGGTGGGGTCCCTCGGCCTGGCCTGTGGGGATCGGGCTGAAACCGTGTCTGAGATCCCCTGAGGGGTCCCAAATTGCATGAGGGCACAGGCCAGTCTGAGAGATCCCAGATTCGTGCACCGGACCTCTAGTATTGTAATAACTATATATGATGCCTGGTGGGTACTGGACTTATTGAGGGGATCACTTCATAAATTAAATGCATGTCTAACTATTATACTATATACCTGAAACTAATATAATATTGAATGACAACTGTAATTTAAAAATACGTTTTAAAATTTTAAATATATATACATATTTAAAAGAAATAAATGCATCAGAAAATATTGAACTCAAATTTTCCCTAGAATCTTGGACTTATAAGGCCTGGCTGCTTGGCTTATTCTCCAATGCCTTCAGGATCTTTTTTGTCCTTTGATAGAGATTTCACAGTTATCTTCACTGATGAGTACATTGTCATGCAAGCTATTTAATTATAGCCAGAAGTGGAAGTTGGTTGGTTGTTTTAAAGTCTATCAATGACTCTAATCTGTGATCATAGTTAATACCCACTGACCTGACTTATCACACTTTCTCATGCATGTACATGTAATTTCCTCTGCCAGGAACATCATATCACATCCTCTACCTGGCTAACCTTTAGAGGTAGCCTTTTCTCACCAATGGACAGATGTGATTAGTGGTAGTTCTACTTAAGCCTACAAAACATCATGACTACTCTATTTTATCACTTATCCCACTTTGTTCTAATCTGTGTGATTTGCACTTATCTTCTCCAGCAGATTGTGAGTTCCTTGTGAGTAGGAGCCATCTCATTTTTTGTGGCATCTTGTAAAATGTTTGAATAAATGATTCTGAATATATAGTGCTCTTCAGTCCTCACCATTCTCAAACAACAGTCCTCTCTCACCCTCCTGATTCCATGGAACAGCTTTTGGATCCATCCCAACACATCTGGCCTTTTGATCCTCTGAGGCTAATTCAACTCCTCACCTTCATTGTCATATATGCATAGCATTATCTTTCTGCTAAGTATATATATGTATGCTTTTTTGGTGTGTATTAATTCAATTAATCAATAACTATGTATGAATTGAGGTACTAACATATGCACCAGCTGTGATAGAAAGTGTGATAGATTCCATTATTCAAAGCTTAGCTCAAAAGTCATTCGTTTTGGGAAATTTCTGTCTGGGTATGTTATTTTGGGGGATGACAATACTCCTCTATCCAGAGTTCATGGCCTGGTTAGAAAAGCAAAATGACCCCATCCTTCCATTCAGAAGAGGATGGGAATGCTTCCTGCATTACCCTGAATATTTAGCTGACTGCTGAAATAGTGATACCCCATTGGAATTTTTAAGATATATCCTGGGAGAATGGTGGGGGCAATGATCAAAAGATGTTGACAGCCCAAAGAAAATATCTTCCCACCAGAGCAGCTGTTGCTAAGTTTAGTTAATGTGTGTCCTGTCAGTGAGAAAACAGGAGCCTTCCCTAAACTGTCTTTTTTGTTTGATTGCTTGCCTCTTCCAGCACTGATTAGCTTGTTTTACAGGTGCACAGTTTGCAAGAGGTGTGTGCGCGCGCACGTGTGTGTTTGTGTGTGTGTGTGTGTGTGTATGTGTGTGTGTATGTGTGTGTGTGAGGGAATGTGAGGAAGAGCATATTTCTCATAGTTGTGACTCCCACTAGGCTCCTTCAGTGACCTTACTACATTTTCCCCAATGCCATTGCACTAGTGCTGTGGACAGTAATGAAATTGTTGTGGAAATATAGATCCTGGGACCACTCCACGACAATCTCTCGGAAGTCAACCTTAGATTCAGTAAAGATACCTAACCTTGGATTCACTAAAGATATCCTGGTAGAGAGAGCTACAAGATTTCAAAAGGAAGGATCTGAGCAAGTAGTATATTTCTCCTTTCAGAAAGCAAGGACACAATTTATTTACTTTTGTATTTCTCGTGGTACCCATTGCAATGATTTCCACTAAATAAATAAAAAAAGGGAAACAAATCCGGACAATGATAGAGATCAACATAGATTGTCATCCATCTAAGGGGATTTGACCCTGGCTAGAAGTAGGAGGATGGAGAATATGAGCCCCTAGATTTCTTTCAGCCCTAAAAATGACAATGAGTAACCCAAATTCCCTGTCACACTTCGCCTATTTTTCTCCCTCTTAATGCTCTGTATTCCTTTTTTTTTTTTTTTTTGTAGATTGATGCCAACAACCATACTTCAGACTAACTTCTTACCAGTGATTGCAAGTATAAGACACCTTTTAAATGACAAAAACATTCTCCTTACTCATGTATGTTAGAAGCTGTACTTTCAGAATCCACTGAGAAAATACATGACAAAATCAACTATGAATTAGGTACTATTTTTGAGAGATATTTAAATTAGTATAACATTTACACATCTGTAAAATTAAGAATAAATGTTTGTGTGTTTGACATTATACATTAAGCACCCAGACAATATTTGATGGATTTTCAATATATCTGAAATAACTCCCACTGTTTGTTTTCAAACCCTTCTCCCACCACCCCCTGCTCACACTTCCTTCATTCTGTGACTCTCTTCCTCAAGGCTCTCATCCTCCTTGCCATTGCACTGAGCCTGTCCCCCTCCTTTGTCAGGCCTGCCTTCTTGCTCCTTTTCAATAGCCATTGCTTAGCCATCCCTTCCTTTAAAATCAAATCGTTTCCTGTATTCTTATGGGGACTTCTCAAACTTCGTTGGCCTTGTGCAAACTTGGCCCTACTCCTGGCCATCAGCATCTCTCATTCACCTTGAGTCAACTGAGCACAATAAAAGGTTTTCTTACACCGTGTTCCTTGTTTGATTTTGCTTTCCTGTTCTGTCTCTAATTGGTTTTGCTTTGTAAGTACGTTTTTTAAAAAAAAAGTTATTAATAAATATGTAAGAGCTTTGTGAAGAACTCAGATCTAGACCTTGCAGCTTGGAAGGATCCATAATATTTGTTGGAAGCATGGCATTATAAAGTAGGTGCCATTTGTATTCTCAGGTGTGCCCTATTTACAAAACCTAACTAATCTATGCAAATTAGATGAGAACATTTTTGTTACCTACAAGGGAGAATGTCCTGACCTTATTTTCAGGCCAAGCCAGAAGAAAGAGCAAGATAACAAAAGCCTGAACTTTACCATCCCATTATCTTTATTCCTATATTTTTTATGTTGCTTCATGGATCCTACAGAATAAGCCTGACCCCTCTTTCAAAAGACAGCCCTCCATAAATTAAATGGCAATGTTTCTGTTCTTCCCCCTTGTCTTCTCACTATAGGTTAAACTATCCCAGTTCTTCTTTCTGGTCCTGGTATGACTGTTTACCTGGTCACTTCCCTGCAAACGTACCTTCATTCATCCTCATCCTTCTTAAAGCATAGTGCACAGAATGGAACATGCTACCAAGATGCAAAGAGGTGACACAGAGCATGAGGAGCCATTGCCTCCCCTAATCTGATCACTGTGGCCTAAATCCACACCTCAGCTCAGAGAAACAGTGCTGATGTCCTGTCATGAGACTTGTCATTTATAATCACCTGTTAGTTGGATGACTTTGAAGAGAATTTCTAACTTCTCAAGGCCACAGATTTCCAACTAAAAAAGTGCCCAACTTCATTTGTTACCAGGTAAATGAAAATGTAAAGTCACAGTTCAGTTCACTGAATCCACCAGGAAAGTTAAAATGACAGAGACACAATACCAAGTGATGAGGAAGACATGGTACAATAAGAATTTGCATACCTTGTGGGGAAGAGTAAATTGGTACAACCATCTTAGAAAACTGTTTGACAGCATGTACTATAGCTGGCCCAGTAATTCCATTCCTAAGGAGAACTCAAGAGAAGTGAGTGCACAGGTGCACCAAAAGACAAGTTCAAGGATGGTCAAAGAAACATCTCTCTATATATAAAAGCCTAAGCGACCATCACAACTGAAACAACCGAATGGACGACCAAACAGGCTGCGTGGGGTGACAAGGCCGGCAGGGGGGTTAGTGAGGGATGACCAAATGACCGAACAACAGGCTGTGTGGGGCAACCAGGCTGGCAGGGGGGGCAGTTAGGGGTGACCAGGCTGGCAGGGGGGGGACAGTGAGGGGCAACAAGGCTGGCAGAGGGGGTCAGTGAGGGGTGACCAGGCTGGCAGGGGGGCAGTTGGGGGTGACCAGGCTGGCAGGGGGAGCAGTTGGGGGTGACCAGGCCATCATAGGGGGCAGTTAGGGGTGATCAGGCAGGCAGGTGAGCAGTTAGGAGCCAGTGGTCCCGGATTGTGAGAGGGATCAGGCTTAAACCGGCAGTCAGACATCCCCCGAGGGGTCCCGGATTGTAGAGGGTGCAGGCTGGGCTGAGGAGACCTCCTCCCCCCGCCCTCCCCCCCACCCCCCGTGCACAAATTTCATGCACCGGGCTTCTAGTTATTCATAATATCCCTAAATTAGAACCATCCCACATACCCTCCAGCAATAGAGTGAATATACTGCTATATCCACACTATGGAACACTCTAGACATGTATTCATAATGAGTAAACTTGAAATACTGTGGCTTCACAGTCTGGATGGATCTCACAAACAATTGGTGAGCAAAAAAAAAAAACAGACACAAAAGAGCATTAATTTACGATTTTATTTACATATAGTCAAAATAAGTAAAACTGATCTCAGGTGTTAGTAGTCAGAAAGTGGCTGCCTACAGGGTAGGAATTGCTCTGGTCTTGATTTGGCTACTGGTTACATGAGTGTGCTCCAGTTGTGAAAATTTTAGTTGTCTGCTTATGATTACTCACTTTTCTATAAGTATGTTATACTTCAACAAAAATGTACATAAAATGCAGGACAATAACATAGCGATAAAAACTAAGACTAGTAAAACTTCTGCAAAACTACCAACAAGTGAGAAGGGGAAAAACAGCTAGTGCACGCCCACTCAATTTTTGCTCTAAGAGCCTGGGCCCAGGGCTAAGTCCAAAGGGACCATCTCTTTCTTGGCTCCACCATCAGCCTGGTCAGTTTTTCACCTGCTCTGTGGGCTCAGGCTTCCTCAGATTCATATCTGCTCTGCCTTTGAAGGAAGAACATTATATAGTGGAAAGCATAGTCACTACAACATATTAAGCACTTACTGTGTGTTAGACAAGAGATTTAGTTAACATTACTAGAGGCCTGGTTCATGAATTCGTGCACAGGTGGGGTCTCTCTGGAGGGATCTATCTGACCTGCAGGGATCGGGCCGAAACCCACAGTCCAGTGCCTCCTGCAGCTCCTACCTGCCACTCCCACTCATCCCAGCCCCACTGCGCCTGCTGCGTGCTCGTGCCCAATTGGTCCCGATTGGGAGAGGCTCCCATTGCAGCAGTAGCGCTCACCAGCTGTGAGCCCTGTGTCTCCCTCCCAAGGGGAGTGGCCTGTGGGATCAGCTGAAACCTGCTTTCTGACATCCCCTGAGGGGTCCCAGATTGCAAGAGGGCACAAGCCAGGCCAAGGAACCCCACCAGTGCACGATCAGGGCAGGGGAGGGATGCAGGAGGTTGGCCAACTGGGGAGGGACTGTAGGAGGGCTCCAGGGTGTGTCTGACCCATCTCGTTCAGTCCTGATTGGCCAGACCCCAGCAGCAAGCTAACCTACTGGTCAGAGCATTTGCCCCCTGGTGGTCAGTGCATGTCATAGTGAGCAGTTGAGTGGCCTTAGCATATCATTAGCATATTACGCTTTGATTTGTTGAACAGTTGACTGGTCACCAGATGACCGGACACTTATCACATTAAGCTTTTATTATATAGGATGTTATTGTATCCCCCCAATACCTCTGTAAGAAAGGTGCTTAATATCTACTTTACAGATGAGGAAAGTGAGAAATATTAAGTTGCCCAAATAGCCACTGGATTAGGATCTGGATTAGGGCTGGGACTGACACCGTACTTTCTATCACTAGCCTTTGAATCGGGTCATGACACCATATTTGGGTTGTTATGTGGACCTCTCTCAATGGTCTGCTGGCCCCTCAACATGCATGCTGCCTCTCTGGTTGGTGATATCCTACCTGCTCTGACCTCTAGCAATGGCAAAACTCCAGAGTCCTGGCTGGATAATCAGAATGGTTGTGTACTTCCCGACAACGTACTGGGTGTTCTGATCCTGACATCACCTGGTGGCCTCTGCTCATGGATCTGGCATTGACAGAATCCATGATGCCAACCAAGGAACCAGATGAAAAGAGGAGGTCATGCCCTAAAAGAAGGTCTATGGATCCAACAGGAAGTTCCAAGTTTAAATCTGCAAATCTAAATCTCGGTGGGGTTTTCACCCTTCATGGCTGAGTCCAGAGAATAAAGTGGACTGACAGCTGAAGACCACCTCTTGACAAAATATTTTGTTTTAATATAAAGCAAGTTCTCAAGTGATCCTGCTTTTGGCTTTTAGCTGCATGGTATTTCAGAGATTTCTTGTTATTCTTAAAATCTGTTAGCAATCCCTGAATCTACAAACAGGCTTTGGAATGGGCGGGGGAGTGAGAAAGATTGTTTCGGGAGCAATCCCTCTGTAAGAAAAGCCAAAGCCTAAATTGGATACAGCTGAAAACATCTCAATCCTGCAAGATTGGTCCTGACACAGCCCTGCAGCAGAAGCATTCTGCATGTTCAAGGAATTACTCCAAAGGTTTGTCTTTCATTATCAAACTTCTCTTTCTGAGAAGCCCTCTTCTGCAACATTGTGTTTCACACTAAAGCAAAGCCTTTGGAGTTATCCTATTCCAAAGGGAGACATTTTGCTGGGGGCCATGAGTAAGCAGGCTCCCTGGAATCTAGGCTGACCGGGGCGGCGTGGGACCTCAACACTCCAAGACTCAGCCCCAGCCAGGGAAAGTGACACAGTGAAGCAAAAAATCACGCGCATTAAGACTGATCACTTTGTAAGTTACATAAATGTCTAATCACTGGGTTGTGCACCTGAAACTATACTGTACCTCAACTCTAATTGAAAAACAAAAAATATTAAAAAAAAAAAAAAAAACCTGAACAGTCCCTGGACAGCATTGCTTAGCCTACAGGTTGAGAATCACAGGTTGAGAACCGCTAGCAGGTTCGCCTAAGACCATCGGAAAACACAGATATTTACATTACGATTCATTAACAGTAGCAAAATTACAGTTATGAAGTAGCAACGAAAATAATTTTATGGTTGGGGGTCACCACAACATGAGGGACTGCATTAGAAAGGTTGAGAACCACTGGATTAGAGCGTCAACCTGCACACCAAATGGTTGTAGGTTCAATTCCTGGTCAAGGGCATGGGTTGCAGGTTCAATCCCCAGACCCATATCGATGTTTTTTTTTTTTCACTCTCCCCCTCCCCCTACCTCCACTCTCTCAAAAAAAAAAAAATCAGTAGAAAAAACGTATCTATCCTCCAATGAGGACTAACAAAACAAAACAAAAACAAAAAAAAGGAAAAGAAAAAAACTGAATGGGACCTATTACATTATTGTTTTGTCCCCCAGGGAGCAGTCCTGGCTTCCAGCTTCACCTCTTTGGGTGATGGTCTAATACCAACCCCTCACCACTTCCTCTTTGAAGCTACTCCAAAAGTCAGTGTTTTGCACACAGGGAGAACATTTGCTGGGTCTTGATCCAGGTCAATGGAATGATCTATCCACACTCATTCTCAAGAATCTTTGTTCTTGTCTCTGTTTGGGTGTCAGTTTTCCTGCTTTATAAACAGCTCAAATAGATTTGAATGGAAAAGGAGAGAAGTGGAACTTCAGTCGATCAGGCAGAATATTTGCTCTTATTTCAAAGGTCTGGTCATACCAGTGGCCTGACAACCAAGTGGGCTACAGGACATCAGCAAATGAGTGAACAGTGTCTGGAGACCCAGTCAAACTCAGACATTTCTACAGGGAAAAATGTGGGATCACTTCTTCCCTACACCACCAAATTCAAACTTGCAAAGCCAGCCAGATCTAACCTGAACTCTCCTGTTTGTCCCAGCTATCTATAGTTACTGTCCTCCTCCACAGGGCCCGTTCCTTGGGCACATTCTTGAGGGGAGTCATATAATCTATTGGCATAATATACCTTTTTCAAGAGAAGTATTCCATTTTAATAAAAAAGTGTACCACCATATTTAATCAATCAGGCTGATTGACAACAGCAATATGCAGCAGATGCTTCTGCTACCTCATTCTTATTCCAGTTTCATTTCTCAATCAAATCCATGTGTAAAAAACATAATGTGCTGCCAACACAACGTAATAAAACCTCAACTGAAATGCACACCAGCACGACAGAAACTGATAACTCCAAGTATGGGAAAAGTTAACTTCAGAAAAATCACTTCTGACACCCAAGTATTCAAGTTTTATGGACAAGCGATGCATCGTCTCACTATAGCTAACATGAAGGGGCCAAATTCATGGATTTGTCCTGAAACAGAAAATAATAATCTCCAAAGCAACCTTTTCCAAAAGCTGGCAGAAGAAGCCTTTTTAAAAGCCCAGAAATCATCCTAAAATTGGCTGAGTTTGTTTGAGATGCACCATTTGTGTCACGGAGCAATAAATTAGTACTTGAACAGTATTTTTTCATGGTTGTGCACACTGGTTAAAGATGATGTATCACTGGTTGTCACAGGTCGAACCAGCAGTTTTTAAAGTTAATGATTCAGAGAGGAATAAAGGTAACCTAATTACAGCAGTACCAGGGACAGAACCCAGTTACTGTACTCACATTCTGAACTCCTCCAAATTTCAGACTTGGGGAATTGTAGGCACCTCTGTGGGACTTTATTCTTAGAAAGGCCCCAGTTAGGGAACAGAAATAGGGGTGCCTGGAAAAGGAAATGGATCCACAATCTCGCAAACTGTAAGCTCACTGGGTTGACTAGTGTCCCCCCAAAATTCCTGTCCACCCAGAACCTCCACATGTGACATTATTTGGAAATAGGGTCTTTGCAGATGTAATTAATTAAGAGGAGGTCAGACTGTATTAGAGTTGGCTCTATCTACATCCAATAACTGGTGCCCTTGTGGAAAAGTCATGTGAAAACATAGACACACACAGAGGAAGACAGACATGTGAAGACAGAGGCAGAAATTAGAATGATTCAGCTACAAGCCAAGTAATGCCAAGGATTTCCAGCAACTATTGGAAGCTAGGAAGAAGCAAAAAAATGTATTACACAATGCAATAATGCCAACATTTGAGCAATAATGTGGGAAGAATTTCCTTCAAGGAGATCATTCATAATTGGGCTCAGAATTGTCAAATCATCCATGTCGCAAAAGGATTTGGCATCACAGAGTGGCAGGCACAGGTAACATTTGGCAATGAAATGCAGGAAGTCTGCAGGAAAAAAATATTTTTTAGTAATGATGGGAGATTTATAAGGTGGCACTCAACACAGTAGTTGTTCCAGCCAAAAGTGAGGGAAATCCACAAAATTATTGCAGCAGGCCATGCACAAGAAGACCACGTGTAGACATTGCTGCAGGCAGCTGCACTTAGAGGATTCGCTCAGCTCCGCACATGCCTAGTGGAGCAATCACAGCGAGGGCTCCAGGACACGGCTGTCTGCGAGGCACTCTCTATCCCCATCTCAAGCACTTGCAGCTGGGTGAGGAGCCTGTGCAGTCAGCATATAAACTTTTACAGAGGCATTGACCAGCCCATTGGGAACTGACCTGGTTCCACGTGGGACGATGTAGAAGAAAATTCAGGGGAGGCACACTAAGAATTGTACAGGATTGAGTGAGGCTCAGTGGCAGTTAACCCCCGCTGTAGTCACTTTTGCATCTAGTTACTGCACATGTGCACTGTCTAAAGCCCATTGTTAGCAAATTAGCCAGGGGTTTGTCTCGAATCAATATTTCTCTAAACTTTATTAAGTCCTCAGAAAAGAAGCCTTTTAAATGTGGTGAAAGAAAAACAACTGGCCCACAGTCCAGATGATAACCACAGTCAAGACACCCATGGTTCAAGCAAGCAGACCTTTGAATAGTTTGAGGAGTACAGGTGTTAGTTCCTCTTTGAATTTTAGGTAAAACTTCCCTATGAAGCCATCTGGACCCGGGCTTTTGTTTGCTGGGAGTTTTTGTTTGTTTGTGTGTTTGTTTGTTTGTTTATTACTGCTTCTATTTCATCAGTTGTTATTGGCCTATTCAGGTTTTCTGATTCTTCCTGATTCAGTTTTGGGAGATTGTATTTTTCTAGGAATTTGACCATTTCATCCACATTGTCCAGATTGTTGGCATATAATTGTTCATAGTATTTTCTTACAATGCTTTGTATTTCTGTGGTGTCAGTGGTTATTTCTCCACTTTCATTTCTGATTTTATTTATTTAGGTCCTCTCTGTTTCTTGATGAGTATGGCTAACCGTTCTTCAATCTTGTTTATCCTTTCAAAGAACCAGCTCTTGGTTTCATTAGTTATTTTTTTAGTCTCTCTGTCATTTATTTCTGCTCTAATATTTATTATTTCCTTCCTTCTACTTACCCTGGACTTTCCTTAATGTTCTCTTTCTAGTTCTTTAAGTTGTAGGGTTAGGTAACTTATTACCAGTTTTTCTTGTTTTTGAGGTATGCCTGTTGTGCTATGAACTTCCCTCTCAGGACTGCTTTTGCTGTGTCCCAGAGATTTGGGGTTGCTGTGTGATCATTTTCATTTGTTTCCAGGAAGTTGTTGATTGCTTTCGTGATCTCATTGGTAACCTATTCATTGTTTAATAACATGCTATTTAGCTCCATGTGTTTGAATGTTTTGGGGTGTTTTTACTGTAGTTGATTTCTAATTCCATTCACTGTAATCTGAGAAAATGCTTGATATGATTTCAATCTTCTTCAACTTGTAGAGACTTGTTTTGTGTCCTAACATGTGGTCTATATTTGTGAATGATCCATGTGCACTAGAGAAGAATGTGTATTCTGCAGCTTTGGGGTGAAATGTTCTATAAATGTCAATTAAATCCATCTGATCCAGTGTGTCCTTTAGAGTCACTGTTTCCTTGTTACGTTTTTGTCTGGAAGATCTATCCAGTGAAGTCAGCAGGGTGTTAAAGTCCCCTACTATGACTGTATTGTCATTGATCTCTCCCTTAAAGTTCTCCAGAAGTTTTTTTATATATATTTAGGTTCTCCTATATTGGGTGTATATATGTTTACCAGGGTTATATTCTCTTGTTGGATCTATCCCTTGAATATTATGTAGTGAGCTTTGTTGCCTCTTGTAATGGCCTTCATTTTGAAGTCTATTTTGTCAGATATGAGTAGTGCTACACCAGCTTTTTTTTTCTTTTCCATTTGCATGGGAAAAAATTTTCCATCCCTTCACTCTCATCCTGTGTGTGTCTTTTGTTCTGAGCATATAGTTGGGTCCTGTTTTTGTATCCATTCAGCTACACTATGTCTTTTGATTGGAGCATTTAACCCATTTACATTTAAGGTTATTATTGACTAGAAGCTGGTGCATGTATTCATGCATGGGTGGGGTGCCTCAGTCTGGTAGGTGATCAGGGCTGATTGGGGCCGGCCAGGGAGAGGGGCCATGGGAGGTTGGCCGGGCGGGCAGAGGGACTGCAGAAGGTTGGCCGGCTGTGGGAGGAGGTTGGCTGTGGGAACTCACTGACCACAAGGGGGCAGGTCCTAGGTTGAAGTGTCTGCCCCCTGATGGTCAGTGCATGCCATAGCGACCAGTCGTTTGGTCGTTCAGTCACTTAGCCTTTTATATATATAGATAGGTACTTATTTATTGCCATTTTAATTCTGTATACCTAAGTTTCTCTCTATTTCTTCTTCTCATTACAGCAGTCGCTTAGCATTTCTTGTAATGCTGGCTTGGTGGTGATGTATTCCTTTAACCTTTTTTTGTCCAAGAAGCTCTTTATTTCACCATCAATTTGAATGATAGCCTTTCTGGATATAGTAATCTTAGTTTCAGATCCTTGCTTTTCATTACCTTGAGTATTTAATGCCATTCCCTTCTGGCCTGCAGAGTTTCTGATGAGAAATCAGGTGTCAGCCTTATGGGAACTCCTTTGTAGGTAACAGTTTGCTTTTCTTTTGCTGCCTTTAAGATTCTCTCTTTGTCTTTATTTTTTTGGCATTTTAATTATGATGTATCTGGGCATGGGCCTGTTTGGGTTCTTCTTGTTTGGGACTATCTCTGCCTCTTGAACTTGTGTAACCTTTTCCTTTACCAGGTTAGGGAAGTTTTCTGCCATCATTTCTTCAAACACATTCTCTATCCCTTTCTCCCTTTCTGCCTCTTCTGGCACACCTGCTACTCGAATATTGTTATGTTTCACATTGTCCCACATCTCCCTTAAGCTGTCCTCCTGTTTTTTAATTTTTTTCTTTTCGGTTTTCTGATGGAGTGATTTTTTTCAACCCTGTCTTCTAAGTCACTTATTTGATCTTCAGCTTCCCCTAATCTGCTATGTATTCCTTCTAATGTGTTCTTTTCTCCCTCCCCCTATCCCTTCAATATGATATAAAGGACTTTTTAATGATGAATTTAATAATAGTAAAGAGAATA
Source organism: Eptesicus fuscus (assembly GCF_027574615.1). Taxonomy (NCBI): domain Eukaryota; kingdom Metazoa; phylum Chordata; class Mammalia; order Chiroptera; family Vespertilionidae; genus Eptesicus; species Eptesicus fuscus. The sequence continues at coordinate 10,719,953 of NC_072483.1, forward strand.
GGAGGGGTGCTGTCTTTGAGGGAGAAATTTTGACAGATTTCAGGAAGACAAATTGTCATGGTAGAATGTGAGTGCAGTTGTCCACAGCCTTAATGCTCATGAAGTGGGTAACGATGGAGGACAGTGGAGAAAGGAGTGCATCTCCAAGCAGGACTTCAGGCTTAAACCCAGCCCCCAAAAAAGTTTTTCATCTAAAGAAATTTAATTGTTTTGTCTTGGGAAGGCCAGGACAGTTGGTTTTGGGATTGACATCCCAAAGCAGGGCCTTCTTGTTTAGGAGGGGTAACCTGCGAGCAACTTGCCTATTGATCTGACCTGCTCCGATACACTGAAACTGAGAGTGATTCTGTTCCTCCTTCTTAACAATGAGTTGACAGCTGAATGTGAACAAATGTTTGAGGGGAAAAGATTGACAAACAAATTATAAAACAGCATTTCGATGTATTCATTCTTAAAAATTAATGGACAATTAAAAATGAACAGATATTACTTACCTGGCAGGGGAGATACCATGATCACGAAGGTGGTTTTCCCAGGGCAAGGCTTATCCATTGCACTCCGGATGTGCTGACCCCTGCGATTTCCCCAAATGTGGGAAACTCGACTGCTAAAAATGAACAGATATTTGAGAAAAATAGAAAAATACACCATCAGAGATAGAAAGAATTCAAGGAAACAAAGACTTGAAGAGACATTATATCCATAAGGTGAAACCAGGGTTTTTTTGTTTTTACAACAATGTATACAGTAAATACTTCTGAGAAATTAAATAGCCAAAATAAAAGAATAACTAAAAATAATAGGAAGATTAGAAAATATAATTGAGAAAATTTCTTATAACATTAAGCAAAAAGCAAAAAAAAAAATAATAGAAAAACAAGAGGCATGGGGGATAAATCAGGAGGTTTTAGCCAATTAAGAGAAGTTCAGAAAGTAAGAGAGAAGTCAGAGAAGGAAGGTATCAAGAAACAATACAAATAATTCCAAGAGCTGAAGAGAAACACAAATATTGATCAGAATCAATTAAAGGAAGAGCATGACCTTGACATACCATGGTACAAATATCAAATCACCCAGGAGAGCATTGTTGAAATTGCAGGGGGAGAGGGGAATGTAAAAAAGTAACTAAAAGGGAATTTGAATCAAAATGAATGAGACTTCTCACCAGCAATGAAGGATGTTAGAAGACACAAGCATAAAGTTTTAAAAATATGAAGGTAAAATGATTTTGGACCTAAAATTATATACATAGAGTTCTAAAGTAAAGAATGAGGAAGATACATCATTTTTAGACATTCAGATGTTCAGAATATTTTGCCTCACCCATACACTTTCTAAAGAGTTTATCTGAGGATGTACTCCCCAAAAAGAGAGTAGAGAATGGTAAAGTGGGAAAAACCAAGAAAGGGAGAACTGTGAAATATAAAAAAATTTAGAGCTAACAAGGATTCCTATGATAAGAAGCCTCTGGGGAGTAATTTGGCCACAAGTCTTGAAAGCAATTATCAAAAGTCATTGAGTTTCAAGAAGATTGTCTTAAAGGAGAAAAATAAAAAGGATTCTAAGAAATTAATAAGATGACTACAGAACTATATATGTAGAATATAGTAAGAATGTATGTGGTTTTTCTTCCTATAAAAAAATAAAAGTCAAAAGTTAAGAAAATAAAATTTGTACAAAATAATCACAGCCTAAATAGAAAACAACCCAAAATATGGCATAATTTTAAGCAACTTTGAGTGGAGGAAAATCAATAACACTTTTTACTCTCCTTCTGACCCCTCATCTCCTGCTGATACCTCTTACTGGCCAAACCTAGAACTGTGCTATCCAGTACAGGAGCCACTGGGCTTATGTAGCTATGAAATTAAATTAATTAAAATTAAAAATTCAGCTCCTTGGTCATATTAGCCATACTTCAAGCACTCAACAGCCACACATGGCTAGTGGCTCTCATATTTGACATTACAGATATAAAACATTTGCATCCTTCCTAGGTTCTAATTGGACAAGGCTGATAAAAGGCAAGAGAGGGCCACTGTCCATGAAAGTCAGCCTCTTGGGCACATAGCAAGGTGGAGAAGGATGGGAAGTGGATCTGGAAGAAAAATAGGAGATACACAGCATTTTCAGCATTTCCAAAAACCTGTTGTGTAAGATACTCTGTATAAAAATATAATAAAAGTTTAAGGGCGGAGGGTCAGTCGATGGTCAAATAAATTTGATAAACTCTACACACTGTTTTGTTCCCATGGAAACTTAAGATTACATCGGCCTAGTCACAGCTCTGAGAAAACCTGCACATCTGCTTACCTTTGTTTAAAAACATGTGTTCTCCAAACTCTTTTGGCTAAGAAGACCTCTTTTCTTTTCTTTTTTCTTTTTCCTTTTTTTTTTTTTCTTTTTTAATGGGAAGAGTTACAACACCTTTCACAAAGTCCTTTTTATGGTGGACATTTATCATTTGGACTTCCAAGATCCAATTAGTCTTTTTATTTGGGGTGGGGAATCCTGAAAGAAATAAGAAGTTTAGATAATTGGCCCTATTCAGACACTGTGACTCAGGAGAACAATCAGATGCCCCCACCCATGTGGCAGCTGTGAAAAGGCCCCACTCAGACCTGCTGCTCTAGGGAGACTAATTGACTGCCAGCTCCAGCTGTGGCCCGTCTGATCCAGCCTGGTGTCCATGCCACACTTCCCCTGGGCCGCACCTCGCCAAAGACTGACCCATATTAGTGCAGGTCCATTCCTGCTGACAAGGGACTCCTTTAAAAACACATTTGGCTTGAGAACTCCTCATTGGCCTGGCTGAGACTTTCTTGGGACTTCCCTACATCCTGACACTCCTTCTGTGCACTCCCTCTTCCTCTCCTGCCCCCAACTCATTTCCAAGGTGTCATACCTGTATCTCAGTCTTAAGACTCTGCCCATTTATTCTGGCTTTTTGTCTCTTTTTTTTTTCCACAGGCATATCCCAATAAATCTCTCTGTTATGTGCCTAATACTTAGAGGCTGATTCTTGGAGGACCTGAAACAAAAAAACTCAAGATCTGAATCTTAAGTAGTGTCTCAAAGATACGGAAACACGTAGTCCAGAACATGGAAAACCCTTGGACACATTTTGTGTGACGGGCCCAGTATTCTGTTTTAACTGAATCAAAGTGCCTTTATGTGCTCTACCCAAACCCACCATTTGCTATGAGTGTACATTCATACCAAATAAGTTGTCATATGACCTGCCTGGCACATGCAGGCATTTGAACTTGGAATCTCTAACTTAATGCATTTATTTGCCGAGGCAGAAGAAATCATGCCAGATCACCCACAGCTTTTCTGAATCCTAGTCCAGGGACCCACTGACTCCTACTCTTTACCCCACTAATCTACCCAGATTTAGAGACCATTATTTCCTAAGCAACTTATTAGTCCCAGTTTCCTTTTGCTCTTTCATTGGGCCTACCTGTCAGCTCTTTTGTCATTTTAGAGATTCTCTTTTGAGAGGCCTCTAAATGCCCCTTACCCTCATGAAATTACGCCCTCAGAACCTAAGCCCCCAGCACACATCTTTTCAGTGTCCAAGCTCTAAATACATCATTCCTGAGTATCTTCCCTCTCTTCTTCTCACCACATCCCATCCACGCTGCCCACCTTAAGTTGCCTTATTGATCCACCCCTTCAAGGAGCACTTGCCAATTTCCCTTACCACACCATGGCCATTTGTATCTCTTCAGCCCTTAGTGTGAACCCTAACAACCTGCCTGCATTCTTATCAGTAATCTTTAAGGCCTTTTGCAAGGTTGGATATGATCACATGTGCTAGAGCTTGGATATCATATTAAGCAACATTGAATCATGTGAGAAAACAATTTCTTTTTCAATTCTGATTATACTAAAGACAAAGTCATAGTTTGGTGTTAGTTTGGTGGCTAGAATACCAATTTATCTCTAATTTCCCTTTTCAATACAGAGCAAGTTGACTTCAGACTCAGAGGTTTGGGTCAACAACATTGGCCAGAATTTAATCATTTTTATTGTACTTATTTTCGGCATTACCTCCTTATGGCAAGAGACATGATTTTCCTTTCATTAAAATTTCCTCTTTTTTTATCCTGATACTTTGCTGATTACATTTATTAATTCTAAGAGTTTTTTAATTAAGTTTATTGAAGTAACATTGGTTAATAACTTTACATAAATTTCAGCTGTACAACTTTATAATACAACATCTGTAACTCTGTTGTGTGCTCACAACCCAAGTTTTAGTCTCCTTCTGTCACCATATATTTGACCCCCTTTATACTCTTTGTTTTCCCTGTACTTCCAGTCCCTCTGGGAATCACCATTCTGTTCTCTTTATCTACTAGAGGCCCGGTGCATGAAATTCATGCACGGGGTGGGGGTTGTCCCTCAGCCCAGCCTGCACCCTCTCCAATCTGGGACCCCTCGAGGGATGTCCGACTTCCCGTTTAGGCCCGATCCTACATGGACATCCCTCTCACAATCCAGGACTGCTGGCTCCCAACTGCTCACCTGCCTGCCTTCTGATTGCCCCTAACCGCTTCTGCCTGCCAGACTGATCACACCCTAAGCACTCCCCTGCCAGCCTGATTGATGCCTAACTGCTCCCCTCCCGGCCTATTTGCCTCTAACTGCCCTCCCCTGCTGGCCTGATCACCCACAACTGCCCTCCCTTGCAGACCTGGTCTCTCCCAACTGCCCTCCCCTGCTGGCCATCTTGTGGTGGCCATATTGTGTCCACATGGGGGCAGTCATCTTTGACCACATGGGGGAAGCCATCTTGTGTGTTGGAGTGATGGTTAATTTGCATATTACTCTTTTATTAGATAGGATTAGATAGGATAGAGGCCTGGTGCACGGGTGGGGGCCAGCTGGTTTGCCCTGAAGGGTGTCCCAGATCAGGGTGTGGGTTCCCTTGGGGCATGGGGCAGCCTGGGTGAGGGGCCTGTGGTGGTTTGCAGGCCAGCCACGTCCTCCGGTGACCCAAGCAGAGGCCCTGGTATCTGGGATTTATTTATCTTCTATAATTGAAACTTTGTAGCCTTGAGCGGAGGCCAAGGCACGCCAGGGCTGTGGAAGCTTGGCTTCCTCCATCACCGGGGGCAACTCAAGCCTCCTGCTCTCTCTAGCTCCATGGCTGCCGCCATTTTTGTTGGGATTTATTTATCTTCTATAAATCAAACTTTGTAGCCTTGAGCGGAGACCAGGGCCAGCCAGGGTGTGTAGGAAGCTTGGCTTCCTCTATTGCCGGGGAAACCCAAGCTTCCTGCTCGCTCCATGGCTGCAGCCACCTTGGTTGGGTTAATTTGCATACTCACTCCTGATTGGCTGGTGGGCAAGGCTTGTGGGTGTAGCGGATGTATGGTCAATTTTCATGTTATTCTTTTATTAGATAGATTGAGCTTGGTTTTTTGTTTTGCTTGTTTCTTTGTTGCTTTTTTATTTATATCCCACATATGAGTAAAATCATATGGTTCTTGTTCTTTTCCATATAACATATTTCACTTAAGATAATACTCTAAAGATCCATCCATGTTTTTGCAAATGGTAATATTTTATCTTTTTTATGGCAGAGCAGTATTCCATTGTATATGTGTACCACATCTTCTATATCTCTAATCATCTGCCGAAGGACACTTAGGTTATTTCCATATCTTGGTTATTGTAAATAATGCTGCAGTGAATATACATATTTACAAATAAGTGTTTTTAAAATTTTCAGGGTGATACCCAGCAAAGGGGTTGCTGGGGCATATGGAAGCTCCATTCTTAACAGATTGAGGAGTCTACATACTGTTTTCATAGTGGCTGCACCAATTTATATTCCTACCAACAGTGTACAAGGGTTCACTTTTCTCTACAGTTTCTCCAACACTTGATATTTCTTCTCTTATTGATAATAGCCATTCTAACACGTGTGAGGTTGTACAAAAGAATGAAACTAGACTGTTATCTGACACCACATGTGAAAAATTAACTCAAAATGGATTAAGATTTGAATATAAGATCTGAAATAATAAGATACATAGAAGAAAACGTAGGCACTAAACTAATGGACCTTGATCTCAGAGGGGGTTTTGTGAACTTGACCCCAAATGCAAGGGAAGTAAGGGCAAAAATAAATGAATGGAACTAATCAAACTAAAAACCTTCTGAATGGGAAAAAAATGAAGAAAAAAAACACACAACACTACAAAACAAAAAAGCAACCAACCAAATAGGAGAAGATATTTGTAAAGGATATCTCTGATAAAGAGCTAATATCCAAAATATATTTTAAAAACTCATACAACTCAACAACATTAAAAAATCTGATTTTTTAAAAAGGGGAGATGACCTCAAAAGATACTTTTCTAAGGACGACCAACAGATATATTAAAAGATGCTCAACATCACTATTAAAAGGAAAATGTACATCAAAACCACGCTGAGATACCTCCTCACATCTAACAGATTTTTGATAGAATCTTTCAGGCTTTTACATGTAAGATTATATCATCTGTGGACAGGCTGATAATGTTACTTTTTTATTCCAATCTGCATGTCTTCTTTTTCTTTTTCTTGCCTAATTGCCTGACTAGAACTTCCAGTACTGTGTTTAAAGAAATGGCAAAAGCATCCTTACTTTATTCTTTGTCTTTTGTCATTGAGTGTTATACTTGCTGTGGATTTTTTAGATATGGCTTTTATTACGCAGAGGTAGTTTATTTTTATTTCTATTTTATTGTGTGTTTTTATCATGAGAGAGTGTTGATTTTTTTTCAAATGTTTTTCTGCATTAAATGAATCTTGTTTTCCCCCATTTTATTGATGTGGCATATTACATTAAGTGATTTTCATATATTGAATTATCTTTGCATTCTAAGAATAAATTGCACTTAATCATGGTGTCTAATCTTTTTAATATGTTGCTGAATTTGATTTATAAATATCTTGTTGAGGATTTTTGTATCAATGTTTATAAGGAATATTGTTCTGCAGTTTTTGGGTGTTTTTTGGGGGGAGGTAATGTTTTTGACTGGCTCTGGTATCAGGGTAATGCTGGCCTCATAGACTGAGTTAGGAAGTGTTTCCTCCTCTTCGATTTCTGAAAATGTTTGAGATGGATTGGTATTAGCTTTTTTTAAATGTTTGCTAGAAATTCCAGTAAAACCAGCAAGTCCAAGACTCTTTGTTGAAAGATTTTGATGACAAATTCAATATCTTTACTGATTACAGGTCTGTGCAGATCTTCTAATTCTTCATAATTTAATCTTGATAGGTTTTGTGTTTCTAGTAATTTGTACATTTCATCTAAGTTGTCCAGTTTATTGGAGCACAATTGTTCATACCACTCTATTATTAATTTGATTTTAGTCATTTGATCTTCTCTTTTTTTCTTAGACACATCTAGTTAAAGGGTTTTTGTTAATGTTTTTCAAGAACCAATTTCTTGGTTTTGTAGATTTTCTCTATTCTATTTTGATTTTCTATTATATTGATCGTGACTCAAACCTTCTTTAGGCTGGCTTTGAGTTCAGTTTTTTTTTCTTTCTAATTGTTTAAGTTATAAAGTTAGGTCATTTATTCAAGATATTTCTTGTTTTTAAATAGCTATAAATTTCCTCCTTAGTACCACTTTTGCTGTGTTCCATAAGCTTTGGTATGTTATATTTTCATTTTCATTCATCTCTAACTATTTTTCTATTTTCTTGGTGGCTTCTTCTTCAATCTATTGGTTCTTTAAGAGTATGTTATTTGATTTCCACAATTTTATAAAATTCCTATTCCTTTGTTATTGAATTCTAAATTAATCTCATTGTAGTCAGAGAAGATACTTTGTACACTATCTATCTTTTAAAATCTATTGAGACTTAATTTCTGGCCCAACATATGTCTGTCTTGGAAAGTGTCCCAGGTACTCTTAAGAGTGTGTATGCTGTTGTTGTTGGGTAGAATGTTCTCTATATATCTGTCAGAACTAGTTGATGTGTTGTGTTGTTTAAGTCCTCCATTTTTAAATTTATCTTCTATTTAGTTGTTCTATTAATTCTGAGAATAAGATTTTGAAATCTCCAATTATTAGTATGAAACTGCCTATTTCTCCCTTCAACTCTGTCAGTTTTTGTTTCATATTTTTTATGGTCTGTTATTGAGTTCATAAATGTTTCTTCTTGCTGTATTAAAATTTTATTCTATATAATAAAAGGCTAATATGCAAATCAACCAAACAGCAGAACAACTGGTCGCTATGACGCACACTGACCACCAAGGGGCAGATGCTCAATGCAGGAGCTGCCCCCTGGTGCTCAGTGCACTCCCATGGGGGAGGAGGGGGCACCACTTAGCCAGAAGCCGGGCTCATGGCTGGCAAGCACAGCGGTGGTGGCGAGAGCCTCTCCCACCTCCTCTGCAGCGCTAAGGATGTCCGACTGTGGGGAGTGGGCCTAAGCCATCAGTTGGGCATCCCCTGAGGGCTCCCGGACTATGAGAGGGTGCAGGCCAGGCTGAGGGACTCCCCCCACAAGTGCACAAATTTTGTGCACCAGGCCTCTAGTTAATATATAAGGTCCTTCTTTGTCTCATAAACTTTTTTATTTAAAGTTTATTTTGTCTAATATTAGTATAGTCACCCCTTTATCTTTGGGTTACTATTCGAATAAAATATAATTTTCCATTCTTTTACTTTTGACCTATTTGTGTCTTTATCTAAAAAGAGTGTCTTGTAAACAGCATAGTTGGGATCATTCTACTAAATTGACTGGAGAGTTTAATCCATATACATTTAAAGTAATTACTGATAAAGAAGAACTTACTGCATGTATTTGCTATTTTTTTTCTATATGCCTCATAGCCTTTTGTCCCTCATTTCCTACACTACTGTCTTCTTTTGTGTTTGTTGATTTTTTTAGTGAAATGTTTAAATACCTTACACATTTCCTTTTGTGTATATTCTACAGATTTTTCTCTTTTTTTGCTCTTACCATGAGAATTTCACTTAACATCCTAAAGTTATAACACTTTAAATTTAATTTTATCAGTTTAACTTCAATAACATACAAGAATTCTGCTCCTTTATAGCTCTCTTCCCAATCCTTTCAGTTGTTAATGTCACAAAATTGCATATTTATACATTGTGTACCCCAAAACATAAACTAATCCTATCTAATAAAATATGCAAATTGACCACACCTCCGCTACACCCACAAGTCACGCCCACAAGCCATGCCCACAAGTCAATCAGGAGCAAATATGCAAATAAACCCAACCAAGATGGCTGTGGCCACAGAGAGCAGGAGGGAGGCTTGGATTTCCCCGGCAATGGAGGAAGCCAAGTTTTCTGCCTGCCCTTGCCAGCCTAGGCCTCCACTCAAGGCTACAAAGTTTCAATGATAGAACATAAGTAAATCCAAACAGAAATGGCAGCAGCCACAGAGCTAGAAAGAGCAGGAGACTTGGGTTTCCCTGGCGATAGAGGAAGCCAAGCTTCTGCAGCCCTGGCTGGCCTAGGCCTCTGCTTAAGGCTACAAAGTTTCAATTATAGAAGATACATAAGTCCCAAACAGAAATGGCTTCTGCCTCAGAGCAAGCAGGAGGCTTGGTTCTGCTCCAGGCTACAAAGTTTCAATTGTAGAAGGTAAATAAATTCCAGATACCAGGGCCTCTGTTTGGGTCACCGGAGGGCCTGGCCAGCCTGCAAACCACCACAGGCCCCTCACCCAGGCTGCCCCATGCCCCAAGGGAACCCCCACCCTGATTTGGGACACCCTTCAGGGCAAACCAGCTGGCCCCCACCCATGTACCAGGCCTCTATCCTATCTAATAAAAGAGTAATATGCAGATTGACCATCACTCCAACACACAAGATGGCTGCCCCCATCTGGTCAAAGATCTTCCTCCCATGTGGACACAAGATGGCCACCACAAGATGGCCAGCAGGAGAGGGCAGTTGGGAGGGACCAGGCCTGCAAGGGAGGGCAGTTGGGGGTGATCAAGCCTGCAGGGGAGGGCAGTTAGGGGTGACCAGGCTGGCAGAGGAGGGAAGTTGGGGGTGACTGGGCCTGCAAGGAAAGGCAGTTGGGAGGGACCCAGGCCTGCAATGGAGAGCAGTTGGGGGGGACCAGGCATGAAGAGGAGGGCAGTTAGGGGCAAACAGGATGGCAGGGGAGCAGTTAGGCATCAATCAGGCTGGCAGGGGAGTGGTTAAGGGGTGATCAGGCTAGCAGGCAGAAGCAGTTAGGGGCAATCAGGAAGGCAGGCAGGCGAGCAGTTGGGAGCCAGCAGTCCTGGATTGTGAGAGGAATGTCCGACTGCCTGCAGTCGGACATCCCTCGAGGGGTCCCAGATTGAAGAGGGTGCAGGCTGGGCTGAGGGACACCCCCCCCTCCATGCACGAATTTCATGCACCGGGCCTCTAGTAGTTTTTATAAATGAGTAGTCTCTTAAACCACATAGAAAACAAAATGTGGAGTTACAAATCAGTTATAATAATACAAGCTTTTATAATTGTCTATGTATTTTCCCTTATTGAGATCTTTATTTATACAAATGACTTCAAGTTACTGTCTAATGTTTTTCATTTCACCCTGCAAGACTTCCTTGAGCATTTCTTGCAGAGCAGATCTAGTGATAGTGAACTCTCTCAGCTTTTGTTTAACTGGAAATGTCTTAGTTTCTCACTTTTAAAGAACAGTTTTGCCATAGTTTGGATTCTTGGTTGCTGGTTTTTCCTTTTAGCTCTTTGAAAATATAGGCCTAAGGTATTTCAAAAAAATGTATACATACTTTACCAGCTGATAACTCACTTAATTTTCACTCCTTTTCAGGTTTAACTGATTCAAAATAATAGGTGGAGCCAGACTAAGCTTTGAACAAAGAAAATTTATCCTAAAGTGCCACTAGACTTTTTTAAATGGGGATACATAAAAGATAAAGCTTATGATACAAAACCGTCAACAGTTGATGAATTGAAGGCATACAAATACCAAATGAAATGACTCTTGATATTGCGATTCATTGCTTCGTGTTATCAACAGTGCCTGGACCAGAATGGTCATTAGTTTGAAAATAGGGATTAACAAAAAAAAAAAATTCATTATTTTAAATTTTAAAAATGAACTGTATGTTAATAAACGCTGACTTTATAATCATTCAAAGTGCATATACATTTTGGGGGAACACACTGTATTGGCTCACTACCGTTAGGCCTACAAAGTTTCTGATGAGAAATCTGCTGATAATCTTAGAAGAATTCCTTGTATGTGATAAGCCACTCTCTTCTGCTGCTTTCAAGATTTTCTCTTTGTATTTAGAAAGTTTGATTATAATGTGTTTCAGTGTGGATCTCTTTGTGTTCATCTTAGACTTAATGGGGCTTTTGGGATATTTAGATTAATTTCTGACATCAAATTTGGGAAGTTTTCAACCATTATTTTTTCATATATTCTTTGCCTTTTAACTATTCTCTCTCCTTTCTTTCTCTCCCACAGTATACATGTTGGTCTGCTTTATGTTGTCCTGCATGTCCCTTCAGCTGTGTTCACTCTTCTCTGGTATTTTTTATTTCTGTTCCTCGGACTCAAAAATGTCCACTGGAAAACTAATATTTCTTTAGTGTGATTATGTGCTAATCATTGTGTTGGGTGCTTTAATCTGTCATCATAGTTGATACTCACAACAATCATGGGTTAAATACTTTTTACTCCAATTAGAAATTAAGCAACAGAGGTTCAGAGAGTTTAATTTTATTAAGGCCACTCAGCAACTAGCCAGACTAGGCCAATCTCCAGGTTGATTAATGGCCAAACTCATGCTATTAGGCAGCTAGGATTGAGATCAGTGGTAAAATAGGATGAGAACATCAATGCGAATATGGCTTATAACATTTTAGGTCCTATGAAGGGCATTCAAGAGGGATTTATGAACAAAAAGAGAATTATGTAAACAAAGTTGGTACATGGCACAATTTCACTAATAACAATATTTCCACAAAACTTCAAAGAGAGACAGTAACTAATTAAATCTGACATTTGTTTGCTGGAGACTAATAGACAAAGAATTTATAATAATTTTTCCCAAATGAATAGTGAGATACATGATATGTAACATGTTGGATAAGAAAAGTATTTGATGCCTTATTTTAGTTAACATTGGTCTTTAACACTAATTATATGATAGTCCTCCAAATACAAATAGCAAGTGAGGGATAGGAGAGGAGAGGACAGCAAGAAAAATCCTGATTAGTTGTACAGAGACTGGGGTAATTTGTTGATCTAAAAGAGGAACTCTTTTACATGTACTTTCTTTCTACTGCTATTTATCACCTGGGAACACTTCTACAATCACAAAGCTTATTTGAAAATCTGACTTTGTACAAGCAAGATCTCATACCAAAAGGACCAATCCTATAAACACACTTATGGTGAACTATTCTTAAGCACTACTAATGCCCCAACCAGCCTGTGGGTTCTCAATCCCATTATTATTCCAAGTGATATGACACATGGTATCAGGTATCATGTAACTATTGTTGTGTAACAACAACAACAAAAGAACACAAAACCTCAGAAGCTAAAACAACAAACATTGATTTCTCACACATCTGCAGGGCCCAGCAATGATCCAAACTGGGCTTGACAGGACAGCTTTGATGCTCTCAGCTGGAATCTCAGCTTGGTTAGGGTTTGGTGGATGAAGGCTGCCTTTGAGTGACTCAGCTCTGCTTCATGTGTCTCTCATCCTCCTCTGGAATCAGTGGGGCTGGCTCAGGCATGCCCTCAGAATGATGGAAGCAGTACCAGAGGAAAAGTGAAACATGCAAAGGGTCTTGAGCTCCAGTCTCAGAACTAGCACACTATGCTTTGGCCAAAATAAGTCACAAAATTGAGCTCAGAGTCAGAGTAGAAAAGCATTACAGAGATGCATGGCAATGGGCATAGATATAGTGGGAAGATGGGAACCATTAATACAGTCCACCACAGGCCCCAATCACACCGATCTGCCAAAGACTTGGCTCTCAGTTTGGCTGAAAAGAGGTTCCTTGAGGGCAATAACCATATCCATTTTCATCATTTTGTCTTTACAATTACTCTGCAAAACATTAATAGGGTCTTTATTTTATAGATAAGGATATCAAGGCTCAAAAAGATTAGTTGATACAATTTCCAAAACTGCTTAAAATGATCTGTCCATTCTCATTGGATAGCCCTGGGAAACTGAACTCTTAACACCAGTGTCAATTGCTAATGTGCTGCAACCATGACAGGAAAGCACCAGTGCCTCATTTGTGATCCACAGCCTCACTACACATTACCCTCATGATTGTACTGAGTGAGACGTTCCTGGTTGAGGTCACTGAGACTTGTAGTCTATGGAGAGCCAGACTTTGAGGAGAAGAAAATATTATGAATACAAAGCATTTTCTTTTGTTTCCTGAAGATAGATCATACCACAGAGTTTGAGGACATACATTTAGCATGAAGGCTCAAATGGGGTTGCCAGCCTTTTGAAAGGACAAAGCTCATTTTTCTTTTCCTTTTTCTTTTAGAAAGATGGGGGTGAAGGAGTTGCACTGACACCTGCTCATGGCTACCTACAGCAAAACTACCTCAAACCTGCAGATCTTCCTGTGGAGGTGGAGGCCAGGATGGTGCTAGAAAGTGGGGCTGTGTCTAGCTCTCCCCAGAGGTGCCATCGTGGTCTCCCTGGGGAAGGTTGAGATACGAGGGAGGAGTCCTGGCCAGCCCCCACATCCACAGTACACCTGTACCTATGATCCACATCATATGGCACCCTGTTAGCACACCACATGCTGAAGAAACCAAGTTTCAGGTAATTTTAGTCCCATCACCTTCACAGGCCAGTGCCATGCTAGGCATGGGAGAGACTGATATAAATCATAAATGGTCCTGCCTTTAAAGAGCTCACAGAGTACTGAATACATCAGAAAAAGAGAGAAATGCCATGGGTGGCACAGATCACACAATTGGGGCAGCAGGCAAGGGTCAGGGGGGCTCCCCAGGAGCAGTGACTTTGAAGCTGAAAATTAAAGTACAAGCCTGAGTTTGCCAACCAACATCTGGAAAAGGAACTTCTAGACTAAGAAGATGCTGACCAAATCTCAGCTATTGAAACCCCCAAATTCCAAAAGCATGAGTATTAAAGTCAGAACAACTGGTTTGAATTTATCTCTACTGTTTACTCCTCCAACAAATTGGTCATCAGTTCAGCACCAGGGCCTCGTATGGAGACGGAGGATTCAGAGATGACTAAAGCAGAGCCTTGCCCTCAAGCGATCACAGTCGAATAATAATGGTTAACACTAGTGCAGGGGCAGTCCTGCACCACACTCTGTCCCCAGACCTCTCCATATATTGGCTCATTTCATCCGCACCACAGCCTGAGAAGCAGGCACCATGATTACTCTCTCACTTTGCAGGTGGGGAAAATGAGGCACAGAGGGATTAAGAAACTTGTGCCAGGCCCCATAGCTGATGGGTGGTAGCATCAACATGTGAGATGTGAGGTGGCTCTGGAGCCCCCACTTTTCAGCACTACCTCATACAGGGAGCTGGACAGTTAGGTAACCATAACCCGATGTTATAAGTGCTATGAGTGTTATGATACTGTTAGTGTACTTGATGTCTGGGGACAATAAAGGAGAGCAAATTGAGTGAGGGGTGAAGTGTTGTCAGCAAAGGTTTCTTAGAGATGGTCCCTGAGCTGAGTTCTGGTGAGGAGGTGGGGGAAGGTGTGCCCAGCAAGAGGAGCATGTGAGAAAAGATGCTGAGGAGTGAGAGCAGAGCTTCGGTCCTGCAGTGTGGGAGGGGCAGGGAGAGAAAAATGGGAGGCAGCAGGATGTGGTTGGAGAGGTGAATAGGATACAGGTCCTGAAGGGCCTTGGGCACCATGCCTGGGGGCCCTGACTGTCATCTGAGGGCAGCAGAGACTGTGTCGAAAGGGTCACGCTGACTGCAGGGTGAAGGCTGTATTGGGAAAGGGATGGGTGGTAGCTAAGAGCAGAGAGACAGTCTGGGGCCACCAAGGAAGTCTAGCTGCGGTTACTAGTGTCTGAAAGTAGACTGAGCCAGTGGGGATGGAAAGTCTGAGAACTATTAAGATTCGGAGGAATGAAAGAGAAAGAAGAGGAATCAAGAGTGACTGCTGGGTCCCGGTCTGGATGGCGGTGGGTCAGGGTGGGTGCAGCAGACCCTGAGGAGGACCACCTGGAAGGCACCAACGTTGAAGAAAGGGTGTAGGAAGCAGAGCCCAGAGGCAACTGGCAAAGGGTGAGCGGAGAGGAAGGAGGAAAACAGCGAGTGCCTGCCCAAGGAGCCAGAGGAAGCTGAAGGTTAAGGTTTAAGGTCAGACACCAAGAAGTTCCTCCCAACAGAGTCCTGAGTCCTTAAACCCAGGCTTAGATATCTAAATGGCGGTGCTGTCCCTCGTGACTCGGTCTTATTTTTTTCCGGCCTTCATTTTCCAAGATTTCCATTTCACTGCCCACTCATTTATTATGTTCAATTAATTTCTCAATATCTTGGTTTACTCATCACTGCTCCCTGCACACATAGACATAATAGGATGAAGGAGGAGGCTCTGCTGATTGGTATTTGTAATGTGCTGAGGCTGATGAATGAGCCGATAAGCACACCATCAACATCACCAATGATAATAGCAACCCCTATTATGAAATGAGAGTCTCCTCTCTTGTTTATTGAGCAGCTATTATGTACCAGGTGTTGTGTTATGAGTTTTACACACATGGCCAATAAACAGAGTAGAAATGACATTTCTCTTTTATAGAGGGAGAAACTAAGGCCTGAGGAGTTAAGTGAGCAGCTGGAGATCAGGCAGTAAGTAAATAGCAATGGGGCTTATGCGTACTACCCGCCAAGAGGAGAGTCTTCAGTCAGCCCTTTGAAATGTGTTTGCACCTAAACAACTGACTCCCTTGATATCCTTGCTATGGTTTACGGGGAGAGGAGGAGTTCTGTGTGGGGAGTAAAGAGTAGGGAGGGAGCAGAGCAAAGAAAACAAAGAATTAAGTGGACTCGGGTCAGGGCATTACTGTTCCCAAGTATTTTAAGTTTAGTCCTGCCCTCAAACACTCTGCCCCACATCGTCCCTTTCGGAAATGAATAAGCACACGAATGGTTTTCTTGCTTGCCAGAGAGATTTATCCCAAGAAAGAGGACATGCTGAAGCAAAACTTCCTGGCCAGCTTTCCTTAAAGAACACAACTTACAACTCATTTATTCATTTAACAAATCTTTACCAAGCAACAACTGGATGCCAAGGAATGGGCAAAGTCCTAGGCGTGCATGGCGGACATGATCAAGCACACCAGCCTGTGTGGGGCAGAAGGGCAGAGGGTGCCCTTCTTGAATTGTCTTTGTGGAGGGGACTTGAGGGCTAGAGTGGTTGGAGGGCCTTTCCAGCAGAGGGGAGGCTTGAGCCAAGGCCTCTTGCTCTCACTCTGGGTTCTCTTTGTCTTGCAGCTCCAACTTCCCCATAAAAATTTGGGAAGTCTTGGCTGGCTGGAGCTCCCTGGCTGCGTCCCTCTGTAACTTTTGTACGTGTCTGCAGGAGCAGGTATTGCTTCAGCGTGTCCTCTTTCTTGGGATAAATCTCTCTGGCAAGCAAGAAAACCTCCCCTTCTAGTCTGAGCTCTCTGCAGGAAGGGGAGGAGTCATTTAGCTCCATGCCCCTGGTGCCAGGACAGAGTAGGTCTTTGATAAACGCAGGGCAGTGCCTATAGCATGCTGGAGTGGGTTTCTAAGGACCCTTTAGATAGTCCTGAGCAACACGACCCATTTAACCACTTCACTGTTCCTTTCTAGGAAGGTAGCTGCGTGTAATAGAAAGATTGGACACTGCTTGGGAGAATGTATTTGTCAATGTTATATTTGATAAGGGCCTAATCTAACTGCTTGGGAGAATGTATTTGTCAATGTTATATTTGATAAGGGCCTAATCTCCAAAATTTATAGGAACTCATACATCTTAACAAAAGGAAGATAAACAATCCAATCAAAAAATGGGCAAAGGACTTAAATAGACACTTGTCGAAAGTGGACATACAGAAGGCGAAGAGTCATATGAAAACATGCTCAAAGTCACTAATCATCCGAGAGATGCAAATCAAAACAATGCGGTACCATCTCACACCTGTCAGAATGGCTATCATCAACAAATCAACAAACGACAAGTGCTGGCCAGGATGTGGAGAAAAAGAAACCCTCGATCACTGCTGGAGGGAATGCAGACTGGTGCAGCCACTGTGGAAAACAGTATGGAGTTTCCTCAAAAAATTAAAAATGGAACTCCCATTTAACACAGTGATTCCACTTTTAGGAATATATCCCAAGAAATCAGTAAGGACATATGCACTCCTATATTCATAGCAGCACAATTTACAATACCTAAGCTTTGGAAACAGCCTAAGTGCCCATCAGCAATGAGTGGATTAAAAAACTGTGGTACATCTACACAATAGAATGCTATGCTGCTGTAAAAAAGAAAGAACTCCTACCATTCGCAATAGCATGGATGGACCAGGAGAGCATTATGCTAAGTGAAATAAGCCAGTCGGAGAAAGATAAATATCACATGATCTCACTCATTTGTGGAATATAATGAACAACATAAACTGATGAACCAAAATAGAGCCAGAGCCAGAGAACCATTGAACAGACCATCAAACTTCAGAAGGAAGAAGCGGGGAGGGAAAGCAGGGGGAGGTAAGAGATCAACCAAAAGATTTGTATGCATGCATATAAGCATAACCAATGAACACAGACACTAGGGGGGTGAGAGCATGTGCTGGGGAGTGGGGGTGGCCGGGAAGAGGTCAATGGGGGGAAAAGGAGACATATGTACTAGTAATACTATATGCAATGCTTTAAACAATAAAGAATTTAGAAAAAAAAGATTGGAGGCCAGGCTGTGCCAGAATGACTTGAGTATATCACTTAGGGCTTCGTTTTCCTCTCATCAAAGGCTGGAGAGACCAGCATTGTGGGCTTGGGACTACAGAGGACTTATCAAAGCCCACGAGCAGGATTGTTTGTGCTAAAGCAAGAACAAGGTCAGCCTGCATCCTGTGGTCAAGATGGCACAGAGAGAGACAGTCTAGAAGGAGAGTGACAAGCACATTTGGTCTTTAGTTTGGTTACCTCTGACCTACAAGGGATTCACTGGAAGCTTCATTTTTCAACAAAAACGCAGTTCAAAGTGCCTGGCATAGAATTCAATGGTAGCAAAAATAATATTTGTCAGTTACAAAGAACTCTAATTTTCAAATGGCTAAAAGGATCACCTGGCTCCAAAAGAAAAACGACATAAGAGTTACACTGAGAAACTTGCCCACTCATGCTTGCCTCTGCCCCATTTCCTTCTCCTGCTCTCTGCCCCATGATCACCCATTTCATTAGTTTCTCAACTGTCCTCCTAGTGTTTCTTTATGCAAATACAAGCATGTGTGGAATTTTGTCAAATGCATCTTCAGTATCTATAGAGATGATCATATGATTTTTCTCCTTAGATCTATTTTGATGAACTGTCTTTTGTTCTTAGAATAAGCGGCACTTGATCATGAAATATTATTCTGTTAGTGTGCTGCTGCATTCTGATTGTTAATATTTTACTTGGGATTTATGCATCAATATTCATATGTGAGATTCATTCATCATTGCTTCTTTGTACAGCGTCAGTTATCAATGCTATCTTTGCTGGATAAAAAGAATTTGGAAGTTGTTCTTCATTGTCTATCTTCTGGAACAATTTAAATAATGAGCTCATCCACTCTTTAGGCTTTGGTTCAATTTGCCTGGGAAACTTCTAGCCGTGGTGCTTCTTAAAAATTAACTCCTTTACAATTCCCTCTTCCTTTTTTTATGAAAATTAGCTTATTTAGATATTCTGGAATTGGTTTCAGTAAATAATATTCTCCTAGAAAAGTATCCACTTCTTTCAAATAAAGTTATGCAAAACTGTTTTTAAAATTTCTTTGCTTCCTGCATTATTTCCTTCTTGTTATTTATTTATTTGCTGATTTATTGCATTTGTTCTCTTTCTTGGTTTCTGGAATGCTTACCTATTTTACTGATTTTGCTCCAAAGATCCAAGAATTCATTTATTTACTCTGTCTTCCCCAACCCCTATTATCCAACTCATTATTCCTTTTATTTATTTTTGTTCATTTTGCTTTCCTTGGATTTTTCTTTTTTTGCTAATTTTTGAGGTGATTCTCAGTTTCATTCCTTTCATACCTTGTACAACTATTTCTTTTCTATTTTAGCCCATGACATTTTCTATGAGTGTTGCTTTAGTTCTAGCCTCTAGATACAGAACATACTATGTAGTCTTTTCATTATTAATTTAATTTACATATTTTTAAAATTCTGTAATTTGGATTTGTACTTTCCCTTTAACCCAGAAGTTGTTTAAATGACAACTTTCTTAAAATTCTGATTTTTATTTTATTTTTAAGTTTACTGCACTCTGAACAGAAAATGATCTCTAGTTTTGAAATTTATTGTGGTTTCCTTTGTTTATTGTGGTTGTTCCATAGCACTCAAAGCAAAAATATATTCCCTACCTTCAGGGCACATAGTTTGATTTATTTTCATCACATATACCTTTATGTTTATGTTGATGTTGTCTTTTGTGTCCTTAGTTAATTTAGGTTTAACTGGTCTGATAGAATGTGTTGCCATCTCCTGAGATGTGGAAAAGCTGAGCAGGAGCCAGTTCCAGGGGAAGGGGGTGTGGAGAAATCATAAGATCTGTTGGTGTCCATTAAATCATCTCCAACCAAAATTCACTCTTACCATAAGAAAAGGGCTCCCTTAATTTGACCAAAGTCTATATATTTTTTATTTTTATTAGTATTACTTGAAAGGAGGAAGAATAAACTTTTAATTTAATCAGATAATTTTGTAGTTTTCTAACTTTTTCAGGCATAGATGTGGTTTCAGAAACCATGTTGGAAAAGCCAGTCCTTTTATATATTTCCATGGTTGGCAGGACAAAGTCCTTTCACGGGTTGGAGGGGTTTTAGATGGTGATGTTGCTAAATAACATTTTTACACTTACTGTGAGCTAAGATCTCTTCTAGGTGCTTGGATTATATAATGTCTTAGATTATTTAATCCTCACATCAGCTCATAATATCCTCGTTTTATGGGTTAAAGAGCAAATCAAGTGGCGATAAAGAACTTGCCCACATTCAACCTGCAATTGAGTAGCACAGTCAGGATCCCAACCTTAGTCATAATGCTCTGTTGCTGTTTTAGAGACCAGCTCATCCAGTGGTTTCATTTTAGAGGTGAACTTAAGTTGTTGAGTCAGCCAACAAACTACCAGCAAAGCTAAAAATAAAACTATATCCCTGATATTTGGACCTTTATTTAGAGCCTTCCCACCATACAGCACTGCCCCTCACTATGCATAGAAGCAATATCTTGTAATTTGCTGGATGATATGGGCTAATCGCTGAATACCAACTCCTGCCTGCCTAACTTCATAGGGCTGCAGGGCTAACACCACAGTCAATGCAGAGATGTTTTAATCTAGTGCTACCTAAATAGTGTATACATTTTTAAAAATAATTTCTTTTTATTTTTCAATTAGAGTTGACATAATATATTATATTGGTTTCAGGTGCATTCCCTTGTGTGGGCTATGTGCACCCACCTGTTGTAGTTAATCTTGGATTACTGTTGGCATGTTAATGAGAGAGATTGACCTAAGGCCAGTGGGTTGCAAAGACTGGCTGCAACCACTGTGGAGGAACAGCTGTGCAGAGGCCCATCCCATGAAGTAGGACTTATTTCAGTGGGTCTTTGGTGCACACTGAGTCTGCCCCTTGAGTGTGTTGCTTGTGGAGGTGCTTGGGTAGTGCTTCAATGTGATCTGAAGCTGTCCACCAGGTGCATGGGCTTTGGGGCCTTTCAGGAGGTGCAGGCCGAAGTCAGCCATCCTTTGTGTTCTGCCCGGGACCACCTGGCATGAGCTACAAAGCTATCTACAAATGGCTACTACTTGTGCTGGGCTTGTAGGTGCCCAGGAGAGGCCAAGCTGCAAACCAAGGCTGGCTTCCACTAGTGCTGGGTCTGGGGCCGCTTAGAGAGGCTACAGGACACATCAAGGCCAGATGCTGCTTGTTTGAGAGATTTGAGGAAAGTCTGAAGCATGCAAGACATGCCATTAGTATGGAAAAGCCACTGGAAACAGCTTGGGTGGGCCCCCAAGTTGGTGGATCAGCGTCTCAGGAAATCACCAGGGTGGGGATAGCAGTGATAGCCAAGTTGATAAAGACTCAGATATGGTGCCCATCTGCTTACTTTGTAGGAGAAGGGGCTCAGAAGAGAAACAATGGCCCCTGCCAGCACTTCTGTCTGGGAGAAAGCTGCCCCTCCAGCTCTCTCCCTGATGTCAGACATTTCAGTACCTCCCTATCTGTCCTTTTTGAGCTGCTGCCCCAGTACTGGAACTCAGGGAGTGAGTTCGAATAAGCCCATGAGTGTGAGCCTTTTAAGAGGAATGTTTGTGACTCCAGCAGCCTCTATCTCCCTCAGCCACAATCACTGCTATTTTTATTATTATTGATTTATTTCAGAGAGAGAGAGAAACAGCAATTTTTTGTTCCACTTATTTATGCATTCATTGGTTGCTTCTTTTATGGACCAAGACTGGGGATAGAACCCACAACCTTGGTGTATCGAGAGAACACTCCAACCAACTGAACTACCCAACCAACCAGGGAAGGTCTTTTCCCGGCACTGAAACACTGGGATGAGGGGCCTGATGTGGGACTGGGAGCCCTCACTCCTCAGGGGGTACCTCCACAGATGAAATATCCCTTCCAATTTTTATCTACCACAGGTGGGTGCAGGACCAGCCTGTTCAGCATCTCCGCCCCTCCTGCCAGTCTCCATGTGGCTTCTTATTTATTTTATTTTTTTTAAATATATTTTATTGATTTTTTACAGAGAGGAAGAGAGAGGGATAGAGAGTTAGAAACATCGATGAGAGAGAGAAACATCGATCAGCTGCCTCTTGCACACCCCCTACTGGGGGTGTGCCCGCAACCAAGGTACATGCCCTTGACCGGAATCGAACCTGGGACCCTTGAGTCCACAGGCCGATGCTCTATCCACTGAGCCAAACCAGTTTCAGCTGGCTTCTTATTTATATCTTTAGTTGTAGTACTTTTGTTCAGCTAGATTTCAGGTGGTTCTGAATGATGGTTGTTCTGTAGTTGAGTTGTATTTTTATGTAGTTGAGGGATGATATGAGTACCATATTTACCTATGCTGCCATTTTGACTGGAAGCCAATAAGGTATACTTTTTAATTCCTAACTAAATCATGCAGCTAGAGAATAAGTTCACTTTTAATATGACTAAGATATTAAAATGACAGAAAACTAAAATTCTACATGGGATTAATCTTTCTTGGAGGCTGTATTTTTAATAGGCATCTCCCATGCACATGACCTTCATTCTTTGTTTATGGATCGTGGGTGTCAGGCGTGGAAACAGGCACTTTCCCAGGACAAGTTGAAACTAAAGATAGCCAATGGAAAAGAACACTAATCAATCCTTAGGGGAGAAGATGATCATTAAAAACCAACACATAAAGGGGTGAGTTTCACATATTTCTTGTATCTAAGCCCAGTTCTGAGAGCCTTTCTCTCTTGCCAAAAGTGATCTAACATCTCCCTACATAGCTTGGCTTCAGATGGCAAGATTTTTTTTCTTCATTCCATACTTATTCCAGTAATTATGAAAAGAGAAAGTAGTTTATGACATTTGGAGGGAGACTGACCCAGTGTATCAACTTTACTAATAAAGGACATAATGGTGTTGGCAAGATAAGAGAATTTCATTCTGAAATTGTAAAGATGTCTTATCCCAGTGAAATTATTTGGCTTGCCAAAAATCAAAGTTATATGACTTGCTAGGGCAGGGACCTAAGCCAAATGACTAGATGTGGTATTCTCGTACAACTCCACACAGAGGCTTTCAAAAACTCAGGTTAGGGAACCTGATTCTGATGCTAGAGTTAGTGTTGTTCCACTGGTTTCATTCATGATGAGCCAGCAAGATGGGGTCAATAAACAGCCCTGGAAACCTGTCCTCTAGTTGTATGGAATCTCTATGAAGAATGAGAACAGAAACACTGATCTTTCTCTCAAATGAGGGCATCAGGGAAAGATTTGTCCCACAAACTGCCTACTTTGGGGTCTGCAGCTGAAACTGCATAAAATGCATTCTTATCATCTTAACGAGCAAATTGATCTTCCAAGCTTTCCAACCTAGAATTTGGTAAATTCCAAATAAGGATAATTGCAGATGAAAAATTGGGATGAATTTCTTGGAGACTTTCTCACCTTTCCCAATTTTCCTAGTTTTCAAGAGATGTAAATGATTTGGTTGTGGCCTAGCTCAGGTTCAAGGGAATTGTTTCAATGGTGTCTCTGGGCCCACTGACTAAATGTTCTTATTTGCAAAAGAAGAATCTATTTAGAAGGAGGTGTGGGCAATTCATGCTTTACAGCATATCAGGAGCCTCCTCTCCTACCAAGTGAGAAAGTTGAGCTGGGAATTGTCTCACTTGGTTTAAATTCAAGTCATAAATGACAAGGTATCTGATAAAAGTGATGGAAGTGTTAAAAAGGGTGAATTTTGCATGAAACTGCGTGTAGATATATTCTGAGAACCAAACACCCTCAGAACAGCAGGTTTCCTGGGGCCTCCAAGATCACTGAGTTCAAACCATACATCAAATTGCTCCAAATAATCTTTGGATGCTTTAAACAGGCTTCTCTTTCTATTGAGGAATACAAGTTATCTGTAGGACATCTGTAATTTACATATTACCCAGAATCCATCCTGACCCAGTAGAGGGAAAACTACCACACTATCTTAGTTTTGGTTATTTAGTTAAAAGAACAGAAAACCAGTGAGTTTAAATCCTTTTTTATGGCGTTTATTGGAGCGGAAGCATAGGTTTCATGGGAAGTAGGAAGACATCAGATGGTTTTTCTCTCTCTTCTCTTTCCTTATAGCCTCTGATTCTCCCTTTGCAACTTCCACATCAGTATTACTTTTTGGCTCTGATAGAGGACACTTTTATATATATATATATACCCTTATTTTTGTCATCATATCCTATCTTCTCTGTGGAGAACCAGCCATGGTGATTGATTTGGTATTGGACCTGACCTGATCTGATCAGAGCCAATAGATATGATGAGACTTTTGCAGAGACTACTGAGAGATAGATGTGGATGGGAGAGCATCTGAGGTTGGAGCTGCCTACACCAGTGGTCGGCAAACTCATTAGTCAACAGAGCCAAATATCAACACTACAATGATTGAAATTTCTTTTGAGAGCCAAAATTTTTAAACTTAAACTTCTTCTAATGCCACTTCTTCAAAAGAGACTCGCCCAGGCCATGGTATTTTGTGGAAGGGCCACACTCAAGGGGCCAAAGAGCTGCATGTGGCTCACGAGCCGCGGTTTGCCGACCACTGGCCTACACCATCCTGCCTCTGTAAAGCCCAGACAAATGCCAATACAGCAAATAGAGCAAAGGGATGAAAAGAAGCTGAATCCTGATGTCAGTTTTTACAAACTGAATCCTAGCTATAATGTGAAGCCAGTCCTGCTCTTCAGTTTCATGAGCCAATAACATTCTTTCTTGCTTAAGTCATTTATGAACCAGGGATTCTGTCATGCATAACCCCTAAGATCCCAACTGATAGAGCTACGATAGGTCAGTAGGCTTCCCACTGAGCCAGCCAATCCCATCCCTCCACATGGCCTGTGCCTCTAGTCTCCTGATTGGCCTAGTTAGGAAGGGCGTGGTTAGGGAGGAGTGAAGTTTAATGTGGTATGTAGGACTATCCTTTTCAGATATAATTGTAGGGCAGAGGGAGAGGAAATAATTAACCTCTTGCATTTATATTCATTAATTAGAGTCCCCACTCTGATAATTAGCCTAATCATATTTTTTCTGTCTTGGCTTCATAAAGGTTATGAACTTTAAAATATAAGGAATAATATGCAGCAATTACTTCCAATTTCATCAATAATGTTTGTGATTTTTTTCATATGCAATTCTAATGGGAATTTAGAAAATAATGTGTCTATTTCATTATTATTTTCTTGTGGACATGCTAACAACATTTTAATGTTTTAGCTATGCCAACTTCAATTTTAAAATTGAAGAAGACAGAGTGGCTTGGAAGTTCATATTTAAGTCATAAATGAAAATGTATCTGCTGCTTTACATCTTACTTCTTCATTATGAGAATATTTAACCCAATTCCTTGATTATAAAATAGCTCCACTTTACTCTCATGATGCAAATAATCATTCCCCACACCTCTCTTTTAAGAAATCCAACTTATTTCAGCAAAAAATAGTGATTCTCGGGCTCAGAACCTATTGCTTAGCCAAGAGTTGTACAGTGAAGTTGTTCGTTCCTCCAAATGAAATTTAAAATTGCTTAGGAAGGGGAAGGGCATGATTTTCACATTATGTTTAAGCTCCACAGCCCATTTCTTAGGAATAAGCCAAGTTCTACCAACGTACTCCTGTGCTGACATCACAAGCAGTGCAGGTGCAGCCTGGGGACAGTGCGGGCTGGCTCCCTCCCCAGCTGTATTCTCCTGTGTGACATGGGCAGGTTACATTTGATCTCTGTAGTTCTGTTTCTTTACATAGAAAGGACTGGCTTTATACCTTTATAATCATATTTACCCCATGGTTTAAATGGGTTATTAAATCAGGTGGTATATGTAAAGCATATAATAGATACTCAATGTTAGTTACTAGTTGTAACTTAAGGTAACAAATAATTGTCCTTCATAATAGAAACATTCATAATTCATGAGTGTTCATTGCCTACCAGTTGTCAACATTGCCATAAATCTTCCATAGTTATAAAATTAAATCTACCTTGTTCATGAATTGAAATGTTAATGCCCTGTTAAAGCGACTAAAATGTCTCTTTCTGCCACTAATTGGCTCTGTGACCAGGGACGAGCACTCAACCAATGCCATTTGCAAAATGACAAGACTGGGTGGCCCTGGGTGAACTTAGGGTCCCTTCCAGCTCTACCAATCTTCTCTGTGAACCTTACAATTCATTAAGTGGCTATGTGACAGATATGAATCGGCATGAGATCACTGCATCCTGACACTAAGTGAATCCATAGTCTTCTTAGAAGAAAAACTGCTGCACTTTAAAACCAGTCTCCCAAACAAATATCAGCCTCAGAAAAAGAGAGAGAGAGGGAGAGTGGGAGAGGGAGAGAGAAAGAGAGAGAGGTGCTAGTTTAAGAATTCACATGTTCAGATTTCATAATTTTGAAAATCTCTAAAAATTATTTCTCAAAATGTAAAATGTGTTTGTGACATAGGTGTAGTTAAAGCAAAGTGCGCTGCAGGGCCTGGTCGACACTTACCCATTAGGTTTATAATCTGCTGCACACGGAAAGCTCCAAGCACAAGCTGTCTGTTATCAGAAATCCTAATGACTGGTATACGTCTATTTTTCTGAAAATGCACAACAGACTTGTCTAATTAACCATTCCTTTGGTATTTATTTCGAAACCAACCGCACATTTCTTGGCCTCTTCACATACAAATAATGCCAACTCCTACACAGTTCCATGGAATTCTTACTCAGTTCTCACTCTGCCCAATTTTTTTATCCTCCCCTCCATTACCTCATAAATGGTGAACATTTCAGAAATGATGATCCCATTAGAAAGAGGTGTCTACATGCTCGTCTGTAAGGCATTGGAGGAAAAATTCAAAAGATGCCTTCACCCAACAGTAGGGGAAAAGGGCGCATAATGAGGTGTCTAATGGACACAGCAACAGAAGACATTGCTGTGTGGGAAGAGCCCGGATTCTCTCTGGCAGGTGGCACGCAGTGCATGCTGCTGGCTGGGCAGTTCTCAGGGGCTTGCTCCATTGCAAATGCAGAAACAATAAAACTGCTTATTGATTTTCTAAGAGATCTGTAATTAAGTATGACATTCTAACAGACAAAGGTTTACCAGGGCAGAACAGCCGGATTTAAGGGGTCTTATAATGGGATACTACTTAATTGATACAAATGTCATCCCTAGGATGGCAAAACTTCAGGGCTCTGACGTGTGTGTGTGTGTGTGTGTGTGTGTGTGTGTGTGTGTGTGTGTGTGTTTATGTCTGTGACTACACACATGTGCACAATTAGTTCTAAAGTGTTAAGTGGTGTGCGCCCATTTGAAATTGTATCAAGCTTAGAAAGGCAAAGGTCGCCCCCTTACATTCAGCTGCCTTGGGCGAGCAAGAAAAATATCTGTCAAGACCCAGGCCTCACTACTAAGGCTGGAGTTGAGAAATGCCCTCCGAATGCCTTCAAGTCAACATTAGCTATGACAGAAGCAAGACTATTATTTAACAGTAGCAGCAAATGTCAAAAACAAACTGTGCCTGGCGTTTTGACAAGGCGCTATTGAAAGAGAAGCACTTCTTCCGCACTGTGTAACCGGGGAGAACTTGACAATTACTATCCTGAGGTCTGGTAATGGCATGCACGGGCTGCTGGGTGGTTTCCTTCTGATTCAGATGAAAGGGGTAGGCAGGTGGCGGACATGGGCAAAAGGAATCCGAACCGCTGGGGCCTCAAGGAGAGAAGTGATGCGTTAGAAATCGGGCACCTTAAGGCTAATGAACATGTAACTCTTCCTCAGGACACTGCACTCTCACGGTGGTGACATTGTAAAGTATGAGGACAGAGCCATCATCCCTCGTCAAAAAGAAGATGCTGACAAAACCTATCTCCTATTCCCCACTCCTTCCTTCCCTCCGGTGCCCTCCTGCCATCGGTGGCACCTTGCCTTCCCCTCCCGGGAAAACACCCAGTCCCTCCTGGCCAGACCTCCAGCCCAGTTACCAATTACGCAGCTTAACGCCACCAGCGACCCTCCCTGGGACCAACCTGAGGAGAGCAGCTCGCCAGGTGGCAGAGGGCGCAGTGGGCCCAGGCCTGCGCCGCCTTTCACTCGGACAGAAACATCCGGAGGATCCGCACAGAGGAAATGCTAATGTGCTGGCTCGCACCATGCTCTGAAGTAAAGAAGCAGCGGCAGGAAAGGAACTAATATTCCACCGATGTCCGTTTACATATTATCACATTTAACGTTACAGCCCTCAGAGAAAGGTGGTAGTGTGTCTCCATTTCACAGAGGAAACGCTGAAGGTTAGAAAGCTGGGGAGACTCGCCCAAGTAACTCACCGGCTGTTCAGGTCTGGAGTCCGATTCCAGGGCCGCCTCTCTCCCGACTCTGCCCAGCTCCCGAGCACATCGTGATCAGCCATCGTGATCAGCCGCTGGCGTTCTTTCTCAGTCGAAGTCTCATACAGGCGTTAATCGCGGGAATGCTGTGGACTGTGGTCATCGGCAGCCCCGACTTGCAGGCCGCCTAAAGGGAACCCCAGGGCCGATCTGCACGCTGCCTAAGCAGAAGCACGTCTATTTCTAGGCTTCATGGGAGCCAGTGAAATCCCCCAAGAGAAGTAAATCCCCTTGCAATTCCTGCCTCCCGCAGCCTCCCCCACTGCCATCTTCACCCCTTCAGAGTGCGGCCACCTGTCTGTCTATGTGGTTTCCTGTCCTTCCCACCCAGAGAGCAATGCCCTCACGTCCTCCAGCTGAGTGGGACCCTCCCTTCACAGCCGGTCAGCACCTGTGCCCAGCCTTTCAGAGGCCGGTCCTGACCAGCGTCTCACTCTTCCAGACTTCCACCCACACGCCCATCTGCATGGACCCCACAAGGCCAGTACTCGAGTCTTACGGGGCACATCCAAACTATACCACCCGGCACAATAAATCAGACTCTCTCACACTGAACTTTTCAAAAGGTCAGAAGTCAAAGCCTGTTTGAAAAATTTATCTCCTTCTATTCTGTCCGATTTCCATATGGGACTGTGCGTGTGGAGGCTGCCGCGGAACATCAGTTATGGGGAGGCGGGAGGCCAAGGCCCGGCATTCACCGAGGGCTGAAGTTGCTCAGCTTTCTAAGAATGCTGTCATTAATTTCTAAAACCCAGACTCCATAGCATGTGTCTGCGAAGTCAGGGTGTATGTGTGTCAGCAATGCCACAGTGCCAAGTCTCTCCTTTCAGCAACAGCCTTGGGAATGTGTTGGAATTGCATGTGAGAAACCGCTTGCAGGAACTTGCAAAGACGGTACAGTGTGGGGACAAGGGGAGTCCTGGGTCACTGCAGTGAAGTCAAACCAGAGTTTGAAACCCTGTCCTGCCATTGAGAAAAACATCGACACTGGCAGCTGTAAACTGGCCAACATCTGCAGCATCTGCAGGAGTGGGGTGGGGATGTTCGTAGGAGGCACCAAGGAAACGCTTGAGTCATTCCTGCCCCTCAATTCTCCTTTCAGAGGTAAAAAAGAAAAAAGAAAAAAGGCGAGTGAGCCCCTTCCTTCCTTCCCACCACTCCAGGACTGGATTACAGTTTATAGTTTATGTATTGTAAAGACTGTAATTTTAATTTTACCACCTAAAACTATACACAAATCACTTAGGAAGAAACATATCCTCCTAGGAAAGAGAATGCTACAAAACACCACACCAGGTGTGTGAGACATTACGTGGCTGCCATGCGTGGTGCTCCTGTCCTCGGGGAAGGCCTTACACATACCTGTCCCCTTGCAGTGAGTTTGGGGCCAAAGGAGCAGAACTAATCCCAGCAAATTTTAAAGATCACTAGTTTATTTTTTCTGGGATAAAATACTGAACCTTCTCAACTTTGCTACATCCTATATAACAAAAGCCTAATATGCTAAGTGTCTGGTCATCCGGTTGGCTATTCAACCAATCAAAGTGTAATCCTATCTAATAAAAGAGAAACATGCAAATTGACCGTACCTCCGCTACACCCACAAGCCACGCCCACAAGCCAATCAGGAGCGAGTATGCAAATTAACCCAACCAAGATGGCGTTTAATTTGCATATCCAGGCACAGAGCGGAGACTGGAGACAGTAGAAGGAAGCCAAGCACTGCAGAAGGGAGCGAAGCTGCGGAGAAGCAAGCAAGCAGGGTGGTGGCGAAGGGAGGGAAGCAGGTGGGGCAGGGGAGAAGGGAGGGAAGCAGGCGGGGCGGCGGAGACCACCGCAGGAAGCCCTATTCTTGCAGGAATCTTCCTGCAACAGGCCTCTAGTATGCTAATAATATGCTAAGGCCCCTCAACTGCTTGCTATGACATGCACTGACCATCAGGGGGCAGACGCTCCAACTGATAGGTTAGCTTGCTGCTGGGGCCTGGCCAATTGGGACTGAGCGAGACTGGCCAGACACGCCCTGGAGCCCTCCTGCAGTCCCTCCCTGGCTGGCCAGCCTCCCGCATCCCTCCCTGGCCCTGATTTTGCACTGGTGGGGTCCCTTGGCCTGGCCTGCACTCTCTCACAATCCGGGACCCCTCAGGGGATGTCAGAGAGCCGGTTTTGGCCCGATCCCACAGGCCACGCCGAGGGACCCCACTGGTGCATGAATTCGTGCACCAGGCCTCTAGTATTTTATATATAACTTGGAAAGAGTTACTTCAACATATGCTGACCTGCTTTCTCTTGTACAGGCATATTGACACACACTAGATCTCAGGCATAGAAAATTCCACAGAGATTTGTCTTTACACAGATCTTAAACATCACCCTCTGCGTGTCAGTCTGCAGGCTCCCCAAGCCTGGGAGCAGCCGCAGCCAGCTGCTCTGGAGTGATGGGGGGGCGCATCGTCTCTGTAACGCAATGCTGGAAAACCCCAAGCTTTTGTAGAAGCAGAAAGAATTGTTTCAAAACAGAACTGCCACTGTCACACTTTGGTTGAGCAGACATTCCCAGAAGATCTAGGAGTGACATGTGATGAGTATAAAGGGAATAGAAAAGAGTTTCATTCAATGGCAGAAATTCCCAGGGAATACATTTTAGAAACTTTTCTTCTAAAACAAACAGACTTAGCCCTTGAGTTCTTTCTTTCCTCTGTCTACTCAATTGCTCATCACAATGAATTGTCCAGGATCACATAGAAGTTTCTTCAAAAACTGTTTCTGGAAGAGACAAATCTTGCAAATGGAACAAGCTCATGGAAACAGTAGTGCCGGGTGAATTTGTCTTCAGAGCAGGAATAAAACAGATTATTTTTCAAAGGCCGTGCTTTTCCTAAGTGCTCATTACGTTTAAAGCCTCCCCTCCCCCCGCCCCGGGGAAGCCTCAGCACCTGAGCAGTTACAAACCCTGCCATGAGAAAGCAGAACAGGACACAGTGGCACCAGCACACAATTTCAGTTTGGAATCAAAACTGCCCCTTGTTCATGGAAATCCCCCCAGAGGCGGCGGCAGAGGCACAGCGAAAGGGAAACATCACACATACTAGTACATGGCAATCAGTTTTGACACAGGGCTCATCAATAGCCCAGGCTTTCCCAGGCACATCATTATCTATCTGATCTGCCAAATCTGATACTTAACAACATTGTCTTCAGAATAGTTGACATACCCTGGAAAGTCTGTCTTGTAAATCACAAAGAAAGATGACAGGTCTCACAGATTTCATCAGTGATCAAAAAGAAGGGAGGCATACAGGAACAGGCACTAGTATACTTACACTTCCTGGCACAATGAACTCAGTGAGCTAAACGTATTTCGGGGAGGGGGAGGGCGGGAATCACTGCCTCAATTTTTATTGAAACCAAGTAAGAGACCACTGACTTCACCTATTAAACTCGGCTCTCAACTAAATGGACTTTTAGAAATGTAAAGAAATATGAACAGGCAGATGGCATGATTCTGTGGTATAAAGAAGTGGTGGGGAAGGCTGAGTCGGGGCAGCAGACTCATCAAGCTGTGGCTCCTCTCCCCTATCCTAAATCCATAGAATGAATAGGAAAATGCATTTTTTTAAAGAAAAGAAATCCACAACTATTCTGCCAAATGAGGAGAAGAATCCTCCATAGGTTAGACACAAGAACTCCCTGAAAGCAAGAAAACACTGAGAGCAGATAGATGGAGAGAAACTGTAGCCCAAAACACTCAGGAGAAGACTGGCTAAAAATGAAGCCAGGGACGTTCGAAGCTCAAGGTGGTTGGTGCCAGGAGCCAGAAATGTCAAGGACAAATGATCTGGCAAGTTTGAGCAGGCTCCTGCGGAAGCAGCTCTCTGGCCAACCCTCTGCACTTCTACTGACCCACCTCGGACTAGGCAGACAGCACCGTATCTGCCCGCCAATGCTAGAGTAAGTGTGAGCAGTAAGGTCAGAGAGGCAGGGCAGTGTGCCCAAGGCAAACCAGGCCCCTCACACACAGAGACAAGGCCAGTCAGGTTCATCCTGCCCTTGCCCACAATGGTTCTTTAAAAAAGAGGTTAGAACTGTAGAATGAATATCCTCAGAAAATACAAGAATGACAACACACACACACACACACACACACACACACACACACACACACACACAAAAGAGATCTTGAAAATTAAAATTGAGATCACTGAAGTTAAATTCAACTGATAGTCTGAACACTGGATGGATACAGTTGCAGAGCAACTCATGGAGCCAGAAGATCCACTTAAGCAATTCTTCCAGAATGTCGCACAACAGAGAAAAAGTAAGGGATACACAGAAAACAGAAACAAAAGGTCAAAGATCTCTTAAGGAAATTTTAGTCCTAGCCAGTTTGGCTCAGTGGATAGAGCGTCGGCCTGCAGACCAAAAGGTCCCAGGTTTGATTCTGGTGAAGGGCACGTACCTCGGTTGCAGGCTCCTCTCCAGCTCAGGCCCTGGTCAGGGCTCGTGCAGGAGGCAACCAATCAATGTGTTTCTCTCACATGGATGTTTCTCTCTGTCTTTCCCTCTCTTCCACTCTCCCTAAAAAAAAAAAAAAAAAATCAATGGAAAAATATCCTCGGGTGAGGATTAAAAAAAAAACAAAAACAAAAAAGAATTTTAGAAACAAAAAATAGAGAAAGTAAACAAAGGAATAAAAACATTGTCCAGAATTAAAGAGATGATGTCTGAGTGAACAGGATTAATAGAAAAAGACCCACTCCTAAATATACTGTGGTGAAATTTCAGAACACCTAGCACAGTGCAAAAAGACTAAAAATAAATAAATAAAAGGAGGTAAAAAAGACTCTTATTAAAACCTCAATGCAGGCGACCTTCTTAGATTGCGCTTTACTTTATGGCACTTCACAGATATTGCATTTTCATCCATACTGAGGCAGGACCTTCCACCAACAAAAAGATTATGACTTGCTGAAGGTTCAGATGATGGGTAGCATTTTTTTAAGCAATAAGTATCTTTTAATTAAGGCATTTACATTGACTTTTCAGACAAAATGCTATTGCACACTTAGTAGACTACAAGATAGTGTAAACATAACTTATATGCACTAAGAAACAAAAAAATATTCATGTAACGCGCTTTGTGATACTGGCTTTATTGTGGTGGTCAGGAACCGATCCCGCATACCTCCAAGGTCTGCCTGTACAATCAGAGCATCTGGGTATTTCACTTACAGGTCATGAGACTACAGATGAGCCCTTCCTTTCCACCTGACCTGAGTCATTCCAAAAACACTGACACTAGTATTAACAGTCACCCAGGCCCTGGCTCTCAACTCCACTGCTGTTCATCTCCACCCACTTCAGTGAACTATGTAAACATGGTTGTTAAGATCACACCCTGGACCTCAAGATCTGGAAATGTTGCACCGAATTCCTCTCTGACTATGAGCTCCAAACTTATCAACCCTCTCATTAAAGAGGGTTTTAACCTCCTTAAGACTTGCCCTCCATTTACCTCACCCTATTCTTTTGTGCCATCAGGTCAGTTCTGCTGATTCAACTTCCTTCTCTGATTTGCCTGGATCCCATGATAAATCTCTTGATCTTTCATTGAATCCAACATTAATTTTTCACATAGCCTTGTCTAC
The DNA here is from genome assembly GCF_027574615.1 of Eptesicus fuscus. Classification (NCBI taxonomy): domain Eukaryota; kingdom Metazoa; phylum Chordata; class Mammalia; order Chiroptera; family Vespertilionidae; genus Eptesicus; species Eptesicus fuscus. Next base: position 10,753,966 of record NC_072483.1, read on the forward strand.
CAGTGAATCCCCAACTAGAATCAATTTACTTCATCATAATTGGCTTAAATTCCTGGGCTACTGAGCCCACTTAGATGGGCACAACCATGTCAATTGGCTCCAAATTGATCTGATCTCTAATTTCACCTGGGTTCTCGATGACCTCAAAACTGTCTAACAATTCTTCATCTCTAGTCATTTCCTGTGTCCATTCTTCATAGATGTTTCCAAATCTCCACCATTCTTTCAAGATCTCTAGCTGCCCCCAGTTCCTGTCACTTGCAATAAATGTCTTACTATATGATCAGGCTTTTCTGAAATATATTTTGTAAGTTATGTGTATACAATGAAAATATATTAAATTCTTAAGATAAAATAGGTTAGTAAAAGCATTTTTCAACATAAGATCTCACCTCCGTTGTCTAAGGTAATTATTCCTTCTAACTGCACTTCATACTACCAGTTGGGCTTTGCTTGAACCACCTTCCAGCCTTGGCTTTATCCATACCACTCTTCCGCTTTCCCTCCTTCTTCTGACCACACCCCCTTTATTTCCTCCACTGGTTCCACTGCCAACGTGCCAGTATGCCTCAGACCTCCTCTTTTCACTGTAACATGCTCCCTGGGTGACCTCATCCACTCCACTCCCACAGCTTCATTTATTACTGCCACATGCTGACAACTCCCTCATTTATATCCAAGAACCCTGACTCAAATATCCCACTCTTTATGACTCATCTTTCCCAGATGTCCCCTCCATATCTCAACTTCAATACACATCCAACTCATTATCTTTACCCATTCACCTACTTGTCTGCATACTTCTTTTGGCTTTCTTTCTTGGGAAAGAAAGAAAAATTAGGTTACCTTTAATACTTCTTCTTAACCTTTACACTCCAGTCACTAAGTTCAGATGATTTAATCCAAAATTTAACTCAATGTGTCCATCACTCTTCATTTCCAAAGTCACCACTCATCTCCTCTCTCTCACCCTCCACCTTATCTTATATGCATTACACCAGTCATCAGCAACCTGGGCTGCACATTAGAATCACCTGGAGAACTATAGAAAATCCTAATGCTTAGGGCACACTCCAGACCAATTATATCAGTCTCTGGGGATTGGAGCCAGGCATCAGCATATTTTTATAGGTTCCCATATTATTCCAATATGCAACCACATTTAAGAATCTTCCAAAACTGAAGACATAAGCCCACAGATTGAAAGTGCATACCAAACACTAAGCAAGAAAAATAAAAACAAATCTACAACCTAACAGGTCAATATGAATAACCTTGAAGATAAAAAGAAACTTATGTAACAGTGCCTAGAGAGAAATACAGATTATCTACAAAGGAAATTACACCAGTAGCAGACTTGTCATATTAGATGACGAGACAATGAGTTAAAAATCTTCAAAGAGCCCTGGCTGGGTTGACTCAGTAAATAGAGCATTGGCCTGTGGACTGAAGGGTCCTGGGTTCAATTCAAGGGCACATGCCTGGGTTGTGGGCTTGATCCCCAGTTGGGGGCATACAGGAGGCAGCCAATCAATGATCTCTCATCGTTGATGTTTCTCTCTCTCCCTCTCCCTTCTTCTCTGAAATCAATATATATATATATATATATATTTAAATCTTCAAAGAGATGGGAGTAGGAAGGAAACTGTGAGCCTAGAATTCTATGGCCTGCTAAATTGTTCTTCAAGAATGAAATAGACTTTTTCAGACACACAAAGGTAAGACTCTACTGTTCAAAGACCATTACTGAAAGAATTATCTTGCAAAGAATATACTCCATTATGCAGGTAAGAGAGCCAAGAAAACCAGAGAGGTATTTAATGATGCTGACTAAGTTTGGATTCTACCTAGAAAATACAAGATGTGTGAAATGTATGCATCACTCAAAGATGTCTATGACCTTAAAGATGATATGTAGTTCAGTGCAAACAAATTTTATAACGAAAGTATTAGCAGGGTTCTGGCTAATTTTAATTGTTTTCTTGTGTAGTCCCAGTTCAGCTCCTCAATTTCTATAACTTTAGATAATAAAAGCAAGAAAGCAATGCAATAGAGATCATCATTTCACCCAGGCGCTTGTGTTGATCTCAGCTCCAATTGGAGACCCGGGCAAAAACAGGGTGGAGAAGACTCAAAACAGGATGAAGATTGCTTCTGGAGTAGTTGTGTGTGTAGAAAGTTATGTAGGACCTAGGACAATAATCCACCCAAAGGTACGGATCATTGCAGAGGCGAGACCAACTGTGATTAGTGTAGTGTATGTCAGGATGTAAATACATAACAATATGCCTTTTCTTATTAAGGGCAGGCTTGTGTGTAACTAAAATGTGTGGCCAACATTTTATATAACAAAAGAAAAGTAAATCTGTAAATTATCAGAAAACTAAACATTTTATATAAAATATAAGGGCAGTTACAATGAAAATCCATTACTTTTCTAACTCAGGTTTACAAAATAAAGTCAACCTGTATTATGTTGTGACCTGCTAAGAGGACATAAACACTTGGCCCTTTCAAAAGATAGTGGTCAAAGACAAAATGTTGATTTCATGGCTTGTTCTCTGTTCTTAACTGGAGTTGAGTCTCCTTTCATAGTCTTCTGTAAGTGGTTTGGCAAGATTTTCATCAGGAAATCCAGCTGCAATGCCTGGGGCTGTGTTTGCTCAGTCTGCACCTGACAAAGGCAGTCTACACCATAGATCACTGTATTCTCAGGGATGACTTTACATGTATTTAGCTTGCACAAGCCCCAATAATGCAACCACTTGTCAATATTATGTTTTTGCCTACATATGCTTTTGATTCTTTAACATTATTATCTCCTATTTTCAAGGCTTGGGAATAACAGCCAACTTCCTGGGTTTGGGTTCTGGATCTTCAGTGTTAGGAGTGATACTATTAGGGTTGACTTTATTTTGTAAACCTGAGTTAGAAAAGTGATGGTTTTTCATTGTAACTGCCCTCTATAATTTATATAAAATGTTTATTTTCATTTTCTGATAGTTTATAGATTTACTTTTCTTTTGTTACATAAAATGTTGGCCACACCACGGGGGCATAGGCTACCAAGGAGACAAAACTGAACCTCACGTCACCCTGCTTGGCCCCAGAGGATGGCTGGTTAGCCAGAGCCGGGTAAGATTCCTCAAGGAAGGAACAACCTAAGACAGGCACAGTCGCAGAGGGGCGGGCCATCAGGATACAATTTGGGGATCAACAGAGGGGGGGCACAGACCCTCACTCCCCCCCCAACATTGCAGGGGCCTGAACCCTATCCCCTTCTGAGGGAGGTCTCCTGCCCCCATGGCTGCTTAGTGCTTCCCATGCCCAGCTCAGATCAGGACCCAGGTGACCGACAGAGACTTGGCCGACAGCATCTGCCCTCTTACTCCAACAAGAATTGTTTGAGTTGTCTTATACCCATGGTGTGGGGAAGTGGGTTTACGATATCTAAATCCAGCCTACCACCAGGAATGCTCAGGACCTACTCAAGAAGGCAAATAATCCCTTCCACTAATATTTACAGGGTAAAATAAGATTGTTGTTAGAGTAATAAATTTGACAGTAAAATAGTAGTCAAGTTTTCAGGCAAATTTAAATTAGCTAGTTGAAACAAGCGAATATTCTAGAAAAATTAATTGTACTGGACAAAAAGGTGTTCCTAAAGTGTTAACTAAAATTTTTATTGGTACTTCATCTCATGATAAAATTGTGCACCATGTAATGAACCTAAAACAGTAATATTATAGTGCAAAAAATTAAAATGTAAAAGCCATCAAGACTACATTATAAAATTTTCAAAAGCCTCCTAACATTTAAATCAAAAAAGGAGGGTATAGTAGAAGAATATCATGAAAGGAAAAATAACCTGTAAGTAAATTACATCTAGAAAATTAATACTTTAGAAAATTAATTGTAAGGCTAAAAGCAAGACACCCATGAAAAACACACAAGGTGTCAAAACAAGCCAGAGGAAAATCATTTGGGCAAAAAATGAAATAGGATCCCAAGTCAAATTTATAGAAAATATTCCTTTATTAACTTTTGGTCGAGAATGTGTTTGTTTATTTTCAGAAAACAACTCCGAGACCATGTGGATTCCAGCAACAGAGAGGAATCGACAGGACTACTCCAGCCATGAAGACAGAAGAGAAGCAGTCCAGAGATGGAAGACGCTGACGTGGTCTTCCCATACTAGCAGTTAGCAGCTGTGCATCACTGCAGGTTGCCCAGGACCAAACCAGAGAGAGTCGGACCTGCATTACCACCGTTTGTCCACCATCCAGAACTGTAATGTCAGTGCTGACATGTACACATAAGGAACTGTTGGACATTGTAATTGGGTCTCAAAAGAACTGTTGGCCCAGAAAGAAACTCACTACAGACTGATTCATTTCCTGTCACCATAACCATTATTGCTTGTCTCATTTTCGGTTCTTATAAGTGTATTTCTAATAGCACATGATCTCACTCATCTAGTGGAAATAATGAACAACATAGACTGATGAACAAGAACAGACCCAGAAACAAGGAGGCACGGATCAGACTGTCGGGCCTCAGAGGGAGGGTAGGGAAGGGTGGGGGTAAAGGGGAGAGATCAACCAAAGGACTTGTGTGCAAGCATATGCGCCTAACCAGCGGTTGGGGACAACAGGGGGATGGGGCATGTGTGGGGAGGGGTGTGAGATGGGAATGGGGGCATGAGGACAAATATGTGATACCTTAATCAATAAAGAAATTTAAAAAAAAATGTTGGCCACAAATCTTAGTTATACAAAAGCCTGCCCTTAATAAGAAAAGGCATATTGTTATGTATTTACATCCTGCCATATACTACACTAAATAAAAATGTAGATGACAGAAAAAAACAAAAAGCACTGCAAATATAACAATGTTAAGATGTTTACTACTTACTTTTATTCCAAAAAAAGATGTACTATATCTAAATACTTATCAAAATTTCAAATCAATTTTACTTTTGTCATATCTTTTCATATTTTCTAGATGATTTGAAAATAATTTAAGAACCCCCAAAATGACATCATTCAATTACTGTAAAACTAAACTTAATTTCCTTTCATCATATCTTAGTAAAATCAATACATCTTAATTTTATTAAATTAATCCTCAGTACAATATTCTATGAGTTAACACAAGAAAGAAAAAAAGACTCTTAACCAAGAATATAATTATGTATTTAATACACCTTGCTTTTAACAGCAATATTCAAAGTAAACACATAATAGACCTTATAACTTATTAAAGATTTATAGTGCTTACAAAGTTGATTCTAAAAATATACTTTTGTTCTAAATGAATAACATTATCTGGAAGATAGAATAATAAATTATAGTAGTATGTTAACCACCACTATAGTTAAGATTGTTTACATTTATTCAATATCAAATCCTCTTAGGATTTTAACACTTTCAGCCTTAAAATGTAAAAAGCATATTAAAATTTGGCATACAAGATCTCAGTCTGACAGCAATGGTTTTATATCCAAAATTTTTTTTTTAATTTCTAGTTAACATGTCAAAAGAGCATGGGCACATGCACATCCATATACGTACACACATACATTCTCTCTCACTCAGTTCAGCACATACGTACACACACAAACACAGAGTAAGCAGAAGATTTCATTCACCCTTATTGTATCAGAAAACTGCCATCAATTTCAAAACTAAAAATTGAGGGAAAAGTTAACTAAAAATATATTCAAGCCATATTTAAATGACTCTAGTTGTGTTAAAAAATATGCACAAAACTGTTATCAAGATTTCTAACATGAATAATATGCCATCTCAATACATTCTTAAACAGGTTTGAACTATTCACTAATGGGCATATGAATAGATAGGAAATTATGTGCCCATCCATTCCCCAGATGGCATTCCTCTGACAATGACCCAGCACAAAGAAAGGGTTTATTTTATACAGCCCAATAGATTATGGAACCCAAGAACGAACCCAATAGAATTAGAAACTTCATTAAATCTGTTTGGGATTTTTTAGGTGTTCCATGTGCAAAAGCAGCAGGATTCTATATTGTGAATGATAGTTAATATTACTCAACACTTTGTGGCATTGCAGAAGGTCATTTTGTATTTCTATAACATACATTTATTCTACGTAAATTCCCCAATGGCCTTTACTTTTAATTACATATACTCTTAGATTTGGAGGAAAAACAATTTAATGCTGATAGCCTTTTCTGCTCATCACTTTTACCTCCAGTAAAATCTGCCAAAACAGAAAATTACTCTTTGGACTCTCTCCAGTAATGCAGGTTTGAAAAATGTTCTAAGGAAGTTCATCTTCATTATATATTAAAACGTCCAAAGTTCTCCAAAACAACATTAAAATATAGGGTTGGGCAAAAGTAGGTTTATAGTTGTAGGTGAAACAGTTTATTCTTGTATTATTATTTATTAACTATTGTGTTATTTTCCATATGAACAACTATAAAACTACTTTTGCCCCACTGTGTAGAAAGTAACTACACATTAGGGCACCCATAACTCAAACTGCTGTAATTAGAAAAATAAACAGGAACAACAGTAAGCGAAAGAGAATATACCAGTTTTCCATTTGTTTTTTGGCTTTCTCCTTGTTTTATTATACTAAGTTTATAATTGTTCAAAGCATTCTTATACTCTGCATGACAGTAAGAGAATATTTTGGCACATCAACATTGTGATACAATATATGGTATGTTTAAAAAATTAATTTAAAAATTTCATCTATTAATCAACATTTTTAATGTAGTGCATATATATCTTACAGTTATTTAAGTCAAATACACAAGGTTTGTAGCTGATTTACAGAGGAAGCAATCACAGATTGCAGGAATATATGTGTGTGTGTATATATATATGTATACATATATATATACACACATATATATATATACATATATATATAACAATCACAGTAAAAACTGCATCCTGGCAATTTTACAGTCCGTAGTTTCATTGGTATATCTATCATTTACATGCCCTTTTCATCTTGTTTTTCTATACAAAAAATATATTTTTGCCTTCTTCATTCCTGATGAGATTTTTCTGCGATCACTTTACATTCATACTGCAAAATTGAAAAGGTTAAAAGATTAACATGTAAAGGTTTATTTTGAAAAGCAATTTAAACTTAAAAGATCTAAAAATTAATTCTTTATTAATCTATGCACATTTTATTCCTCAAAGAATATCAGAGTTAGACAACTATTAGGATTAAATGACAAATGTGATAGGGGGAAAACTTCACATTCTAGACGTGGAGGGACAGGCAAAAGCAGAGGAAAGATGAGATTTTCATATTACAAGCAAATAATGACAGTATATGATTTAGATGAGTCCTAGAATATGAAAGAAAGCAAAATAGGTTTCTTTGAGGGCTCAGTAAGGTGAATCAGCAAAGGAAAGGTCACGAACTTAAGGATAGAACTGACACTTTTGACTTTGAATTAAGGTAATATTTTTTTCAAATCACTTTACAATTTAAAGGAAAAAAACTATTACATTAGCAAAAACTTCTAGTCAAAACAATACTAGTGTTTTAAAAGTACAACTATAAAAATGTACACCCACAATTCAAAATAAAGGAAACCAATGAACTTAGAATAATTGGGTGGATTATCAAAAAGACAGCTTTGTAAACCACTCGATTCTCCTACTGATTAAAGTAGCAACCATTTGGTGAAACTGGTATGGCCTATGAATATTACTCCCGGACACGTGCCACATATGACTGGGGTTATCAACAATGTCCCTTCCTTCTCAAGTAAAATGATCAAACATCTTGATTTGCTGAAGCTAATTCTAATTTATGTAATTGTAGCAATGTTGTTATTAATAAAACCCCCTTTCACTGTTAAAATTGTTCCTTTCTGAAGAGTAGAAACCTACAAACTAATTTACAAAAAGGGTGGAAGATAAATCAGATCACCATAACATATTTTAGCTTTCCTATCCATGTTTGCTTCAACTTGTAATATACTTATGATTAAATTCTTCCAAATGATTTATTTCAATGGAATCGCAGAGAGAAATCAAATGCTGTCTTCACAAATTACTTTCCCTTAAAGAAGGACTGTCATTTGGAGAAAACTTGTCTTACATCTCAATAACACAAAAGTGATTAAATAAGCATCAGCTTACCATTGCCAGTTGTCGACCAATATTTCCCATTGTTATGCCTCCAGCAAAAAATATGCATGGTAACCAAGAGCGAACATAGAGAAAATCTGGAGAAGTATACCTAGAATAATAGAAATGTTTTTAATGGTACAATACTTATTTAAATAATTACAATAAAAATAAATTGCTCCTCAGATTAACGTGGCTAACCCAATTTTAAAATCTCAATCTGAATTCCGTTATCATTTATCTATTTTAGCAAACAAGCACCAAAAAGAACACTTACTGATAAACACCATTATAGACGAGCAGTTGAGTGACCAAGGTTGCTAAGAAAGCAATTCCTACTCCAAGGCCAAAACCAGTTCGAGATCTATCAAAAGTCCACCACAGTCCAATGGAGAGAGCAGCCAGTGTGAGAGACAACTGTATGTTGTTATCAAAGTCCACTTTCTGAGATCAGTGTTAAAGAGTCATCTTAAAACTTATAACCAAATAATATCATCTGTTCATTTTTCTAAAATCAGACATGCTACTATTAAAAAGGGAATTGCTTATTCTACAGTGCATTCAGTCTTTTAATACAATGTATGCGATTAGATGGGATTAAAATTATCTCTGGTATTTACTAAAGACACACAGAGGGCATGATATTTCAATAGATACTACCAACGTGTAATTCCTAAAAAAAAAAAAAAAACACTTTATATACATTCCCAATTATAAGATCGGACCCATTATATGAGAACTGCTTTCTTCGCTAAAAATGTTAACAGGAAGCCTCAGAACACAAGATTTACTACAGAAACACACTTTTAATAAAAAGAAAACCAATCTTACTTCTCAAACAGGTTGAGAGTTAGTTGAGAATCATACAGGAACTCGAAAATAGAAGAGCTGACAGCTATTTAACAGGGTGCACATTCTCTATATGATTTACTGGCAGACACATTTTATAATAATGCAGTTCAGAAACAAGAGTACCAAGGACACAGTATCCCTTTCTATTATGTCAACTGTTCTAGTTTTAATTTGTTGAGGATAAAGCCTTGAAGTGAATATTATCTTGCAACCTGCCAAGCTATTTTGGTGCCTGAGACATTCTGGTATAGGACAGTTAGCACAAATGATATTTTATTTCCATCACCTACTTAAGCGTCAATTCACCAATGTACAGCCCTTTTCTATTCTAAAATCTCTGAGCAAAACGCAGCTTTACACATTCAATTTCCCATTTCTTTGCTAGAGGATTACACTAAAGGAATGAATTTCAAGTATTATTAAAAGGGCATTATCTATGTCCCAAAGGCCACATCTTGGCTCTATATCCAGCTCCCCAGGGGAAAACTACATATCTCGTCAAACCGGCCATGCTGCAACTGGAGAGAAGAAAGCAGAAGTTCAAAAGATGGATCTGAAACCATCTCCTACTTCCTTTAACACCCAGCTATTTACCCCCTCCACACCCCCCACCCAACCAGCTGGTATCCTGAGCACAGTGTGCTTACTTCTCAGATGTTAGAGGCCTCTCCTTCGAGGTCACTCCCTGTTGAGGCTAGATTTATCAAGAAACCTCCAGGTTATGAGTATGCTTTCTGAAAAAGTTTTGCTTATTCTTTAGCGACTTAATACCTCAAACTCCATGAAGGAAGCTTGTGAGCTCTGATTTCTCTATGCAAAAACATTCTTGTAAAGAGTAGACTTTGACATTAACTGAGTTCTGTCTTGCTAACTAAGTTAACTTCATTAAGAACCAAAGCAAAATAAGGAGGCTTCTATGGTAAACAGGTAAAACATCAACCTTAAAAACAGCACCATGTGATTTTTATGAAGTCAAATTAATTTAAGTCTATGCTATAAATATGTAAACACTTTATGTTTGGCTTAAAGGAGGTCCAGCTAAGACTGCCATATTTAAGTATTTGATTGAGAGAGAAAGAAAATAAAGACCAAAGCGTTTAAATTAGATATATAAACATTTTTAAATTCTAGGAAAAGGCTATTTAAATTTCTCAACTTAAAAGCAGTTGAACTGTCTGAGATGAAAAGGTCTAGTCCACCATATAGAGAGCATTTACACACTTGTGGAGCTCCTGATAGGAGAATGACCATCCCCAGGTTGGAGTCAGGATCTCTGGGGCCTGGGCTCAGCTGTAGGACAGCCTTACAGTATGAAAGACTTGGCAAAGCACCTAACCTCACTAGCTTTCATTTGTGTTATTTTAATAAAGAAAATGTGAAACTAGGCGATTTCTAAGTTTTCTTCTAGATACGATATTCCATGAGTCTATCTTTTTAAGCCCTCCTAATCATTAAGTTTGTTTGCTATAAAATCCTAAATATCAAAAATTTTCCCCAAACTAAAAATGTTGCGACATTTTTTAATACTAAAGGAAATGGAAAACCAACATAATAACAGCCACTGAGAGCCTTCCAAATCCACAGATCTCCAAAGGCCAGAACATTGGGAACAGAAAGGCAGATGCAATGTGTTTTTAGCATAGAGGACCTTGCTCTTTTCTTGGCTCCTCTTCCCAAGCTTCTCCAAAACACCTCAATACTTTCTGCAAACGGCATAGCAATCTAGCTGCCACATGACCCACCCTCTCTCTAACCAACTAACAGCCCTGAGCCCAATGCAGTTACAAGAGGAAATGGTGGGCAGCGTGAGTCACACTTCCTGCTCTTCCCAATACCACAGGCTCCACCACAACCATTCTGTAAGCAACATCTTCTAGAAGAGGGAAGACTCAACTAGCATTTCCCAGATCCTCTTCTACAAAGGAAAGTTGGGGTAGGGAGAAGAAAGTAGGGAGGATGACAGAATGAAAGCCTTATGAGGGCAAAATCTTTTGCTCTGGGGGTAGACATTTTTCTCTGAGTGGTAGAAGGGAAGAAGGGAAATACTAGGTGTACTGGTTAATAATGCGGATTTTGTAATCAAAGAAAACACGATAATTTCAAAAGAAACATCAAAAGTGCTTTATTCAAAGTAATGTCCATCGCTAGCTACACATTTCCCCATCTTTCAGGTAATTTGTGGATACCATACCAATAAAACTTCTCTTGTTTTGAGGCAAACCATTCAGAGACCCAATTTTCCACTTCTTCATACGTTTTGAAGTTCTGCTCAGAAAGTGCATGTGCCATCGATCAGAACAAGTGGTAATCTGAAGGAGCAAGGTCTGGTGAATACAGTGGGTGGGTTAATACTTCCCAGGCAAGATCTTTCAATGTGTCTTTAACTGGTTTTGAAGTGTGTGATGGTCTGTCATCATGAAGCAAAATTACTTTGCCGTGTCTTCTGGCACATTCTTCTGATCTTTTCACAATCAAAGCGTGGTTCAAATTGATTATCTGTTGTCGGTAGTGATCAGTATTAATGGTTTCACCTGGTTTTAGAAGCTCATAATACACCACACCTTCCTGATCCCACCAAATGCAGAGCATTGTCTTCTTTCCAAAGCAATTTGGCCTTGCAGTCGATGTTGATGGTTGACCTGGATCAACCCATGATTTTGTGCATTTGGGATTCTCAAAATAAATCCACTTTTCATCGCCAGTCACAATTCGATGCAAAAAAAGACTTTCTTTCATGCCGTTGAAGCAACATTTTACTGATGACTTTTCGGCTTTCCATTTGTCTTTCGTTCAGTTGATGTGACACCCATTTTCCTTCCTTTAAAATCTTTCCCATTGTTTGTAAATGATCGGAAATTGTTTGCTGAGCAACATTTAATCTTTCTGCAAGTTGTTTTTGAGTTTGACACGCAGCTTCATCCAATAATGCTTGTAATTGTTGGTCTTCAAACTTTTTCGTTGTCTTTCACATGGAAATCATCACTTTTAAAGCATTTAAACCAGCGTTCACAAGTATTTTGAGATGGAGCATGTTCACCATTAGCTTCCCGAAGTATACGATAACTTTTTCTTCAAAATAAAGTAATGAATTAAAACTTCCCGCAAATGCTCTTTTTGTGGCACGAAATTTGACATTTTTAAGCGTAAAAATATCTATGATGTTAACACCTTCAGCAAATTTGATATATGAAGTTTTGAAGCTTGTTGTCAATACAACAAAATAGCATACATATCAAATCATGTGTATATATATATATATATATATATATATATATACACACACATATATATCAACATATGTGTAACTCCATCTATTGAAAAAAATCCGCATTATTAACCGGTACACCTAGTACAAGCTATTTGTCCTTCTAGCTAGGACACTATAAAAATAATCATTAATCACTAAATGAAATGTCAGAATTCTTAAATGATCAAACTGTAAAAATATGTCCCTGGCCTGGCTGAGTGGCTCAGTTATTGGAGTGTCATCCCATACACCAAAAGGTTGCAAGTTCAATTCCAGTTAGGTCACATACTAAAGTTGTGGGCTTGATCCCTGGTCCAGGCATGCATGGGAGGCAGCCAATCGATGTTTCTCTCTAACACTGAGGTTTCTCGCTCTCTCTCTCCTCTCCTCTCTCTTTAGATCAATAAACATATCCTCAGGTGAGGACTAAGAAAAGAATACACACACACACACACACACACACACACACACACACACACCTCTTAGGGGAAAATAAGTTCTTTTTGACCATGGTCTAAGCTGTATATTTCTATGATGACACCTTTAAGAACATTTATGTGGTTTGCTGGTGTTGATCAAAACCAATAAATAACAAATAGTCTTTTTTTTAATTATAGGTTCTTGAAATTCAAAATAAAACAAAACAAAAAACCAGCACCTGAAGCCACCACAATTCTTTACTGGCAAAACTTAAATGAAAAAAGAGGAAAGGAATCCTTTGAAAATTTACCTGTTTCAATCCTAGATTTACCAAAACTGTATGTAAGTAATTTAGTAACCTAACTTAAGAAAAACATGTAAATGTTTTAAACATGCAAATTTTCTAAGTTATATGGAAAGAATGGGATTTAAATGAAAGGCTAAATCCCACACATATAGATGCTACTGTGATGTTTTGACAATATGAAGCACATTCTTTTTATGACTCAGTGGGCATATCACAATTTGACAACAATGAAGTTGCAAGGGGCCCTTAACCTTTGGTTTGTCGGGAGCTGCTTTGTTATTATGCATTTCATTACGGCAAAAAGGATACAGCGCTGGCATGATTTATACCAACAAAGACGGCTACGCACCGCATTACACTGGACCACTCTCTTTTAAATTTATGTGGTTCTCCTAGATGCCTGTCAATGCAGGGGTATAATAACCCAATCACCGCTGCAGAAAAAAAGAGAAAAAATTATGTTATCTTCAATGTGATACTGGCGAAACTTAAGCTAAGAGTCACTAAAACCACCATAAGCATTTGAAAGATTCTTTAAAAAAGCTCTTCAAGTTACTTAATGTCAATTGCTGATATTTTAAACTTACCTCCCAAAAGAAAAATAAATGAGAGCACCACTGAAGCATTATAAATGATTGTAATATAATAGACACAACACTACTTCAGTCTATGATTCACAATTTAGCAGAATGGACTAGATTCATACTACTTTTCTAATACTAATGTCTCTGAGACTTGAGAAGCATCAAATCATTTGGCAGCTAAGCAATGTTCTCTCTAAGCTATATTACCATGAAACATTCTATTAAATGCCACAAATCTACAGAGAAGGTAGGAAATAACCATGTACAACAAGCTCACCATACACACAATATTCTGATAGCTATGGCTGACCCGTTCCATAGATCACCTTTGCCCCTCTAGCTTCTTGTCTCAGTCTCCTGCATCTAGCCCTTGATCTGACACTCCCTTCCACCCTGGCCCTCTAATGAGACTCTAGGTCTTGTTGCCAAAGCAGAGTAACTCACAACAGAAATCTACATATAAGACTCATTCTGCACATAAAAATGGAGGAAACATGGTCTATAACAGTGGTCGGCAAACCACGGCTCGCGAGCCACATGCAGCTCTTTGGCCCCTTGAGTGTGGCTCTTCCACAAAATACCACGGCCTGGGCGAATCTATTTTGAAGAAGTGGTGTTAGAAGAAGTTTAAGTTTAAAAAATTTGGCTCTCAAAAGAAATTTCAATCGTTGTTCTGTTGATATTTGGCTCTGTTGACTAATGAGTTTGCCGACCACTGGTCTATAAGAATTACATATTTTTGGTAAAACTTTAAATTCACTGCTAAAATATATCATTTTAGTACACTTCTTTTGTAAAGACACCCTTGATTGCTAACTGTGTAATTAATTATTAATAAATATATGTAAAATGTCCAAAATTGAGTATCAAAATATTCTCACACAATTTTTAACTTACTTGTCAAACCTCAACTTTTTATTCACTTAGTTGAAGATTTGAAATGCTTAGTCATTTTTAAAAAAAGACTTTTTAATGAACCCAAGCTTTCTTTAACAAGTTATAAGGAAAATGTATTTCCACCGATTAAAGTTAGCAAAGCAAAACTGCTAGCTATTTCCAGTTAATCTTCCTAAAAACAGAATGCTTATGCTCACTAGGAAACAAAGACACAACTGTCACATCAGTTGAAAAGCATGTTTAAAATGTCTCATACTACCTTTGGCTTAGCATGAAACTGTTGTACCAAAATCTGTGTCCCCGAGGGTCAGACGCTCTCCCTGGCCTGATTTTGGCTACCTATACCTCACAAAAGATGCATTCGATCATCAAGGAAAATGGAAATCAATTAGTATCAAAACTCACAGGCCAGCAGAGCAGTGGAGCAGTATGAAGAAGAGGCTGCAATAATGTATGCATTTTCTAACCCACAAAACACTTAAAGGTGCCCTTTTGAGTTAGACCTTTGCTGACTATAGATGGTTCATAGACCATCACCAGATTAGCAACAAACTTCAGTTAATGCAGAAGTGCAAAAACTGCTAGTAAATTTAAAAGTTTTATATTATAACAGGTCCTTGAATAATGTCACTTCATTCACTGTCATTTCACTGCAACATTATAGGAGCTTAAACTCTTGTTTACATCAATTAGCCTATGATAGACTGAGTTGTCTGTCATTTCAATTAAAGTTGAAGAACCTATGAGGACTTCAAATGAGAACTTACTGTATATTCCTATTTAAAAGGCTAGGCTCTAAAATCCTGTAATATTTTCAAATTGACAGCATTTTCAAATTTTTACAAAATTAAAATGGCAACAAGTATGCCTAAGAGTTGAAATGTATCTAAATGAATATTATCTTTTTTTCTTTCCTTAAGGGGTCATGAAACTAACAGCTCAGATGTCATTCCTCACTCTCATTCTTGCTCTTTCTCCTCCTTTTGCCTATTGCTAAGTAAAATCAACTAAGATCAGGCATTTCAAGTCAATTTTCCTCAGCAGCTGATGCCATAGGTAAAGAATTATCACACAGAGAAGACCGATGTGTGTGCAAAGATATAAATAAGTAAACAGACTATATTTTTATGCATGTGATGTCAGACTCACAAGTGAGAGAGAACTGAGGAGAGGAAGCAAAAACACAAAAGGAATTTAAACCACCATGCTGCCAACCTTGGGATCTGGCAGTAAAAATCAAATTCATTGAGTATGCATGGTTTTCCATTGCTCACTGAGAGGGAGAATTCAAGGAAGCTTGTCACTTCCCATTACATATCTTCTTTCTTTCCCTTTAAATAAAGGCATGGCAGAGTCTGATAGCAATGGCTACAGCACAGTGAACCTCACTGTGTCAGAGCTCAGCAAAGGTAGGTCTGGTCTTCTTTCCCTCTTTCTCCACTTTCTTATTTCAACAAGAAAGATTATTTTATAAGTATGCCTGTGTAAAATCATAGGCAAACAAGTCCTGGTTAAACAGATGGTTCTCTGATGCAAAACCGTATTTCTTGGGATAGCGGCATAACTCATTGTATTGGACTTTGCTTTATTGAGCTTTGAAGATTTTTTTTTTCCAATTGAAGGTAAGACCCTCCACCAGCAAAAAGATTACAACTCACCTCAAGCAAAGATGTTTAGCATTTTTTAGCAATAAAGTATTTTTAATTAAGTTATGTATATTGTTATTTTAGATATAATGCTGTTACACACTTAATAGACTAATGTATAACATAAACATAACTTTTAGATGGACTGGGAAACCCAAAAATTGATGTAACTTGCTTTATTGCAATATTTGCTTTATTTTGGTAATTTGGAACCAAACCTGCAAATCTCCAATGTATGTCTATATATTTATTTCTCAGTGACTAGATATAGCCTATCAAGACTATAAACAAAAAGAGTTTGTAAAACACCAATAGTATCATCACTTTTACATGGTAATGTGTTTAATGCAGTGATACACTAAAAGGAATAGTTGAATCAAACATTTTTCAAAGAAAAGGGGCTAAAAAAAAAGAAAACCACTGAATGAGATATACTTTCATGGAAAATGATTATAGGATAGGCAGTGTTTTCATGCAACAAATAAGCTCCTACACTGTATCTGGTTCTTGGTATTTGCTGGGGATTTAAAAAGAAAAAAAAAAGAGGAGAACCAAGATGGCAGTGTACATAAACACCTGCACTCTCCGCCTCCCACAACCACATCAAAATTACAACTAAAATACAGTACAACCATATCACTCAGAACTGCCTGAAACATGGCTGAATGGAAGTCCTGCAACTAGAGAAGGGAAGAAAGCACATTGAGACTGGTAGGAGGGGCAGAGGCACGGACTAGATTGGTCCGACACCCATATGTGGAGTTTTTTAATCGGGAGGAATATCTCTAAGGACTCCCATGAGAAGCAGGGGGTCCTAGCCGCAAACCAGACCCCCATCCCAGGGTTCCAGAGCTGGGAAGAGAAGTCCCCATAACTTCGAGCTATAAAAACCAGTGGGGATTGTGGCTGAGTGACATGGAGGCTGCTGGAGTCTCAGGTGTTCCTCTTAAAGGGCCCACACACAAACTTACATGGTCTCGCTTCCTCTGAGCTCCAGTGCCAGGTGGCGGCATTGGGGGAAATCAAAGGACATCCAGGGAAGAACTAGAATGCCTGGTATAGGGGGAGGAACTCAGGGGTGGCTTTCTCCCAGACAGGGGTGCTTACAGGGGTCATCGTTCCTGTGCTGGAACCTCCCCGTTGCAGAGCTGACTGGCAGCCATATCTGAGTTTCCATCAGTATGACCCACACTGTTCCCTCTGCCCTGGTGATTCCCTGAGATGCTGCCCCATCCAATTTACAGCCCCACCCAAGCTGTTTGCAGCTGCTTTTCCATATGAATGGCCTGTCCTGGCACAGGCTTCAGACTTTGCTAAAATCTCTTAAACAAGCAGCAGCTGGAGTCAACGTGTCCCAAACCTATCAATAAAAGGCCCAATACTTGGCTCCAGCACCAGCCTGCCTTGCTTCACAGCCAAGCCTCACCTGGGCACTTCCTAGCCCAATACAAGTAGCACCCATCTGTAGACCTCTCTGTAGCTCCTGATGGGTGGCCCCAGGTATTGGCTGGCTTTGCACCTCCCAGGAGGCCCCTGAGCCAGTGCAACCGGTGGACAGCTTCAGACCATACCAGATTACAACTCTACACATTCACAAGCAACACACTCAAGGGGCAGACTCAGTGAGCACCAAAGCCCTACTAGAGAAAGTCCTGCTCCACAGGGGTGTCTCCTGCACAGCCACTTGGCCTGAAGGTCAATTCCTCCCAGTAAGCCAACAGCTAACAAGGCTAAACTACAACAAGACTGCACACACAGCCCACACAGGGGTGCACCTAGAGTGCCCAGCTCAGGTGACTTGGGGAGACTGAGCCACTGGGCCCTACAGGACACCTAATACACAAGGCCTCTCTACCAATTCCAGAAAACATAACAGCTCTACCTAATATACAGAAACAAATACAGGAAAGCAGCCAAAATGTGGAGACAAAGAAGCATGTTACAAATGAAAGAAATGGAAGCAAGTAAACTACTGAATACAGAGTTCAAAACAATGGTTACAAGGTTACTCAAGGATCTTAATGAGAGCTTCAAGGGACTTAATGAGAGCTTCAAGAGAATAATGAGAACATCAAGGGACTTAGTGAGACTTTCAAGGATCTTAGTGAGAATGTCAAAGACATGAAAAAGGACGAAACAGAAATGAAGCATACATTAACTGAAATAAAGAATTCTTTCATAGGGATTCAACAGTAGAAACAAGGGTTCTTAAAAGCAAATCAACAATTTGGAATATGAAGGAAAAAAACACCAAATCAGAAGACAAAAAAAAGAAAGAAAGAATCCAAAAATATGAAGATAGTGTAAGGAGCCTCTGGGACAACTTCGAGCTTAACAACATTCGCGTTATGGGGGTGCCAGAAGGAAAAGAGAGAGCAAGATATTGAAAACCTACTTGAAAAAAATAATGACTGAAAATTTCCTCTACCTGGTAAAAGAAATAAACTTACAAGTCCAGGAAGTGCAGAGAGTCCCAACAAGAGGAACCCAAAGAGTAACACCAACACACATCATAATTAAATTGCCGAAAGTTAAAGACAAAGAGAATCTTAAAAGCAGCAAGAGAAAAGCAGTTCGTTACCTACAAGGAAGCGCCCATACAACTGTCAGCTGACTACTTACAGAAACTTTGCAAGTCAGAAGGGAGTGGCAAGAAATACTCAAAGTGATGAATAGCAAGGACCTACAACCAAGATTACTCTACCCAATAATGCTATCATTTAGAATTGAAGGTCGGATAAAGAGCTTCACAGACCAAAAAAACTAAAGGAGTTCATCACCATCAAACCAGTATTACATGAAATGTTGAAGGGTATTCTTTAAGAAGAGGAAAAAGAAGAAGAAATAGATTTAAAAAAATATGAACAATAAAATGGTAATAAATATATAACTATCAACAATTGAATCTAAAAATCAAAATAAACAAACAAGAAATCTAATGAACAAAATAAACTAATGAATAAGTAGAATTAGAGGCATGGAAACATGGAACAGACTGAGGAATCTCAGAGGGAAGGGGGGTGGGGGGCAAGAAGAAAGTAAGCAAAGATCTTATATGCATATATGCATTACCTATGGACACAGACAATAGGATGGTGAAGGCCTGGGACCGGGCAGGAACTGGCTGGAGGAGGGGCAATGGGGGGTAGAGGGGACATCTGTAATACGCTCAACAATAAAGATTTAAATTAAAAAAAAAAAAGAAAAAGAAAAAAAGAGTAAGATATGACCACATTCCCAAAGTGACCAAAGCAACAATTAAATACAGCAATGTGTTTAGGGATAGCACTAATAGGGCCAGTGAGGTCTCAGTCTTCTCCTGGCATGTGCTGAGGGGAGGAGAGGTGTCAGGAAAGCTAGGTTGACAAGAAAGCTTCACAGAAGAGGTGATCCTTGAGGCAGGAGCATTTAGCAGGTAAATGGTGTGAAAAGAGCTTTCTAACCAAAGCATTTGGGAACAGAAAACACCAGTATCACCTGGAAACTGTAGGGGTTAGGCAGAAAGGGAGCTCAGCATCCAGAAAGGCTCTGAGGAAGGTAAAAGTAGGCAAGGGCCATATCATAGAGACTTTATCCTGCAGATATGGGGAACCAGGAAAATAATGCCATCACACCTGTATCTTGGAGGGAGGCTGAAGGATGATACAAAATTAGAGGCAGGAAAAGAAAAGACCTGAAAATGCCAAACAGAGTGGTTGAGGGCTTCACCCAAAAAAGAGACAGAGGAAAGATGTAAAACTTGGAAACTGGATGTGCGAGTTAAAAGAGAGAGGCAGGAGACTTGCAGGGCTCTCCAGTAATTGGGTAACTGACTGCATGGCTAAACGGGAAAGATTTATTTTTTTTCTTTTTAAATTAGACATTAGTTTCATAAGTATGAACACAATCTGGTAACTTGTGATTTTTGAGTCAACTTCTCTACTTACTTTACCCACATAATTATAGTTGTCTTTTTTCTATTTATTATTCAGAAAGATTCCTTTATGGTCCTCAATAATGTTCAAGAATTTTCTAACTCCAATTCTAATGCCCTGCACATAAAGAAGTTAATCAACACCAAACACTAATCATTATTAAACTAAAAACAGAGAAGCAATTTACCAGAGTTCTCTACTAGTTGGCCCTCCAGAAGCACTAGTAGCAAATTCTCAGCCCTATGTGTTATACAGAAAGGTAGAAATAACCAGGGACCCTTCTGTTTACATGTAAAGAATGGGGGTTGCAGAGACCCTCAGTCTGTGAATACTAGTTGGACAGGAAAATCAAAGGACAATAATCAAGTTTTTTTTTTTTATTTAAGATGGTGAGAGCTTAGAGAGCTTTGAAAATGCATACCAACACATACACAAAATACATGCATGCTACGTACACACGCAGAGTCATACACATGGTATTTCTTACATCATTTATTTTTTCGTAATATTTTCCCTAAAATTGGGGGCAGGAGGAGGCAGCAATTACACAAGAATTCATTTTCCATTTTTGGCAACTTCTCCAAATCTGATATCTTACCCAACAAAACCAGTAGCAGAGGTGACTGAAATCTAGATTTCCTAATGCCTCTACTTTCTTTTGCCTGGGTGCCTCATAGAATGCACTGTTTTCAGAAGAAACAATTAAGCAAGAAATGCAAATCCCCAAATGAAAAGGTGTGATGTTGAGTTTGTAAGTGCGAGAAACCTACTGGCTGGGAAAAGGAAGGAAAGCATGGACAAAGTGAATGAAATGTAGTAATAACATTTAGAAATTTCCTTTGTGGCAGAAGTGCCCCCATCACCCTGTTCTCCATAACAGAGGTACAATAAAACCTTAGTTAAGTTCTGCCCAAGTCCAGAAGGTGCAACACACGCCAGTGCATTCCACTCAAGCTTCGCACTTAGGAGGCTGGAGGCTTTGAAAAAGGCACCCTGAGTAGAGGAGGCCTGGGACATTTGACCTAGCAGCACCAGTCACTGGCTCTCGAACCCTGGGTCCCTTAATATCCTCTTATCATTCAGCTTTCTCATCCCCCCAAAATAGGCACAATGCTCCCAAAGTTGGCCTGCAGGTCCTTGGGGTGGAAGCATGTGTCTGGCACATTAGTAGACATTCAGTAACTATTTCCCTCCTCTGACTTTCCACTTTCTATTCCTAAAAGACATGTTCTTCCAAGTCACCAAAAGCTTCTACTGGTGGCCACAGAGCAGTTACATGATAGTAGAAAATAACCAAGAACTAGTAAAAGTTGTTAGGAACACTTTTTCTCTTTTCAGAATTTTTACATGATACAACAGAGAATGATGAAATATAATTTATACTGTCTTCTCTTGGTTTGGACTATTTACCTATTCTCTCAGAGAATAATAATAACCCTATGGAAACTAAGAACCATCACCTTTACAACCTCTCTTTTGATGTGAATGCTATAATAGTGAGACATCAATAAATAAAGCACACTGAAGCTTCACCATGACAACACACTTCCACTCATGTGATGGAATTATGTAACTGTCTAGTTAGTTTCACCAGGACATTCAAAATGCCTTACACCTAACTTCCTACCCTTCAACCTCCAGTTTTGGATGTAAGTCAAGAAGTATCTATATTACACTGTAAAGTATTCATGTACATTAAGTATGTGACACCAAGCAGATATTCAAAAAAAACAATTTTATCCCTCATCAGAATTCCCTTCTACTACACAATTATGGCTTCTATGACCTTATTATATAAAATATTATTAATCTATTAGAATTAGTCATTAGAAAAAGCTAAACAGCTACTCATTATGACAGATCAGCATCATCACTAAGGCTTCTGAAATGCTCCACTTTATCCATTATACACTGTCCACCAAACAAAACATACGACATGAAGCTTTTAACTTGAACAAAACTATCCTGTCAGGTTTTTATCTACTTCAAAATGAAAACCATAACAAACCCTTCAAACCACGCCTTCAAACCAAACAGTGGTGATCATCATCAAAATAACCTAAAGTAAGACTTACATGAGATGGGTTGAAGATAGGGGAAAAATTAAGAGGTTGAAAGCCTCATCCTGAAGGGAATCAGGTTTTCAGGATTACATTTTTGAAAGATGTAGGACAGATAGAAATCAGACACAAAAGAGTATATGCTCTATGATTCCTTTTACATTACATTTTATAACAGGCAAAAATAACCTAGTCATGGAAAGATCAGTGGAAGCCTGAGGCTGGGGGTGGGAAGTAGACTGTAAGAGGGCACAAGAGAATTTGTGGGGAAAGGCAATGTTCTATAACAATTGTGGTGGTAGTTACATGAATGCATGCATTTGTCTAAACTCACCAAACTGTTCATTTAAAATAGGCACATTTATTATATTTAAACTAGAGGCCCAGCACACGAAATTCGTGCACGGGTACTGTCCCTAGGCCTGGCCTATGATCAGAGCCATCTTCCCCAGCTGCCCGCAGCCAGCCCTGCCCCCCGCCGCCACCCACCCCTGGTTCCCCGTTCCCTATAGGGTGATCGGTGCCTGACGACCAGGGGAAGGGACCAAGAGGTTGGCTGTTCCCACCTGCTCGCCAGCCCCAGCCCCGCCGCAGGTGGCCATCAGGTGATCGGAGACTGCCGGCTGGGGAAAGAGACCAAGAGGTGGTCAGTGAGCCTCATAGTGACTGGTCCAGCGGTCATTCTGGTCGTTCTGCCATCAGGGTCAATTTGCATATTACCCTTTTATTATATAGGATTACACCTCAACAAAGTTGAATTTTTAAAAAATATGAATCCAGCCCTGACAAAATCCACACTCATTCATCCCATTTTCTTCCTAAGCATTACAGAAATAACCTGCACATACCTGAAGCTGTGCCACAGCACGGTGGCACCCACCATGCTGAAGAAAAGATGCTTGCAATCACATCAGGTGGGAAAAGCGTCACATTTCTCTGAATCTGAAGTAAATTTAACACTAATGCCAGAAATACTCCAATAAAAAACAGCACTACTCCTCGAATCATCAAATTTACACTCCAGCTCGTTACAGATGAGATGTAAGGACCATGCTTTTTGGGCCCAGGTGACTCTGTCTCTCCTTCTGCCATGGTTTCATAAGTTCAGTAGGCCAGCAGACAAAAAAAAAAAAAGGCTTCCCAGCTGAAACGACTTGTCTGTGAATCAAAGCAGATTGGCGTTTCAACAGAACCGCATCTTGCCCTGAAATAGGACCTACCAGAAATCCTGCAAGAGACAAAAAAATATATATATATATATTATTATGGGTCTAATAAATAATTATATAATTGTCCTGATTTCAACAGTAATTAATGTAAAAGAACAAACAATGAAATAACAATCTTATATATTTATTTAAATTAGTTACTTACTGAATAAAAAAAGGTTTAAAAGACATTTTTATATGAATTATGTAATTTTTAAAAAGTATAATACTTAACACTTAACTAGGATAGAATATGTAACCTAAGAGACTTAAAATTAAAATAATAGTAAGGACAGCTTGCTCCACATCAGAGAAAAGGTTATATGGGATACTTCCATTAGAATCTGGAAGATCAAATCTATTTCTACTACCTAAATATTTATACTTTACAGAAAACACACTAATTTATACTTTATAGAAAATGAACACATTCTGACTGAAAATCTTGAACTGTTCACAATAAAATGTGACCTGTTCATGAGGACAACCTTCAGTGGGGAACAAAATGACATGTCTTAAAGTTTAATGCTTATATATTTGAATTTCTGCACAAAAGTGTCTTAACAAAAGCAGACCACCACTCAGTCACCTACATATACACCAAGCACAGAAACTAGACCTGACCCTTCCCTCCAGAGCTACAGCTGTCCCACCCCTGCCTGGACCCAATCCACCTTTCTTGCAAGCATGGGAGCTTTGGTGAGAAAGCTGGAGTAGGAAGCAGAAGAAAGGAAACTAAGAAAATGAAGAATGACCTAGATCCTAACGAAGAAGCTAGATTCTAATGAGTTTTATCCACATAGATCCTGACTCCTAAAACCTAGATCTTTGCTAGTACAATCAGTGTAAGTATTTGTTCACTCTAACCAAAGTTATCTTTCCTTTGTATTTAAGACAACACTTGAGGCTTTCTATGAGCTGCTCTAAGCACCTGACTTATGGTCACTCATATAACTCTCACAATAACCTAAAAGGTAAGTGCAATTATTATATCCATTTTACAGGTGAGGCAAAAAAGAGGTTAAATGACTTAACCAAGTTTATAACTCTAACAAGAGGGTGAACTGGGATTCAAATCCATGCCATCTGGCTCCAAAACCCTCATCCTAACCATGATGCTCAGCTTCCCAAAGTGTTGCATATTCTTCTGTGTTTTCTATGAATATAACTATATTTTTTAAATGGGAAAATACTATACAATTTTTATAACTTACTTTTATCCCATCCAACAATAACATATCCTGGGCACGATCAGAAGTCAGCACATAAATGATGTTTCCTTTGAGTCTCAAAGCAGTTTATTTAAAAGGTTAGGATGACACTTAAGTAGCTACCTTATAATAATATGTATAACTGCTTTATGGATTATAAACTTTTTATATAGGTCTTATTCACTACCAAGTCTCCAGTGTGTCTATATACCCAGAAAGGTGCCTGCCTGGCCCACAGTGGGAGCTCTACATATTCATATTTGTCTAATGAAATTGGGTTAACTCTTTTTGCTTATTTATTTGTTTATCCTCACCTGAGGATATTTTTTTCCATTGATTTTTGGAGACAATGGAAGGGAGGGGGAGAGACAGAGAGAGAGAGAGAGAGAAACATCAATGTGAGAGAGACACGACTGGTTGCCTCCCGCATGTGCCCCGACTGGGGACAGGGATTGAGCACACAACCAAGGTACGTATCCTTGACCGGAACCGAACCTGCAACCCTTTAGTCTGTGGGCCGATGCTCTAACCACTGAGATAAGCCACTTAGGGCTGGATTAACTCTTTTTGAATCAAACTACACTGGGTTAAACAGGCCTTTTGAAAGGCAACTGAACACATAATCATATGAATTATGAGTTCAGTTGCCTTTCAAAAGGCCTGTTTATATTTCCTCTGAGTTTCCAAGTTCCAATTTACCTTACAAATGAGCTTTGGAATAAAACTCATGTGTAAATTGAGGGGAAGGATACTGACTTTAGAAATAATCAGCATGAAAATGAGAATATTCGTAAGTACCAGCAACTTTCACAGCTTACCAGTGTCATGTGATAAACACAGACAACAGACTTTGTTTATTGAGCCTCTGCCACACCCAAAGCCTGTGCCCAACACTCAAGGGGGAAATTCTGTCCTCAAGCTAGTCCTCACAAACCTACTTAGTCTACAGCATAACTAAGTTCTACAGCTTAGAGGACTAGAGAAAACAGTACATGTTACAGCTGATTCATGGGAAAATAGACTCTAAACGCCAGTTGAAATTGCCCAGAAACATCCCTCCTGACCTGGTCTTGCAGACTAGTCCTTGCAGTAGTATGCAGCATGTCTGCATGTCATGTATTCTAAGCACTTAGCAAGGTGTTCAGTAGCTACAGAATTCTTCTTCATCTTCTTCATCATCATCATGACTACTGATATAGCACCCATTTATGGAGGGCCTACTCCATGACAGACATAGAGTAACTCTAATCTTCAAAATAATCCTAAAGGTAGGTGTTATCATCCTCATTTTACAAATGAAGATATTAAGTCAAAGAGATTTAGCAACTTGCTTATGGTCACCTGACATACAATATTAGAAATGGATTTTTTCCTTACATCTGACTGATTCCAAAACCCCTTCTCTTTCCTCTAAACCTTGAGTCCCATTCTAGCCTAACTCCTCAGGCTTCTCTTTTGGCATCTGGATCTATAGAAGAGGATGACTGAAAAGATGGGTATGAGGCAGGATAGTAAGAAGCTAGGAAAATTCCCTGGCAAGTGGAATGAGGAAACTGAGACAGATGGCTGATTCAAACCAGCCTCATCCAGCACCCTAACCCACCTGTGTCCTCCTCCCTGGCACGACCACTCACTTAAGGATTAAGCCCTCAGCGTAATGAAATTCTGACCGGTCTCAATAATCTTAGCAGCAAAGCCTTGGGTCTGCTGACCACGTAGACAGAGTTTTGGTCAAACTAGAGATAATACCTAGGCCTCAGTTGTGTATCAGCTACAGGCCCAGAAAAGCAGCAAAACCAGATGAAGCAACGCCATGACTAACATTTGGACCAGATGCAATGACTAATGAACCCCTACCCTAGCACTGACCCTAGAGACCAGGATCCTGAAAGGACACAACTGGAAAGCTAATAAATATTCTACTGAGATCCTCCCCCTGAAAACTCCCCTAAAATGCCCACCTTTAGAAAACAGACACAAACCCTTAAGACAAAGGACCCAGTATGCTCTCTCTTTGGAGCATGCCTGAGCCTGCCCCCTCCTTTTTTCCCTCAGGTATGTACCTTTGCTTTCTTCCTCCTAAGCGCCAAGGCCTTTCTTTTGCCTCTATAAGTTGTTTCCTGATCCACACAACCTAGCTAGCTCACTTCTTCTACCTCTGTGACTTTCTAAATAAACTTCCTATGCTAGAGCTCTTGGCTCTGAATTCTTTCTTTGCCAAACTCAAGCTGCTGCTAAAAGGTAAATATTAGAAAACAATCTCAACTATAATATATTCTCAAGGTACCAATGCCAACATAAGTGGAAGACTATATAATAACACAAATAGAGTTTTGGTCAAAACTCACCATGAGAATAAGTGTACAAACACCTTGAAATTTTATTTGAATGTACTAGATTGAAGAGTAAAACAAATGTTTTAAAGGAAAAAAATCATATTGCCAACTTAACATACTGCACTAGACCAGTGGTCGGCAAACTCATTAGTCAACAGAGCCAAATATCAACAGTACAACGATTGAAATTTATTTTGAGAGCCAAATTTTTTAAACTTAAACTTCTTCTAACACCACTTCTTCAAAACAGACTCGCCCAGGCCGTGGTATTTTGTGTAAGAGCCACACTCAAGGGGCCAAAGAGCTGCATGTGGCTCGCGAGCCGCAGTTTGTCGACCACAGCACTAGACCAACAGCTGACTCTTCACTTCATAAACTTCCAGTAGACACAGCAAACCCCCACTTTTGCTGTTAAAACAGCTACTAGAGGACAAAGAATATTCAGTGGACTCTTGAACAATGGGGGGATAGGGGTGCTGATGCCCTTGCAGTTGAAAATCTGTAACTTCTGCCCCTGCCCCGAAAACTTAACTAAATTGGCTCTCAGTATCTTGGAGGGACTGGTTCCAGGACTGCCCACAGATATCAAAAGCCACAGATGTTCAAGCTCCTTATACAAAACTAGAGGCCCAGTGCACAAAATTCGTGCACGGGGGTAGGGGGGTTCCCTCAGCCCGGCCTGCACCCTTTCGCAATCTGGGACCCCTCGGGGGATGTCCGACTGCCAGTTTAGGCCCAATCCCACAGGGATCTCTGCGGGATTGATCCTAAACTGGAAAGTGGACATCCCTCTCGCAATCCAAGACTGCTGGCTCCTAACCACTCGCCTGTCTGATCGCCCCTAACCACTCTGCCTGCCTGCCTCATTGCCCCTAACCACTCTGCCTGCCTGCCTTATCACCCCTAACCACTCTGCCTGCCTGCCTGATCGCACCTAACCACTCACCTGCCTGCCTGATCGCCCCTAACCACTCACGTGCCTGCCTGATCGCCCCGAACCATCTCTGCCTCTGCCCCCACTGCCACAGCTTCATCCAGAAGGACATCCGGAATGATGTCCGGAAGGTGGTTCGGCTGTCCGGTCTAATTAGCATATTAAGCTTTTATTATTATAGATGGCATAGAACAATGCATAGTTGGTCCCCACATATGTGGATTCCCAACCATAGATTGGAAATTCATGGAAGGCTGAATTCGTGGATACAAAAGCAGAAGTACCAAGGGCCAACTGTATTTATTGGGGGTTGGAGGGAATTCCGCATATAAGTGGGCCCATGCAGTTCAAACCCATGTTGTTCAAGGTTGAACTGTACATACATTTTTAACTGCTCTAGTAAATCATTTGTTTATGTTCGTGATTTTTTTTTTCCAAAAGGGAATGACTGGCAAAGGATATTTCATGTACAATAAATAATGTTTTTAAGAGAGCAAAATAACTAGTTTTAAAACTTATTTCAGTTGTGGTAGGCCCCATCTCACAGTCACTCACCAGGGGTTGTCAGAGCTTAGGCATTTGGGACTGGACAATTCCTTGCTGTGTGGACCTGCCCTAAGCATTGCAAAACACTTCCCTGGCTCATGCCCACTAAATGCCACTACATGCTCCCTCCCCAACTTGAGACAATTAAAAATGTCCCTACACATTTCCATATGCCCCCAGAGAGGCAATGCTCTCCGCTGAGAGCCACTGATTGCTGGAGACTCCTTCCTCATTCTATTTCAAGGCTGCCTGAGACTTTCTAAACGGTTTACCTTACTCGACCACAGCTGTTTGTTTACTCAACCTTTCCTGGTAGTGCTGGTTTATAGCTTCCTATTTCACCCCAAAAGTTCTCTTTATAAATAACATGACATTTGTTTGATGTTTATTTGAATGAGTTTTTAAGCTAATTTTTACAAGTCCAAAAATCTAATTTTGTGACTACATAATAATACAATAGTACGTATTTACTATAGGCAAAAATAAAAGTTAAAGTGCTTGAGAATCACAGTATCCTAAAATTTAAAAAATGGCAGGGAAATTGGAGATCATCTCTTTCAAGGGATATGTGAGCCTAATGCAAAAAATAAAAAAGGTGTGTATATGTGTATTTTCCGGGAAGAGAGTTCCATAGTTCACATCAAGTGCTCAAAATGTCCACGAACCAAAAAAAGTTAAGAGGCAGTGATCTAGCTGTTCTCTCATTCTACTGGAGAAGCAAATGACACCTAGTGTGGGCAAGTGAAGTGACAAGATCAAGACTGTTCCCCTGGATCCTGCTACCATAAACATGTAACGTGAACTCCTGGAAATGGCGAGACTCTTCAAAGACATAAGAAATTCCACTAGACCGTTCATTCCCTACTGTGGAACACTTAAAATTACTAAAAAGGCATGTTGTTTATAATATTAACCACACACTAGGGAATGGGTTGTTTTAAAGTAAAAGCTCATGTAATTAAGTATCCCCTAATTGGTTTGTTTTAAAGTTTGGTTTTCTGATTATGTGTTGAAATTATTTTCTTAAAACAAAGAGTACCTATGCCTTTAAATATTACTCTTACATTAATGATAAATTTGATTCTCCAAAATTAAAAAATAATCTATATTTGAAAAATTTAGATCACTCAAGAAATAATTTGCTGATCAGGCAAAAAGTCTCTGGTATAAAGGTACCCTTTAGAGAATAATAACTCAACAGATCCTCAACAATAATAACCTTCGTAAATAGGCAAGGTAATCTCCATTTTATAAAATAAAATAGGCTAAGTAACTTTCTGAGATCATAAAACTATTACCAAAAAGCACCAGTACTGGCCCCAAGCACTCTGACTCCATGTGCGGAGCACTTCCCATCACTCCAGGGCCTCCATCTACAAATGCTATACAAAAAAGTTAAGTGCCACATAAGATACACTTTTTAGAGTCATGTTGATAAACTACTGTTAATACCAAAATAAGCTTTTTATTTCAACAACTGACAAAGAAAAAACTCCCACAGGACATGAAAAAATTCTACCTTGAACAACACAATGCAAATAGTTTGGATAGATAAATAACAAATCATCAAAACTGAAAAGACATATGACTACCTGTTAGTGGATTAATATTACTTCTAGATGAATAAAAGAGGGTTAGAAGTGATCCTGGGCTTTGTGAACGAAAATCAAAGTTGGTATTTGCCACTGAAACAGTTTCAGGCAATAGGCAACTGAAAACACACACACAAACAAAATCTCCTAGTGACCTTCAGAGCCATTTGCATTCTCACAATTACAACCACCCCTGAAACCAAACAAGGTCGTTCATCTTCCAATCAGGCAGCATGTTTGCTGCCTCAGATTAACCTGTCCCTTCAGGTGCTTAGGTCACATAGGCTACTAAATAATAAACTGAATTACTACCTCACATCTTTTTTATCCGTCTGCTCTCTTCATTAGAATGGCATTCTCAACATAGAATAAGCATTAACATTAGGAAAAACACACTTAAATCAATGAAAAAGTTTAACTCTCCTTAAATATAAGCACACACATGTGAGTCATAAGCTAAAGTCTTCCAGGAAGAAAACCATTTGCCTTGAAGACACTGAAACTCACCTTTCCTCTCAACATTAAAACCCAAACACAGAAACTATTAAGCAAGCAGCATTCACATCCCATTACTGCTTTTAAATGTCAAATCTCAGTCTCTAAAAAGGTCTTCGAATAATGTTCTAACAATAAAAACAACTTGTCTTTAAACTACTGAATTACCTTTTATATCCTTTCTTTTCAGCCCACCATATGGAAAAGCAACAGTTGTCAGTTTAAAAAGAATAAACCTGTTCCCCAAATGTACACAATTCACAGCTTGGTCACTTTATATCAGGTATCTACTGGGAACTCTAACAAAACACTCTACACAACATAATGTCCAGAGAAAGAATGAAGGGGGAAAACAGAAAGAATAATGGCTAATTTTTTTTTCTGTGGGAACCCTATTAGCGGCCGCATTCTCTTCATTCATTTTCACAAAGTGGTTTGCTATCAAGGCCAAACCCAAAAGTTGGAGGACACAGTCTAGCCACTGCTTGGCTGCCTTCATTCCTCCTGCACCCAGGACTGGGGAGTCTCTTCCGTGCAATCCTCAGCTGCCCCGCAATACTGATCCTGGCCAGTTACAGCTGCCAAGTCCATCCATTCCTTTCTAAAGCATTTCTTCATCAAGCCTACAACATAGTAAGCTCTTCAAGGTATATTTTCCTAGACTATCTGGCTAAGACCATACTTCAGTAACTTTTTTTCCAACACTAACTGGACATGGGTCCTGGTCACTTTTTTAGCACCACTTCCCTGCCCCCCGTCATCCACACTGCTTTCCTTTTCCGGATTGCTAATCCCCATTGACCAGCTCTTAAATCCCATGATGATAGTTATCACCAACGACTTCTAGGTTTTGACAAGAGTTCTCTGGCATACCCACACACCAACTCCAAAGGTTTCCAATTCCAATCCAAATGCCAAAGTCCCACTCCTCAATCCAAATCAACACAGCTTTTTGTGAATTCTAAACTTACTGCAATATCCACCTTTTGGGACCCACCACCCTCCCACGCCTGGGTCTCCCCGGTTACAAGCCTCCCAAATCCTGACAGCTCTATGCTGGACAGCTCGCCGACCTCCACCCCCATCAGATCTCCAGGGTCGCCCATCCCGCCGTCCTCCAGCCTTCTTTCCTCTCGAACACTCTCCCAATGTCAGGAGAGCCTCGGCCTCTCATGAGACCTCTCCCCGACCCCGCCGTCCCCTTCCGGACCTCGCCGACCCTTCTTCAGGTGAGCGGAACCCCTCGCCCTTCAGGCCCCATCCGCAGTCCTGGCTCCCGCACTTGCCAGCTGGGTTCCTAGGATGCAAAATCACCAGCACTTCCTCTTCCCGAAGGCCACCCACTTCCTCAGACCACTTTCCTCAGCACCGAGGCACTGGCGCTTCGCAGGGGGACCCCAACTCACCCCCGCCTCCGCCATCTTCTGGGACGGCCCCGCCCCCCTCCACCTCTTCCTTTTCCCCTCCCACAACTCGGCCTGAGCTCCACTGCGCCTGTGCGGCCGGCGCTGACGCGCCCAAAGGTCGGGGCAGAAGAGCTTCCGGTTTTGACCAGCGTAGTTAATAGACCCGCGAGTCGGGGCAAAAGGGCTTCCGGTCTGCCCGAAATTAGCGGCTGTTTGTAGGCGTGGACAGTCTAGTAGTGGGAGGGTGCCAGATCAGCTGTTGTTTGCTGACCAGGCGATCAAGGGTTGTGACGAGTGCCCAGACCCTGCGGGCGGTGTAGAGATTCGTGCGCTGACTCACGCACACTCTCGCACACTCTTTCGAAGGAGCAGCTATCAGCGTGCCCCTCTCCTCGCAGCCGAACCCGGAGGGCTCTGGAGCCAGGCCGCCGGCTTCTCCCGCCGAGAATGCTGACTGTACCTTTGTGCTTTTGCTTTACTCATGACCTTTTTTCCTTCCCTACTGTCATCATTTCTTTTAGGAGGACACAATTGATACTTTTTTCATCTCCATTCCACAGTACTTTATGCGGTTTTCATTGATAATCATTCACCAGGTTCGGCCACGTAACACGGTTTCATAGGAAGAGCTTGAGAGGTTTACAGCAAAGTAGAGAAAATACAGAACCATACAATTTATCAGAAGCAGTATTAAAATATGGATGTGGTCAGATTACAGTGGTCTTGGGGAAAGTTTTCAATGAAATTTGGGCCTAGAGTAATTGCTTAAGAGCTTTGCAGAGGATTGTCAATTGGTGAAATTTCTTTTTTGTTTTTTACTTTGAATTGGTAAATGATAAAGTGGATTTATATGTTTCTGATATTTTTCTATCGGTACATTTATTTATGAAAATTGAAGGAGGAATTAAATTGCAACAAAATGCATCCAGGCAAGTATTTATGTGACCTTTCTTGTTTTCTCTTTAATGTTTCCTATAGCTCTTAAATTTATCTCTGTAGGTTCTTACACTATAAATAGTGTGTGTGTGTGTGTGTGTGTGTGTGTGTGTGTGTGTGTGTGTTATATCTGGGCCAATTACACTGAATAGATGAGGAGTTTAAAAAACAAAAGAGAAAAATCACCCAGAAAAGACAAAATGTCCTGACACCAAGGCTCTCTCTAAAGCAATCTGAGTCTTTTTCATCCCACTCATGTCTGTCTCCCTGTCCTAGCATTTTCAAACACTTAGCAACTGCCTCAAGAAAAACTTTATGGAAAATTTTAGCCTCAATGGGCATTTATTTTAGTTTAAATATCTATTGATTGCAAGGAGGGACAAGAGCTAAAAAAAGTTAGAACTATGTGGCACTGGTTCCCAAGTTTCTTACACCCAATACAGTCATTCCTACTGCAGTGTAAGGCAGAGTACAAAATCCTTAGGAGAAATACAAAGAGCTATTGTCCTCTTCTGGTTAGGTTTGAGGACAGTTCTCATGCAAGATGTAGTCTTTCAGTAGACATTGAGGGTAAGTAAGCAGATACAAGGAGAAAGTGCATTCTGGTGGGAGCTCAGAGTTGGAAAAACATTGTGTGTAGACCCTGGAGTATGGAAGGATGTATGGTGAGACGTGAGATCTGCATGTCAGGTTCATGAATTTGTACTAAATGTTTGTTATCATGAAAACATTAAAATCTCAAATTAATTGATTCCATAAAATGAATTGTCTAAGAACTTTGAGAAATCAGAGCAATTTGGATTACTTTGAAGTTGGTGTGATGTGGTCAATAGAACATTGGTGAAGGATTCTTGAAACCTGGGGCTATGACAGCAAGTGCATATTCATGTCCAATAAATTTGTTTTTTAGGCTTATTTACTCATTTGTAAAATGAGGGATTGGTCTAAAATATTTCTAAGCTCCTCTACATAGGCAAAAATATCAATAATTTGATAAATCTGTGACTTCAGAGAAAAGTTTCTTCCATTAACCTTATATGTTGTTTGGTCTCCCAACTGAATGGGCCAAGAGGTAAACTACAAAACAAACAGAAACTGTTTTCTTGGCTCATACAAACACCCACAGTTCATTTGCCTTGTTGAAGTGAGATATTGTTAGATTAACAGAGTTGCCCAAGAGTTCATTACTAAGCCTTTAGTAAGCTTTTGAGAACCTTGGACTTGGATGCTTTCCCAAATTAAAAACATCCAGAAAAAGAAAGAATGGAGATGTTCATCATCTTTGTAGCACTTGTCTCGATTTAAAATTGTATCATATAAAATTGTATGTTAATTGTATATATTGTATGTTTACTGTGTGTTTCCCCAACTGAACTGCAAACTTCACAAGAGCAGGAACCTTGTTTTGCTTTCCTCCTGAGGTCCAGTGCCAAGTGCCTGGCATGTGCTAGATGTTCAGGTGGTGGCTGTTAAGGGTATCAGTAGATTAATAAATGATCCATCCTGTAATCTCAAAAAGGCAAAATTTCTTCCCCTTTTGTGTCCCTCACTCTATGTATGCCCTTATCAGAGTATCACAACAAAGACCAAAAACAAATAAATAGGATTGTCTCTAGTGTTTGGGGAACTACCATGGTTACAAAAGTATTTTTATGAAGCCTTCTTAATATAACTGATATTTGTCCTGAAGTATCATAAAGAAGTTTGTTTGAGAATCTGCATTGTCCACTATGGCAGGCACTAGCCACATGCAGCTATTTAAATTAATTAGAACAAAATTAATTAAAAATTCAGTTTCTCAATCCCACTGGCTACATATCAAGTGTATAATAGTCCCACATGGACGTTTCTATCGTCACATGAAGGTTTATTGGAAAGTACTGTATTAGATGATATATATAAATTTAGCTTTCTCAAAATACTGACAAGGTAAGGAAAAGAATCACAAAGTAGAAGTGAAATAAAATCATTACCTACCAACAATTTGGACACCTAAAATTTATAAGGTCTTTTAGCACATTGGAGGCAGAATTGGGTAATGCAAAGGAGCCCAGTGACGAGTTTTACTTTAGGAGCAGTTTGCGTTATGGCAATCTAAGCCTTACCCGGTACCAACCTCTTCCAGAGGGGCGTATCCATTTCAAAAGCCAGTTTGTTTTTTTGGCAAGAATCATGAATAAGTGGCTTGTGGAAAGTCTATAGCGTGTTATGTGGGCCAGGTTACAAAGAAAAACCCTCCTGCTGAAAACAAAGTGTTGGTTGGAATATAATTTAAGTATCATCAAAGAGCTGAAAAACTAAAGAGAGATTACCAGGCCAAGCTTTAAGGGAAAGTAGGGCCCTAGAGAAGTAAGCATAGGAAAGAAGCCACTCTTGCCCTGAAATTTTTTCCTGATTGGAAAATATTGAAATTCTGTTTTGACAGGTTTTTTAGACAAGAAGACAAATATAAAATCTTTGGGCCTGCTAAACTTTGGAGTCAGAGGCCTCAAATTTAAAAGGTGGGACCCCAAAGAACTGTGTCATTGGCATAAGAATAATATGGAACAATACTACGCCACACCCATAAGAGGGAATGAGCAAAGCAGAGGGAAGTAAAAACTTAAAAAAAAAAAATAAGTACCTATGAAAATGTACCACAAGCTGGCCCTCAAGCAAATTCGCATTCCAAATTCAACCCATCTCAGTAAATACAAAAACTTCCTGTCTTTAGTTTTGTTTAAAATGGCCTCATACTGATAGAGTCCAAAATGCCTGTGATGTGAACCCTTCTAAATGCTGTGTCCAGTCTTATACAAATACCTAGCCCACATTTAATACATCTGTATGTTTCTTTAGTAACATTCACCTTAACCAAGTCCCCAGCACTTCTCACTTATTTGTCACAGACATAAAACTGCCCTTTTATATTTTCATTTCATCAATTTACAAATTTTTTATTACATTATGTAATTACAAGGACCCAACTGGCAACAATCACAACGAACTCCTAGTGGACACACACCTAATTGCTGGGCCGGACGTGCATGGGGCAACTAGCCCAGGAATGAAGTAGGCTCTACCAGGGAAAAGAGGCTGCCCTGTTACTTTAAGTGCAGGGTCTTCTTACCTTTTGTCAGTGATATGAGATGGACAAGAGAGGCTCGCAGACAGGATGGATTTGCCCAACGTTTAGGGTCAAAATAGATATCAGATCTTTTGATTACTGTGCTTTTTTTTTTTCTTCTTCTTTTAAGCAGATCTAAGGACCATGCTTTAAATTTTTTAGGTCATGGTAAAATACATTTTTTCTACTGTATTAGTTTAATAGACTCTGAGATGGTAATGGGTAATCCTTGGTATATTTGTAGATAAAGTTTTTATACATTTCCTTAATAATATGCCCATAATATTCAATATAAGTTATTTATCATTTTGTAACTCACTATACTGAGGTCAACCACTATTCAATAGGAGTTAACAGATGTGAGGGGATTTCATAATAGGGATACTTATCTTCATGGATATAAATTTATTCAATATTTTCTGCAATTGCAGACCTGATTTTAATTTTTTAATCAGTGATAAACTCTATACCACATCCAAACAAACTGAAAAAAAGAGAGTGTGTGATGACAATCACAAGCAGACAAACTAACCTGAATTCTCAGGGTTACATTGCTGCAATCTGTGATTATCTGTAAGATCAACGCTGGTTACTGAAAAAGAAAAAAGAAAAGAAAAGAAAAGAAAGGGAGGGCAGGAAGGAGGGAGGGAAGGAGCGAGGGAGGGTGGGAGGGAGGAAGAAAGAACATGGCCAAAGAGGGAGGCTGGATGGGGAATAGGAAGGTTGAACCTCCACAGCCCTGAAATGCCCTTCTCTCCTTCAGTGAGAAGGGCATTCACCTTTTAGGGGTGACCTTGGTGTACACCTTTTGGGGTGCTTTTTGGGTCTGTAAGGCAACAGTGATGACTAAAGTCAATAAATGGAATGTGTATAAAGTCAATGGTCCCTGTAAGGCTTGGTATGTATTGTCAGGCACCAAATAAACTAAACAAGGCTCAAACAAGGTCACCATGGATGAGCAAGCAAATGCAGAACAATTCTAAGACAGAGTCACTGAGTTATGAAACACCAGGGTGAGAAGACAATAAGAAAGATTGTGGACTATAAAGTATTTGTCAGAGAGGCAATCATAGAGACCAAGAATGAAGAGGCAACACTAGTTATTATTACAAGGGCCCATACAATTTGAGGTCAAAAATGCAACCAGTGTCCTGGCTATGTGGTTGAGTGTTGTCCCATACACCAGAAGGTCATGATTTCAATTCCTGGTCAGGGCGCATACCTAGGTTGTGGGTTTGATCCCCCATTAGGGCGCCTGCCAGAAGCAACCAATCAATGTTTCTCTCTCACATTGATAGTTCTCTCTTTCTCTCTCTCTCCCTTCCTTTCTCTCTGCAAATCAATAAAACATATCCTCAGGTGAGGAGTACAATAAATAATCACAGCAAGGTGTTCTCTAAGAGATTTATCTCATGCTAATTTACCACACTGTTGTTGCAGCTCTGTGACACTCTTTCTGATTTGCCCAATGATGTGTGTGTGTGTGTGTGTGTGTGTGTGTGTGTGTGTGTGTGTGTGTGGAGTGAGTGAGAGAGAGAGAGAGAGAGAGAGAGAGAGAGAGAGAGAGAAAGAAAGAAAGAAAGAAAGAGAGAGAGAGAGGAAGGAAGGAAGGAAGGAAGGAAGGAAGGAAGGAAGGAAGGAAGGAAGGAAGGAAGGAAGGAAGATTGGCAAAGCAGAAGCTTTCATCTGATAATAGATGAAGGGCACAAATGATCAGATAGTTGAAAACTTCCCAAGAGCAATGTGAATAAGGATAGGTAATGTGATGGACATAAACACACTTATAGAAACTCCTCTGGGTTTATATTTTAGATTTCTTCTGGGACTCAGATTTGCCAAAAGCTAACTAACGAAAGCATTTTCCATAGTAATAAAGACATTATTTGAAGTGACTTTAATTTCCTTGGTATTTGAGAATCATTGCTTTTAAAATGTATTTTTTACTTTTTATTTTATTTTTTTCCATCACCATTTATCCTATGCCCTATTCTACCTTCACTGCCCCACCCCCTCCCACGATCACCACACTGTTGTCCATGTTCATGAGTTCTCTCTCTTTTTTTTTTTCTTTTATGCTTAACCCCTCCACCCCATCCCAATGTCCCTCCCAACCCCTGAGCTGGAGAAGCCTTGTTTGTGTGTGTGTGTGTGTGTGTGTGTGTGTGTGTGTGTGTGTGTTTATTTTATTTATTCATTTTTGTTAATCCTCTCCTGAGAATATTTTTTTCATTGATTTTGAGAGAGACAGTGGAAGGGAGGGAGGAAGAGAGAGAGAGAGAGAGAGAGGCTTCAATTTGAGAGAGACACACTGATTGGTTGCCTCCTGCATGCACTCCAACCAGGGCAGGGATCAAACCTGCAACGAAGGTATGTGCCCTTGACGGGGAATTGAACCCAAGATCCTTTGGTCCATGGGTCGATGCTTTAACCACTGAGCAACACTGGTCAGGGTGAGCATTGCTTTCTTTAAATAAAGGCTAGGAATTAATGCTGTAATAATGATTAGAGAGAATTAAAAGGACTTAGATTTTTCAAGAGCAGATCTTAAATTATTTTTAATATTGAAGTATGATAGAACCATATACAAGGCATTCCAAACTGAGAAACAATATGTGTAGCTCAATGGTGGCCTGGAGAGTCCTGGTGATGCTTAATATTCTCAGAGGGGTTGTCAGACACTTCAGCTCCAGTAGGTGCTGTAGCTGCTGTTATTTTAAAGATCGATACAGCATCCTCTCAAAGCTCAGCTCTATTTTAAGATGTCTGGGGAAGTGGAAAAGCATGTGGCCTGTTTAAAACGAGGTAGATCTGGGTTCCAAACCCTGCTCTCCATTATCAGCTGGAGATTCTTGGGCAAGCTGCTTGACTTCTCTGAGCCTTCGTTCCCTCATCACTAAAGTACTTCCTATTGTAAGGAATATGTCTGATAACGTCATAAAAGGTTAGAGTTTTGGGGGTATTATTAATCACTTTGCTATTCTTGACAAATGACCTTCCTCTTTCTGTTGAATGCCTCCAGGATTAGGAATTCCTCACCTGGGGGAACTGCTTTCATCTTTACAGAGCTCCAGATATGAGAAAGGTTTCCCAGGGGTTAGCTCTACTCAGCGTCTTTGCTGCACCCGCCCTTGGACTCCATTTCATGTGACAACCTTTACATTCTTTAATCCTCCTCCCACTCTGCGCTCACCACAGATTCTTGTCCTGGCTAAATATACCCCGTTTCTTTAGTCATTTTCTGTATGACAGGTTCTCCACCCCCTGACCATAATTGTTGTTTTCTGCTTGACATACTTTAATCTGTCAGTACCCCTCCATAGGGTCACTTCCAGAACAAACAGCAGAACTGCATCATCACATCCTTTGTTCTGGATCCTTCCTTTAGCACAACATCCCATCACGGTAGCATTTTTGGCAGCTTTAGCCCACTATTAAGTTGTATTGAGTTGTTAAATTTAAACAACTCTTAAATCCTTTTTATGTGCACAAACCCGCATTTTCTCTATCCTGTTCTTTTATACTTGTGGGTAGAATCTGGGGGTGTTTGTATTTTTCCATTGAGGTTGAGGGCTGGATGCCTAAATAAAAGGGTTTATGATTTTCCTGTTGAATTCCTTCATCTTAAACCATGTTCATAGTTACTACCAATGGAGATCTCTTTGGTGCAGAGTCATTCTACCATTCAACATAATGACGAGCCCTCTCGGCTTGTGTTACCTGCAGCCTGCATCAGCATCCCATCATGCCCTCAAACTCTAATTCCAAGTCCTTAATAAGCATTTTGGATAGTGCAGTGCCAAACACAGAGGCCTGTGGTGGGCTCCAGAGGCAGTCCTGCCTTTTGTTTCACAGAAATCCGTTCATCAGAAAGAACTCTGTTTACTATACACCCAGCTCATCTTGAGTGATATCATTAGACTTTGATACACTCATACAGAAATGCAAGCTAACCATTTCATGTTCACTAACTTATGCTGACTTCTTTGCCAGCTTGCAAATCATGTCTTTAATGATTTATTCTAGAATATTCCCCAGATATTAAGCCCATCTCCTAAAGTTCACAGAACTCACCTTTGTTTTGAGAATAAGACATTTGTCCATTTTCAATCTTCCTTTATTCTCAAGATTCATCAAATTATTGACAGTAGTTCCTCTATTTTACCCCAAAATTCAGTGTCAAGAAATGTACCTCATCTAGGTCATGAGATTTATATGCATTTTGACCACCCAATGCTTTCTTACAGGTTCCTCACCTACCTTATTTTTAAAAAACTAATGTTAGTACCACTCTTCCCCTTCTGACAAACTTTCAGCTGGACAAAAATAAAAATAAAATAAAGGAATTAAAGCCCTGGCCTGTGTGGCTCAGTTGGTTGGGCAACAGTCTATACACCAAAGGTTGCCTGGTGTATCTAGCCTAGGTTGCTGGCTAGATGCCCAGTAAAGGGCGTGCAAGAGGCAGCCAATCAATGTTCCACTGTCACATGGATGTTTCTCTCTCTCTTCCTTCCTCTGTCTTTAAAAACCAATAAAAACTCTTTTAAAAATAGGAATAAAGCAATTAAGGGGTTCTACTTGCCTCCTCTTCCCTTTTAACATTGTAAGTATCAGGCTCCCTAAACTTTAGGCACATTTCTATGCCACCTGTGAAAATGTGCCTCGAATGATTCACCACCATGTCAGTCCCAAATCACTTCCATTGTTGTGTTCATAACTTCACCCTGTAATAATGCACTCCACAGTCTGACCTGTATCCAGTCTGACCCTATGACTTGTTTTGTATCTTTTGATTCCACTTCCCTCCTTAGACCTGATACTTCTCCTACTTTGACTTTGCTCCTTGCTCCTAAGCCTTGCCTATATTCCTTTGTCCTCCTAACGGTAAGCGTCCCACCTCAGCGAATGGGCTCTTTCCTTTGGGCGATACTCTTGGGTCTGACATTCTCACCAGGCGTGTGTCCTAGTTATCCACTGCTGGGCATCAAACCAGGTCGCAGCTGCATCACCTTTAAGTCATATGGCATCACGTCTACAGACTTTGTTGATAGCTGACCACTAAGGTCGGCCCAGATTCAAAGAGAGGAGACATAGTTAGCAGACAAGATTTTAAAACACCACCTGATTAATGAAGCCCAGCTATCCGAGCCCAGGCATCCTGCAACAAAGGCATTTGCTACTTGTTCTTCCTTCTCCACATAAGCGTACAAAGCCTTCTTGATTGCTTATATTTTTCATACACCTCCCTTCATTCTGGACATTAACATCTAACATTCTTACAGGCTTATATTACTGTTTTATCTCTGAACATGATTACTTTTCTGTTTGCTGTTTGAATTAATCAAGGAGTGCCCTCTGAACCAAATCAGTTTATTAGGAGCTCTTCCATTGCCTCCATCCCACTGTATTGCCGAAAACTAAACTTTGAGAATATTAAATTCCTTTTTTAGCTTCCTTATAAATAGAATGCTACCAATCCTTTTCTTCTCTGTCTGCATAACACACTTTAATATATACAAATACACACAGTAGATGTTTGCCTCTTGTTGATGCTTGTCATCCCTTTCTTTGGGTGAATGACCTGATTAAGAGTCAGACAGACTCAGGTTTTAATTCCCATTCTCCCTTACTAGCTATCGGTGTAATCTGAAAATATTGCTTTACTTCTTTAAAAATAGCAATTTTTAAGTGATAAATAGGATGTTAGTGGATTAAATGACAGATTAAATAAAAGAGTACATGTAAAAAACTTAGCACATAATAGGCACTCATTAAACAGTAGCTCTTAATATTATTCATCTCTTATTCTTTTAGCTGAAAACTGCAACCATCTCCTCCATTCTGTACCCTAATTCTTCATAAAACATCACCTGTCTATGTGTATACCAGGTGACTTCATAACATCACATGTTCTCTGTGAGCTGCTGCCTGCATTCTGCCTGGTTTTATCAGCAAGTTTAGTAAGATCCACTCGCAGTGGTTCTCAACCTTTCTAATGCCGCGACCCTTTAATACAGTTCCTCATGTTGTGGTAACCCCCAACCATAAAATTATTTTCGTTGCTACTTCATAACTGTAATTTTGCTACTGTTATGAATCTAGCTCTAGAGGCTAGAGTCATGGCATCACCCATTTTTCTCTTCTTTTGTAACTTGTCTAGCCCCTACCAAGGCCAGAGGTGCACCAAGATGATAAAAACTGTCCCTATGCTGGTCAGTTGAATGCCAGAGCCAGGACATGCCCCAAATTTCTTCTCTGCAAATAACTTTAAGACACCTTCCTACAGAGAACCTGGTGTGGAGGAATGCTGCTTGTCCAGGTGATTGCAATGCTTGCAGGTGTATAATTAGTCACTAGTCTGTGTGTAAATACCCTGTCAATTGCTTTATTTGTGAATGTGAAAAGCTCTTTAGGAATACACAGTATTATAGGAACCAGGCTGAACACAGGAGATAAGGCATTGTGGAGAGAGAACAAGTGAGTGAGGTATCAGTGTGTGTCATGTATCCCTCTGAGGGACGAAGCTTATAGGTTCTCCCCCCGCGCTTTCTAAGAACACCGACTCCCCTGGGTGAATAATTTAAAGGACAAATTACCACTCTTCTGGGTACCAAAGCCAGCCATAAGCTGAAATTAAATTAAATCATAAAGCCCTACCAGAAACTGAGGGAAGAGTCAGAAATAAAAACCAAGGGAATCCAGAGCTAAGCATGAAATATTAGAGTCAGTGCAATGTCCTTGCCTTCCTGTGCTGATGAAGGGAAAACTGAAAACCACCCTGGAACAGACTTAAAGGACCACCATCAAATATCCATTGTTAAGTACTTGGCAGTGGCTATTGCAATGATTTCAATTCCAATGGGGTATTGGAGGGA
This sequence comes from Eptesicus fuscus, assembly GCF_027574615.1. Taxonomy (NCBI): domain Eukaryota; kingdom Metazoa; phylum Chordata; class Mammalia; order Chiroptera; family Vespertilionidae; genus Eptesicus; species Eptesicus fuscus. Next base: position 10,796,685 of record NC_072483.1, read on the forward strand.
GGTAGGAGAGAGAACACTAGATCAACTTCAAGTCCTTGTACTTCAGCTAAGTAGCTGGGTGACCTTGAGCAGGTCACTACCTAATCTGGGTCTTAGCTTCCTTTATCTATGAATTGAAAAAGATAAAATCAGAGTTTGTGTTTCTAACATACTTTTCCAAAATATTCGTATTAGCTCAAAAGTCATAGTGCTTCAGTTAAAACATGTATGAAGTTTGCCTGCTAAAATATAGGAAGCTAATCTTTTTTTCATAGCACCAGCCCTAGTATCACCATTAAAAATCCCTTATACTCCTTAGTAAGGGACCAGGAGACATGGGGAGCAACTTTAGAAATATCAAAGTTTTGTATTAAAACACTGTGTCCACACACTTACTTCCTCCAGCGGGAAATGAACGTTTACATGGTTTAGAGGGGTGGACCCACCCTGTGTGCAGGAGTTAATGAGCACTTTAAACACCCAAGATGGGCACCTGAGAAAGGAACTCAGCATACCTGTACTAAAGTAAAAGTCCAACCACCTAGCCTATATCAACAGAATGAGAACGGATTGTGAAAGAGCTCCTTTGTTCAATCAATACAAAGCAGGGACTTTGGCAACGCTGGCAGCTCTCCTGCTGCCAACGTGGCATGTAGCTCTAGAGTCAAGTAACAGTCTGCAAAGCAGATGGTGTTTTCTAGGGTGCTGTGATGTTGAGAGACCTGGGGTATGTCCTAGGTCCAGCCCTCAAGCTTATCATCATCATCACAGCTAAGCCTTACCAGGATTTACTGCCATGACAGTATCACAAGAACAAGGAAATTAAATCCTAAAATGCAGTGGTCCTTTTCCTTGATAGAAAGCTGTACTTGACCTCTTGGCCTACATGGGTGAAGCCTGCAATAAAGGCCAAATATCAGGAATGATCACCTACGTGGTACCCAGAACTTTGAATTTCATGATCCAGTGAAATTTCAAAGAGAAAGAGAAGGACCATCCTATGGGCCCTGGCTGGGTAGTTCAATTGATTACAGCGTTATCCCGATATGCTAAGGTTGCGTTCGGGTTCAATCCCCAGTCAGGGCACATACAAGAATCAACCACTGAATACATAAATAGGTGGAACAACAAATTGATGTTTCTCTCTCTCTCTCTCTTTCTTTCTCTCCCTCTCTCTCAAAATCAATAAAATTGATTAAAATTGATGAAATAAAATTCTTTAAAAAGACTATTATATGAAGGCCAAATTTGATGCCATTACTTCATGAAATAGAAATATCTACTATCCATGATCATTTTATAAAAGGATATTTTAACAGTAAAATGAAGGAAGGACACTGCTTACAATTACTTTTCAGACATACTTACTGTAGTCCTCTTTACTTTTTTAGTAGTCATGCAGCAGTGTAAACTTCCACCTGGACAGAATGGTTCTCAGATCTGCATTTGGGAAGCCCTGCTCTTTGTAAGATAACATTAGAACTAAAAAGCCTCTTTCTCAACAATTGCAATCTAAAATCTTCTCAAGGCCAAACTTTAAGCCCCATTTCTACTTTGACATTTTCCTGATTATCTATGATGGTTATGATGGTACTACCCACTGAATTCTTATGGCACTTGTAATTTTAATATATAATCTCCCCTTTCATTTTATGGGGAAAATTTTGGAAATTTAGAATGTCTTATAGTTAACAGGTTCATTTTTAACTAAAAACTTTAAAAGTTTTATTACTAAGTTAGAGAACCACAAGTTAGACATCTCTGAAGAAGATCCCAGCTTAGGAAAGAAAAATACATATATAGAATCTAGAACAGATGAATTATCCATTACTCAAAATGCATCTGAAGTTGCATTTTTAAGTTTAACAGTATAGAATCCAATATATTTTCATCAGTAAAGTGATGTGTTGAAAATGCTCTAGTTTACATTAAGAAAGTGTTACTAAGGCTTTGATTTCAATACTGTTCCTTCTCTTCACCAAGCTAAGTAAGCATCAGGACAATTGTTCCCCTACTTCTTGTTCCAAATGATCCCATATTCTCATTTAAATAGAATAACTGAATTCTGTGCAATAGAAAATTGTCTTAGGGATTATCTAGGCCATCCCCTTGTTTAACAAATGGGGTATCTAAGGCCCAGGAAAGTAAAGTGACTGGCCCCAAATCCCAAGCAGATCAGTATTAGAGTTGGGATTTCTACCTTCATGTATGATCTTGTTAGTATTTAAAGTAAAATAGTCCTATATCCCCATAACTTCTGATTCCTTGAAATCACCACATACAGGCAGAAGTTTACTTTCAAAGTCAGCCAGGCTCTTCAGAGTTGGAATTCTGCTTTTCTTTGGTCCTCTAACTGCAATTACCACAATCCTCCATAGTTAGCAATATTAATAAATCTATGTGACAACATAAGAAACTTCCTTCATTTTCCTTTTTAGGACTAATGTTTACTTTTTTAAATTAAAACCAAAGCCTTAACCTTTCCACTGAACTACATTTTTGAAATATCTTAAACATTTTTAGATGTTATTATCAAAATCACTCGTACCCAAACCTGGAAATAAAGACTCCCATTTCTGAAACAAATATACCATCTGACCTTTGCCAATTCTCTCAACTTCTCTGGCCACAAGTTTTCACATTTGTGAAATGGAAAAATTATTCTGAATAGAGACTGAGGTATTGGAAGGTTCGGACCATGCCTTTTAATCTTCCACATGTTACCGTATAGAGCCTGGTCTCAGGCTCTGCCCGTGCAGACGCTCAGGAAATGCTTGCTAACTGAAGATTTTTATGATGGCTGATAGAAAGACAGCATAAATGCAAAACACGGCTTTCCCCCGCCCCGAGTTACCCAGGAGCATCATTCTCATTCAGAGATGACCACATTTCAGAAAGTGGGTCTCATAAAACATACAGTTTAATGAAGCCATCTGGGAAGATGATCGTCGTATAAATGCAGGATATTGATATTATCTGGCTACTTGGGGAAATACCATGTAAATGAAGGAACAGCCCAGCTTCATAATTCAGATCAAGCATTGATGTACAAGGTCTTTGGATAATGGACTTTGCAAATCCGAGGCTACTTTTCTCCCCGCCTTTACAATTGTGCTATTTTTGCAGTAAGATTTTAATTGTTGGAAAGCATCTTTTTTAAAAAAGACAAAAAAACAACAAGAATCTATCAGTGTCAACTGGGAATCTTGCAACAGAAATTTTACATCTGTCTTTGTCAGTGTTTTTTAGCTTCTCTTCTTTTGAAGCAAGAAATGATGCAAACACACTGGCATTTCTTTCCTGCTCCAATAATTATGCAGAATGTTGTTCAGTGATTCAGCATCCCAGCTGACTCGGCTGCTTTCTTTGTGTTTTGACTCTTCTGGCAGGAAGCTGTGTGCTCCCCCTGCTATTGTCCTGAAGACTCTCCCAGAGAAGCCACTCAATGATCTGTGCTCCTTTTTAACCAATGTCACCCCCTTTCTCTGAGAGACACCTGCTAAAGCACTACCAAGTTCAGACATGCTAGTAGTAACAAAACGGACATTCGGCGGGCTTTGGCACTCTGTCTTTGATGTGGTCAGGGAGGGGAGGAGCACTCCTTCGGCACTTATGATCTGCCCTACCACCTCTGCTGAAGGACGTCCTAGCATTGAGGCAGCAGCTGCCCCCCTGTGTAAACCAAAGATCCCCTGGGCTCCTCACAGTCTTTGTAGGAAAAAAATGGGATCCAGTGTTTGTTCCCGCTTTCCGGAAACTCAGAGTCCATTTGGGCCTGGCTATCCCCAACCTCCCTCTCTCACCACACACTCACCTAATACAGTCAATCCCAACACTCCTCCCATTGGTGGCTGCATTTGTGGAGGGTGTGTGTGTGTGTGTGTGTGTGTGTGTGTGTGTGTGTGTTAGGCTGGCTAGTCCCAGGGGCCACACAGAGTGTTCATCCAGTGAATGCGCATGGTGGGGAGGGAGGCGGGATGGAGGCAGAGAAGTTCTACAGTTTTTGGCCGGCTGTTGACTGGGGTGGGATAGATAGGGAGCTGGCGATATTTCCTTGATCTTTATTCCTCGTATAATCACCGAAGAAACTAGTTCTCCCATTGCTCATCTTCTTGCATCCCTAAACCACAGTCTGGCAGCACATGTGCCCAGAGCTGAGGGCCAAGACACATGCCCTACGTCCCAGGGACTAATTTGCACACCTAGAAGCAGAGTGAGCTGAATCTGCCAGCCCTTTTTCTCCTTGTGGCACTGTCACTGCCCATGCCTGATGGAAAAAGGATATTCTGGCTTCACCATATAATGGGAGGTCTGAGTGCTATGGGCCCAACAGGGTACAAGGCAGAGGGTATAAGAAGGAAGAAAACCCAATTTGTGCCCTCAGAGAGTTCTCAGTCTGGTAAGGAGCTCATAGTAAATCTGATTATATGGATCTGTTAAGATTCTCAACATTATTATAAATCTTAAGAGCCTCTCCACGTACTTTTCATGTGACAAAACGTTAGCTAAATTGCCACAGTAATGGCAGAATAGTCTGAGCATCCCAAGGGATTGGAACTCTGACTGCAGAGACAGCAAGTAGAGAAGCCACCCCATCCAAGAAGCTGACAGAAACATATCAACAACTGGCATGTTGAGAAAAACAGCAGATTTTCTGTAAATAAAACATATATCCTGGGGAAAGCCTTTTAATTTCTCATAAAACATTAGGCAATTATGGGAACTAAACATTTATTTTTAAAAGGTGCCATACATTCATTTTAAAAAGGTGTCATTACATAGAGAAATTAGTCTCTCTGATAGCCACATGTTTTCTTAGCATTGAGAGACAGGCTACCACAACATGAGAAGACAAGGAAGTGTGATGCAATCTTTTCCTTGAGTCACAATATTAGTGAGAAGATGAGGTTTTGTGCACGAAAAAATTAAAGGGATATTGATTCACACTGTAAAATACTTTCCAAACCTTTGCCTGATAGCTGAAGATTCTATGGAAGAAAAAGATGTATGACCATAACCAAGAGGTAAAAAATGGAGTTTAGAGGCTTTTTGTAGTTAATGGGGTGAGGGTATGGGGACAATGACAAAGGACTTGAGGTTAGAAATCTGGGAAGAGCTGGTAAACTGTTTTTCTGTGCAACCTAAAAAGCATAATCCTTTGTAATGATTTCCCCCAAGTGATTTTCTGTAAGCATCAGAAGCATAGAACCAATAAGATTTCATACCCTGTCGCTGGAGTGTTTGGGAAATTCTGAGTCAAATATAGATTTGTTTTTAAAAAATAAATAGAAATTGTTTTCTGATTATTTTTATCTTCAGACTGTATGGAAAACTATAAAGAGAAGAGCAAAAATCTATATAATAAAGAGCCAGGGTCCTAACCACCAAAGGCTCGACCAGACCACTGCAGCGCCCAACCCAGCACTGACTGCCTAGGGGGCTGCAAATCAGACCCGGAGAGAGGCCTGCAGAGAGAGAGGCAGGGTCTGATCCATAGCCTCTGTGGCAGCCGTTGATCAGAACTTGCCAGTCTTTCTCTCCCAGCCTGGCCAACAGCCGGGCCTCCATTTCTCTCCAGGCCTCCACCCCGGCTGCTGATCAGCCCTGCCTTTCTGATCAGGTCCCGTTGATAGGCCCAGAGAAGCTGACTGGCATAGAACTGACTAATCAGAACCAAATCTGGGTGAATGTAAGGAGTCAATGGCTGCCTAGGAGTTGGAGCTTTTGATGCTGACTGGCATAGAAACTGACCAATCAGAACCAAATATTGGTCAACTGTGAGGAGCCAATGGCTGCCTAGGAGGCGGAGCTTTTGACGCTGACTGGCATAGAAACTGACCTGGCCCTACTGACACCTTTCAGACAGCATAGGGACTTGGGCCTGGAAATGGAAAATTCTGGGTGGTCAGGAGGCCAAGTGGCTAGAAGGAACACAAAAATGTCACCACCCCTCCACTCCCTACTCAAAAACACAGAGGTAACTTATTTGGTCTCCCTTCTAAAACTGCCTGCTTTAACTACCTGCTTCCATGAACAGTTGATCAAGATTTGACCGCTATGGGAGCTTCCTAGGGTACGGTAGCAAGCAGTCTGCCATCTCGCCCCCACAGCCCAGGTGGGAAGTAGTCACCAGGCAACTGCAGTTGGAAAAGGAAGTCACCCAACCCTGAAATGGAACATTGTGCAAGCCTGCCTATTTCAAAAAGCCCACCTTTTCGAGCAAGCCCACCTTTTCATGCAAGCCCACTTTGTCCCTAGATAGCTTTGTTCCCTGCTTATAAAAGCAGCCAAGCACAGCCAGCTCCCAAGCCAGTTCAGAGGACCTTCCTTTCCTCTGTGCTGCCTCCCTTGTGCTCAAGCATACACTTAATAAAATATGTCTGCAAATTTATCTGGGGTTTTCTCTCAATTTCTATCTTGGAGAGCCCAAGCACCTTAATGCTGGTAACACCTTGATTTTGGACCTCTGGCCTCCAGAACAGTGAAATAATAAATTACTGTTGTTTTAAGCCACCAAGTGTGTGGTAATTTCTTATGGCAGCCCTAGGCAACCAATACAATTAGCATTTTTATTGGCTGCATGGCATTTATTGTATTCCATTCCACATGGATGTACCATAGGGGCTATAAATACAATGATGGGCATTGTTGATGGACATTTAGGTTCCTTCCAGTTTTTCACTATTACTACTAAATAAACCTTCTTGTCCCAACTATTGTGTACCCTTTTCTGTGGAGGGAATATAGCCTAATGATTAACAGCATGGGTTCTAAAGCCAAAGTCAGACTGTCTGTATTCAAAGTTTGGCCCCATCACTTACTAGTTATTACCCTGAATAGTAACTTAACTGGAGACTTGCTTTTACATGGAAAGTTTCTCCAGTGTCTGACATATGGTAAGTACTAAAAAAATGTTTTCTATTTATGATAAATTATCAGAGCTGAATAATTCTCTCAAGATCAAAGAGATACATTTTCAAAAATCAAATGCAATTATGAAAGGCTTAGGAATAAATCTAATAAGCATCTCAGTTCACTTTTGTTCACAGGCATACACATTTTCATAGAAAAATTACAGTGCAAAAGGCTATGAATACTTAATTTCTAATATCTTTAACAAAACAAAGAGAGCCCTTAGTAATTTATTTTCATTGACTTTGAAAAAGCAATTGTTAATTGTTCAACACATTGACTTAAGTTTTACTACATCTAACTTCAACCCTGGTTCAGCCACTTTTTAATCTGGGGAAAATTACTAAATTTCTATGCTTCCTAATTTTTCAGTCATATGCTGGGATAGTTATCTCAGTCTCAGGACTATTATAAGAGTTAACTGAGGTACTTTATTCAAAATGCCTTGTACCGAACCTGGGACATAGTAGAGACATAAAGTAGTGTGTTATTATTACTAAAAAAATCTCTAAGAAAACTCTGAGGAATAATTTATTGAATAAAGAAGACAAATCTTAGATATTTGCAATTACTTCATGGATGAATAATAAATACATGTGGTCTACAAAGCTTTTTTATCCTGCACCCCTTAAAGAAAAACAATTGGTACCATGCACCCCCAATCTATACTAATAAAAGGCTAATATGCTAATTAGACTGGATAGACCAGCTGTCTTCCGGACAAAGCCGGGGGTGTGGCCGGCCTGCAAACCCCCAGCCCAATCAGGGGCATGTTCAGCCTGCAAACTGCCCATGGCCCCTCACCCAGGCTGGCCCCACCCCCCAGCAGGGACCCCCACCCCGATCGGGGGCGTGGCCGACCTGCAAACCCTCAGCAGCCCCAAGCCCAGGCCAGCCCCACCCCCCAGCAAGGACCCCAAACCCCAATCCGGGGCCTCCTCAGAGGAGGCCAGCTGGCCCCCACCTGTGCACCAGGCCTCTATTCTATATAATAAAAGGGTAATATGCAAATTGACCCTAATGGCAGAATGACAGCTGCACCAGTCACTATGAGGCGCACTGACCACCTCTTAGTTCCTTTTCCCGGCCAGCAGGCTCCAATCTCATGATGGCCACCCACTGCGGGGGTGGGGCCGGTGAGCAGGTGGGAACAGCCAACCTCTTGGTTCCTTCCCCTGGCCATCAGGCACCAATTACCCGATGGCAAACAGGGAACTGGTGGTGGGTGTCAGCAGGAGGCGAGGCCGGCTGCAGGTAGCTGGGGAAGATGGCCGTGATCGCAGGCCAGGCCTAGGGACCATACCCGCACATGAATTTCATACGCCAGGCCTCTAGTATATGTATAATGCTTATAAATTATAAACATCTACAATGGTATTCATATGCATATTACAAAACTGAAAGTAGAAATTTCAGAGGGATGAAATAAATTTTTTAAAGTTCTGATATTTTTTGTTCACACTCTAGTGCAGGGGTGGGGAACCGTTTTTCTGCCAATGGACATTTGGATATTTATAACATCATTCACAGCCATACAAAATTATCAACTTAAAAATTAGCCTGCTACATTTGGTCAAACATTTAATTATCTCACCCCTAATGCCTTGGCAAGGCCAGACCAAAAGATTTTGTGGGCCTATATGGCCAGAGGGCCGGATGTCCCCCACGCCTGCTCTGGTGGATCACCTTAAACATCCCCCACCCTGGGTTCACAAGCTCCACTTTGAAAATCCCTGATGAAACCATCTTCTCAAATACAAAAGGGTATGGGGTGGGATGGACTCAAGGATTTGCTGATCATCCAAGTGCACATGGAACTAACCAGCAAAATATTTCTGGAGGAGGTGAATGCCTAGCTGTCTGGTACATGACCACTTCCTCATTTTTCCAGATTCGGTTCCCTGCCTGAAGCTTCCCCTGGCATTTCCAGGCAGAACTGACAACTGCTCCCCTTGGGTTCCCCTGTCTCTATGCAGATATTTAGTATAGCATCTATAACATTTGACTGCATTTATTAGCTTCGGTGACTCTCTCCCCGTCTTGACGTCAGCGTCTCAAAGACAGGGATCATGTCTTATTCTTCATTGGTTTGCTAGTACTTGTTATATAGTAGATCCTTAATAAATACCTACGAGGTGAATGAACTGACAAAACTAGATAGCAATACAGTGTATAAAAATGAGGATGACCAGGAAGCACATGGAAGGAAAAATTAAAAAAAAGAAAGTGCTATAAAATGCTAACTACAGCCTCTTCAACATGGAATTATGTTTCATTACATAGTAAAGTCTGACTTGTTTGCAGCAAATTTCACACCATTTCCTAGTGAATTCTCCAGACACTGCAACAGAATTCTTGGTTGCTTCGCTCCTCTGCACAGCTCTTCCTCTGCTCTGCGGAGGAGGGGAGTCGGGCCTGGATAGGGATGTTTATGTACTTGCTAATCATACGTTTGTGTTCCCTCTAAGCTCAGTCCTGCCTGCCAAGAATAGCTCAGGATGACAATCATTTTCATGCTTTCAGTCAAATAAAGGCTCCACTAGGACATGGAAGAAGGGAACAAAGCCAGAAGTTTAACATCAACAACACGGAAAAAGAAAAAACAAGTTTAACTATCCTGCTGCTCTCTCATCTGAGCATTTTAGTACTCCTGCTCACCTGCAATTGGAATGTTGTAAGTAGGTTGCGACAGGTAGACTTTAAATAGTTACAATAAATAAGAAGCCGCAGTTGCACCCTAACTTACATCCCTCAGTAGTCATTTGAGTTTTTAAAGCTCTCTCTCTCTCTCATCACCCCCTCCCTATGCTAACTTGAAGCCACAACTAGACACTGTTAGCAACATTGATATCAACATCTGTTTCCTTAAAGCATTGTTTTCCAAAGTGGGTTCTATGAAATGTTCACAGATGCTGCATGGGAAAAGGTTCTGTGGTTAAATGTTTGGGAAACTTACAGTTATACAAGTTAAGCAGATTTCTTTGCAACAGGCCTTCTCATGTCCTTTAATTTTCCAATGTACCTAGTTGATGTCTAGGAGGAAGCATAGTCTGTACCACAGAACATCTGGCAGACTAGTATTCTGATTAATACACTTAAACAAACATCACCCATTTGACTTAGAGTTTGGCTTAAACTATGAGATCTTGTCATCAGAGACAGATATTCCGAGCTACCTAGGTCATTTGGGTTCGTGTGCGGCTGTTGACATCAGAGAGTAAACATCGCAAAGGAATTCTCCTAAATACTCAGACTCATTCAAGAAACACTCATTCTTCCTGTGGGCTGACATCACTGTGCCCTGGAGCCTGAAGTGGCAATCCTGCAGCAAGAGAGGCTGGAAAAATAGCCTGATGTAAGGGGAACGACGTAAATCGGGTTCTGTGGTTTTAGGGATATGCATCTCAGGACCTAATTTGTGCATTTAATCTCTTGGCAATTGATTGTCAGAAGAGAAATGCCCTTCCCTCTTGGGGTACACTCATGAAGAAGCCATTTTTTACACAGAGCCTTCTATTATACATAGCCTTTGTGTATACCAAGAACATCACCTCCCTAACTCACTCCTACATAATCTTTCTCCTGCTCCTGCGTGAAGCTTCCCTTTCCACCCACTGTAACACTCCCTTATTGCTTTGGATACCCACGCTACTTAATGACTATACCAGAGGTCAGCAAAACATGGTCCTCCATCCAATCCAGCCTGCCATCTAGTTTTGTAAATAGAATTTTATTGGAACACAGCCATGCTTCATTCCTCTTTGTATGTCTATAGCTGCTTTCTCCCTACAGGAGCAAAACTGAGTAGTTGAGCCAGAGACCATATAACATGCAAGCCTCACATAATTACTATTTTTCTTTACAGAAAAAAATTGCCACGCCCTGGCTATGCCATTTCTTCAGTACTTATCATACAGCCTAACTTCGTGTTGCAACTCATATTTACTGTTTTGTATGTCTTTTTGAGTTTTAACCTTTTAAGCCCACTAAGGGCAGGACCTATGATTTGTACTTTTTATGAATCCTTTGTAAAAACCTATCTCAGAATAGTTTATCAATAAACACTAGCTAATCATCAATTTTTAATTGATTTTATTTGAAAGAGCACAATTTATCCAAATTTTCCATAAAATGTTCCTAATACCAAAAAGGAGAGAGTAAAGGATATCATGTTATTTTCATACCATTCAGTCCTGTGGTCTGCCATGGAAGTGAGCACAGGCTGTTTAAATCAGTTAGCTTTGGGTTTCGTTTTGTTTTCTTCTGAAAGTAAAATAAAGCTCAGAGGGACAGTCACATATTTCTTACAGGTAGCCTGGAAAATATTATTCTTTCTATGCACACAAAATGTTAATACTTTCCTCGTCTACCATAAACTGATTCCAACTACCCCAAAACAGTTACAAAACACACACACACACACACACACACACACACACACACACACACACACCCCTGAAGGGGTCTGTAATGTGGACTGGCAAAATGGATCAATACAGTTCTCTGATGCCATGATGCTGATCTTCCTGATGGCCACTTGGTAGAAGGAGTGGCCTGGCTGAGACCTGTGGTCCCAGGCAGGACTACTGGGCAATGGTCTGCGTTTTAATACTGGAAGTTCTGCATGCATGAACCTCTGGTGGATTGGACTGGAAGAGACAAGAAGGCCTGTGCTTGGCCACATTGTCTGTTCTGAAGACTTTGCCAGCTAACATTTGTTAGGGCAAGTGACAATCCTAAGCTACAAGTGAGGAAAGGAGCCTCTTTTCAAAAGCCAACAAGGAAATCCTCCTCGTTATTATCAGCTTTTATACACTCAGCTGGGGTTAAATTGGCCACTCAAAATGTTTATTTAGTTTGTTCAGTGCCAAGAAGTGGTTCCTAATATGGTGTGTACATGGTTGACGCGCACATGCCTGCATTTCTCATAGCTCCAAGCCGTTGCATGTGTTGGGCTGAATTACTGGTTTGTGCAAATCTACTTACAATTTGTTCTCTACCCACAAATGCAATTGCCTGAGAAAAGGAAGGTGAATCCTCAGAGCCGCCCTACAGCAGGTCTCCAGCTCCCCCACGCTCATCAGGCTGATCGGACTTGTTTCTGAATAAAGCGGAGGACTGGCTTGGGGGTGGATGTGATGGGATGTGATCTTCCCTTGGTCTGGCCCTGGGTGGTGGCCCAAGCAGAAAGAGTTTGATTTTCCTATTATGAAATTGCAGCAGTAGGTATGTTTGAATCTTTGGAAAGTAACCTTTTTATAATATAACTAGAGGCCTGGTGCACGAAATTCGTGCACTGGGGAGGGTGTCCCTCAGCCCAGCTTGCACCCTCTCTAATATGGGACCCCTCGGGGGATGTCCAACTTCAGGTTTAGGCCCAATCCCTGTGAAATCGGGCCTAAACCTGCAGTTGGACATCCATCTCACAATCCGGGACCACTGGCTCCTAACCGCTCACCTACCTGCCTGATTGCCCCCTAACTGCTCCCTTGCTGGCCTGATTGCCCCCTAACTGCTCCTCTGCAGGCCTGATTGCCCCCAAATACCCTCCCCTGCTGGCCTGATCACCCCCAAGGCTTTTATTAGTATAGATATGACCCTGCACAGAAAATTTTACTAACCCTGCTTTACAATAAGGGCTTGACAATTGAATCATTAGGACCAGACACCAAGATTTCCTTTCTTTGAATAGTGGAGGGAATACTTATCTTGTCTTTAAGTTGCCCAGAAATTAAAATGAGATAATGACTTAGAAAAGTATAAAAGCACCATATAAAAACAACTGTCTTTTTAGTGACGTGGCAAAATGAAAAACACTTTTTATTCTCCCCTTCCTTCCTTTACAGCTTTTATTTAAACTTTGAAATTTATAAAAATTTCACTCCAATTTTCATTTCTTTACATTCAACATTATTTTGTATTGGTTTCAGGTTTTATATTAGTTACAGAATAGTGGTTAGACAATCATATACTTTACAAAGTGTTCCCCGATATTTCTAGTACCCACCAGGCATCATACCATCATTACAACACTATTGACTATATTCCCTATTTAAGTGACAATGGGTTTACAGGTTCCTTTCAGTCTTTCTTTTGTGTTGCTTGTCCTTCCTTTTCTTTCTCATTTCTTCCCTCATTTTCTTTATATAGTATCTCAATTGGCCATCAAAGCTCAGTGAAGGCACTGGGACACACTTCATCCATTTTACAGACCAGGAAACTGAGGCCAATTCCAGTTGGCTGTGGAACTTGACTCAGTACACAGGAAGCCCTCAGAGCCATGCTCTTTGTGCTTCCTAAGGGGCAGCGGCCCAGCAAACAGAACAAACCTTCCAGTCAGGCTTCCGAGCCTCTTTCTCAAGCACCTCTTCATTGCGGATGCTCCACATTCTTTCCTCTCCCCCCATTCTTTACTGCCCCCTCTTCTCCGAAGCAGGTGGAAGGCTTCCCACTCACTGCCTAGGCATGCTCTGCCATGGGGCAGGGTGTCGCAAGCTTGCTTTTGGGTCAAGGCAAGAGCAGGAGTCACTGCCTCTGAAGTGTGAAGGCCACCTGAGCGAGGCCCATTAGCACTGGGAGCTTCTCTGAATCACATCAGTCAGTCCAGTACCCTGCAGTGCAGCACCCCTCCACTGAGGTGGCACCACCCCTCAACCGCCGCCTCAGGGGTGAGGGTCCTTGCCCCTCTGCCAGGAGTCCTTCCATGCCCCTTGTTCCCTGGCTGGGCCCACCCACGTCTTGGGGGCACTGCAGAACCTCTGACTCTCTGCAGATGAGGCAGATCCCTGCCCTAGGTCTCCGCAAAGCTATGAATCTGTGGCCAGAGGCCTGGTCTGGGTCTCAGCAACCACATGCCTGCAATGTTCCCAGGGACCCTGGGAGCAGCTGGGCGAGTCCCGCCTCACCTCCCCGGGGTGCCGATCTCCCCAGGGACCCCTGGGAGAGGCTGGATGGGCCGGCTAGGCCCCCCGGGTTGCCGATCTCCTGGCCACGCCCCCCTAGGTTGCTGATCTCCCCAGGGACCCCCCACCCCTGAGAGGCTGGATGGGCCCGGCCACGCCCCCCCAGGGTGCCGATCGCCCCCGGGACCCCCGGAACTAAGAGGACTGGGCTCCGCCATCTTGATCTTCTCAAGGGCTGGATAGGCCACCCGGAGTCCCACCCCCCAGCCTCCCGCCAGCCCAATCATGGGCGTAGCGGAGGTGTGGTCAATTTGCATGTTTCTCTATTATAAGGTAGGACAATTTTTATAGTTATAATTTTCATGGTGCTACTGGTTGAGAGGTGATAGAACTTATTCCTGGAATTTACACTCTGGTAGTTTGATAAATATATAACATGCTGAAGGAGTTTCGTGGAAAAGTAAACATTATTCATCAGGGCTTTAGTTTCTCTTACATTTTGTTTTCAGCTGAGCAATATTGTAAGTTGTTTGTTTGATTTTTATTTATATTTCATTTATTTGCCTGTCTTTCTAGACTTTACCTAATCAAATCCACATAACAACAGCACTTAAGCAGCCCTAAATATGGCATAAGGGGAAATGTATATATCCTCTTCTTCATATGATCTTTTGTTCACATACTGAGGGCTATGGATGGCACAATGTGGTGAAGTTCTATTTTATAGCATGTTTAATGCTTATCAGTAATTTTTTCCCTCTGACCTTCTGCCTCAGACAATTAATTTTCTTGAACTGCTCACACACTAGAACATTAGGGGGAAAATAATGTTAGTACTAGTGAATATAATCTTGGAAGAAAAGCTGTGCAATTATTCAAAGACCTAATCTTATCTCTTGTTTCATTTTTATATCACAAGCCTACATTTAAAAGTATTAGATATACTGTCCTGCTGTCCCACACCTTCAAACCCCAGTAAATAAATGCTGCTAAGTGCCACCGGGAGTGAAAGAGCTTGTAATGAGAAGTGTGAGGATACGTGTGCTCCATTCATCATTCTGTTCAGTCCAATATTGAGGCTCTTGTTATCAGCAGGATTCGTGGCCGTGTCATCGCGGCTGGCATAAATCTTCTGTCAGTGTGGGTCGGACTGATGCCCTATTAAAACTCTGCTTTCAGCTAATCACAGAATGACCTTTCGATGTCTTTAATTAACCTCTGACCTAAACCATGCCAATGTCTTGTTGGTAGGTAAATCTATGGCATGACATTTGCTTATGACACTACATTTGTCTTGGTTTAATCATCCTACCTTTCAGATCATGGCTTGAATGAAATACAGTTGGGATCCCTGCTAATAGTTGGATTAATTTTTAAAAGGTTAGAACATAATATTTTCCTCTGAGCTCCCAGTGATATCTTTGCAGACATTTCCCCCTGGGGAATCGGGGTCCCCCCATTAAAGTAAATTCAGGTGAGCCTTCAATTTCACCAATAATGTCATCTTCTCTATCCAAAGTTATTCCTTTTGAATGGTCTGGGGAGCCAGAACCATTTGAGATCCTACTAATAACAAGAGGATAAAAGATTTAAAATATGATCTATCCTTACTAGTTCAAAACAATAGAATGTAGCGATTGAAAGAAAGAAAAAAAAGGGAGGGGGGAAAGAAGGGAGGGAAGGAGTGAGGGAAGACTTTCATATCATTTTGGGAATGTGCTTTTATTCTCTAACATGAGTGTGCCTCAGGTCCTGAGACATTTTTGAATACTAAAAATCTCATTCATATCTCATTCCTCCACAAGAGGAACCCTGTGGGTGACCTCCTATCTAAATTAGTAACTATTAAAAATGTAAAATATTTGTAAAGAATTACACTTTTCTTACATACTGGTGTAGTTATAAATTTATTGAAGTGGTTACTAATTCATTTAAATTGAGTAGGCTTATAAAATGGCAAGTTGTGATTGGCCTATAAATTATAACATTATATGAATAAAATAAAAGTTTTGAGCTACCTAAGATTTATCTAATTTTAAACTCAATCAGAAGCCCCATGAAGGGCATAGGTTAGATGTCTCTAAGGTATTTTTCAGCTATGAAAGTCTATGATTCAGTGTCTCAATGTTACAAATTCCAGGTTTTTTAAATCTGAATTCAAAAGGTTTTCCTGCCTTTAAAATACAACTTAAAAAGTTATATTGTAAAGATTTTAGGAGCTGGAAAGTTTTCAAGTATCCCAGCTGCTTTTGTCATCTTCCCTGCCTCTTCCTCCTACCTGAGCCATTGTTAACTTGCCTGTAAAGTGAGGTTAGTAACACCTACCAGTAGAATCACTTTAAAGATGGGAGAAAATGTACCGATAGCAGCTAAAACAGTGTCTGGCATGCAGTGATGCTCAATTCATTGTGGGTGCTGGGAGATCTAGTAGTATCTGCAGCATTTGCTGAGAGATATTATCTCTTAGGTTGATGCACTAGCTACATATAATCTGTTGTCTTCAAAAAGTAAACACTTTAATGGTTAACAACTTTGGAATCTCTCTTGGGTTCTAGTACCTGCTCTATGAGCAACAACTTACTGGCTATGTGATCATGAGCAATTTACTTAAGCTCCCACAATGTCTCATCTATAAAATGGGAAAGTAATTGTACCTAATTAATGGGCTATTGAAAAAGATAATGCATGAAAGGCACCATGTCTGATTTTGCTCCATATTTTATCCCCATTACCTAACATAACACCAGGCACTCAATAAATACTAAGATTTTTAACTAATAGGTATAGTTGTTCTATTATTCAATTACATATTAATATTACACATTATCATCACCATCACCATCATCAATGAACTTGTTCTATTTCTATCTCACATCTTCTTTTGGTTTAGAAGTAGTAGCTACATCTTTTTTAAAAAGTGGGTTTGGGTCCTCGGCTGAAGCAGGGAAATGATATCCCCTAATGATATAATCTATTTGCTTAATCATTCATTTATTTAAGAACTATTTACTGAGCAGCTATTATGTGACAGGCTCTAGGGATAGGCAGACAGCATCTGTAACACAATACCTGTTGTTATGGTGTGAAGAGTTTGTGAGAGAGCGGTTGATGTTAATCATAGAAGGACATTAACAAATAAACAATTGTACAACTTTGCCAAAGGCCATAAAGGAGAGAGACACAGTCCTGTGAGGGAGCTTTGACATGGTCAGGGAAGGGGTTGAAGTCTGAAGGAGGAAGCCTAGAGGGTAAAGAAGCCTAGCCACATGGGGGTTTAAATGCCATGTCATGAAATTTTGTTTTTGTCCTAAATTGAATAGGAAGTAAGAGATAGAGCATATGAGATTTGGTTTTCCACAAGCTTACATTGATGACCATATGGAGAACAAATCAGAATGAGACAGGGGCATAGAGGGAGATGTTAAATGCCAGTGATTCACATTGTAGAAAATCCCCAAGGGGCAGTCTCAATTGTGATTCTTTCTTTGAATCTCGGGAAAAAAGTTAGGTTGATGCCTTCTTCATAGGCACCAAAAGGATAGAAGGAGAGAGACCTACCAAATATGTAAACCTTTCCTTTTACAGTTAGTATCAATACTAAGGACCAAGAGGTACCACATAGACCTTTGAATTTATTCTTCTTCTCTACTACTTTTGCTGTGACCACAAGAGAATAAGGCTGTCTGTGTTTGTTGCCTTATATTATGGACAGTCACATGACCTTTAATTGGAGGGCTACATGCCAAGCCAATGACCTAGCCTCCTAAAACCTCACTGGTTATTATACTGATAGGGCTAGACTACATGCAATTAGAGTTATGAAACTCACTTCTAAACCTTCGTTCCAACAAGAACAGAAGGAGGAAAGCCACCTCTATCATGGCAACCAACCTCTTAAAGAGGTGACGTAGCTAATTTATTCATGCTTCCTCCTGCAAATATTTATTCAACTTTTATTATGTAGTAGGTACCTCCTAAGTATTAAATGGGGAGCTAAGCCCAGCCTTGATGGGGCTTTGTCATATAATTTAAAGGGAAGGGCTAACATTTATGAACCTACTGTGTGCTTGGTATTTTATAGAGATTATCTGATTTGGTCACCAAGACAACTCCACAAAATGGAAATTATGATCTCCACTTCAGGAGGTTAGGGTTTGAACCTGGATGCATCGACCACAAAGCCTTGCCTGATACCATGCTGTCAGTCAAGAAGGAGCCTCCTTTTCAGAGTTAGCTCCCCAAGAAGGGGAAGCTAGAAAGATTCACCCTCTTTCCAGTGCCCTCTCTTTAAAACCACAACACGGTTTCTAAATCTCAGCACCAATTTTTTTTTAATCTCAGCACTACTGACAGGACTAGATAATTATTTGTTGTGTGGGGCTGTCCTGTGCATTGTAGGATGTTCAGCAACACCCCTGGCCTCTACCCACTAGATGCCAGTAGCACTCTACTTGTGATGTCCAAAATTATCTCTGGACTTTCCCAATTATCTCTGAGAAGCACAATTGTCCCTGGTAGAGAACCATTGGTAGAGAATAATGACAAGAGGACAAAGGACTGGACCCTGAGGTCCACCAACATTTAAAAGGAAGGCAACAGACTGACATATTTCAGAGGGAAGGAGGGGGCCGGGAAGAGATTAACCAATGCATGTATATGCACATATGCATACTCCATGGACAGACAATAGTGCAGAGAGCCTGGGGAGGGGATGGGAGTGGGTCAACGTGGGTCAATGTGGAGAAGAGAGGGAACATCTGTAATACTTTCAACAATAAAGATAAATGTTTAAAAATAATAAAAGGAAGGCAGAGGAAGAGAAGCTACTGTGAACAACCATGAGAGGAGAGTTTCAGAAAAGTTGAGGAATGTCAGCTGTGCCAGAAAACTTACATAAAATACAGATAGAAAAAATAATCTTTGAATTTGGTTATGAGGAGGCTTTCAGTGACCTCATGGAGGTAAATCTCAGAGGACTAGGGAAGGAGGGGGCAGGAGCCTGGAGATGGACACAAACGAAATGCATGGGATAGAGTTAGTGAGAGTGAACTTTTCTTTCAATATTCTGGAAAATACTGTGATGTTGTGCAAACTCTGGGCCCAGAACTTAAGACATTGGACACTTCCACTTTCTGTATGTTGGAGTACTATCTCTGGGATCCCTGAGTAGCCATACAAGAAACATGACCACTAGTCTGTGATTACAGTCTCAACTAAACAAAGCCTCCCACCCACTCTCGCCAAGTGGCACACATGCAATGGAAGTGGTCTTGGAGCCTCTAGGAAGCCCACCCACCAACTGAATACTAATGAGTGACCTAAGTCAAAGCTACTCTGAGCAGAACTGCCCTAACCCTGCCTAGGTTCCTAAGCACAAAATGACAACATGCTATAAAATGGTAAGTTTTGGGATGATTTGTTACCCAACAATATGTACCTGGAACAGATTGCATTATGAATCCCAGTTGCCTTCTTCTAATCATGAGATTTAAGGAAAAGGGATGTTAGACTGTCATCCTGTCCCCTCTGCTCTAAGCGTAACTCCTAAGGTTGAGTTCTCTGCCATTAGCATGTGATGGTCAAACACTCAGACTCTAGAGTCACACATACTGAAGCTTAATTCTTAGCTTCTCTGCCTCCTACCTGTACAAATCAGGTGCTATTAAAGGTCCTAATCCTAGAAGCATTGTCGAGATTGAGTGAGATGCAGTTATAAAAGCACTTATCTAGTTCCTGGCATAAGAAATGCTTGCTAAATGTTAGCTCGTATTTAAACAATGAGTTTTTCCATCAAAGAATAGCAAACTACCACATTCTTTATAAAATGACCCTGATTTCAACCTCATAAAAGCTTGTACTAACTTTATGCCTCCCAACTAGCAGGATTAATGAGATCTTCTTCCCTTAACTTCTGCTTCTTCAACCACAACCACATTTCTGTTCTTGTTGGTCTTCTTTTGACTTCCCACCTGTGATTCTCACTATTTTACCCACAAACCTTAAACACAAACACACCAAGATAATGTCTCTAAACCACAAGTTTTCCTTTAGGAAATATGAATATTAAAGGGTTGACTTCTGTATGTCTTTTTAGCAACCAAGGAAATTTCAGTTCTAATCTGTGTGACATGAATCACTCCTGTTGGAAAAATGAAGAGAACAGGTGTTGAGAATAGAAAAGAAAGACTAATGTAGGAAAGAGAGAATAAGAGGTTTTAGTAAGGAAGCACTGGAAACTCTGAAGGAAATTGAAAAAAAATGAGACACCTATTTCTGCCAGGAAGTGAAGGGCTAAACTGTGTTTGAACAGGGTCTAGGGCAGAGCTGAGGCCATAAGCCTGGCTATTGGACAGATATTCCAAATACAACAAATTAGCCATGAAAGTAGCCCAAGGCTTTTTCCATCTCAGGCACCTTGGAAACTACTCTGCATTTTTGAACCCACAGGGGACCCAGGATCTTGGAGATGGAAGTTAATAATTCTGAGTCATAATATTAACAAACATTGAACATTCAGATAGAGTACAAGACACAGAGACAATTGCCTCCTAGCATGCATATTATCTGCAAAACAAATTTACAAGCATCTCTTTGATCTTCTCCAATAGGGAATTCCTGCAAAGTTGCTCATAAGCAATGGGTGTTAAGATAAAATAAATCCCACAGCACCCATCATAACTAATTTAAATGGGTGAAATGTCACCAGATAATTGTTTAGTGTTCTCTTTACTGTTTTATCTTCACAAACATAAAAAATGTAAGGGGAGTGACAACCTCTGACCCTTAACCTCAATTTTTGCATTGTCATAAGTGCCTTATCTTCCACTAGTGGCCCAGTGCACGAAATGCATGCACATTAAAAAGGAATTAATTAGAGGAAAAATTTTAATATTGCTATTTGCCCTTTCTCTATAATAGAAGTGTCAGAGATGAAAGAAAATTAGTAAAATATATATGAAAATCTCCCTCCTGTCAGAGTCTGGGGTGCACCACGGGACCTAGAGTTAAGTCCCCACCCACCACCCACACGCGCTTCGAAAACACAGGAGACCCAGACCCAGCCAGCCCCACCCCCATTGGGTGAGACCCAGACCCAGCCGGCCCCACCCCCGTCAAGCCTCTCTGGGCGGGGGGTGCCACTTCAGGTTCTCTGGCCCGGCGCCGGGGCAGGAGGTGCGGTCTCAGGTCCCCATCAAGCCCTGCCAGGTGGGGGGCACAGCCTGAGGTCCCCCATCAAGCCTTGCCAGGTGGGGGCCATGACCTGAGGTCCCCCGTTAAACCCCACCAGGCGAGGGGCACAGCCTGAGGTCCCCCATCAAGCCCTGCCAGGCAGGGGGTGCAGCCTGAGGTCCCCTGGCCCAGCACTGGGATGGGGGGCATGGCCTGAGGTCTCCTGGCCCAGCGCCGGGGTGGGAGGCGCGGCCTGAGGTCCCTGTCAAGCCCTGTGGGGCGGGGGGCGCGGCCTGAGGTCCCTCATCCCGGCCAGGTGCCATGCAGTCTCAGGTTCCTGTTGTTTGGTTGTGACGTTATGGTGTCCCAGCTAATTTGCATATTCCTCTATTATTAGATAGATGGGCTTTTTGAGAAGAGAACTGAGGGTTGATATTAGTGTGTGTGGAGGGCAGCAAAAGAGGGTGATACCAGGAAGAGATAGCTGGTAGCCAAGTACTCTATCAGGATCTTCCAATGCCATGGGAACAGGCCAACTTTGTAGAAACAACTTGATTTGATGCCTTTTGAGTCAAAGTACTTAAGATGTGTCTGCCCTGTTAAGAACTATTCCTTGTGACCAGAGGGCACAGAGCCATGGACCAACTGCTTTATATTTACAGCGGTTCCTCTGAGCATTCACATGACTCCACTCAGCCCTATTTAGACTGCCCTCCACCAACCCGGGTTTTTCTTGGCAGAGGTGAAGTGTGAGTGGGGAATAACAGGGAGAGGAGCCAGATCTCACATTCATAAAGGGCCTGAAAGCTAGACCTTTGACATTTTCTCCAAATAAAGTTATATTGATACTATACTTTCAGAGTGTTAAGCTATTAATTTTAAAAATGTAAACTTTTTAAATCTACCACATATGTGTAGATGTTTTGCTGTCTGTCCATTTTTAGTATGTCTAAATCCTTTAAAATGGGGTGGTCTGGGTTCTTTCTGTCTCTGGGAGACCCTGCCCTACCTAGAAATCACCATTAACTCTTCCCCTCAAATACTGACACTTCTCAGATGAAAGCTTAGATAGATGCTAAGCTGGAAATGGGAGTGATAAATGAATATGCAGTGGGCAGACGCAGGTCCAGAGGAAGATACTAGAAATTATCCCATTAAGTCCCACTAGCATGTATATCCCTCAAGAGTTGGGGCTCAATCTTTCATCTCTATATCCGTAATTCATAGTACAGTGCCTAGAACACAGTAGGAACTCAATGCATGTGAGTTAAATGCATGAATGAATAAATGAATGAACAACACTGGCCTAGACAGATTATTCTTTATGCAATATATGATACTGTCAAATTCAACTGCCTGCAAGGGAATCATTTGTCTATGGAGTAGGCAAATTTTCAGCCCGAAGCTGACTTCAAGCCATTGCTCAGACCAAGTGCCAGGCTAAAGGAACTTAAATGATTCTTAACATCCTACCAGGAAAAGCATAGTGGAAGAAGGGGCTCTACAGCCAGAAAATCAGAGCATATTCTAAAATCAAAGAGAAATCCTTTTGAACTGTCAATTATTTGGGATTCCCTGAGAGTGGGTCACAGACCATTGGTGTGGATAATCAAGAATTGACTGCACATGTGGATGTAAAGCTGCTTGGACTCAGCATCCCCCAGTGGCCTGATCACAGCCTCCACCACTCCCTCCACAGAGTCCAGGGTAGAAATTGAGGTATAAATCCACAGTGAGCCAGGGGCAGGGACCTTCTGATAATACCCCCAAGGATGAGAGTTTCCCCAGGGCTACACGAATGAACTGGGGTTTGTTATGAACTCTACAACCAGATCAAAGGTTAACAGGAGCAAGGGTGTCCTGGAAAAGAGAATCAGGAATTGTTCATACCAGTTGCATTTCCCAAATTACCACAACCTCAAGGTTGTCTAACCTAATACATCACATGGATTAAAAGCAGGGACCACTATGAACCAAGTTGAAGAGTGGGCAATTCTGCTTTGGGTACTGCTGCCCCTTGTCCTCACTGCTTTGCCCCTGGCACTTGGGTCCATTAGCTGCTCAAGTTCTTACCCCAAGAGCTTCCCCAGGGATGATCTGCATGCCCAGCCAGAGGCCCCATAACCAATTTCCCGCTCCACACTCTGTTCTGCCCGAGGCCTGCCCTCAGCTCTCAATGGCTAAAGCTGGGATTGATTTGATCAATTAACCTGGGCTTTCAGATGAATGTGTTTATGGGCACTTCTGCTAACAAGAGCTTTGAAAAGACCTTTCCCCATTTGTGTTGACCCATCTAATGCAGTGGCTCAGAAGGAAGGCAGCATGGGCGGTGGGGGGGGGGGCGGGGGGCAAGGGGGGATGTTGGGTGGGGTCAGCCAGAGGTAGAATATTTTGGGGTCTGAACTGAGGCTTACAAGACATTCCTGGCTTCCTATGGCTGGATCTGTCCATAGGGGCAGGTGGTGCTCAGGATTTCCTGTACTGGGGACAAGTGTGGGATGTAACTTGTGATTTTTCTATCCCAGGGGGCTCTTGGGGGCATTTTAGAGGTTTTCCACTTTACTACTCTGGCTTCCTGAGAGTATTTAAGCAAACACCAAGAGGGATGATTTGTGAAATTATAGTAGCGTTATAGTCAATACAGAGGAAAGGACCCACCATGAACTGAAGATTCTGTGGTCCATTCTAGTGCAGGAGGATGTGGGGAGCACAGGGACTTCTGAAGAAGTCCGTAGCCTCACCTGCAAGAGGGGGATAATTTATAGGTTAACATTTTCTTTTAATGCGAATAGCATTTTCCTCATTTATAGTTAATTAGGTTAAGCATGCATGGGGAGCAAGGGAGAACGGCTTTTAGTGACGCTCTAAATGATTAGTAATTTGAATAAAGTAAGGAACCTCTAAAAGATGGAGCACTGGCCCGTGTTAAACAGGCTTTCTTTTAAGTGCCAGAACCGGCGGCCTGCACTAGCTTCAAAGACACTGTGGTAATTAAAACACTAAGATAAAAAGATACAGAATGTGCTAAGTATTTCAAACAGGTTTTAAGCCATATGTACGTGTGATATAAGTGACATCAAAACAAATGGCTGAGGACTGAACATATTGGATATTTGGTACCCTGGGAGCTGCCGTGTTGAGCTTTGGCCCTTGAGTCACACCAACTTGCCAGGACCCAGGGAGAGAGTGGCAGTGATGAGAAAAAAGAAGAAAAAAAAAACATGCCATTTTGACCTTCAGGTTTCTCATTTGTAAAATGAAAATAAGAATAGTACCCACACACACACCCTTAGTGTGGCTATTATGATTAAAGATCATGTATGTATTTCACCTAGAGAATAGTGGGCACCAATAGGTTCATAACCAATATTCTGATAAGATCAAAACCATTCCTCCTTTATTGGACTGAATCCAACATGTTAAGCATTACTTGTCCTCTTCCTTTTAACCAACCCAGCCCTCTTTGGTTTAAGGCAGTGGTCGGCAAACTCATTAGTCAACAGAGCCAAATATCAACAGTACAACGATTGAAATTTCTTTTGAGAGCCGAAAACCGACTTCTGCGCATGGACCACGAAGTTTCTTTTTTTTTTAAAAAAAAAATATATTTTATTGATTTTTTACAGAGAGGAAGGGAGAGGGATAGAGAGTTAGAAACATTGATGAGAGAGAAACATCAATTCAGCTGCCTCCTGCACACCTCCTACTGGGGATGTGCCCGCAACCAACGTACATGCCCTTGACCGGAATCGAACCCGGGACCTTTCAGTCCGCAGGCCGACGCTCTATCCACTGAGCCAAACCGGTTTCGGCTGGACCACGAAGTTTCAATCGCACTGTACGTGCGCACCCACACGTGGTATTTTGTGGAAGAGCCACACTCAAGGGGCCAAAGAGCCGCATGTGGCTCGCAAGCCGCGGTTTGTCGACCACTGGTTTAAGGCATCTATCTCATGCAAACAAGGTGAAACTCCTCGTGGATACACTTTTCCCAAACACTAATCCAGTCAGAAGAGAGCCAAGTACTGCTTCTTTACCAATGATTTAAAAAAAAAAAAAAAGATACGCAATAGAAAGTCTTCACCCCACTTCTCAGGACACCGTTCCTATCACACCGCATCGGCTTTAGGAGAGCCTTGCATATCAACAGACCATCTTCTCTGCAGACAGGTGAGTGTGTGTGGTGTCAGGAAGAGCCCAGGGATCCTTGGTCTGGTCCCGACCTCCCCCCTCCTACCTGTGTGGCCTGTGGCTAGTTCCCAGACTCTCCGGACCTCTCTTTCACTCTCCATAAACTGGGGACAGTCTTCATAAAGTAAATCAAATAATTGAAATGAAAGAACTATAAGTCTCAATCCATGGGTCAAAGAATTACTATTTTTCTAGGCAGTTTTCATGGCTGAAAAGGACCACTGGCTGCCCGCATTTCTCGGGCTGGCCTCTTGTTCAAGTCTTTCTCCTGCATCAGTCTCCTGGTGAGGAGAAGGATGGGATTTTGAGTGGAAAGAGCGTGGGCTTTGGGGCCAGGTAGACTGATATTTGAATCTCAGTGCTTCCATTTACTGGTCATGTGAGCCTCAGCAAATTGCTGAGCATAGTTTGTTCCCCGGTAAAATGGCTAAAATAGCACAGAGCCCACTCCCAATGTCAGCATGGGGATAACATAAGGATAAAAGGGGCCTAGCATGTAGTTGGTATAGAGCAAGTTTTCATTCCTTTCCCTCAAACAGGAAAAGAAGTGGATTTCTAAGAACCCTGCCTCCCAGGTCTCACATAGGCCCCTGAAAATAGTCAGTAAAAACATTAGTTTTAACCATCTCTTACATACACAAACACACATGTCCGCACACACATACAACCCCCCACCCCACCCACCACAGCCTAGACCACACTTCCCCTCTCCCACCTTCCCCACTTCCCCCTGAAACAAGCCTGCAGGAAAGTGAGGCCCAGACAAGGGAAGGCCAAGGAAAAGCAGGGTTGAGACCTCAGTGGGGAGGGGTCATTGCCTTCCAGATTCTTAGCCGCCCCACCCCCTTCAGGCAGAGGCCCTGATGAGGAGCAGGTGATTCTTTTTCCCACTGTTTTAATTTAATTCTAATTGAATGTATGGCTGAAGATGCCTTTAATGGACTCTTTTTTTTTTTCTAGTTAAATTTCCTCAGGGAGCGTACCCCAAGACCTCTCTCTTTGTGATAACTTATTCTGGCCAGCAGAGCCAGGATCTATTTATTACCTCTCCCCTCCATCCCCTCCGAAGCTTGGGAGGAGGGGCCCTGTGCAGTTGCTGATGACTAGAGAATTACTCAAGTGTGAACTGTTTCACTGTCTGTCACTTTGCTCATTAGGCAAGTGAGAAAATGTGTCTGTGGCCCTGTCTCATGGCCCTCGTTAGCTCATTTTACTTCCCTTATTTGTTTTAAAGATGAATGCCTAAGACACAGTATTCCGTTGGTGTTCCTCCGTATAATTTTAAGAAGCAAAAGCCTGAATAATCTTATTATCTTCCCAGTAATTGTGTTGTTCAGAGGATAGGGAAAGGGTAATTGCCTCCACTGCATTTCCAGCCAGGGTTGGGTAGAACTGTTTTAGTTGTAGTAAGGATTGAAGTCCTCGGCATTGGGATGAGATCATGGTGTTTTGGGAAAGATGATAAACAGGTACTCCAATAAGGACAGCTAAACAAACTGATGAGTCCCAACCCTAAGAACGTTGTCTTATTTCCTTCCAGTACTCTGGTCCTTGTAGGCAGAAAAATATTATCATCACTATCTTTGTGTTAAATATAATTCTATTCCCACCCAGAGATTTAGCAAAAGGTGTGTTTTGTGGGGAGGGAGTGATATGGGAGGGATATGTGGGTAGAGTTAAGATTTGATTTTTATGGAGCATTCTTTACAGGTATTTATGGTTGTTTATCACCTCTAGATTTATTTACTGAGATGATAAAACAGAGCTGAGATCGCCCAGTATCATTCAAGAGTTTGACATTCTGGTTGCCTTCCTGATAGAAATGTGTCAGCCTATTTCTTGTTTGCTGCGCTTGACTTGGGGTGTTTAGGATCTATTTTTGTTCAGCTACATACATATTGTTCCAGATTAATTAGTATCCGTATGGAGTCCCAGCTACATATACCCTGTGGCTGATGATTTCAGTGAGGAATGTCCATCCCACAGGGCCAAAGGACACAAAATGCTATGTTCTTTTCTTTACCTAAACTTAACACTTCTAACACACGTGTATCATGTTAGAGTAGGATTGGTTGCTGGCACGGGTTTACACATAGGTCTGCAAAACAGAACAATTAGATAACCTAGATAACCTAGACTGGCAAATATGCAGAGTAGGTTTCTGTTTACTTGCACTTTCAGCTCTAGAGTCTTCAAATCTAAGCAGTGTAAAGAAAGAAGCATTCTCCTATTTTTTTAAAAGCTTCATTCTTTTAGTAACAATGCCAGCTAAAATGCCTGATTTCCATCACCCTCAACCATTTTCCTCATTCAGAGAAATGAGAATGCACATAACCCATTCAAGGGAAATATAATGCATTATTATAATATGACTTGGCCTAAGTAGCTAATCACTTTTTATTAACACTTTTTGGCCCAGGGAGTTGGGATTTCTCCAAGCTGACTGTCAGGGCAGGGATTTGGGGAGTCTATATTAGTAATTAGCATTACAAAATCTCGACTCCTGGGGTGATTCAAATTAATACAAAGTAAAAGTGCAAATTTTCAAATAGCTTTGAAAGCCATATCTATTATTAAATTTATGTTATTAAAACCCTTTCCAACCAGTATGACAGGGGTCCAAAGCAGAGAGTTTCCTTAAATAACTGCACAACTCGTCTTGGACTCTTTGAAATTAAATAAAAGAGCATATCATGGAAGATCAAAGGAATTGTCTGTACAATTGAGTTACGCCTTGGCACTAAAGTTTTCCACCACACCAAATCCCTACAAAGCAATATTACTTTCATGGTCACAGTTGCTTTTGGGCTTTCCTTGATACATTTGGCAGCTATCTTGAGAGCATCCAAAGAACCCCTGGCAACATCCATCACTCATTTCATAAGCAGGCATTAAGAGGAGACAGGAATTGCTAGGTCATACGGCAGATCCATTTTTAATTTTTGAAGGAAGCTCCATACTGCTTTCTACAGTGGCTACACCAATCTGCATTCCCACCAACAGTACTCACGGGTTCCCTTTTCTCCACTCCTTGCCAACATTTGTTGTTTGCTGTTTTATTGATGATAGCCATTCTGACAGGTGTGAGGTGCTATCTCATTGTGGTTTTAATTTGCATTTCTCTGATGATTTAGTGACATTGAGCATCTTTTCATGTGTCTATTTGGCCATCTGTATGTCCTCTTTGGAAGAGTGTCTATTCAGGTTCTTTGTCCATTTTGTAATTAGGTGTCCATGAGTAGATGAGTGGATAAAAAAACTGTGGTACATTTACACAATAGAATACTATTCAGCTGTAAAAAAAGAAGGAAATCTTACCTTTTGTGACACCATGGATGGACCTGGAGAGTATTAGGCTAAGTGAAGTAAGCCAGTCAGAGAATGATAAGTACCATATGATTTCACTTATATGTGGAATCTAATGAACAAAATAAAGTAATAAACAAAATAGAAATAAATTCATAGATACCGAGAACAGACTGACAGTTTTCAGAGTGAGTGGGGTTAGGGGCTGGTTGAAAAAGGTGAAGTGATTAAGGAAAAAAATTCATGGATACAGAAAACAGAATGATGACTACCAGAAAGAAAGAGGTGGGGAGGTAGAAGAGGGTAAAGGGGGGATAAATGGTGTTGGAAGGAAGCTTAACTTTGGGTGGTGAACACACAATACAATATACAGATGATGTATTATAGAACTGTACACCTGAAACCTATAATTTTATTAACTAATGTCACCCCAATAAATTCCATATAAATAAATAAATAGATGACAAGAGGGAGTGCTTGGCACATCACCATCCCTCCACCATGGAGCCCCTCCCAGGCAGGAAGAGACAGAAACGGTACAGCATAGAGACATTATGGAGGACTCGTCTTTGAATAAGGTTCTACTAATGTGTAAATAACCTGCTTTCTCTAACCATGTCTTTAGCAGACTAAGTGGTTAATTGTTATTGATCAGTTCTGCCCACTGTTCCAATATCAGTCATTATTGAAAATAATCTCAGTATCCTTCATTAAGCATGCATCTGTTTCCATGGGGATGCATTCTAAACATGGACAGCTACTTGAGTGTTATTGGTTTCACCGGTTGTGCTGGCACTGAGGGCTGTGGTTGCCCAATCTGTCATAGTTAATCAACTCTCATCTCTTAACACTGGCTGCAGTTATCAATGAGGTAAGGATTAATATTCTGGGCGAAGCAGATGATAAATCATTTGTATATAATTAGTGTACAGCAAGGTTACAGCTGACATGAATTTTTATCTTAATTATGAGAGAAATTTGTTCCATTAATTTAATTTAGTTTGCATGAGTGGCTAGACACCTAACAAAGTTAATCTTACACCTGTCATTACAACATTAAGGAGAGCCTCATGTTGAGGCGGTAGTCTCGGGTCCTCCCACTATGAGGATAATCTATTTTCACATCCACGTGAAAATACATGATTGTAGACAGAAGATGTAAAGTCGACTCTTTTTAAAGTTGCCCCCCTCCCCCGGGGATTTACGGGAGAATATTGAGGTGACTCAACTGACGCTGTTTCACTTTGGATACTTTGGTCCCCATTCAAAACGACCTCTCTCCTGCCTTATACACCAGGTTTGGAGACACTATACACAAGAAGAGATTTGTTCTGGTTGCAATGTGTATATGTTAGCTTTAGAGCTTTGGGCCAAAAACAGCTTTGCCTCATGACAAGCTATTGCATTTTTATCAAATGCATTGAATTAAGAAATGTATGCTGTTCGGGCTGTCTATTCCAAGTGCTTCGTGTTTATGTTATAATTGAATAGAATAATTCACATAACTCGATCTACTATACAAGTGGTAATTATGCAGGCATCCCGAAGGCTACAGAATACTGCACAAACCCAAACCGGTACTCATTATCCCAGTAATTACTAAGTCTGATCAATCATACTTGATTGATAGATTAGGTGGGGCTGTTTATGCAGCAGAATGTGACGCTCTTTCTTTTCCTAGTGATTAGCTACACATTTAAGGTTAAAAACAAAACAAAAACAAAAAAAACACAAACAAACAAAAATACGTGCTAACCTGACTTGTTTAAAATTATTTCCTTATAGACTTACCCCTGTCATAATTATTTTCCCCTGGATGTCTGATCTGGGGCAGGGGGAATCTTTAAAGGAAAAGGGCAGGAAGTCACAAGTCACAATACAAAATCCTGGTATCCAGTATGTCCGAGGAACCATTCCAGTGATGTTGAAACAGAACTAAAAATGAGATCAGGGACGAGCCCATTTCTGACACTGCATATTTGTAATATAAGTTCCAGTGTCCCGAGGAGGCGGCCTTTGCATTTAGGAAAGCCCAAATCAGCCTGGGCCTGGAACGCTAATTGCACAGTAACTCAGATTAATGTATTGTAATATTAGTCCACAATTATCACTTGGTGATGGGGTCAAGAAGTGTATAGTTGGTTATTCACAAGAAATGACTGATTTAAAAACAAAGAGCTCT
The DNA here is from genome assembly GCF_027574615.1 of Eptesicus fuscus. Taxonomy (NCBI): domain Eukaryota; kingdom Metazoa; phylum Chordata; class Mammalia; order Chiroptera; family Vespertilionidae; genus Eptesicus; species Eptesicus fuscus. The sequence goes on from NC_072483.1 coordinate 10,827,327, forward strand.
AATGGAATTCAATAGTGCTTTTCAGTCATTCTGCTTGGCATCTCTATTACCTGAGATGATTCACAGTCCATTATGGGAGCTTCCATGCTAATAGAATGTCTATCTTCTGTAATACAGACACATCAGAGCACTAACTGGGAATCTGTCACAATGAATTTCATCTAGATTTCACTTCATCTCTTCATGGACTGTAAAATTTGCTCTTGTACAATGCCTAAATTTACTGTGGGTAATTGAGAGAGATCTATAGATGCAGTAGCACTCAGTAAAAAGCAGTTTTCCAAAGATCTATTGTAAATTGTGCGGCTTTGCCTCAGCTGGGGAAAGATTATGGTGAGCTGAATGCTGCCTTTACTAATGAGATGTTTTGGTGAGTTCAAAGGGAGGGGGGGGGTTGCTTTAGGGGATTCTGCCACGTGGATAAAGGAAAACAAGGAAGGCACCTATCTTTCATTCCCAGCAAAGCTTGGCAAAAGGGACAGAAATAAGTTTGGACACAGGCTTCATTACCTTCCATGGGAAGTATAAATCAGGGCTACGATAACCATAATATTTTCCAAATCTGCCTGCATTTCCTTGGCAGGGAAAGAATGTCTCGTGCACGACCCAGCCTTCCAGGAGCTTACACTTGCCTCCTCGTGCAGCTGCAGTTAGAAAAATTCCATCTCTCATTTGCTAAGCCTTCTGTTTCACAGATTGTTAATCCTACCTAAAATGTTTGGTATTAAGCTATCTGCATGAATTGTTGATAAAGAATTAAGATAACATTTGAGCTATTAAATATAATGTGTGCTCATATTTTTTCAATGGATACTTGGGTTACTGCTCATAAAGTATACACGCTAATCCTTCTCCCCCAACCCCCCCTTCAAACCGTTTCCCTTTCTTTATTTTACTTAACCCCATCAAAAGCTAAACAGAATCACTTTGTGCCCTTAACAATCATAAGGTTTAATATTTGTTAGCCAATTAGAATTGTGATATATTCTATAGCTTTTTTCCTAAGCCAGGAACTGAATAATAGCATCATGCTTCACTGGCAGTGAAGTGAGCTGAGCCTTTACATTAGGAGAGAATCAGAATGGTATGACTGCAGTTCATTACCGAAATAGGTAACTGATGAACTGAAAAGACAAAGGGCATTGTTAAATGAAATGTCATTATTAGAGGTGCTCATGTTTAACAAATGTACTGTAAGTTAATTCAGTAGTGTTTTCTATAAAGTTCTTCGCTGAATGTTCCCTGCTCGTTTTTACTGTCTCTGCATACCTAACATCTGCTTTAAAATGTTGTAGAGGAAGCCGTGTCAACTCCCAATCACGGGAGTAATTAAGCCTCGGCCAGAAGCATCTTCTCTGGCATCTCTTTCACTGGAGACGCTGACCAGATGCAACCGTGTTGTCTGCTCCGAGATTTACATGGATGTAAATAATACCAGGAAAACAAACCCATAATCATTTTGCAGAGGACTTGAGAGAAATGTTTTCAGCTTAAGGAGGGAAAAAAAAAAGCAATGAAACCCCTTTGGCATCTGTGCAAAACTGTTTGCTTGGCTCAGGAGGTGATAAAAATAATTTATGAAGCTCTGCATTTTCAGCAAGAGGAAATGACCTCAGCTTTTGGCAATCGGATGCAGTGGGTGAAGCCTCTCTCCACTACTTTATGGATTTCCTTGAGCTGCATATTCTGTGACCTGTGTTTCAGATTTATTGGCAGATACATAAGCCACATTAAGTAATATAAAATGCAGTGAATGCATCAAACAACTCAGCAGGGACCGACTGACAGCGGGCGAGAGGCTGCCTTTTGGAAGAAGTCACTCGGAATCGGATACCTGTTTATGCATTTGTTTAACCGGGCTCTGAATTTTTGTTTTAGATAAAGACATTATTTCAAAACAAAGAGTCTGCAGCTGAACACATAATATATTGGGTGGCAGGAAGAGGGTGTGTGGCCAACTTTAAAACCTAATCAAACCCTCAGGATTTTGAGTGTGAACACTCTGCTCCAGGTTGGGGCGGGGGAGGGAGGATGCATGACTTTCAGTAGGAGAAAGGGGGCCTTAGCATATTGTATCTGTTTGTGAGCAAGACAATAGAGTATCATTTGATGAGGGAGATGCAGACTGACCAATGATGTCTTTTGGTAAGTACTTACTGCCCTGGGAGGAAATGTGTGTTAAATGAGGCCAGGCACTAAGCACCTGAAGTGGAGCTGGAAGAATTTCTCTATAAAACCTGGACCTCCATCCCTGACGCCATAAAAGGCAGGGGCCCAATGTGCCACCGTGAAAGAGACAGTGTGGCTGTAGGGAGGCTGATTTCTGGCTGGGCCATCTGTGTCGTCTTGAGCAACTCACACCCTCTCTCTGGAGCTTGCAAGGGGACTCCTGGCATACCCTTCAGCACAAAAAAAATGCCTTGATTCTTTAAACAATGAGGTCCAAATGATTGATGTAAGAGAAATGAGATTACAGGATGCAGGGGACACCTTGACCAGCAGTGAATTACATGGGAAGATTCAGTCCCTGGCATAAACCCAAGCAGAAAAATGATGGACATGTGATTTCATAGAGAACTTTTAATCACCTTCTTATGACTGTTACATTTTACCATTAACAATTACCATTTAAAGATAATTTTGGGTGGTGTTGGTGAGGATGTGGAAAAAAGGGAAGCCTTGTGCACTGTTGTTGGGAATATAAGTGGTGCAGGCACTATGGACAAAAGTATAGAGGTGCCTCAAAAAATAAAAATAGAACGACCATATAATCCAGCAATTCTGGGTATCTATCTGAATAAAATAAAAGCACTAACTTGAGAAGACACATGCACCATGTTCATTACAGCATTATACAATAGCCAAAATATGAAAACAACCTAAGTGTCCCTTAATGGATAAATGGATAAAGAACACACACACACACACACACACACACACACACACACACACACATAATGGACTACCACTTAGATATAAAAAATAGTAATTTCACTTACATGTGGAATCTAAAAACAAAACAGACAAATAAAACTAAACATAGCCTGATTCATAGGTACAGAGAATAGATTGGTGGTTGCCAGAGGGGGTGGGGGGGTAGGATGGGATACAAAATTCAATATAGAAAATAAAGTCATGGGGATGTGATGTACAATAACTGTACATTAACTTAGTATGGTGACAGATGATAATTAGATGTATTGTGGTGATCATTCTGTAATGTATACATATATAAAATCACTATGTTGTACATCTGAAGTTAATGTAACATTACATGTCAATTATATTTCAATAATAAAATAAAGATAGCTTTGTAAGTCTCAGATAAAGGTACTCTCCTCCAAAAAAACCTTGGAGGTGAATTGCACCCCACAGGATCTCTCCATTGTCCTAAAGTAGACCGCTGTTTGTTTGGACCACTTAATACTAACCACGTGCACATGGAGATAGAGCGGTTAAAGGCTCAGGTTCTAGAGTCGGGAAGGCCCGAGTCTAACTTCTAGTTCTACCACTCTTTAGCTGTGTGACCTTGACCTTGAGCAAGTCTCCCAACCTCTCTGAGCCCGCTTTCCTCGCTTGTATAAGGAGGACAATAAGACTTTATTTAGTGGATTGTTATGATGATGCAATGAGATCCAGCATTTAGCACAAAGCTTGACACAGAGTAAAATTCTCAGTCTATATTAGTTATTATTATTACTCTTTTTCATGCTTTTTCTTAACAAGGGAACACGTCATTGAAGGCAGTCACAGCAGCACATGCCATCTGTGTTCCCTACAGTGTTGGGCTCACATCTTTTCAGAAAATAAGAACTGATGGATAAAGTCCTGTGAAGGTGGAGAAAGGAGAATGAAGCATAATAGTAATAGAATAAAAATACCTGTTCCTGTTGCCCGGAGAGCAGTTCTAATAATGGTCACCTCTAAATACTCACCTCATGCCAGATACTTTACATGAGTTATTTCCAATCACTACTCTGCAAGATCTGTGTTATTATCTCTGTTTCACAGAAACAAAAATTGAAGTTCAGGGCAGTAAGATATATTCACAAGGAACACATCATTGAAGAAAAAGAATGAGATTCAAATCCAGGTCCATCCAATGTCCCTATCTGTCATTCAGCCCTTCAGCCCACAAAAATACTGTCCAATCAGACAGATACTCAACCTCTGAACATGCCATAGAGCTACCTCCTGCTGGTGAGGGTGGGAAGAAATTAGAGATCAGGTGACCACAGGAGCCTTCAATGCTGAGTCACAGAGTAAAACAGTGGCAAAAACCCAGTCAGTCTTCAAACATACACAGTATGAAAAGAAATGAAGATCATAGTCATTTTGGGCTCGTGCCATACCATCACCATCACCAGGGTTCTCTTTGAGTCTTAACAATAGCAGTGGCTTTCAGACAAAAGGTGCTAAATAATTAAAACACTGAATATGGATACTAAGTAACAATAATATGATGCTTTGTTACCTGGAGATAGCAGTCATGCCTTATCTTACAAAGCTCTTCTACCTCCCCGAATGCCCATCAGCATTAAGTTCAAGGTAATAAAATGGGGGAATTCACATTGACTAAGTTGGGACATGGCCTGAGAAGAAGGATTAGGAGAGGCAGCCAAGACCAACCATTAAATCCCTACTGGAAGTTCCAGTACAGGTTGTAGCTGGGACAGGAGCCAGTGGAAAAACATGTGGACATGTTGGAGGCCATATTGTTTGGAAGAACATGGTATTATGAATGTCTTTGTCTGATTGAAAATATATGGTCTCTCTAAGCAACCATTTCCAGATCTGAATGTTGTCTACCCTTCAGAAATATTTCATCCTAGACTTGAGTTATTCTCATTCTTTACTCAAGTGCTGGGTAGAAATGCTTGGGATGATAAAACAGAGAGCACAGGAATCATTTGCCTTGGGCACATGCTCTTAAAATGCTTCACAGCAAAGAAGCCTAGAGGTCTGCCAGCAAATTTAATGAGAGAGTTGAGGCAAGCGCTACCTCTAATAATTCAATGCTAAAATTAGACATTCAACTGAAAAATTCAGGTAACCCAAACAAAAACAAAAGGGACTTTGTTTATTTAAATTATGAGGTTAATTGAGTCAATTCTCCAATTCCCCTCACTCGGGTAGACTTGGCTTGAGTGCATCAGTATCCATGGTGACTCATCTAATAAGTAAACTGCATTAGCTCTGCCACTAGCAGAGAGGAAAGAAAAAGGTCTTGAAATCTATCTTTCATGGCTTCCTTCCAGAGCAAGGGATTTCATTATATCCTGAAGACATGAGGCAGTTCAAAAAGATTTGAAATATGGAATGAGAAGGAGGAGGAGGAGAAGTTTGGGCTTATACACTTGCTTTTTTAGTTTTGTTTTTATATATGAGAATCAGACACAAGAAACTGAGACTCAAGGGGGAGGCTTTATTCCTCTGGTCCAGGATTTTGTTTGGGTTTGTTCTATGGTTGAGAGCATTCCAAAGAGTTTCCCCACATGAGGAAGCATTCATGTTTATCCGTATGTCCATAATTTCAAATAAGTAAGCCGAGAGATCTTTTAAAAATACACATATATGATTTTATATTTCATGGCTGGAATGCAAGTGGATGGAACAAATGCATAATGCTACCTGTTTAATAAATTCAGACAGTGTGGAATGATAATAGAAATCTTCCTAAAAGAGGCGCCACGATGTCCTTGCAACAGCAGAACAGTAACTTGCTTTGCATTTGCATCCATCCACTTTTGAAAACCATTTTATGATTACAAGCATGTAAGCTATTCTAATTATTACTGTAAATAATTAATCATTCCTTTTGCAATCATTTATTAATTAGCTGTCATAACACTGTTGTGAGTTAGGTGGAAGACAATGATTCAATATTCCGTTATTACCACCTAATTAAAATATTCATTGTTTTCCATATGTTGTTTACCGGTATAGCTTTGCTTCCTCACACTTGATCACAGAATTTCTCTAACAAGGAACAATGTTTCCATTTGCTTAGCGACATCGCCATCTGTTGTTAGGAAGTGGAAAAAAACCTTTTCTGGGTTCTTTATTCACAGGAACAATAGCTTAATCCTTACCTCTCAGCTTTTATTTGAATTTGGAAAAGTTTGATCCACAAAGTTCTCTTCCTAAAATCTTTTTCTTGACTACTTGTCCTGCCTAAACTCCTGCTGATATCATCTAAGTGGTCAATTAAGTGAGTCCATTAACAAATTACAGTGGAATATTCATATTAAACCTCCATAGGAAAGTACAAGATAGGAAACTAGCTAACTAATTTGGTTTACAATAGGTCATAATTGAGGGAAATTTAAGTTTGATCACCAGATCACCTATTGATTTACTTTATATGAACTCATCTTTATGATAAAAGCTCCTGTTTGTTGAGTGATTGCTGAGTGCCAAGCACTGTTCATTCTTGAGACCATCCAATGATGCAGACACTTTTTGTGCCCATTTACAACTAAGAAAACCATGGCCCCTAGAGGTAAAGTAATTTGCTGATGCAGAGTTGTCTACTTAATTTACAGGGTCCAGTGCAAAATGGAAATACAGGGTCTCTTGTTCCAAACGCAGGAAAAAAGTGCCATTAAAGTTAATACAGCTGTCTCTGAACTTGTTATGATTTTCTTATTTCCTATTTAATGTCAGTCTAAGCAAAAAAATAATGACTTTAAGTTATTAATATGACATTTACCATTCATTTTTATATTGTACAATGTCAGTTTTAAATGCAAATATAAGAGCATTTAATTCTTATACAAAAGAGCCAAAATAACAATTTGTTCTTTTGCAGCTTATAGAAATGTATTTTGCTCTTACCAGAACAGTGGAAATGCTGCACAAAACTAACACGTTTTTATTTCGCTTGATATATGCGCATTCTAGAAACACTCTCTACCTTTGGCTTGCTGATGAGTCAAGAACTGAAAGGAAAGGGAATTATAAAATTCTTTTCTTCTATGTCATTGTTTGCAGTGTAAGTGGTTGGCTAATATAGAAAAATGATATGAGAGAGGACTTTGTGGAGTTCCCTGTCATTCGTGTTTCTTAGTTTGCCCCTGCCTTCTTTCTGTGTTCAAAGCAAATTCTGGTTCAAATGGAAAGTCAATCACAGACATAACATGCTTACCTTGTACATACTTTGAGTCTCACTGACTCCCACGTGTCATTGCGAACGCTAAGGGAATGAGGTGACAGGCACAGTGGGCACCCATACTGAGCTCATCCTCTCTATTCACATGCTCTAACATCTTGTCAGACTGCACTTATAAAACATAAATTCAAAGATAAAACCATCAAGAATTTCAAGACAGAGACAGCAGAGCATTAAATCATGTGTGCGGCTCTCTGTGCATGGGATCCCTCGAGACTGCACAGGCCACACACCATGAAGCAGTTCCGAGAAGATGGACATGCACCAAACACAGGCAATCTGAATCCAGAGCTCATGCGCTTAAGCAGCAGGTTCTCCTGACCCTCTGATTGTGCCCAGAGACACTTTCAAAAGTTCTACTTTATCTGTCCATTATCTATAGAATTAAAATAAAGACTGTGGCAGCCTGAAGGCCTTATGAGTCCAGCCTCCTCTCTTTGCAGGCAAGGGAGAAGCAGCCTAAAGAGCCAGGATGAAAGCCCTGGTGCCCTAGATCCAGACCTCCTCAATCAAACTGTTAACAGGAACGCAATATTTCCTTCCCTTCACCACCCCTTCCCAGCCCACCGAGCCTTTAGCTGCTCACGCTTCCTTTCCTGTGCCATAGCAATCCTGCTCACTCCCTCTGGTTCAGGTGAGGTGGACTCCCACCCTCTCCACCAGGGGCCAGAGAGGGGCCTTAGGCAGGCCTAGCAGAGCTGCAGGCTCTGCAAGGACCTCACCTCAGCTGTGGGGACCTCACCTCCTCTGGAATCTTGAGACACTGGGGAGCGTGAAATCATGGAGCATCCCATGGCCAACATGTTACCATGTAGAGAGGGACTGTCTGAGAACAAGGTCAATGTGGAGGAAAGTAGAGTTGAGAGATGTAGAGAGAACCCCTAAGAAAATACAGCTTTTCAGCACCTTGGTTGAATCACCAGTTACACAAATGAGCTAATAATTCCTCCTTTTAGTCTTAATCAAATTTAAATCAGGTTTTTGTTACTTGCAACAAGTAAGCCTGACCTAACACAAATGAAGATAGAGATTCATGAACCATCATAGACACATGGTAATTGAAGCCATAGTAAGAGTGTTGTGAAGAGAGGTCCAAAGATGAGGATTGAAAAGAGTGTACTGACCTGGCAGTTAGGAAGTCAGTGCAGGCTCAAAGCAGGAGTTCCTTGGGTGATGTTTCAGGTCTTGATTCTGATAAAAAGGATTAACACCAACAACAATAACACACAAAAGTCAATTTTTCAACACAAAGTATGGTTCCTTCTCTTTGCCAGTTTCCTTACAAGGCCCAAGGACATTCCAGTCAATAATACAGACATATTCTTTGCAGCTTCATTGAAGTTTATAGTATAGACAAGAAGAGAGTCAAAAATATTCAGAATAAATAAATTGTAGTACAGTCATACAGTTAAATGCTACAACAATCAAAATAAAATCCTGCTACATACATAGTCTGGGTCCATCCCACAGTCAAAATGAGAGTATCTGTAAGAAGGCCAAAAACAGGAAAACTAGCTTATGGTGCCCCGCCGGCGTGTATCAGTGGTTGAGCATTGACCTATGAACCAGGAGGTCACAGTTCGATTCCTGGTCAGGGCACATGCCCAGTTCTGGGCTCAGTACCCAGTGTGGGTCGTGCACGAGGCAGCCAATCAATGATTCTCTCTCACCATTGATGTTTCTTTCTCTCCCTCTCCCTTCCTCTCTGATATCAATAATATATTTTAAAAAAAAACTAGCTTATGATGGATGATAAAAGTTAGAAAAGGGAATCATTTGCATGGGAAGGGTCACAGCCTTCTAGGATGTTGAAAACATTCTATAGCTTGATCTGGGTAGTGGTTCCTTGGATTTACAAACATGTAAACATTCTTCAGGATCAGGTACTTTACTGGGTGTATTCTATATCCCAATAGATGTTAACAAATATCCCCACATATAATTAATCATTTGTAATAAATGCTACCAAGGAAAACTACAGTGTTCCACAAGAGGACCTGATCTGATCTGTGAACTACAGGACAACATCCCCAAAAATGTCAGAAGTGTAAAAGAAGGGGTCACAGAGAAGAGCCTGTAGGAGGTGCTGAGGTGAGAAAAGCTTGACCTCTGGAATATCTGAAAGAATATTAAAAGGTTGGGTCACAAAAAGTAGCAGAGGGAGCAGTGTGAGACAAGCATGAGGAGGTGGGCTTGGGCTGGGACCTACGAGGGGCCTTCAAGAAGGAAACACGTCATAGATTACTTAGAAAAGAGTGGTTGTTCCGTTTTTCTGCTGGATGAGTTGACAACTGAGGGTCTCTCTGTAGCAATACTTTATTTTCCAATTTGCATTTAGGGGATCCTCACTTTTCTTGCCAATTCTGCCCCAAACAGCATTGCTACTGTGTCAGTTTCTAACATACACACAGGATCATGCATGTACTCCTCTCCCAGATATAACCCAGGGGATAGACTATGTCTAAGTGAACAGATCAAGACACTTTTGCATAACCAGCCAGCATAGTCATCTAGTACACCGCTGTTCAGACAGGCTTCCTTGGGAACAACAGTACTTCACAAGGTACAAAATGGTATTTATAATCAAATACCTTGGTGAAATACCTAGTCAAAGTTACACTTTTTCTATAGCAGGACTTCTCAAGGTGTTTCTTATGTAAATGTGCATTATAGTTTTCTAGGAGGTAGAAACAATATGCAGCATTTAATTGATATTTTTAGAACATTTCACCCCAAAGCAGCAAAATATACATTATTTTCAATCACACATGGAACATTTCCCGGGAGAAGCCACATGTTAGGCCACAAAACAAGACTCAATAAATTTAAGAAGGTTGAAATTATATCAAGCATCTTCTTTGATCACAATGCTATGAAACTAGAAATCAACTACAAGAAAAAAAGCTGAAAAACAGACAAACACGTGGAGGCTAAATAACATGCTATTATACAATAAATGGGTTAGCAATGAGATTAAGGAAGAAATAAAAAGATAGCTGCAGACAAATGAAAATGGAAACCTACTACCCAAAACCTATGGGACACAGCCAAAGCAGTTCTAAAAGAGAAATTCATAGCAATATAGGCCTACCTCAAGAAAAAGGAAAAATTTCAAATAAACAACCTAACCTTACACCTAAAGGAACTAGTAAAAGAAAAAAAAAAAAAGCACTAAATGAGTTCAAGGAAGGAAATAATAAATATCAGAGTAGAAATAAAGAAAATAAAGTCTAAAAAAATATAAAAGATCAATAAAACCAAGAGTTGGTTCTTTGAAAAGATAAACAAAATTGATAAACCTTAAACCTCAAGATAAAAGAGAGAGAGGATCCAAATAAATAAAATCAAAAGTGAGAGTGGAGGAGCGACAACTGATACCACAGAAATACAAAGAATTATGAGAAAATAGTACAAACAATTGGATAAATTCCTGCAAGTATACAGGTGTCAAAACTGAATCAAGAAGAAACAGAAAATCTGAACAGACTAATAACTACTAATGAAATCGAGACAGTAATAATAATAAAAACTCTCAACAAACGAAAGTCCTGGACCAGATGGTTTCACAAGTGATTTTTTACCAAATAGTCAAAGAATTAAAACCTATCCTTCTCAAACTATTCCAAAGAAATTCAAGAAAAGGGAAGATTCCTAAACTCATTTTATAAGGCCAGCTTACCCTGATGAGAAAACCAGACAACATGAGGGATAAAAATCATATGATAATATAAAAAGATGCAGAGAAAGCAGTTGACAAAATCTAACATTTATTTATGATGCAAATGTTCAGCAAAGTGGGAACAGAGGGAATATACCTTGACATAATAAAGACCATATATACCAAACCCACAGGTAAAACTGTTTTCCTTAAGATCAAGAATAAGACAAGGATATCTACTTTCACCACTTTTATTCAATGTAGTATTGGAAGTCTAGCCACAGTAATCAGACAAGAAAAAGAAATAAAAGGAATCCAGTTTGGAAAGGAACATGTAAAACTGTCATTATTTGCAGATGACATGATACTATGTATAAAGAACCTTAAATATTCCACCAAAAAACTACTAAAACTAATTAATGAGTTCAGTAAAGTATCAGATTATAAAATAAATATTTAGAAATCTATTGATTTTTATACACCAATAAAAAATCAGAAGGGAAATTTTAAAAATCCCATTTATATGTGATTCAAAAAATTAAAAATAGTGATAAATTTAACCAAAGAGGTAAACATAAGACATTGAAGAAAGTGATTAAAGAAAACACAAATAAATGGAAGTATATATTGTGCTCATGGAAAGGAAGAATTAACATTGTTAAAATGTCCATACTGCCCAAAGCAATCTATAGAGTCAATGCAATTCCTGTCAAAATACCAACAGTGTATTTCACAAAACTAGAAAAGATAATCCAAAAATTTATATAGAACCACACAAAAAAATAACAAATATCCAAAGCAATCTTGAGAAGAACAAAGTTGGAGGATTACACTACCTGACATCAAATTATACTACAAAGCTATAGTTAATCAAAATAGCATAAAAACAGATACATAGAGTAATGAAACAGAATAGAGAGCCCAGAAATCCACACCTATATGATCAATTAATCTATGACAAAAGAGGCAAGAATATACAATGGGTAAAGACAGTTTCTTCAATAAATGGTGTTGGTGTTGAGAAAACTGGACAGATACATATAAAAAATGAAAATAGACCATTTTCTTATATCATATACAAGAATAAACTCAAAATGGATTACAGATTTAAATTTAAGACCAAAACCATAAAACTCCTAAAAGAAAACATAGATAGTAAACTCTTTGACATCACTCTTAGTAATACTTTTGGGAGTATGTCTCCTTAGGCAAAGGAAAAAAGAAAAAATAAATAAATGGGACTATATCAAACTAAAAAGTTTGTCAGAGAGAAGGAAACCATTAACAAAATGAAAAGATAACCCACTGAATGGGAGAACATAGTCACAAATAATACATCTAATAAGGGGTTAATATCCAAAACACATAAAGAACTCATATAACTTAACACACACACACACACAAAAAAAAAAAAAACACACACACACCAAATAATCTAATGAAAAATGGGCATAGTGAATAGATATTTCTCCAAAGAGGACATATAGAAGACCAATATATAAATGAAAAGATGCTCAATGTCACTGATCATCAGACAAATGCAAAATGGTTATCATGATTAAATCAACAAACAAGTGTTGGTGAAGATGTGGAGAAAAGGGAAGGAACCCTCATGCACTGTTGGTGGGATTGCAAATTGGGGCAGCCACTACAGAAAATAGGTTCCTAAAAATATTAAAAATATAAGTACCATAAATTCCACTTTTGGGTAGTTATCCAAAGAAATCCAAAACACTAATTTGAAAAGATATATGCATCCCTATGTTCATGGCAGCATTATTTACAATAGCCAAGATATGGAAGAAGCCTAAGTGTCCACTGATAGACAAATAGAAGTGGTACATACATAATGAAACATTACTAAGTCATTAAAAAAAGTAAGATCTTACCATATGTGACAGCATGGATGGACCCAGAGGGTATTATGCTAAGCGGAATAAGTCAAACAGAGAAAGACAAATAAGCACCATATGATTTCACTTATATGTGGGATCTAAAAAACAAAATAAATGAAAAAACAAAACAGAAACAGACTCAGAGATACAGAGAACAAACTGATAGTTGCCAAATAGAAATGAGGTTCGGGGGCTGAGTGAAAAAAGGTGAAGGGTTTAAGAAGTATAAATTGGCAGATACAAAATAATCATGAGTATGTAAAGTACAGCATAGGGAATATAGTCAATAATATTGTAATAACTATGTATGATGTCAGGTGGGTACCAGACTTATTGGGGGATCACCTCATAAGTTATATAAATGTCTAACCACTATGCTGAACACATGATATTAATATAAATAATTGACAATTTTTTTAATTTATAAAGAAAAGAACTTTATTAGATTCTAACCCCTTTCAGAAATTCCCATAAAAGTAATTGAACTCAGATCCCATCCTAACTCTGTGTTGACATGTAAAATAGTGTTTTTCATATCTCAAGTCTAAAATCATGTTATCTGTTGTAGACAGTTTTAGTGGAACAGACTGCAAAGAACCCTAGAAATGTTAATTCTGTTACATCTGACATATTGAGAATTTTTGGTATTCAACCCAAGTTTTGCATTTTCTTTGCAATTTTCAATTGCACAGCCTCATGCTCTTTCAAAAGCTCTGGCATTATTCAGAAGCAATTACGAAGAAAAACGAAATTACCTTTCGTCATTCTATCTATTCAGGGCCTTAGAAATGCAGACTGACAATGAGCTGACAATTATTTTCAATCCACTTTCAGTTAATTTCACTATAAATTGAGCCTGAGGACTGGTGACAAATAAAATATATTATTCATCTGAAAACATTCTCTTTGGGGCTACAGATCTTCAATTTATTTCATTAGTGATCATGATCAAACTAAGTTGAAAATTGATTTATGCAATAGTTATCCCTCTGCAATAATTAATTAGAAAAATAATACTTTGATAGAGCTTTGAAAAGGAGCATTTTCTAAGGCTCTTTGATAAAATAGAAAACTTTAAAAATAATTATGAGGCAGTGTTCCTCAGGGAGTAGATATGCATTGCCCTTGCCTATTTCCATATGTCACTAGACTTAAATCACAGTCAGGAAAAGCTCCTTGAATCTCAATTCAGTTCATCTAACAATTTTTAGTATGTATACATGCCAGGCACTGTGTGCTAAGTCTGTGAGTATTACAGAAATGGAGCATCCTCAATGAGTGAACATGGTCAAGTAACTATTCACTGTCTAAATAAATGCTGCAATAGACATAATAGCAAAATGTTTTTGTTGTCAGAGAGGCTTCAGGGATCCACTCTGCTTGAATCACTGGGGAATGCTTCGTAAGGATAAAGTGGCGTTAGAACTGCTTCTAGGACAATGAGCACATTTTCAATTGGCTGAAAGAAAGGGCTGTGGGCTGGAGGCAATTTAAGTACAATTCTAGGCAGCGAGAATAGTATAAACAATTACAAAGAACTAGAAAAAAATCCAGGTGGGTTTCAGCAGAAGTGAGAAATCTAGAGTGGCTGTGAGAGGTTAGGAGAGGAAGATTTGTTGAGACTAGATTGTGAGGGAGAAACTTAAAGTCCACAGACTATTTTTAATAAGCTGGTTTTTAAGTCAGAAGCTGTGTTGTTCAGATGGGATAAATCTGGTGGTAGTGCATGGGACTTTTTCTGGTGAGAGGCAATAAAACATTGTAGGAGAAAAAAATAAGGATGCGAAAGTGAACAGAACTTGTGAATCATTTAGTCATCCCACGGGAAGTCAAGGCACATTGGGATCAGAGGTTGGAAGGATCTATGGGAGTTGATGGTATGGAAGTTGCGAGCAAGTGATGGTGATGAAAATAAAGTATTATTTAAGTGCTAAAGTCTTAAAGAAGAGTGAGAGTGTCTTGGAAGGAGATAGAGGGGGAGGCTGTTTCTTCACTCTTTGGCTCATTAACTAGTACTTATTCAAAACCTACTCCACTGGGTACTGGGAAAACAGACACCAACAAGACACATTAAATCAACAGCTTTGATCAAAGGGGGAACATATTGTCTTCACTTAGGGGCAAGTTTCAAAGTTAGATAACACAACTAGAAGGTGGGAAGTCATGGAATTCAGAATAATGTGTACAGGTAACAAGACCTTGTAAAGAAATGTGGGGAAATGCTGCTCCAACTCCAGCTTCATGTCACTTTTCCAGGCAAGAACACAACAGAAAAGGGCAAACAATGTGTATGCTGTGTCTTACCAATTTTGAAGGATTTTTCCTAGAAAACATCCACTTACATTTTATTCTCAGAATTGGGTCACATGTCTATGGTAATCCGCATGGCAGACTGGAAAATGGAGCATTTAACTGAGCACATTTTTAAGCCGAACAAGTTCTGCTAGAAAGAAAACAAGGAAAAATGAATGTTGTGTATAGACAACTAGAAAGTACATTTTGCATGTTTAAATATACTTTTATTCTATCTCCTGGTTGATATAATTGTGGGTTAAAAATACTTTTTCTTTAGAATTTTGAATGCAATGATACACTGTGTTCTAGCTTCTGATATTACTCTTGAGAAATGCCATTCTGATTCTCATTTCTTTGTTATGTGACCTGATCTTTCTCTGTAAAATCTTAGCCTCTTCCCTTCATCTCTAGTGTTCTAAAATGCCATTGTAATGTGCTTTGGTGTGGTTCATTTTCCCATTCATTATGCTTGATATTTAGAGGGTCCTTTCAATTTGGACACCCCTTTATTATTTCTTTGAAAAATCCTTCCCCTGTTGTATTCTATTGGATGCCTGACCTCCTGGATATTTCTTTGGCTCTATCTTCCAATTCTGCTATTGAATTTTTAATTTCAGTTATCATTTTTTAATTCCCAATAACTTTATTTTTAAATTCTAATTATTATCCTAAATAATAAAAACCTAGTATGCAAATTGATCAAACAGCAGAATGACCTTTCACTATGACGCACACTGACCACGAGGAGGCAGATGCTAAATGCATGATTTGCCCCCTGGTGGTCAGTGCGCTCCCACAGGCGGAGCACCACTCAGCCAGAAGCCGGGCTCACGGCTGGCACAGTGGCAGTGGCGGGAGCTCTCCCGCCTCCCCTGCAGGTGGACAGTAAGGAGCAAGGGGTCCCGGACTGCGAGAGAGTGCAGGCCAGGCTGAGGGACCCCCAACCCGGTGCACAAAATTTCATGCACCAGGCTTCTAGTTAATTATAATTAGTAATTATCTACAATTATATAATTAGAGTATACAAGGCTGTTAAGTGAAGTTTTAAAAATAAATTTGGAGTTTTAGCTGGGGCTCAAAGCCCAGAATGAAATGTAATCCCATATTTCAAAGGAAGATGCTAGACCAGGACTCATTAAGAGACATAAGACAAGTCCTGAGCTTTAGCCCACCTCCCATCTCTAGCCCATACATAAAGATAAATAAATACACAAACAAACAAAGAAATAAAAAGGCAAGAGACTCTTCAAAGTCTGTGGGGGTTTTTTAGGAGTTACACATAAGAGTGTGAATATTTAAAATAGATGTTACTTGCCTGGCTGGCATGGCTCAGTGGTTGACCTATGAATCAGGAGGTCAGGGCACATGTCTGGGTTGCAGGCTCGATCCCCAATGTGGGGTGTGCAAGGGGCAGTCTATCAATGATTCTCTTTCATTATTGATATTTCTATCTCTCTCCCTTCCTCTCTGAAATCAATAAAAATATATTTTTTTAAATGAATAAATAAAGTGGATGCTTATCACCACCACTTAGGCCAAACAAGGAGAGGTTTCAAGACACACTCAAGATCCCAGAGTCACTGCCATGAATGGAGACCAACATCTCAGCCCCAGGCTGCTTCTGCCAAGCTGCAGAAGCCTGTGGGCCTGATCTGTGCTGCAACCTGGACAAAGTGTGGAGGGGCAGAGAGATTAGTGCCAGAAGCCAATTCCAGCATGTCAGCCGGGCTGAATCATCTGGGAACAGCTGAGGGCATTTCCCCAAACCTGAAAAGGATGCATAAAATGATTGCTTGCTGCCAGACAGCTAAGGGAATTTCACTCTACATGTTATTGCCTCCTCCTGGCCAAACACCTGAACAGTGGAGGTAATTCTTCTAATCTGACAATGGATTCTGTATACTAAAACCCTGGCCTTTGAAGTGTATATCTACTTGCCTTAGGACAATTTGTGTTAATAATAGGCAAGGGGTCCTAAGACAAGGGAGAACTTAGTTCCTTTAGCTAAGTCTTCTCTGACTCCCCATGATGCCTTTCAAAATTATGTTTCGTCTCTGGACTCTTATTTAATTTACGCACAGTGCCTTCTCCAGGTTCCTGAACCCCTCTAGAAGCCAGAGCAAGATCACCGGCATTAGATCAGTGTCTTCTAATCACCTGGGCTGTCTGGAGATGCCTGTGTAGAACAAAGAATGGACTAGAGTGGAAATGGTCTGAACTTCCATCATTAGATTGCACAGAGATTCATGAGTCTTTTCAACAACTCTGGGAAACCAGCAAAGTGTAAGTGAGTTTGAAATGACTCCACCCAAGAGTTTTGCATTAGCAGAATGAGCTTGTATCAGGAGTAGTTGGAAGGAAGATTAAGGGAACATCATGAGACATCAGCTGCATGGTGCTCCCCGCAGTTAGTGTGGGGAGAACAGTGCAAGCCCAGGAGTCCCACAAGACAGTGCACAAAAAAATACCCTCTAAAAGCACCTCCATTAGAAAGGGAAAGCTTTGGCACAGTGCCACACGGAGGCCTCGACGCTAGGCCCAACAGCCACTCAAATACAATTTTCCTTTTCTCTACTAATTCCAGTTTCCCTTGGCATGACACTGGGGGTGGGGCAAAAGCATTAATCAGGAAATTAGGAAGAAGTGGGGTGATAGAAAAAAAAATAGACATGAACCCTTATTTCCATTTTGCAAAATTCAAGGTCAGACCAAAGCAAGGAAGAGGAGAAGGTATAAATTGGATAAAATATTAAAGAATAGATTAGATTGAACTTCTTAATATCTATAAAGGAGGTTATTCTAATATACAAAAGTGCCCAGAAGAGACTTAGAATCTGCACAAGATATCATCCAGGTGGGGAAGAAAGAAAATCTTTAAAAAGCAACTTTAAAGAAGATTGATAGGAAGAAAACTAGGTGGCTTCCTGCTTGTACCTTAGGGATATAATTGGTTATAATAGCACTTTTGTGTTTTTTCTTCCATTCTCTTTGTCCTTGTAGAATCACAGTTTTCCATTATTTTATTTGGATTTCAGGATGGACATAAATGTTCAGTCAACGAAACTTTTTTTGCACCAAGAGCTCCTTTTCCAGGAAAGACTAAGTTGACCTAGTGATATTCAAAATGCAAAATTAGTAGATGACAGGATAGTCACAGTTTCCACTTAATACTGAGCATATTCCCCTCACATAAGCCTACTTAGGAGAGAACTTAGAACTTGTAGCTACCATTTGAACTTCTCTGAAGATAATCATTGACTGTCACATCTGCCACCTTGTGGCCACTCTGATGCACACAGTGTTTGAATACTACCACCTTTTACACTTTTCACCCCTTTACCCATAACAGCCATCATCCATCCAGCCATCTATGCACCCATCCATCCATGGTGCATTTGTGCAAGGCAGGCTCTGAGCATGCAGATAAAACACACACAGTCCTTGTCCTTTCTTTTTTTTTAATATATATTTTATTGATTTTTTTTTTTTACAGAGAGGAAGGGAGTGGGGTAGAGAGTTAGAAACATCAATGAAAGAGAAACATCGATCAGCTGCCTCCTGCACACCCCCTACTGGGGATGTGCCAGCAACCAAGGTACATGCCTTTGACTGGAATTGAAACTGGGATCCTTCAGTCTGCAGGCCGACGCTCTATCCACTGAGCCAAACCGGTTAGGGCCCTTGTCCTTTCTTGAGGAACTATAGGGAAAAAAAACATATTTTGTTATATATATCTCCTATCTAATAAAAGGGTAATATGCAAATTAACTGTCACTCTGTCACAAAGATGGTGGCACCTATAGCCACAAGATGGCGGCGCCCAGTCCTCTCAGCCCCGCCGGAGTCCCCCAGTCCCGGGGGATAAGCTGCTGAGAGTGGGCAGCGTGAGCGGCCTGGCAGAATGCTTGCTTCATCGCCGCACCCAGCTCGGGCCGGCCCCCTGGAGACAGAGTGGACATGGACAGGGACAGGGGGGCCGGCCCACAGCCTCTTCGGCCAAGCACAGGCCCAGAGAGGAGACGGTGAGCCCACCTCCCGCGAAATCGGCGTGGTACCCTCCCGGCTCCCGTGGAAGCAGCACGGCTCCCGGCGGCAGGCTGCAGTGCCCGCCGGCTCCCACAGAAGTGGCAGGCAGCCTAGTGTGCGTGATATCGCACGATGGGCTCTCTGAGGGGGCCTGCTTGCCCCTCTCTGCCGTAGCGAGGGACAAGCAGGGCCCTGCTATCTTCTCTCTACAGGGGTCCTGTTGTCTGCTCTCTGCGGGGGCCTGCTTGCCCCTCTCTGCTGTAGCGAGGGACAAGCAGGGCCCTGCTATCTTCTCTCTACAGGGGCCCTGTTGTCTGCTCTCTGCGGGGGCCTGCTTGCCCCTCACCACATCAAGGGCTAAAAGGATGACTCCGGTGGGGCTGAGGGGACTGGGCGCCAACATCTTGTGACTATGGGCGCTGCCATCTTTGTGATGAAGTGACGGTCAATTTGCATATTCGCTCTTTATTAGATAGAATATATATATATTTTTTTTTTTATTGATTTCAGAGAGAAAGGGAGAGATAGAAACATCAATGATGTGAGAGAATCATTGATCAGCTGCCTCCTACATGCCTCCTACTGGGGAGCGGGCCTGCAACCCGGGCATGTGCCCTGACTGGGAATCAACTGTGACTTCCTGGTTCATAGGTCCATGCTCAACCACTGAGCCACACTGGTAGGGCATGTTTTTTGTTTTGTTTTGTTTTTTGAGGGAGATTTGTAAGAGCCACACTCTAAGGTTCAAGTCTGTATTTTCAATCTTTTTTTTTTTGTCCCCCAACTGGCTTCTATACTGTAAATTAATTTTTTAAAAAATATTTAAGTCTTTGCCATCTTCAAAAATTGCCAAAGGATAAAGTTCTCCATCAATCATGCTGTTCCCAGCCATCTTCTTTCTTTGATTCATAGTCAAACTCCTCTGTTCCTTCTTTTTGCCTCTAATTCATTTTAGTAGCTGATTTGTTTATCTCATTTTCAACATACCTTTATTATAAAATAATTAAAATATGCAGAAAATAATACTCATCTATGAATAATCCACCTTTATCAAATATTGGCATTATAGCATAATTGCCTTAGATCGTCTTTCCCCAAGAAATAAAACATTACAGATAGTGTTGCTACTCTTGGGTCCTCCTTCCTCCTTCCTCCCCAGAGAAAAGCAGAATCTTGAGCATAATTTCCAGGCACACTTTCACATTACACATTTATGCATCCACTAGAGGCCCGATGCACGAAGATTCGTGCAAGAATAGGCCTTCCTTCCCCTGGCTGCCAGCACCCAGGACCCTTCCGCCTTCACTCCTGCCTGGAGCCACCTTCCGCTTTCGAGGGCTGCCCAGAGGCCCAGAGCGGCTGGGGCGGTGCGGAATGCCTGCGTCATCACCATGGCGACGACACAAGTGTCCCGGCCTGGCCGCTGCCATTTTTGTCACGTCAATTTCCATATTCCCTCCTTATCACCGCCATCTTTGTTGTGAAGTGATGGTCAATTTGCATATTCCGTCTTTATTAGATAGGATAAGCATTGAATGAAAACTTAGCAAATCATTATGAAAGTTGCTTTTCTTAAAAACTCAACTTTACATCTTACCTAATAAAGAGGGAATATGCTAATTGACCCTCATGCTATCGCAAAGATGGCGGTGCCCACAGTCAATAAGGAGGGAGTATGCTTATTGACTGCCCCACCCTCAAAGATGGTGGCACCCACAGCCAATAAGGAGGGAATATGTAATTGACCCTCACGCCATCACAAAGATGGTGGCACCCACAGTCAATAAAGAGGGAAAATGCTAATTGACTGCCCCGCCCTCAAATATGGCAGTGCCCACAGCCAATAAGGAGGGAATATGCTAACTGACTGCCACGCCCTCAAAGATGGCAGCACCCACAGCCACAAGATGGCGGCGCCCAGTCCCCTCAGCCCTGCCAGGGCAGCAGGCATGCGGCAAGGCCGGGCCCACCCACAGGCGGGCCTGGAAGCTCTGCACACCTGCCTCTGGAGTCCCCCAGTCCCATCAGGGCTGGCCTGAGGTGCAGGCAAGCCTCAGATGTCGGCTGCCCAGCCGCTCCAAGGTGCAGGCAAGCCTCGGATGGCAGCTGCCCAGCTGCCCACGGCCGCCCGAGGCTCAGGTAACCAGGGCCGGCCAAGGCTTGCGCTGCCGGCAGTGGCAGCAGCAGAGGTGTGATGGGGCGTTTCCTTTCCCTGATCGCTGGGTCACCTCCCGCCCCTGAGGGCTCCTGGACTGTGAGAGGGGGCAGGCTGGGCTGAGGGACCCCCCCGCTCCAGTGCATGAATTTTCATGCACCGGGCCTCTAGTTTTTTCATATTTATCCTTGTTCAAACATGTAACTCTAGTTCACTTTCACCATTGCATATTAATTCACTGTATAACAATATCACAAATTATAAGTCTATTCTTTTGATGACTATTTAGGTTATACTCAGTATTTTTCTTAGTATTTTTCTAACAATGCTTGCCATGAACAATCTTATGCACACCTCCTTGTCCACATGTGTAGTTCTTGAGAAGAGGACCCTCTGTCCTTCCTCCCATTCTGGAAAGTGAGTAAGAACCTCCCTATAAGTTCTCTCCACTGAGGGTCTTTGCTGGCCCATCACATCTTCCACTGGCAACAAGAAGTGTGGCTATACCAAGCACTGGATTCAGACCTTGGTCTACACAACCTGAAAACAGAGGGGATTCACCTTCCAAGTTGATTGCACCTTGCATTGAGTCCACTTCTGAAGATCCAGAACTACAACAAGATCATTTTCTTTCTCTCTACTAATGTAATTATGATTTATTTTTCTCTTACTTTTTACTGCTCTTAAAAGATGACACAATGATTCAACTAGATACTTTTAAGATTATAATTTTTAGGGTGATTTTTATAATTTTAGATTATTTAAATGACAATCTTATAAATTAATGACTTCCATGTTATTCTATTTGTTGGTAGAGTAATTAGAGTATTTTTGTTGATGTTAACATGTCTGATAAAATAATCCAGAAACATGGCAGTAATTTTTGTCTTTACTAAGAAAGGGGAAGATTAAAAAAAATCTACAAATGTATGAATCTTATTAGTAAATTAATTTCATCATTTGATTTTGAACTGAAAGTATAATGTGTCTTCATTGCTATTTAAGAAGTCTCTCCTATGGATCATTTTTCAGTCTCTGTTCTAAAGTAATTTTGGATTTTCTCTCATTCAGTTTCACATGGACACTTGATGAAACTGTAATTCCTAGGAGAATCTATACTAATAAAAGGGTAATATGCTAATTAGAACAGATAGACCGGACGTCCTTCCGGACAAAGCCATGATGGCGGGGGCCAAGGCAGAGGCCGTTAGGGGCAATCAGGCCAGCAGGAGAGAGCAGTTGAGGGTGATCAGACCAGCAGGGGAGAGCAGTTAAGGGTGATCAGGCTGGCAGGGGAAAGCAGTTAGGAGCATCAGGCAGGCAGGCAGGCAGGCAGAGGCGGTTAGGGGCAATCAGGAGGCAGGCAGAGGGGTTAGGGGCAATCAGGCAGGCAGGCAGAGGCAGTTAGGGGTGATCAGGCAGGCAGGCAGAGGCAGTTAGGGGTGATCAAGCAGCAGGCAGAGGTCGTTAGGGGTGATCAGGCAGGCAGGCAGAGGGGTTAGGGTGATCAGGGAGGCAGGCAGAGTGGTTAGGGGTGATCAGGCAGGCAGGCAGGTGAGCAGTTAGGAGCCAGCGGTCCTGGATTGCGAGAGGGATGTCCAACTGAGGGATCGGGCCTAAACTGGCAGTAGGACATCCTCCAAGTGGTCCCAGATTGGAGAGGGTGCAGGCCGGGCTGAGGGACCCTCCCACCCCCAGTGAATGAATTTCATGCACCAGACCTCTAGTCCTATCTAATAAAGAGGGAATATGCAAATTGACCATCACGCCATCACAAATATGCCGGCCCACAGTGGAGGTGGGGTTTCTGTAACACAAGATGGCTGCGCCCACAGCAGAGGTGGGGTTTCCATAACAAGCCTTAAGGAGCAATCATCAGAGACCTGAGGCTACCTGGTGCTGGGCTGGGGCAGGGGACCTCAGGCCACGCCACCTGCCCTGGCACCAGGCCAGAAGACCTCAGACCGTGCCCCCACCCCAGCACCGAACCAGGGGACCTCAGGCCACACACCCCATCCCAGCGCCAGTCCAGGGGACCTGAGGCCATGCCCCGGCCTGGCGGGGCTTGACGGGGGACCTCAAGGTGCACCCCCCATTCCGGTGCTGGGCCGGGAGACCCAAGGCTGCACCCCCCACCCAGCGGGGCTTGACAGGGGACCTGAGGCTGCAGCCCTCTCCCAGTAAGGGTTGAAGAGGAACTTCAGGCCACACCCCTCCACCTGGCAAGGCTTGACTGGGGATCTCAGGCCATGTCCCCCACCTGGCGGGGCTTGATGGGGGACCTCAGGTCATGCCCCCTGCCCTGACACCAGGCCGGGGGACCTCAGGCCGTGCCTCCCTCCCTGGCCCAGGCCAGGGGACCTCAGGCCACACCCTCTGCCAAGCAGGGCTTGACGGGGGACCTCAAGACATGCCCCCTGCCCTGGTGCCAGGCTAGGGGACCTCAGTCCATGCCTCCCACCCTGGCACTGGGCCAGGGGACCTGAGGCTGTGCCAGGGGACCTGAGGCTATGCCCCCCACCCAGCGGGTCTTGACGGGGCCCTGAGGCTGTGCCCCTGCCCAGTGCCGGGCCAGGGGACCTGAGGGTGCGTCCCCTAACCAGTGGCGCTTGACGGGGGTGGGGCCGGCCGGGTCTGTGTCTCACGTGATTTCAAGGCGTGCATGGGTGGGTGGGGACTTGACTCTGGGTCCCGCGGTGTACCCCAGACTCTGACAGGAGGGAGATTTTCATATACATTTTACTAATTTTCTTTCATCTCTGACACTTCTATTATAGAGAAAGGGCAAATAGGAATATTAAAATATTTCCTCTAATTAATTCCTTTTCAATGTAAACGAATTTCATGCACCAGGCCACTAGACTATATATATAAAGAAGTAATATGCAAATTGGGCCTGAACACCATAATGGTCATGGCCAACTCAGGAGGGGGGGCCAGGATCAGCCCCAAGCCTGAGAGAACAACACGCAGGGGGGCAGCCTGGCTCCCAGCAGCCCCACGGCCACAGCCCAGGTCTGCTGGGGCCCAGAATGAAGACAGACACAAACGTGTAGGGGGACCTGGCCCCCAGCAGCCCCTGAGCAGAGGCAGGGGGGCATGTCCAAGCCTCCACCACTGCCCAGCCCCAGCAGCCCTGGATCGGAGGCAGGGGGTTGTGCCCAAGCCGCTGCCGCCGCCTGGCCCAGCAGCCCCAGATCAGCCCACAGAGGGAGGCCAGTGGCTTAGGCCCGCTCCCTAAGCCATCAGTAGGACATCCCCTGAGGGCTCCCAGACTGTGAGAGGGGGCAGACTGGGCTGTGGGGACACACACCCCCCCCAGTGCACGAATTTCATGCACCGGACCTCTAGTGTTATATAAATGTAGATTATTTCAAAGTGCATTTCCTGAGTCATTGCTTCCTTTCCCTCCATTTTCAGACAGTGGAAGGGTTGGATTCCAATTGTTGCCATTTACCAAGCCCCATAATATGTACGGCAGTAGGAGTTGCAAATCTTGTCACTGCGGAACAATTTCTACAGACCAAGGGCTGACTTGACTCCAGTGATAGCACAGCATGTTTAACAAATAATGTTTCTTTAAGCCCTCTTATTGCTCTCACTGTGCCTAGGTGAAATCCAAGCCCCTTCCCATGGTCCCCAGGGTCCTGCCTGGACCTGGCCCCTCCACCTCTGCTCTCTGCACTCGAGCCCCCAGGCCCACCCACTCCTCCTGCTTTGCCCACACAGGTCCTTCAGCCTGCAACGCTTCCCCCACTCACAGCCTCACTCTTCCTTGACCCCAGGTCTTATATCCTTGTAGAAGCTGTCACTGACTTCCCATTCAAATTATTGCTACTGCTCCTCTCTCATCCAGGTTTCAACTTGTCATTAATGACACTTATTTCAACATACAGTCATACAATTTTTGGTATCAACTGTGCACATTCATCCACAGCTCCATTTTGTCCCTTTTCAGGCAGAGGATTAAAGCATTTGGAGGAACAATACTTTCTTGTTCTGTGTATTAGTTAGGTTGTGCTGTAATGACAGTGCTTAGCAAACACTCTCCAAATCTCAGTGATCACAATAAACACTGATATCCCACTCATGAGTCTGGCTTGGCTGGGTTTGGGCCTTTTCTCTCACATATGGTTCTCATTCAAGGGCCTCGGCAAGGTTGTAGTGGTTGCTTGGGTATGTTCTTGTGATGGATGGGAAGAACGTAAGAGAGTGAAGGAAACACATAACAAAAGGCTCTTAAAATATCTGCCCCAAACTGGTATAATATCATATCTTCCCACATTCCTCTTGCCAGAGCAATTCTTATGACTCAAAGTCAATGTAGGACACTTGATATCCATAACAAATGTTGGGTGCTAGATGTTGGTAATACCTCCCAGTCACTCTGAAAACTCCAAATGCCCCTTGGGTGCTGCATCAGTCCCCCTCCCCCAATGAGAACCCTTCTCAGTGCCTGGCACACAGTGGGCCCTCAATGAATATTTGCTGAAAAATTAACTTTGCCAGTTTGCCCTCCAGAATCCTTGCAAAAACTTAATGACTAGGAGTGCTATGGTGTTAATTCAATGTTCTTAAAACATTACTTCTTCCACGTAAAAAGGTACCTAATTTTAACTTTTTAATGTAAGGCTGAGAATCTGCTTTTTAAAAATATTTAGTGACAATTTCTTTTAGGTATTCTCTGTTCAAGTCTTTTACCGTATTTTCCGGCATATAAGATGACTTTTTAACCCAGGAAAATCTTCTATACGCCCAGTTGTCTTATACGCCAGAAAATACGGTACTCATTTTTCTATTAATTTTTTCCTCATTTGTAATAACTCGTCACAGATAATGAATATTTTTCCAGTTTGTCTTTTAAATGTTTTAAATGACTTTTTGACAGGCAAGCATTGCTAATATTTAGATAGCCTCATCTCTCATCCTTTTCTTTCATGGCCTGCTGCAGTGAATATTTTTACCGATAACACACTATAATGTATTTAACTATTTCCTTTTTATGGGCTATTTACATAGTTTCCAGGTTTTTCTCTCTTAGATAACATTGTGATGAAAATCTTTGTACATAAATACTAAAAGTGGAATTATCATATCCAGGGATAGCATTTAGGTTCTTGATACATTTAACCAAATCACGATTGAGATTCTCCTCTCTAGGCCCCATGGCCTAGATCTCTCCACCCCAGGATCCACACCCGGATCTTCACATCCTAGATGCCCACACTCCACATCTTGCTGACGAGGTCCTTCCTGGCCAGCCTTATATAGCAGCAGGCAGGGTGAGAGGGATGAGAGTGGATTTGGAGGGGCTGAGGGAAGACATCCGGACATCCTTCTGCCTGGAGTGCTTTTCCCTGAGACACTCCCGTGGCACCTTCTTGGGATTTAGGTCTCCCCTCAATCCTGAGAGTCTTTCATCTAAAGGAGCCTCTGATTTCAGCTACGCCCTATCACATTACACTGGTTTGGTTTTTTCCTACAGAGCACTTATTTCTACCCAACATTATCTTATTAATTTACATGTTTAATTTGTATCAGTAATTATCTTGTCTGGTTCGGTGACTGCAGTATCTCCAGCGCAGAGAGGTGTGGTTCTCAAACTGGCTGCTCAGGGGAATCACCTGTGCAGTTTTAATATTCACTCCCCCTCAATAAAAAGTGTGTCATAAACTTTTACTGTTTGAGAATGGATTGGCATACAATTAAGAATTTGCAGGAAGAACTCTTTTAACTTAAGGACTCTTAGTTTGCTTATGAATTTTAAATTTTGTGTGCCACTGTGCTCTATAAGGAAACATTATAGTAATGAGGTTACTGTTCACTACTGCATTGCCCAGGGTATATGTCTCCCGTATTGGTTTACACACTGAGTGGCCAGATTATTATGATCTCTGAACACATAATAATCTGGCCACTCAGTGTATATCCTATATAATAAAAGGCTAATATGCAAATTGTCCCCTCGACCAGGAGTTCGACTAGCAGGCAGGCCAGCCAACTGCCCACGTCCCCTCCCCATGGCCAGGCTGGCCGGATGCCACCCATGCACAAATTCATGCACCGGGCCTCATACACACACACACACACACACACACACACACACATACACACACACACACACACTGAGTGGCCAGATTATAATGCGTTCAGAGTTCATAATAATCTGGCCACTCAGTGTATATAAACAATACATATTGTCTTATGTATAAAACAATATATTTCAAAGAAAAAATAAATTTTATGTTCCTCCCCAGATCAATTAAATCAGAATCTCTGGGGGGTGGAACTCAGGCAATGGTAGCTTTTAAAGCTCCCCAGGTGATTCTAACATACAGCCAAGCTTGAGAGCCAATGACATAGAAGGATCTCAGAATACCTGTTGGATGAATGGGTGGGTGGATGATAGATGAATAAAAGGACATTGTAAATCAGAAATGTGGGGCTCTAGTCCCAGCACTGCCACTAACATAATATGTAACCTAAACTATGTCACTCCGCTTTTCCAAACACCCATAATTGTACTACATGCCTCCTGAAGTCCTCTCCTGCTCCAAGACCTCATGATTCCCCTCCTTAGTCACAGCAAGAGCCCGGAATGAAAGGACCAAGAGAAACAGGAGGAGAGAATGATTGAGACTATAGTAAACTTCCTCCAGGATAAAGGTGATCCTAACAGGAAGCTCTTTACTATGGCACCCTTTACACAGGAAGAAAAGTATCTGTGAGGTTCCTGAGAATCTTGCACTTAGAAGAACAACACATACCTCTGTGCTGGATGTGCAGAGGAGGGACAGGGGATCCCTCATCCCCAAATATCTCACCAGGGAGGCAACATGTGTGTATGGATACCCGGAGCCAGGAGAGAAGGAGAGAGATGCATTTATCTAAGAGAGTCCTCACAAACCTACATTGTCTCCAAGGTTGTGTGGGGTTTCTCTCTCAAAAGTGGGCTGCCCAAGCATTCTTGAGTTGTTTTGCTGGGATCTTAGGAAAAAAACAAAACATGCTGTCAACTCAAGTCTGCTACTGTGACCTTACACAGAAAGTTAAGGGGACAGTTTCTTATTGGGAAAGCTAGCTGCTCATGTTTTTTTTTTTTGGAAACAATGCAGAGGCATTTACAATATGGGACTCCTGTGTAGCCTACCGAGTCCTATTATTCTTTAAGCTCTATTCCCTGGGCTGCTTTATATACAGCTATTTAGGCTTGCCTGCTATGTGAGATTGTGCTACCTGTCCCTAGGCATCAATACCTGTCTGGTCATCCAACAGTGTCTACAAATTATCACCCTCCACTCTCCCTCATTCAATACCATTTCAAGGAAGGACAATTTTAATATTACAAAAAATAACACATTTGGGGAGTTATGAAAGTGGATTCCTTAGAAATTGAGTTTCATTGGCTTCACAATGGGTGGGAGCAAGCGGTCATTTCTATTTCATCATTTTGTTGTTGTTAATCCTCACCTGAGGATATTTTTCCATTGACTCTTTTTTTAGACAGTATGCAAGGGAGGAGGAGAGACAGAGAGAAACATCAATTGGTTGCCTCCCGCACATGCCCCAACCAGGGCCAGAGATCAAGCCTGCAGCTGAGGTATCGGCCCTCACCGAATCAAACCCGGGCCAGCGCTCCAACCACTGAGCAAAACTGGCTAGGGCTCATCATTTTTTAACACACATAAAACTAACATAACAGAGTTCCCATCTCAACAGCTTAATTTGCATATTCAATTTTTTTTAACCCTTGGTGTCTGGTGGAGGTGGCACACAGTTTGGGGGGGGGAGCAAGTATTGATTTGAGAGAGCGAGCAAGATATCGATCTGGGGAAACCAAGATGGCGGCATAGGTTGAACACCTAACCTGCAGCCTGGCACAACAATTTCAAAAATACAACTAAAAGTCAGAACGGACATCATCCAGAACCACAGGAAAGCTGGCTGACTAAAATGCCCACAACTAGAAGGAAAGAGAAAACCACAGGGAAAATCAGAGGAGCCGTAGGAGCCTGAGGTATGGAGACACGGGCGGAGACACGAGCACGCGCACGTGCGGGGAGGACGGAGCCGCAGAGGACGGGGCGGCTGACGGCCTGGCCGGCGTTCTCTAGCGGGAAGGAGATAAAAGCTCCAGATTGCGCTGAACCCCAGCTCCGACTGCACTGAACCCCAGTTCCGGGCGAGACCCTGGGAAGCCAGGTGCATGCTGGGGGAATCTGGGCTGTGGGGCGGAGGCACAGAGGAGCGGCAAAAGGCAGAGCTCCGGAGGTGCGCACGGGAATGCGTGCAGAGGACGGACTGTTGCCTGTGCCGCTGAATTGCCCTGGCGGGGAGGAGACAGGGGCTCCGGACCGTGCTGAACCCCAGTTCGGGCTGAGCTGGGCCCCGGTTCCGGGCGAGACCCTGAGAAGCCAGGCTCATGCTGGGGGAACCTGGGCTGTGAGGCGGAGACGCAGGGGAGCGGCGAAAGGCAGAGCACCGGAGGCGCGCACATGAATGCGAGCAGAGGATGGTCTGTTGACTGTGCCGCTGGATTGCCCTGGTGGGAAGGAGACAAAGGCGCCAGACTGCGCTGAGCCCCAGTTCCGACTGCACTGAACCCCAGTTCCGGGCGAGAATCTGGGAGTCCAGATTCATTGGGGGAGAGACTAGACTGTTTGGCGGCGGTCGAAGCTCCAGGGCGCCTTTCTCTCAGAGGTGCTTGCAGGGAGTACAGAGGGACACTGAGACCCAGGAACCTCATAGGGCGGGGCTGACGGGAAGCCAAGGCTGTAGGCTCCACCCTGAAACTCCGCCCCATCCAAGCTGAGCACAGAGGCTTTTACAATTTTGCAAGTCTAGTTGAATAAGGCGGTCTCCCGGTGTAGACACAGCTGATCCTCACAGCCAATTGGACTGGAGATCAAATCCTCCCAGTGTACCAACAGCAATCAAGGCTTAACAACACCAAGACTTTGCACTCAGCCCACAAAGAGGGGTACCAAGAGCGACCACCTAGGGAGATTGGGGAAGCTGAGCTACCGGCCCCTATAGGTCACTGACCACACAAAGCCACTCCATCAACATAGGGAGGCAGCCAAAAGGTGGAGACACCGAAGCAGGTCACAAATAGAAGGGATGAAGGAAAGTAAACTAATGGACAACACAGTGTTCAGAGCCACATTTATAGGGTTGCTTGGGAGTCTTCTGGAGGACCAAGATGGCAGCGTGGGGCGGATACCTGATTGTTGCCTACCACAACAATTTTGAAACTACAGCTGGAGGGCAGAGCGGACACCGTCCAGAGCAATGGCCGGGGGAATTGCTGAGAAGGAATTGACCGATGGGAGTTGGGATCGGGAAGACGAGGCCCTGCTGGGTCCCGGATCCGGGTGCACTCGCCTGGCGACTGGTCGCTGCTGAAGGCCCAAGTGCCACCACAGCGACCTTGGACCAGCCCGCCGCCGTGCACCGGGCGCACCGGAGCTTCGCCGAGCCCGCCACCCAGCGAGTTCCGCGGCAGCCGCCCCGGAGCTTTGAGAAAATGGCCAAAGGAATTGCTGAGAGGGAATTGACCGACAGGAATTGGGATCAAGAAGACGAAGCCCCGCAGGGTCCCGGGTCCGGGTGAGGCCGCGCGCCCCTGGGTCCGGGCGAGGCCACGCGCCCCTGGATCCGGATGAGGCCGCATGCCCCTGGGTCCGGGTGAGGCTGGGTCCCGGGTCCGGGCGAGGCTGCGTGCCCCTGGGTCCGGGTGAGGCCATGCACTCCTAGGTCTGGGGGAGGCCACGCGCCCCTGGGCCCAGGTGAGGCTGGGTCCCGGGTCTGGGTGAGGCCGTGCGCCCCTGGATCCGGGTGAGGCTGGGTCCCGGGTCCAGGTGAGGCCGCGTCCCTGGGTCCGGGAGAGGCTGGGTCCCGGGTCCGGGCAAGGCTGCGTGCCCCTGGGTCTGGGTGAGGCCATGCGCCCCTGGGTCCAGGTGAGGCTGGGTCCTGGGTCCGGGTGAGGCCGTGCGCCCCTGGATCCAGGTGAGGCCGTGTCCCTGGGTCCGGGAGAGGCCACGCACCCCTGGGTCCGGGTGAGGCCACATGCCCCTGGGTCTGGGTGTAGCTGGATCCCGGGTCCGGGTGAGGCCGTGCGCCCCTGGATCCGGGTTAGGCTGGGTCCTGGGTCCGGTTGAGGCCACGCGCCCCTGGGTCCGGGTGTAGCTGAATCCCGGGTCCGGGTGAGGCCGTGCGCCCCTGGATCCGGGTGAGGCTAGGTCCCGGGTCCGGGCGAGGCCGCACGCCCCTGGGTCCAGGTGAAGCTGGATCCCAGGTCCGGATGAGGCCGTGCGCCCTTGGATCCAGGTGAGGCTGGGTCCCGGGTCCGGGTGAGGCCATGCGCCCCTGGGTCCGGGTGAGGCCACGTGTCCCGGGGCCTGGGTGATGCTGGGTCCCAGGTCTGGGTGAGGCCGCGCACCCCTGAGTCCAGGTGAGGCCATGCGCCCCTGGGTCCGGGCGAGACCAAACCAGAGGGAGTCGGACCTGCATTACCACCATTTGTCCACCATCCAGAGCTGAGGGGTCAGTGCCGACATGTACACATAAGGAACTGGTGGACATTGAAATTGGGTCTCAAAAGAACTGTTGGTCCAGAAAGAAACTTACTACAGACTGATTCATTTGCCTGTCAGCATAACTATTATTGCTCGTCTTACATTCGGTTCTTATAAGTATATTTCTAGTAACACATGATATCACTCATCTAGGGGAAATGATGAACAACATAGACTGATGAACAAGAACAGACCCAGAAACAAGGAGGCATCGATCCGACTGTCGGGCCTCAGAGGGAGGCTAGGGGAGGGTGGGGGGAGGGTGGAGAGATCAACCGAAGGACTGTGTGCATGCATACAAGCCTAACCAATGGTTAAGGACAACAGGGGGGTGGGGTGGGGGATGGGAATGGGGGGATGAGGACAAATATGTGACACCTTAATCAATAAAGAAATAAAAAAATAAAAAAAGATATCGATCTGTTGTTCCACTTATTTATGCATTCATTGGATGGTTCTTGTATGTGCCCTGACTGGGGATCCAACCCGAAACCTGTTATCAGGAGGACATTCTAACCCAGTGAGCCACCCAGTCAGGGCTGGTGGCACAAAGTTTTGTCAGCAATATTTGCGAACTACATTTAAGAAGGAAATGGCCGTGCATAAGGTTCCAGAGACATCTCTGTTCGGTCAGGATAAACTCTAGGAGCACAAAAGGCATGAATTTCTTCAAGGACAAACACTTACCGAATAACCACTTGGAAAGCAGACAGGAAGCACACACGCACACACACACAACACACACACACACACACAAACCTTTTTGATCTCAAGCTCAGAGTCTCACACTCCTGCCCCTCCCCAAAGGCTCACAGGGAAGCATCCAAAGTTTTCACGTGCAGCCGTGACCGGGTGGCTCAGTTGCTTGGAGCTCCTCCTGTACAACAAAAGGCCACGGGTTCAATTCCGGTCGGGTGGCAGGCACAAGGGAGGCAGCCAGCTGATGTTTCTCTCTCATCGATGATGTTCTTTCCCCCCTCTCCCTAAAATCAATTTTTAAAAACGTTTTCAGATGCCATCGCTTTCTTCATCACTAAGAAGAAGAGGAAGAGAAGGAAGAGAAGGAGAAGGAGGAGGGGGAGGAGAAAACGCTGGAGAAGCCATAACGGAGCAGGTGCAGTGGCTTGTAGCCAGGAAGACAACTCGTTTACAAAGCTGCCATCCTCTGGGATACACAAGGGGTGCATCATGTAAGTGATGTGGCAGCTAAAATGACCTCAACACTGGAGTCGCATTTTCGAGAAGACCTTCACCAGAAGCTGAGGTAGTGGGGAGTGGGATGGGGGCACATTATCCCCGACGAGTTTTCTTGGGGAGCACGATGCACTGGCTCAGGCGTTAGGGAGGCAGCAGGCGTGAGGAAAGCGTTTTCGGGGGCTCGGCTCCTGGTCCGCATGTGAGAAGTCTGTCCAAGTGCGCGATTACGACGGGCAGCCGGTGCTGAGCTAGAGCCCGGCGCGGTGTGGAACCCCACGCTCTGACTCTGACCCCGAGCCAGGCGGCTCCCGAAGTCAGGCTGACGGAGAGAACCGAACCCGCTTGATTCATGCCCCTGAGAAGCAGAGAGGAGACCCAGGATGAAAAGTGTCCCCGATGCGGGAAGAGGCCCTTTTATAAAGCTTCTTGGAGGGAAATGCAGAACCCCGTTGCGCGGTCAGCCTCCGCCGCGCGGGACTCAACTCCGCTGCCCCCAGTCCCGCCTCCACCAGGGCCGCCTCGCGCAGGCGCAGTCGCAGCGCGCCGCGTTCCCGCCCCAGCGCGCATGCTCACCGGGCCAGGCGCTCCAGACCCGCGGCGGCGGCGGCGGCGGCGGCGACGGCGGAGGAAGTGGCCGCTTTGCACTCCACTTCGGTAGAGGCTTCGCGGCGGGGGACAGCCTCCTCCGGCCTCTCCGCGGACTTTGGTGCCTCCACACATCAATCCACTCGGATTATGGGGCTGCCCAGGGGGCCGGAGGGCCAGGGTCTCTCAGAGGTAGGAGTCCCTCTTCCTTACACGTCGGGTGCCCGAGAGAGGGCCAGGCCGCGCCGGGCGCCCCGCCCCCTCCCTCAGGTGCGCCCCGCGGGGAGCGCCGGCCCGTCTGTGGGGCGCTATCTGGTCCTCCCGCGGGGGAGGGCCCCGCCTCTCCCGCTCGGGGTAGTAGTTACCGGACCCTCGACGCCGCAGGGCTCGCCCGGAGCCCGGGGCTGCTGCGCCATGAGTCACGAGATGTGCTTTGGGACGGTCCGGGCTCGGGTTGTGCAAAGGGCGGTGACCTTCTGGGGCCTCCCGCCGCCTTGCGGGGGCCGGGAGGCCAGCCCACCCGCCTGTGTCTGGGGGGATGCCCCCCGCGGAGACATTTTGGGAGCCGTTCCCGCTGTAGGTCGTGTCCGGCGGGGTCTGCTGCGTGGCGGGGACCCGGCACCGCGGGATCGGTGCCGCTTCAGCGGAAGGTAACGGGTGCCTTTCCTTCCAGAGGCGTTTGTTACTGAGCACGGACTGAGTCTGGGGGCAGGATAACCAGTGGTTTCCGGATTTCCACGTTGGCTGGGAATAAAGGGGAAGTGCATTTCCTTCGGGGTGCAAATGTCACTGAGCTCGGTGGTTTACATCTGCCTTCTCTTCCAGTTGATTTACTCGAAAGCTAGTTTATCACATTCTTGAGAGAAATGGAGTCCGCGCCGCCCCCCTGTCCGCTCCTAAGGTTCTGAAGCAGGCCTTTGGCCGGAGACTGATTTCTGGACACAGGAGCGGCTCCTTCGCTCTTAGCTGCCCCCATTCTTGCTTCTCTGCTCCCCTGCCCCTAGGCCCTTTCATGTCCCAAGTACCCGCTAATTGCGCACAAAAGCCGGGGATACCGTGATGAGAGGATGGACTTGGCTGTCAGTGTGAGTTCCCAGAGTGCAAGTCCGTTTTGTTGTTGTCTTAGGAAATCCTAACAAGTGTAATGTCAGAGCCCTCATATCAGGTAAAACCTTCCACATGCGTTGCTTTGATGGAGCCAGCAATTTGTGAATATCGGGTTCTGTACTGTGATATTTTATTTGACATTTCTTTTTTGCCACTTCTTTATTCCAGGATGTCATCAAGTTTTTGCCTGGCCTTTGGCTGTAGAATCCTGTCTTATCTCCCTGGTTCTATCTTAAATTCTTCTGATTCAGTGTCCCACTACCAGTGGGGATTTTTCTAAAATAAACTTCGTTTAACCCTGCTCTAACTGCAGGGTCTTATTTGTCACTTTTCCAAGAGACTAGGACAGTTCTTGGCAATTAGGAGGCAGCCAGGGTGACTATAAAATCAAGTTATCATTTAGTTCAAAGACTAGTGCATATACTCTGTGTGATTAAGCTGTTACTAGTCCTATTAACTCATTAACGTCAGTTTTTTAAACCGTTTACGGTATGGAGGATATGCAGAAAGCTGGACTTGGTCCTGCCCTCCACCTTACATGAACTGCAATACAAGGCAATTGGAAATTTAATGTGCCTGGTTGAGGAGCTCAGTCATTCATCTTTACCAGAATTTTAAGCATTTGTGGGTGTTTTTTTTTTTTTTTTAACAAATTGGATGTATTAACCAATCTGGTGGCTTTTTATGGCTTCAGAGGGCATTCTTTCATGCTCTTTTCTATTTTGTGTCAGTGTTAATCTCTGAAATGAATTTGAAGTCTTATTGGCATTATCCATTCAGTGTCTTGTGCCAAAAAGTTATTTCGCAGGTTATATTGCAAAAGTACTTCTCTGCCCTAACTGGTTTGGCTCAGTGGATAGAGCATCAGCCTGCGGACTGAAAGGTCCCAGGTTCGATTCCAGTCAAGGGCACCAAAAAAAAAAAAAAAAAAAAAAGTACCTCTCTATTCCGGGGGTGAGTGGTTGGGAAGCATGGGCCATGCATCTTCCATGGGTGCTCCTTAGGTAGCAGTTGAAGCAGGGATGATTGTCCCACGATGTTCTGTCCTCTTCTTAGAAGTGTTTTTATGATAAATGATGACTGAACAAATGAAGGCTACCTGTCTTACATCCCAGGAGTTTGAAGAAAATACTTGTATGTGTCCTCCCATTTCCCCCCTGCTCTACCTTTGTGAACCATGACTGCTCTTTACCTTCTCTTCTGTTTGAGTTTCACCCATCACAGATCTGTTGCCAAGGAAGAGAGGGTGTGAATAATTAATATTACCTTATTTATACATGTCCACTAATAGGTGGTGAATGCTAATCTTCAAAATATTGGACAGGCTGGACCAGGGTCATCTGAGAGTTAAGTTAAATGATTACTAGTGTATGGTTGTCACCTCCACCCCCATTTCAATGCATTAACAGTCACTTTAATAATTCCTTGTTCAACTAATATCCGTATGTTAATAAGTATACTCCCTTTTTTAGCAGTTTGTACTTCAAAATAAACTTGACTTTCCATCATCAGTGTCATGACTATTAAAACATTTTGCTCATACGTGAATGGCTTAGGTCATGCACTTTAGGTAATGATTGAGCATGTCATTCTATAATAAGTGTGTTTTTGAAGCCAAAATGCTGTTTCATAACAGAGGAGTAAATATGGGTGAATATTATGGGTCCTTTCCTGAAACAGCTAATATAATAGTCTAATTGGAAAGATAGGCATGTTCATTAACACCAGGCATGTCACTCAAAAGAGGCTGTTACTTAATTGTATGAATGACAGAATATAAATAAAATATAAATGCAGAGAAATGGGTATTTCAGGCTGTATTTGCCGGCTTTGGCAACAAATAGGAGCTAGAATTTGCTGATGTTTGTTCGTCATCAGAGGATATTAAGAGAAGGAGGTTGGTCATAGCCATGTCAGGATTGTCGTGGGGGGAGGTGAAGGATGAAGCTGAAAAGATAGGTTGTAGCCAAAAATCAGGATGCCAAACTAAGACATTTGGACTTTATCTTATAGACAGTGTATGATGCATTAATGTTGAGGGCTGGGGGATGAGCTAACGAGGTAATGATGTAAAAGCTGTGATTTAGGAATGAATGAACAAGACAGATTACCAGAGAAGAAAGATTGAGAGGCAGTTGCAATAGTCCTGGCATGAAGTATAAATAAAAAGGAAGGGAGGATTAATGTGAGATGCTTAGTAAAGAAGATTTAACAGGTATTGTTGAGTAAGAGAGTAGTCCCAAGTGGTGGGTACAAAGATTTGAACCAGAATAATTTGGTGGTGTTTTATAGAGACGGTTGGCTTTTTATTTTCGGCAGTGACGCAAGAGAGGAAAGGGACACAGTTCATTAAAATAAATGGAGGCAAAAGTATTAAAATATTTTGATAAATTTAACTTGTAAATAAACACCTGGTAGTGAAGATAGGATATACCAGGTGGGGCAAAAGTAAGTTTACAGCTGTGAGTACACGAAACACAGAGTTTATTCTTGTATTATTATTTATTGTATTATTTTCCATACCAACAACTGTAAACCTACTTTTGCCCCACCCTGTAAATTTAACAATTTTTTATTATATCACGTACTAGAGGCCCGGTGCACGAAAGTCGTGCGTGGGTACGGTCCCTAAGCCTAGCCTGCGATTAGGGCCATCTTCTCCAGCTGCTGGCAGTCAGCCCTGCCCCCACTGCCACCCACCTGGGTTCCCAGTTTGCCATTGGGCAATTGAAACCTGACTGCCAGGGGGCGAGGGACCAAGAGGTTGGCCAGTCCCGCCCATTCGTGACCCCCCTCTGTGTGTGGGGCGACCGGTGGGGCAGGGGCCTTGGCCTGGCACTGCCTGCATCCCCTGCCACCCACCCCAGGGTCCCCGTTCGCCATCAGGGGATCAGAGCCTGCCGGCCGGGGGAAGGAACCAAGAGGTTGGCCGTTCCCACCCGCCTGCCAGCCCTACCCCAGCCAAGGTCGCCCTCTGTGTGTAGGGCGACCGGCGGAGTGGGGGTCTTGGCCTGGCACCACCCGCATCCCCCGTCACCCACCCTTGGGTCCCCATTCACCATCGGGCAATCAGAGCCTGTGGACTGGGGGGAGGGACCAAGAGGTGGTCAGTGCACCTCATAGTGACTGGTCGAGCGGTCATTCTGGTCGTTCTGCCGTTATGGTCGCTGGGCTTTTATTATATAGGATATTAGGTGATTTTATTATTTTTAAGGCAGTCCTGTTATATGGCAGTAATCACCCTTTAGTATTTCTGAGTTGAAAGCCTTCTTTATGTTTGTCTTAGAGAACAAAAAGAGAAGTGTGGAGAGGCATACATATTTGAATTCTTTGTTCTTGACCCTCTTTAAAATAATATGGACCAAAATGAGTATGAAGTTAAAAAAAAATAAAAACCACCTTGTTCCTCTTGTAAGGAATTTATAATCTAGTTGAGAAACCTGTAAAGTACACCATGTCTTAGAGAACAGGGTGGTAGCATGCCTTAACCTTCCTTTCTCTGGATTCCTTCAGCACCAGGTAAATAGGCTATGCTACCTGTGTCTTCTGCCCTCACCTATGATGATTAGAAGAGACACCTGGGGAGTCTCTTCTGTGAAACTCTGGTGGCAGCACTGTGGGCCATGCGCCTTCATGACTGCAATGGTATAGCCCCGTGGTCGGCAAACTGCAGCTCGCGAGCCACATGCGGCTCTTTGGCCCCTTGCTTGTGGCTCTTCCACAAAATACCACAGCCTGGGCGAGTCTATTTTGAAGAAGTTTAAGTTTAAAAAATTTGGCTCTCAAAAGAAATTTCAATCGTTGTACTGTTAATATTTGGCTCTGTTGACTAAAGAGTTTGCCGACCACTGGTATAGCCAATGTCACCTGACAATGTTGTGGTATCAGGAGATAAATCTGGTGTTTCTGTATTCAAGGTAGCTTTTACAGCTTTTCACCTTTTGTTTTAGGTAGAAACAAGAGAAGATGAAGAACAAAATGTCAAGTTAACTGAAATTCTGGAGCTCTTGGTTGCAGCTGGGTATTTCAGGGCAAGAATTAAAGGCTTGTCACCTTTTGATAAGGTAAGAGGACATATTTCTAACTATTAGTCCATTTTTTTGTCAGGATGGCATGGTTAACTATGGAAAGGAAGAAGAGATTGTATTTTTCCTTTCTCCATGTCCATGTTTTCATTTCTTCCTTATTCAGATTTATTATGGAAGTGTTTCTTATTAAAAGAAAATAATAATATATCAGTAGACACACTTTGAATTCCTTTTCTATGCATGAAACTTTGGGAAATGCAAATAAGCTAATGAAATAGTTCTTCATTTCAAGGAACTTACAGTTTGGGTGGGAAGATAAAACTTACGTAAAATAAAATAATCTGAGTTAATAAGGAGCCATCCCAAATCAGTGTGTTCACAGACAATTTTCAGGTTTCCTGTGGATGGATGGTAAATGCTTAGTTTGGAGGAGGGAGAAGTCACTATGGGGTGAGGTTTAATTCAGCAGAATCTTGAACAATTATTATGCTCAATGCATAGTAATAGGTGTTGAGGGCACAGAGGTAAGACAGACACCCTGTATTCAAAGGCCTTGACTTCTATAGCATAGGGAAAGGAGACAAGTATACCAACATGCATAGAATAAGTGGCATAATGCAGTAAGTACTACTGCAGTGAACTGTATTCTAGTACAGAAATGAATCATCCAGATCAGACAGGACAGGCCAGGAAAGCTTCCTGGTGGAAAAAAGTGTTGAGTGCTCCAGCGGGCCACAGTTCTACCTTCACATAACAGAATCACTGCATTGTTTCAGCACACAGATGTCTAGGCCTCACCCACTGAAATTCTGGTCATGTAGGTCTGGGCTGGGGCCTGGAATCTGTATGTTATTAGGCATTTCACATGGGTCTAAGCACAGCCAGAAGTAAGATTCTTTTTTTTTTTTTAATTTCAAAATGGATTTTTAGCCTTAGTCTCATTTGCATTTCAAAGAAATCATGTGGGGAAAGTAGAGCAAGAATTCACATCTCCTTTAAGTAGATGAAAAAAATTAGAGATATGAAAATAAAGTAATGAGCCACAAAATGTCAGTTTTGCTACTCATGTGTCTGGTCTATTAAACAGATAATCTCTCTGTAATCTAGCACTACTCAAAACTGGTTTAAGACTTCTCTCACCTAAGAATTAATGTCTGTCTCCTTCAGTATAAAGTAAGTCTATGTCCATTTAGTAATAAAAGTCACTTTCTCAGTCACACTAGCCACATTTCAAGTGCTCAGTAACCACATGTGGCTAGCAGCTGCTGTATTGGACCGTGCAGGTTCAGAACATTGCCATCATTGCAGAAAGTTTCATCCAGCAGTGCTATCTTAGATGAATTGTAGTTGATGATGTCAGGACATACATACTCTCTCTAACAATACATAATTTTGTATGTTTATTGAGTCTGTAAAATATATTTATATTTTGACTACCTTTGACTTCTTCCCCTCTCCCCAAGCTAGAAAGAGAAAACACGTATTTTCTTTGTCTTGCAGGTGGTAGGAGGAATGACTTGGTGCATTACCACTTGCAACTTTGATGTAGATGTTGATTTGCTCTTTCAAGAAAACTCTACAATAGGTCAAAAAATGTAAGTTGTTAGGGTTTGCCATGGAAGAGCCAAAAAAAGAAGAGAGTAACTTTTGAGTGCCTACTATGTGCCAGAAGTTGTGCTAGACACTGTACTATTTTAATTTTCATTACAACAGGTAATATTGCAGTTATAGATTACAAAATGGACTGAAATAAACCAAGTAGCATATACAGGTAGCATATACTAGGTATACTGGTTAATAATGATGGATTTTGTAATCAAAGAAAACACGATAATTTCAAGAGAAACATCAAAAGTGCTTTATTGAAAGTAATGTCCATCGCTAGCTACACATTTCCCCCATCTTTCAGGTAATTTGTGGATACTGTCCCAGTAGAACTTTTCTTGTTTTGAGGCAAACCATTCAGAAACCCAATTTTCCACTTCTTTGTACGTTTTGAAGTGCTACTCAGAAAGTGCGTGTGCCATCAATGGGAACAAGTGGTAATCTGAAGGAGCAAGGTCTGATGAATATAGCGGGTGGGTTAATACTTCCCAGGCAAGACCTTTTAGCATGTCTTTAACTGGTTTTGAAGTGTGTGATGGTGTGTCATCATGAAGCAAAATTACTTTGCCGTGTCTTCTGGAACATTCTGGTCGTTTCACAATCAAAGCGTGGTTCAAATTGATTATTTGTTGTTGGTAGCGATCAGTAATAATGGTTTCACCTGGTTTTAGAAGCTCATAATACACCACACCTTCCTGATCCCACCAAACACAGAGCATTGTCTTCTTTCTGAAGCGATGTGGCCTTGAAGTCGATTTTGATGGTTGACCTGGATCAACCCATGATTTTGTGCGTTTGGGATTCTCAAAATAAGTCCACTTTTCATAGCCAGTCACAATTCGATGCAAAAAAGACTTTCTTTCATGCGTTGAAGCAACATTTTATTGATGACT
Organism: Eptesicus fuscus; assembly: GCF_027574615.1. Taxonomy (NCBI): domain Eukaryota; kingdom Metazoa; phylum Chordata; class Mammalia; order Chiroptera; family Vespertilionidae; genus Eptesicus; species Eptesicus fuscus. The sequence continues at coordinate 10,868,519 of NC_072483.1, forward strand.
TTTTGGTTTTCCATTTGTCTTTCATTTGGTTGATGTGGCACCCATTTTCCTTCCTTTAAAATCTTTCCCATTGTTTGTAAATGATCAGAAATTGTTTGCTGAGCAACGTTTAATGTTTCTGTAAGTTGTTTTTTAGTTTGACACGCATCTTCATCCAATAATGCTTGTAATTGTTGGTCTTCAAACATTTTCGGTTGACCTGGACGTTCTTTGTCTTTCACATTGAAATCATTACTTTTAAAGCATTTAAACCAACGTTCACAAGTATTTTGAGATGGAGCATGTTCACCATAAGCTTCCCAAAGTATACGATAACTTTCTCTTCAAAATAAAGTAATGAATTAAAACTTCCCGCAAATGCTCTTTTTTTGGCACGAAATTCGACATTTTTAAGTGTAAAAATATCTATGATGTTAACACCTTCAGCAAATTTGACATATGAAGTTTTGAAGCTGGCTGTCAATACAACAAAATAGCATACATATCAAATCACATATATATCAACATATGTGTAACTCCATCTATTGAAAAAAAAATCCGCATTATTAACTGGTACACCTAGTAAGAGTCATTTCAGTGTTCAGGCTATTTCTAACACTTTTTAAAAAACTTTTTTCCAGTTTTATTGAGATATAATTGACACATCACAGTGCATTAGCTTAAGGTATACAACATAATGCTTTGAGCTTATATACACTGTAACATAATACCACAACAAGTTAACATCCATCATCTCACATAGATATAAATTTTTCCTCCTTATGATAAGAACTTTTAAGATCTCTCTTAGCAACTTTCAGATATACAGTGTAGTGTTGATAAAATAGCATGCTATACATTATATCCCCAGAACTTATTTATCTTATAATGGAACTTTGTATCTTTTGACCACCTTGACCCATTTCATCCACCTTTACCTCTGCTAAGCACCAATCTGTTCTCTCTTTCTATGAGATCGATTAAGAAAGACCACATAGTATTTGCCATTCTTTAACTTAGCACAGCGCCCTCAAGGCTATCCATATTGTTGCAAATAGCAGGATTTCTGTCTTTTTTATGGCTTAGTAACATTTCATTGTATGTATATACTACATTTTCTTTATCCATTCATCTGTTGGATTACTTAGGTTATTTCTATGTCTTGGCTATTATAAATAATGCTGCAATGAATATGGGGGTTCACATAATTCTTCGAGATAGTGATTTTCTTTCTAATATATACACAGAAATTGAATTGCTGGATCATATGATAGATCTAGTTTTAATTTTTTGAGGAACCTCCATATTGTTTTTCCATAGTGGCTAGTCGTACCAATAGTACACAAAGTTTCCTTTTTCCCCACATCCTGCCAGCACTTGTTATCTCTTTCCTTTTTTCTTTTTAATATATTTTTATTGATTTCAGAGAAGGAAGGGAGAGGGAGAAATAGATAGAAACATCAATGATGTGAGAGAATCATTGATCAGCTGCTTCCTGCATGCCCCACACTGGTTGTAGTTTGGGGTCCCAGCCACATTTTGACTGGTTATAGGGCAATCTGTAACCTTATTCAAACGCATAAATCTGTACCACTAGAGGGAGCTTTTCTCCTACTGAACCAAAAGATAAGGAAACCAAAAGATAAGAGGAAAGATGGCCCCCACATGTATAAATAGTTAAAACCTGCCTGGACAAGGAGACAGAGCCATTGGTAATCATTTTCATTTGCTAAGCTTGGAGTTGGAGAGCAGAGCCAATTAAGCACCCATTTCTTCCCCTCTCAAGTTTCAAGGTATAGAAGTCTTATAGAGATAAAAATAAAATTTATCAGAGAGAGAGCCTTAGATGATGCCAAATGGGTTTGTTAATATTTCCCTACTAAATTATTCAGTTTGAGCCCCAGGAACAGCTGGACCATGGGCTGCCCCACTGGGGCAGGGCACATATCTCATGGCAGAAGGAAGCACGTGACCCATAAGCTGCTCAGAAAGGAGGGGCTACAGGAGTGGCTGGGCCATTTGACAATTTTCTTTCATATCTCAGACCTTTTGGATAAATCACACCTCCTGTATGATTCCATTCTGTGAGGTGAATATTCCTTACCTTCTGTGCATGTGTCAGTAGAGTATCAGTCTTAATATTTTTCTCTTAACATTGCGCTTGATATTATTACAGATCAGTGGAGCTGGGATGTGGCTATTTCCCTCTGCAGTTTTAACCTTGATCCCACCTTGTGTAGCTACTTTCTGTATATAAATGTTTTTGTAGTGTGTTCTCCAGGGACCGTTCCCTGGGGAGCTATTTAGCTTTTGTCCCTAGATTACTTAGTTCCTACCAAGACTGAGGAGGTGAAACATACTAAGGGAACATAAGTAAGACAATAATTGCTCTCACCCAGGCCTGAGCTAGATTTTGGTCTTAAGAATGTCTGTTTCCTGGAAAGGATTATGGAACTGCAGGAAGATAAAGTTGTACAAGATTTATTTGAACCGGGAACACTTCTGGTGGACCCAAAACTTACTGAATATGAAGCAACTGGTAAGACCTGGTGACCTCATTGTCCATTAGCAAAGAGTCCTATACTTGTAGACAAGGCCACAATCCTATTTTATAATAGACAAATATGCAAATTGACCATACCTCCGACACGCCCACAAGCCATGCCCACAAGCCACGCCCACTATCCAATCAGAGCAAGTATGCAAATTAACCCAAACCAAGATGGCTACAGCCACAGAGAGCAAGGTTTCCTAGGTAACAGAGGAAGCCAAGCTTTCTGCCAGCCGTTGCAGGCCTAAGTCTCCACTCAAGCTACAAAGTTTCAATTATAGAAGGTAAACAAATTCAAACAAATGGCGGCAGAATGGAGCTTGAGAGAGCAGGCCAGGGTTGCTGCCGGCAACAGAGGAAGCAAAGCTTTCCGCACACCCTGGCCGGGCCCACCCGCTTAAGGCAACAAAGTTTCAATTATAACCCCAACACAAATGGCTGCCAGCCGGCCTCAGAGGGAGCCCCAGGCTTGGCTCTGCTCCAGGCTACAAAGTTTCAATTGTAGAAGGAAAATAAATTCCAGATACCAGGGCCTCTGCTTGCATTGCCAGGGTGCATGACCGGCCTGAAAACCACCACAGGCCCCTCACTCAGGCCGCCCCACGCCCCAAGGGAACCCCACCCTGATCAGGGACACCCTTCAGGGCAAACCATCTGGCCCCCATCCCTGTACCAGGCCTCTATCCTATCTAATAAGAGTAATATGCAGATTGACCATCACTCCAACACACAATATAGCTGCCCCCATTTGGTCAAAGATCTTGCCCCCATGTGGACACAAGATGGCCACCACAAGATGGCCAGCAGGAGAGGGCAGTTGGGAGGCACCCGGCCTGCAAGGGAGGGCAGTTGAGAGGGACCAAGCCTGCAAGGGAGGGCAGTTGGAGGTGATCAACCCTGCAGGAGAGGGCAGTTAGGGGTGACCAGGCCGGCAGAGAAGGGAAGTTGGGGGCAAACAGGCTGGCAGCAAAGTGGTTAGGGGTGATCAGGCTGGCAGGCAGAAGCAGTTAGGGGCAATCAGGAAGGCAGGCAGGCAAGCAGTTGGGAGCCAGCAGTCCTGGATTGTGAGAGGCAGGCAGAAGCGGTTAGGGGCAATCAGGAAGGCAGGCAGGCAAGCAGTTGGGAGCCAGCAGTCCTGGATTGTGAGAGGGATGTCCGACTGCCCGTTTAGGCCCGATCCCTAGGATCGGGCCTAAACGGGCAGTCGGACATCCCTCAAGGGGTCCCAGATTGGAGAGGGTTCAGGCTGGGCTGAGGGACAACCCCCCTCCGTGCACGAATTTCGTGCACCGGGCCTCTAGTATTTGCTATAACTGGCTAAGATTTTTTTTAAGGTTCTTAAATGGGGATATAACCTAAACTATCCATGTAGGCTGAGCCAAAAGCCCCATTTCTCTATATGGTCCCTTCAGGCCCATGCCTTGTAACTGTTTCTCAAGCTTCCTGATCTGTGTACCATGGCTTTGGGGTTTAGCAGAACCACTAAATAACCTTTATTCACTCCTCTGATTCAATTATGATAGACAAAGATTGTTGGAGATCAAATATCGTCTGATTAGAGAAGGAGGCTTAAATCTGTGGTAAAATGGACTTCTACACAAGTCCCTCTATCACTCCTGCCAGAAAACTGTCCCAACCAGGCCCTGTTTGAACGGAAAAACCTCTCCAGCAGGTGGAGGTTTACCTCCTGACTGAGATAAGAATGCTTCTAGACCTGGGAGCCTGATTCTTCCCCTCCTATTCCCAGAGCCTCTTAGGAGGAAGACTGACAGTAAGGTGTTAGAGAGAGATCAGTGTCCCTCAGGAGAAGTCGGAAATTTCTCTCTGGAAAAAAAAGAGTGAGGATGCATGCTTCTCTCAAATCTACCATGGATTTTAGAGTATCAAAAAATTAAAGGCTACTTTTTATTTTAAAAATACTTTTGTACCAGAGTAGAGAACTCCCAACTTTTTCTTGAGCTTGTGGCACCATGTTTCATCTTATTCTGGACCTGGCACAATTCTAGTAATTATTTCTTGCCTGACGTTTACAACAATTTTTTAAATGTGTAACCCAGTGGTTCCCAGACTTTTGGAAAAAGTATGTCAGTAAAATGAAATGTAAAAGAACATAGGGTACTGATAACTTTTTATTTTACCATGTAACAGTGTTAAAAAATAATAACTACTATTTCAAACATCACCATGATTTCATAAAGAATCAAAATATTTTAATATAAAAAAGTAGGAAGCACACAGTTTAGAATAAAGGATGAAGGCAGTTTTGTGGCCTTACATGCACACATCTAAATTGTGCTTATTTTTCCTAATTTTGCAGTCAGCCAGGAGAAACTTGGTCATGGTCTGGCATTGAGAAGCCTCAGATTTTTCTGGAATGCTGCCCAGACTTGAGAGATGTCATAAGAGCCACTTAGTGTGTTCTCACTCTTTGCTTGTTGTTTTTTCCAAATAGAGCTCTATCAGAAAAAATTGTCTCTGTTCTGCCAAGAATGAAGTGTCCACACCAGCTGGAGCCTCACCAGATCCAGGGGATGGATTTTATTCACATATTTCCCGTTGTTCAGGTGAGAGTCTCGGTGTGGTTCCTTGTCCTCTGAACGTTGAATTCCTGTAACAGGTCTGACTCCTAGACTGCCTGGCCTAGATCCTGGATTTAATGGGTGTGGTGTGGATTTGGTGGCAGCAGAACATGATGTTTCCTGATGTCATCCTCAGAAGGTCGCTGGTACTCCTCCTCCCCTAGTTTCTCACTGTCACCTGATCTCTGAATGTCCCCATTAGTTGCTTTTCATTGACCTTTTGGTAAAGATAAGACGCCACAGCCCCCATGCTCTGGTCACTTCCGACCTACCCAGCCTTATTCCTTGCTTTCCTTTGTTCTTTCTTTTTTAGTTCCTCTGACTTTCAGATTTTCTCATAGTTATTATGCTTCCTCCTGTCACGGGCCTTTCCCCCCAAGTTGGAAAGCTCTTCCCTTTTCTTCTTTTCTGTTTAATTCATACTTATTCAGACCTCATTTCCACCAAGCCTCCTCAAGAAAGCTACCTCTGACCCAATAGTCTAGAACATGTTCCTGCCATATCCATTCATATGGCCACATTCCCTTTCTTTACAGGAATAACCCTTACTGTAGTTTGTACCGTGTATATTCAAGTGTGTGATTATTTATCTGTCTCTCCATCCAATTGAAATCTTCATGAGGGCAGGCACCATGGCTGATTGCTCACTGTTGTGCTTCCAGCACCTCATGGACTGTCTGGCACTTTGTAGGCATTCAGTCTTACTTGATGACTAAATGTCTGTCGGGAGGCTTATGATCACCTCAGTTTTTCCCCAGGACTCTGTGATTAAGTGGTTCGTGCTATACAGCTCCCTGTATTCTCTGCAGTTCTTGTGTGCCTCCCCTCCAGGCGCTTGGAAAGAGGAGGAGCAAAGGGACTCACCTTTGTTGCCTGTGCTGTGAACAGTGCTTTGCATCTGATCCTGATAGAGTCTTTGAAGCTTCTGTTATAATCCCAGTCTAACATTTGAGGACAGTGAGACTCAGAAAGGGTAATTGATTTGCCTACAGGCAGAGTAGCAAAGCAAAGGTTCCAATCTAAAGGCTCTGTCTCCAAGCCTTGTACTTTCCCACTCCATCCATGCAGCCGGCAAGGAGAAAGCCATGCAGCTTTGGCTAAAAACATCTTCTAAGTCTGTGTCAAGGTTATATAGTTTAGGTGCATGGACTCGAGATTTCCTGGGTTCAAATCTTGGCTCTGATGTGTGATCTTAGGCAAAGACTTAACTTTGTTAAGTAGAAATAATAATATACCTACTTGATAGGGTGAGAATTATGTTACTTTGTGTAAAGCACTTGGCTGAAGGACTGGCCCAATTTAGTAAGTGCTTTAAATAAGTATTATATAGTTGTTTCTGTTGTTATTACTGTTACTGGGAATCTTCCCTGCATTAGACTTCAAATCACATACCATGAAATTTGTAAATTTGAGCCTAAGACTTGTACTCAAAATTTGATTTGTATCTTTGGTAGACTTTTGTCTCTCTGATTCAAGGAAAGGATACCTAATTCTTTTTGTGAAAACAAAGTAAAGACCCTGTGTTGATTGTTACTAAAACACTATTACGCTGTGAAGTTGTTGCCTTTCCCACCCCCAGAAGCCTGTATTTCTAGTGATTAGATCTACTCAACCATCTGCTGGAACTTTGAGGACAAAAAATCTAGTCCAGATGTGAGAAGGGATGAAAGGGAAGTGCTCTTCTCTAGTTTGGGCATTTGAGTGTCTGAATGAACAGTTCCGTTTTGTGAGTAGAATGCTGGAGAGCTTTCTGTCTTGATATGAGAGCCTAGGCTAGTGATTACTAGATTTCTTCATTTCATGGACCTGTAAAATTTAAAAGCAAAAATGGAGGTTGACTGACAGTTGCACCTGTATTTTTCCAGGTAAGTATGCTTTCTTCTTTTTTTTAATCCTCACCTGAGGATACTTTTTTCACTGATTTCCAGAGAGAGGGAAAGGCAGAGAGAAACATCGATGTGAGAGGAACACATGATTGGTTGCCTCCTGCACAGGCCCAACCAGGATCTGGGGCCAGGCCGGTGTGGAGTCTGCAACTGAAGTACATGCCCTTGACTGGAATTGAATCTGGGACCCTTCAGTCTGCAGGCCAACACTCTATCTGCTGAGCCAAACCAGCTAGGGTAGGCAAGGATGCTTTTTAAACTAATAACTGCCTTACTTTGATTATCATTTCCTAGAAGAAGTATCATTTAACCCCAATCTCAGACTAAGAACAAGTCTTCAAATTTAATACCTTTAGCATTATGAAAAACTCACCACATGCCTATAGTGTTTTCCTGTTTTGCTGGTGACCAATGAAAGAACAGTCATAGACCATTGATTGGGAACCATTGAATTCATTGTCTGTGATTCTAGAGGCTCACTCCCCACATTCACATAGGGAAGCTATAGTAGTAATGCATTCTGAATGCTAGCCAAGAGGAAAACCATCTAACTTCCAGCCACTGTTAGTTCTAGGTCACATCTTTTATCCCATAAGGACATGTGAATCCTGTGAGGGTAGGTATTTTTTTCTAATGGTTGGTCTGTGGCAGAGCTTGGTTGTCTAAGAAGTTCCCTCCATAATCCTTCATACTGGGAACTCCAAAACAGAGCATTCAGTTCTCTCAGGGAATCCTATAACTCAACAGGCTTTACTTTCCTTATCTGATCACACTCTCCAGGATCCAGCCACGTAATAACTCCAGTATAGATCTGATCAATAGAGGTAAATCTGAATAAGAAACATGTATGAAAGGCCAGAAACTGGCTCTCCCCATCTGAAGGAAATCAGAGCAAAATTGAGTTGAGGAAGAGTCAGCCTCCTTAGTTATCCTGGGCCATGGTGTTGCATGGGATTCGGGTAAGAGACTAGAGTAATTCTGAATGCTGTCTGACCTTCTGCCCTCCTTCTGGATTTTAGTCATTACCTGAGGTCATTGTTTGGAGTAATGGAAATAAATGGAAGATACTAACAAAAGAATATTCCTCATACAGTTACTTGCAGCTACCCCTATCCTGGGCAGCTTCCTAAACATTTACTTCCTAAATGTGACCTTTACTTGAGCTGGCCCCCTCAGTGAGCAAGCATTCTTTCCAGCCCTGTGGGAACAGCTTGTCATATGCTATGTCTCCACTTTCTTAGGTAGCTAAATTTTGCCAAGTTTGGCTACGCCCTTGGGGAAACTCAACTGTTATCCAAGAACTGCTTTTGAGATGTAATAGCTTGCTCTGGAAAGAGAATGACAACCCTGACAGATGGGATCCCTTTCCATAATATTCTTTAGTAATAAAGAGAATGAATGAAGAGCCAGGGCAGGAGAAGCGAAGGCCCTTTTTTGCTCTTTCGCTTCTTACCTAAGAGCACCTGGATCTTCCGAAGGTTATGGGGTGTGGGTGTGTGCATGTGTGTGTTAATTAACTGGAGTTTTAAGTAGGGAAAAATGAAGAGCAGCTACTTCTGCATATCAGCTCATTAGAACTGGGAAACATCCTATATAATAAAGAGGTAATATGCAAATTGACCATCACTCCAACACAAGATGGCCACCCCCATATGGACACAAGATGGTTGCCACAAGATGGCCAGCAGGGGAGGGCAGTTGGGAGGGACCAGGCCTGCAAGGGAGGGCGGTTGGAGGCGATCAGGCCTGCAGGGGAGGGCAGTTGTGGGTGACCGGGCCAGCAGGGGCGGGCAATTGGAGGCGACCAGGCCTGCAGGGGAGGACAGTTAAGGGCGACCAGGTTTGCAGGGGAGGACAGTTAGGGGTGACCAGGCCTGCAGGGGAGGACAGTTGGGGGCGACCAGGCCGGCAGGGGAGGGCAGTTAGGGGCAACCAGGCTGGCAAGGGAGGGCAGTTAGGGGCAATGAGGCCGGCAGGGGAGTGGTTAGGAGGTGATCAGGCTGGCAGGCAGAAGCGTTTAGGGGCAGTCAGACAGGCAAGTGGTTCAGAGCCATCAGTCCTGGATTGTGAGAGGGATGTCCGACTGCCCATTTAGGCCCGATCCCAGGCCTAAACGGGCAATCGGACATCACTCGAAGGGTCCCAGATTGGAGAGGGTGCAGGCTGGACTGAGGGACACACTCCCACCCACTCCCACCCCCACCCCCGTTCCGTGCATGAATTTCGTGCACTGGGCCTCTAGTTTATAAAAAAATCTATATGTCCAGTCTTCCGATGTGGAAGACTCTCCCAGTTGTGACTCACAGCATTGTGACTTGCTAGCTATGGATCAGTGGGCAAATTACATGGCTTCAGAGCTTCAGGTTTTGTAAAACGCAGCCAGTACCAACTGTTTTATCATGTGTGGATTAAGAGAGAAAATGTGAGTACCAAACTAACCCATAGTCTAGGGCTATTACTCAGTACACCCTCTTCTCAAATCAATATTTGGGGGATTTTTTTTATCTGTCAAATGAGGAGTTACACTAGGTGTTCTCTGTGGTTCTTCCCTATTCTCTGGTCTGTGGTGCAAGCAGCCCAGGAGAAAGTTACATTAAGATCTGCTAGAACCAGTTGGCTGTGGGAAATAGCTCTGTTTGTGTTGTGCTTCAGGTACTTACAGAGCACTCTAGTACTTGTGATTTCATGTGTTCCCACAGCTTCACCTCTGCTTTATGCAGAGAGGGAAACTGAGTCCTGAGGATCTGAGGTGAGGCTTTAAAGCTCCTGCACAGCTCCTCTGCTCTAGGTCCCACTGGGTCTTAGCATCCAGATGCCCAGTTGGTGGCTTTGTTTCCATTTATTTCCATCACTCATATGGGTTTTTTAGGACAGTACACGTTGATAATTTCTCATCACCTGGTCCATTAAAATATGGTGATTTGGATTCCCGAGTTGTGCCATCTCTGAATTGACCTTCACCATGGTGGTATTTCATCCTTACTCACATTTCTAACTTTCTTCCCCCAGTGGCTGGTGAAGCGAGCTATAGAAACAAAAGAAGAGATGGGTGACTACATCCGCTCCTACTCTATTTCCCAGTTCCAGAAAACCTACAGTCTCCCTGAGGTTAGTTTTTTACTTTTCTTGTCTGCTGAGACCATGAGTGCATACTTAGAGCCTCCCTGGGAAGAAGCTCAGTAAGCTTAGGCTGCCCTGCCTGCCCATCCCCTGCATGGCATCTCTGCCTCTACTGGGTCCGCATTGAAATGGGGCCTCCTGATTCATTTGAGCTGTCTCTTTTTGGGGGCGCTGAGTATAAAGCCCTACAATTTTGTCCTTTTGTTTACATTTTGGTACTTGATCCAGAACTTTTCTTAAATTACAAGAACATGAGTATATTTTTGTATAGTTGAGAGACCACCTGCCTAGGACATTCCTATATTAACAGTTTAATAATAATCTCAACAACAACAATAGCTGATAGCCATCATATCCTTATTTTATTCTAGTCCAAGGATATCACATACCTTCTACTCCTTAATCCTCTCAACTGCTCCCTGAGATGGGCAATGATGTCCCATTTTACAGATGGAGAAACTGAGGCTTAGAGATTAGGTAACTTGCCCAAGATTTCAGAGCTCATAAGCATTTGAAATGAGAACACTTGTCTGCACCTACAGTTCCCCTTTTTCTTACCGGTTATAGGAATCTGTTTTAAGACCTGCAGAGGCTCTAACTATTTCCCAATACACAATATGTTTCAATTTGTTAGAAAGTTGAGACTTCTTCAGGTGAAGTTACTATGTGAAGTCAGTTTATAAGACAGATTTCTGAGCAGTCCAGTTGAGTTTCAGTCTTCACACAAGATTTGTTTAATCCCTGTTTTTTGTTGTACAGGATGATGACTTCATAAAGAGGAAAGAAAAGGCCATCAAGACAGTTGTTGACCTCTCAGTAAGTTCCCCTGCCCTGATCCATCTGTAAAAGAAGCATATAGGCTCACAGCCTCCAAATAGGGCTTTGATTTAAATCACCAAGCCCTGCTGCCTGAGGTGTCTGTCTGCTGGGGTTGCCCAGGAGCTGATTAACCTCTGGTGGGTGTGAGGGAAGCCCTGCCTGTCTGTGTGCTCCATATTTGGACACCACCATTCATGGGTAGACTTTGCCACAACCACTACACTCTGTTTTTCTTAGCTCCCATTTTAATGGAGAAATTTTCGAAACCCGAAGTCCTTCCTCATTTGTGCCAGTGGCAGATGTAAACTTTGCATAACTCAAAAAAAGCAGATGATGAACTGGAGATGGTAAACTGAGATTATCACCCCTTTGGTGGCTTTGGAGAGGCACAATAGCTTCTGAGCTTTGTGTAGGAAACTCTGGAATGTCCTTTGTCACCATACAGTGTTTCTTGACATGGAGGACTGCATACATGTGTCCACTTCCCCCGTGCAAGAGGCAGAGGAGAGCTTTGGGCCTTTTCAAAACACTCTGGGCCAGAGTCCAGCAGAATCTTGTCAGCCCACCCCCAACCTCACCCTCAGCTTTCCTACCTGAACTGATGGGAACGAAGCCTCAATGCCTGGGTGTAAATTCTCTTCTGAAAATAATGTAGAGTGTTATTTTGCACATTTTTCACTTTAAGAATAAGTATGGGGAAAAAATAAATAAGTGTGTGGTCTCCCAAGAACAATATTTGATGATGAAAGACATGAAGTACTTGTTTAAAACGAACAAAAAAAGTCTCTCTCACTTTATAGTTGTAATTTGTATCTTTAATCAATTCCATTTTGGAAATGGAGGGAATGAAAAACCTTTAATGTAGTTATACTCTGCAGCCAGACACTGTTTTCAAAATGGGTAGCAGTATTAAGTAATAAGAAGAAAAAGAGCACATGACATGACATAGTACATTTTTCCTGGTTATGAAATAAGTGTTCAGTTTAGAAATTCTTTAAAGTTTGTTTTTTTTAAGGTTGGTAAATGCAGGGGAAGAAAATCAATCATGATTTCACAACACAGAAGCAGCCACATTTGATGGTCATGTATTTCTTCCATGTTTTTAATATGCATTTTTATACTGAATTAGAATTATACTTTAAATGTAATTTTGTAGGGTTTTTCTTTTCACTTATCAACACAGTCTTTAAGCTATTAAAGAATTTTCCTAACAGCATTTGTCATGACAAATAATAACCAGTTGGTTGGATATGCTGTGTTGCTTTCCCTAATTTTAAATGATGCTTCATTTTATTAATAATAATATCCATTTGTATGTAAAAATATGTATATTAGCCCTTACTGTATGTCAGGTATTGTTAATTAATTAATTAATCCTCACAACCTCTGCTTATACTTATTTTACAGATGGGAAGCCACAGAGGTTAAAGTAACTTGCCCCAAATCAGACAGGTAGTAAATTATGGAGTCAGGACTAAGCCCCATCTGCCTGACTCCATATCTTCATTTAGTAAGACTAATTGAGGATTCACTATGAACCAACCACACTGAACTCTAGGAGCTGAGGTGAAAGTGACATTACAGTTGTCAGGGATTCCACAGATCAGGGGCTCATCAAGTAAAAAGATAGGATCATGAGGTGGCTATAGCACACGCAGGTATTAAATGCCTGGCACATCCCTAGCATTCAATAAGTGGTAGCCATTACTGTTGCTACTCCAATAATGGCAGAAGAGAAGTTGATTTTGCATGCCTTTGTAAGAGCACAATTGTGTAAAGCATGGGTGTGTGTTTTTTTTTTAATTAATCTCACTTTATATTATTGATGAGATTATGTTACCAAGTCAGTATCTTTTTTGTTTGTTTGTTAATCCTCACCCAAGAATATTTTCCCATTGATTTTTAGAGAGAGTGGAAGGGAGGGTTAGAGACAGAGAGAGAGAAACATTGAAGTGAGAGAGACACATCGATTGTTTGCCTCCCACGTGTGCCCTGACCAGGGCCAGGGTTGGCACCTGCAACCAAGGTTCGTGCTCTTGACCAGAATCGAACCCGGGACCCTCAGTCCTTGAGCCAGCACTCTATCCACTGAGCCAAACAAGCTAGGGCCCAAGTCATTATCTTTACAGGATTAAAATAACAAAGATTGAGAGACTGAGAGTCTCCTTCAAGACCTAGTAATCCAGTCTTCATTTTATAGACGAGGAAACAGACCCACTGAGGGAACTGCCAAGGTCATGCAGCTAGTTAGTACGAGATAGGACTAGACATCAGTGTTCCTGACTCCTGTTGCTTTAAAGGGTGACTTGGTAATAGTTTTTGGTTGGCCTGGAACCTCTGCTTTTAGGTCAGTTTTACTATTATTATTAGGTCCAAGTCATTGTAATGATTCATATGCAGTATCAGATTGTATAGGGAATCCATGAGAGGGCTCAGCTGAAATGGCAGATATGTAACTAGAATGCCCATCAGAACCAAGTTAGTATAATGGGAAAACCTTGTGGCCAGCAGAGTACCTAGAACCAGGCCCAGTATTCTCCTAGCAATCCTGAACATTATTTAATCTCTGCTTCTTCAGAAGTAAAGTGGAGGTACTAGCATCTGCCTTGCCTCTATCTTAGGGTAATTATAATTTGCAAAATGTTTATGAGGTGCTTTAAAGTAAAAGGAATAATTAAACAGAAGCTAACATTGTCATTGTTTGGAAGAATAAAAGGTCCTAGTAGCTGTTGGTTCAGTATATTGTTTTGGAATCAATCTTTTTTTTTTTTTTTTTCAAAAGAATTCAATTTCCTGTCTTGGGTCATTGACTCTATAAATGGTAACTAAGGAAGATAGCAGTTAAGCCCAATTATATAGTACTGCTATAATAGTAGAGCTATAATAGGGCTCAGTGGAAATTTAAAGCATACGCAGTAACTGACGTCATATTGATTCATTATATTTTCATTTCCCCATAAATCTGTTTTATATTATTTATAGCTTCCTGTTCGTGTAGACACCAGTAGCAAACTAGGAAATATTTGTGGTCGTAAGCTATAAGAACAACCCTCTAGCATCATCTCAGACCCTATTCCATTCCTTTTCCACAAAACTGTTGAAATTATATAGTATATGTTACAGAAAGAACTTTTTTCTGTTTGAAATATTTAAGAATAAAAAAATAACATCAAGGAGGAAACAATTCTAACTAGAATAAAAATGTCACTATCTGGAGAAACCTGATAGTACTGCTTGTCCTGATGATGTCCAGGTAGAAATTAGATGTGGTGAACTCTCACAGTGGAGAAACAAGATACAGGGACACACAACTAGAATACCTTGCTTGTATAAACAACTACCTACCTGGACCCAGAGGCCTCAGCTAATATTGTTAAGGTATTATTTGACTGCCAGCTTGTCAGTCAAGAACATTCATTTAGGGTAGAATGACAACCCAGGTCATCTGGGGGTGAAGACCCACATTATGAAGTACATACTACTACATGCCACATACTTGTTTAGAAGTTGTGTGTGTGTGTGTGTGTGTGTGTGTGTGTGTGTGTGTGTGTGTAAAAATCCCTACCTTTCACTATGCCTACTCACACTCAAAATATGAATAGATGAAAAGGCTAAATATAACCTACAAAAGTAACAGACAACTTTTTTTCAAGCCCTGGATAGGAAGTAAGATATAAAGTGATTGATAATTTTGACTACATAAAAGATTAAAATGTCTTAGGACAAAAAACACCAAGTTATAACAAAGTTGACAAGCAATAGATTGGGTGGAAATATTTGCTACCTATATAAAAGTTGAAGGAGCAGACTCTTTGAAGGCGGCTCCCCTGAGTGCCTGCTGTTATGATGGGGACAATACCTATTCCCTGACTGGTTGTTCACATTCAGCAGCCAGTTCAGTGTGAAAGACTTCTCACACTTGGTAATTACTCTGTCTTGTACACTTCTTAGGATATTTACAAGCCCCGTCGAAAATACAAACGGCAACAAGGGGCAGAGGAGCTGCTCGATGAAGAATCTCGAATCCATGCTACACTTTTGGAATATGGCAGGTATGAATGGTGCCTATTTTATAAAACCATTGAAAAGAAAAGCTATTTTGAATTTCTTCATTGGAATTAGCTTGGTTGGCTTTTACCTGATTGAATTTACTATTTTGGGCCTAAGTTTTCCAGCATCTGGAACTTTTCTCTCTGGTATTGAATTACCCAAGTTTCTGGGGTTGCTTCCCTGATGTTGGTAGAGGCCTAATCTTTGAAACTCCTCTCTAGGAGTGTGTGTAACTGTGGGCCCTAGCTCTGCTCTCCTTGGGGGTTGGGAGTTTGGGCATTTGTGGAGGCTGAGAGTGGTCTGCCCTTCAGATCTCAGCCATTTGATAAAATCTTCAGGTAAACTAAAGAGTTTTTGTAACAGTTTTACTTTAAGTGTTAGAATAATAATTTTGGTTTCCTTTGAAGAATTGTCCTGACTAGGAAAATAAAGAATTTAGAAGTAGTTTTGTCACTTTTTAAAAACATTCTAGTTATTAAAAAAAAAAATGTTATTTTATATCTTCAGTTTTTATTAATGACACATGCATATAAGGAAGTACTTCTCCCCATTGAATATTTTGGTTGAAACTGGATATTAACCTTCATTTATGTCCTGCATTTTCTACTTAGGGTAACTGATTCCTTGATGTGAGTATATCTCCTTGGTTTTTTTCCTTTATGCTGGGAGTGTTTGCTGTGTGCTGCTCTGCTGAGTAACCCATCCCTCACTGGGTGGCTGGAACTAACAGCACTGCCACTAGCATCTCCCTGAGTGAGCCTCTGATAGCTTCCTCTTCTAGGTCCTGGAGAGAACCAGAAGGATACTAGGCTTAATTGGCTTAAGTATTCCATCTTTCAAATGGAATTGCTATTGCTATGTTTTTGTTTTTTAAGGGGATAGTGTGGGGTCAGGTCCTTCCTTCCTGAGAATGAAGCTAGTCTGTTTCATTCAAAGGAAGCTGTTAGTTCTGGCCCTAAGCCGGTGTGATGGCTGCCTGCACAGCTCACCAGTTGCTGCTGTGAATTGAACTCTTCTGAATGAGGCATCATCAGACCAGCTACATAATTTGCATGGCCCATTATAAAATGAAAATGCAGGACCCCTTGTTAAGAAATATTAATAACTAGCCGAAACCAGTTTGGCTCAGTGGATAGAGCGTCGGTCTGTGGACTGAAAGGTCCCAGGTTCGATTCCGGTCAAGGTCATGTACATTGGTTGCGGGCACATCCCCGGTAAGGGGTGTGCAGGAGGCAGCTGGTCGATGTTTCTCTCTCATCATGTTTCTAGCTCTCTCTGCCTCTCCCTTCCTCTCTGTAAAAAATCAATAATATATATATATTTTTTAAAAAGAATTATTAATAACTAGAGGCCTGGTGCACAGATTCATGCACTGGTGGGGTCCCTCACCTGGCCTGCAGGGATCAGTGGACCTCCGCGCCGCCACAGCCCAGCTTTACCTTCCAGTTGGTCTGGCTCCAGCCTGCTGTCCGCATCGATCCTGCACAGCACGAAGCAGCAGGTGGCTGGGGAGGAGCCCAAGCCCGGGCTGGGCACTGTGCTGCTCCCACTCATCCTGGCCCCACTGTGCCTGCTGCTGCCACTGCTCGGGCGCACAGGGGGAGTGTCAGCGGGAGAGGCTCACAACATCGCAGCTGCGCTTGCCAGCCGCCAGCCGTGAGCCCAGCATCTGGTGCCCACCTGTCAGTTGAGCACCACTCCTGCTGTGGGAGCGCACTGACCACCAGGGGGCAGCTCCTGCTTTGAATGTCTGCCCCCTGGTGGTCAGTGCGTGTCATAGCT
Organism: Eptesicus fuscus; assembly: GCF_027574615.1. NCBI lineage: Eukaryota > Metazoa > Chordata > Mammalia > Chiroptera > Vespertilionidae > Eptesicus > Eptesicus fuscus. The sequence goes on from NC_072483.1 coordinate 10,885,285, forward strand.
ACCAGCCGGTCGTTCGGTCATCTGATCGTCTGATCACTTAGGCTTTTATATATATAGATCAGTGATGGTGAACTTATGACACGCGTGTCAGCACTGACACGCGTAGCCATTTCTGATGACACGGGGCTGCTGAGGCGGCCGCATGCCGAGGATGAAACATTTGCTGCTCCTGAGGATGAAACATTCGCGAAATAATGTTTTTTCCTCAAAGTGACACACTACCCGAGTTATGCTCAGTTTTTTGGCAAAGTTTGACACACCAAGCTCAAAAGATTGCCAATCACTGATATAGATGATTAATATTAAGAATTTTGAGATAGCAAAAATACAAATGTGGGGCACTTCTGAGTGTTGTGCCCTTTGCGATTGGACAGGTTGCATGTCCTAGGCACTATGATGGGTCTTTCTAGCCATGCCCCAACTGCAGGTGGGCAGGTGAGGCTGCGCTGCTCAGGGAAAGCCAGAGCTGGAGAGGCACCTGCTTGTAGCAGCATGTTCAGAGCCAAGGAGTACTTAAGGGAATGTTGTGGCTTTTGTTAGTTTGTATTGTTCTTACTTCCAATTTGCCCATTACCATGGAAACGCCAACATTCTTGGGGCTGAAAAGGAGTCAGATTTAGTGAATTGTCCACCTCATGGAGACCATGCTGACAACTTTTAATATTCTATTTTGTTTTGAAAATCTGTTTCACATTGGATCTTTTGCATATATCATAGATGATAGTTGTTATCCTGGGTAAATTTAGGACATTCCTGCTCATCCTCAGGAGTGTTTGGGCCAGTGTGAGGCAGAGTCTAGCTTGTCTTTCTTTAGGGAAGGGAGCAAGGTTTTGTTTGTGGCTCCTCACAAATTTGGAGTGTAAGGAAGAGCAAAGTGTCTCAATACCATTCTTAGTTCCTGTTGCTGGGGCCATGCCTTCTAAGCCTAGGTAGGTAGGATGGAGGGTTTGTTGGTTTTGTTTATTAGGAGAGGGATTATTTTGCTTTCTTTATAGCTTTGCTGGTAAGGAATGGTGAGTTTTTGAGAGGTGAGAAAGAAAATACTGACTACATTTTTATAATTTATTTAGTTTATTTTTCTTTCTGAGACTGATAAAGACAGCATTCAGAAAGATTAAAAAATAATGTTCCCGAGGTCAACTAGTAACTATTAAGAGTCTTAAACTAGGACTTGAAATCAGGTTTCTTGGAGTCCAAAAACATGTCATTATCATTATCTACAATATTATTGCTTGAGCCTCCAATGAGAGTCTGGCTCTTAGTTTTAGAAGGACAGGCCCAGTCTTTGTTTTTTGGTTTGAGACTAAACAAGAAGAGAGTGATTACTAAACTGACAAGAGCAAACTGGATAAAACTTAAAGGCCCAACAGGTGTGTGTTTTATTCCCCATTCTGGAGAAGTCCCCTTCCCTCCTTTCTGGCTATGAGTCTCTTTCCTCACAGTTCTGTTCAGTACTTCCCACTGCATGGGGATCTTTACCACTAAATGAGGGTTACATAATTGTATGAAGAGCTTTCAACAGTTTGTCCTTTGTAGCAAACAGTAGATGTTAACTATTAGGCCCCAACAGTAGCAGGAGCAGCAGCAGTTTTCAGTTCTAAAATTCCCTTAAATATGATCTTTAGATTCAAATGAAGATTCCTAAGCCTCCCTTTCAGTTATCTTTGTCTCTACATACTCATTACTCCTAGGACTAGGACTCCCTCTAGCCCTTTTATGGGAAGTCTCAACAGTCTTCCTTCCATTTCCCATTCAATCAGGCTGGCCCTTTGCTGGTTCTGGGACTCATGCTCCATCCTGCCTCACCCCTCACTGTTGTGCACCCCTAATTGCTCATCCCCACCTAGAAATACAAATTCCTCATCTTTCATTAGTATTCTTGTCACTCATCAGCCTAGGCCCACAGTGCACCTGGCTTTGAGGTCAGCATTCCAGCTTCTTCCTCCCCCTTTTTGACTTTCATTGCTCAAATAAGGCTGGACTTTGAGCCTGGTCAATCATACTGAAGGCCTTAAGGATTGTGTGTCTATTAAAAAGATGTTTGGCTGTATTTGTTTAAATGTTATGGTGTTGGAAAAACAAGACTCATCGTTTTTATTTTAGACATAAACAGAATTGCCACTGTATATTTTTATTTTATTATGGTCCCAATCAACTTTTAGAAGCTAGCTTAAATACTTAACCATAATACAAAACTGCCACTGTGGGGAAATGCATTTTATATGCAGTATATTTGACTTGCAAGTGGAAATTTGAAGCCCAATCACTATGATGCTAGAGTTAGCCTCTTCCACACTATTTGAGGCTTAATTTTGAGTTGCCTTGAAGTCATTCTGTACTTAGTGCATCCCATATGATAGTGAGGCCTATGTATGCTCATAGAAGGTATATAGTAAATGCTTGTTTGAATGAACAAGAAACAGAGTTCACAGTCCTTAGTATTTAAGGCTTTCTTATGCCCCTGATTTGTTCAGATTCCAGATAGATTGATATGTCTTAATTTGTCCTGGGGCAATTGTTCTTGAAGGTTAGTTTGTTTTCTAAAACTGTGACATTCAGTTAAGGTAGCCACTAGCCACATGTGGGTATTGAGCACTTGTGATTAGTGTGCCTTATGAACAGAATTTTCATTTTAAATTTTAAAATTCATGCTTGACTTAGTTATTAGAATATGTTTCATTCTTCTCAGAGTCTATGAATCTACTTATTTAAAGTTACATATGTGGCTCTCATTATACCTCTTTTGGAGTGTGCTATTCTAGAAGATATACATCCTTGATGTTAAAGACAACTATTAGGTTTAGGTAAGAGGGCTAGAGCTCTGTTGATGCTGACATTGTAGGACATCAGCAAAGTTGGTAAGTCAGAGCTAACAAAGGGGAAGGCAGGAACAGATTGAGCACATGGCACTGCAACTCAGGTTGTCTCTAGAGAGGAAAGGGTAGGCCTGACTGGGCAAGAGGAAAGAGGGGTTGTAGGATAGAGCAGCATACCTAGGGAGAGGATAAAGAGAGGTAAATTCTTCTGTAGTAGAAGTAAATTGAAATCCCCCCTGCTCTTTGTGAGGGATGATGGGCCACAAAGGGAATATCATGTTCTGGTGAAGCTTAAACAACATTGGAAGAGTAATTAGTGTACACAATGAGGCATGCATTAATAGACAGCTGAAGGCATCTAGCTCTTCTTTGTCATAATGGAAGCATTGCCATAATGTCACATGGAGAAGGAAGCTTTTAGAAAAATCATCTGGACTCTTCATTCAACAAACATTTATTGAGTACCTACATTGTGTCAGGCATTGTAGTAGGTACTGGGGATACAAAAGTGAATGAAGCTGTACATGAATATTCATAATAGCACTATTCACAGTTGTCAAAACAACACAGATATCCATCAGCTGATGAATGAGTAAACAAAATGTAGTTTATCCATAATGGGCTATTATCCTATATAATAAAACCCTAATATGCAAATCGACCGAACAGTGGAATGACCAGTTGCTATGATGCGCACTGACCATCAGGGGGCAGACACTCAATGCTGGTGCCATCCCAAGTCAGGGCCAGTGAGCAGGCGCCAGGCCACCAGCCAAGGCGGGTGCCAGCGGGGGGACCCTGATCACCCTACAGATCGGCCCTGATCGCCGGCCAGGCCTGGGACCCTTACCCTATATATTGGGAACAGTCTCTTAGATTTAAAAATTAAAACCTGGCAAGGCTACTCTAACAATAAAAAAGCAGGATGATGCAGTGATGACATGCATGGACTCTGGCTTGCACATTTTGTGGTCAGCCCTAATTCTGGAGCTTATACTAGTAACTGTGTGACAAAGCCAATTACTTAACTTCTCTCTACTTCAGTTTTTCTACCCAAAAGATGGGGAAAATGGTACTACTGCCTCAGAAGGATCATGTTATGTACTACTTTTTATAATCAGGGCAAAAAAATGTAGCTGCCCATACAACAGCAAGATGCCTTTCACCTGTATGAAAAGTATAGTCACTGGTGCATGCAGCATCCCAGATTGCGAGAGGGCGCAGGTCGGGTTGAGGGACACACACACACACACACACACACACACACCCCGTGTGCATGAATTTCGTGCACCAGGCCTCTAGTTTAGTCATAAAAAGGAATTAAGTACTGATTTGTGCTACGTTATGGATGAACCTGAAAAACATGCTAAGTGAAAGAAGTTAGGCATAAAAGGCCACATGTTGTATGATTCCATTTATATGAAACATCCAAAATAGGCAAATCCACAGAAACAGAAGGATTACTGGTTGCCAGGGGATGAGAGAGAGAAATGGCACTGACTGCTAATAGGTGTAGCTTTCTTTGGGGCACAATGAAACTATTCTTGAATTCGTGGTGATAGTTGTACAAAATAGTGAATAGACAAAAAACTGCTGAGGTATATATACTTTACAATGGTGAATTTTGTGTTATGTGAATTATACCTTAATTTAAAAACGTAAAAAGAAAGTGAATGAAACAAATGCATTTCCACCCCTCCAGGAGCTCAAAAGGCAGATTCCACATAACATAGTTATTCTGCGCACTGTGGGATAAGTGCACTAGTGGTGTAAACATAGAAACACATAGCTGGGGACCTAACCTCGTTTTGGATGGTTAGAGAAGTCTTCCCAGACTCTTCATCTTTAAGGACAGAGTAGATTAATTCTACCTGGGAATTAAATTGCTCAGATTTAGTAGCTGACTGCTTTAATTTGGAAAATCCGCAGCGTTCCTGGGCCTTAAATAAGGGCTGTCTGACTAAGGGTATGTCTTCTGTCCTTAGGGTCTCCACAGACTAAAACCTGGAAAACAAATAAATACTCAAGGTGCAAAGACATCGCTAGGAGCAGAGACTTAGTGAAATCCTCAATTGGTCAAGGCACCCTGGTTGAGAACACAAAACCCTCCCCCTAGTTTCAGCTGAAGGATTGGTTACTGAGATCCATGGGCTTAAAACACAGAATCTTGACTGAGCCAGGGTCATTTCCCAAGCATCACATTGGAACTGGGCCTCCAAGGATGCTGGTGTGTACTCCACGAATTGGAAGCTGTCTAGAGGCCTGAGGAATTGGGAAGCTGGTGCTACAGCTGCTGACAAAAATATCACACCACTTCTGCCAAAATCAGGAAGCCACTGTGACAGCTGCTGGCCCCCAAACCAAGTTGCTTCTGTGATCCACACCACACAGTGAATCCTTTATGACCTTCCTCTCACCTCATCTAACAGTTGCACATTCAAAACTCCAGCAAATGCACCTAATTGGTAGAGCCAACCAGTATTCAGCATGCTAACTATAGGGAGTATGGAACACAGAGTTTTTTGTTTTCCAGCCTCCCCACTATAGAAAGATGCAATAGATATTGACTAAGCCAATTCACAGAATCTGCCATGAAGTCCTTTACAGAATATGGTTCCTAATCCACCTTTAATCTCGGTCTACTGCACTTTGGGTCTATAGATTTATGCCTAATGGATGGGAATGTTGTGCCCAGCTGTGACTTTGTGGTTTCTCCAATAGTATGACAATCTTATTGCATGGTCAGGTGATACTTTTGGCTTTCAGTGTTTTCTTTCACTTGTTTTAGTTTATTCAACATACATTGGAAATACCAAATGTAAAAGTAGCATCAGTGCCTCCAGGAGAAGGATGCAGACATGCAAATATCCGGGAAGTGGGGGAACGTGTACAGATCCAAGGCAGAGAGTCTGTGCATGAGGATGCTTTGGAGAAGAAGTGGCTTTAGAGCTGAGGTGTGGGGAGTGAGTAGGAAAGTAGGAGAGAAGAGGACAGCACAGTGTGTGCAAAGTTCTCTGTTCAGGCAATGGATTTACAAGAGCACGTAAGGTGATCTGCAGGAGATGAAGCAAAATGGTTGTTAGGCAGGGCAATAGAACGGAAACCCTAATGAGAGTGCCCAGGAGGTCCAGTTTGTCCTGAGGGACAGTGGGAAGTTGGATAAGAATGGGGAGGAGGAGTGGGAGTAGAGTGAGGCTGGAGGTCAGAGACCAGGTAAGAGGCCAGCACAATGATCTGTTAAGTAAGGCCTGGCATGAGTGAGAGCAGAGTAGGAGCCCTTAATTTGTTTGTTTGATTTTAATGGTTGCTTGTCATTTTTATGTCCTTATAAACTATTTACAGGTAAGTGAGGTTGGGTATTTTTCATCATGCTTTTTTATTTTAGGTTGAATGGTTTTGCATTATTATACTTGCTATAAAAAATAGATATTAATTAGAGCCAGAAAATAAACTAATTTAAATTAAAGAGCATTTGTGAATGTCTTTGAATTTAAAGTTGAGTGATGAGAACACTATTACTGGCAAAATGCTTCTGTATGCTTGAAAGGAAAAAAATGGGCTGGACTGGAGATTGTGCAGGTATGTTGGAGAGTACATTGGAGAGTATGTTTAGCTTGAGCAATACATTCACATTTGTTTATATAGATATTTTCAAGACATTTAGCTTAAATTGTGAATCTGAAATGTAGTTCCTTCTTCAAAAAGTAAAGAGAATGCACTTAAAGGGTATGTTGTACTCTGTACTGAGTTCCCGTTTAAGCATTTATATGGCAAATAGGGTAACTGGCTCTTTATTCAAAAACAATGGAATATATTTGTGGTTTGGGCACTTAAAATATTTTCTCCAGTCACCAAATAGCCTAAATTGGCTTTTAATATAAAAACTCAACTAAACTGCATTTGACAGACTTAATGTGATTTTTGAATAGTAATTGAACTCCCCTTTTTTGTGGCCTGCAGGAGATATGGATTTAGCCGCCAGAGCAAAACAGAGAAGGTAAGAAAAGCATAGATAATGGGAGAGAAAATTTGAGAGATGGAAGTGACCCACCCTTTTGCCTCTGTCCGATACTAACAGACTGCCCAGCATGGGTGAGAAGACAGGGCTGCTGCCAACCAGGCTCTGTTCCTTGGGCAAACCACAGGGCTGCAAGGATATGCCTCCCAGGCCAGGGAGCTGAATCAACAGCCTCATCAGGGGCTAGAAATGGAGGGTAATTGAAAGTCATGGCCCCTGGGTCAATCCTGTGGGCCCTAATAATTCTAAAAGTGTGAAGGTGAACTCTACCACCAGTGACCTTAGCACTCCTCATCCGGTGAGAGTGACCCTAGACAGGTGGAAGCAGGATGCTGGCAGTGAGATGGAACATAACCATAAATTACAGGCCTGCCTGTATTAATGTAACTAGGTGGGAAAATCAGGTAAGTCAAAATGGGTTTTTCTAACTTCACAAAGCAGTCAGCAAAGATTTTTCGTCATTTATGTATTAATGATCCTTAATGCCAGCAGCAGGGCATGCATATAAATCTTACAGTGCCAAACCTTTATTGTGCTCCAGGCTCTTTGTTCAGAGCTACATATGTATTTTTTCACTTACTCCTCTGAACAACTCTATGAGGAAAATACTTATTCCTGTTTTTCAGGTCAGAAAACTGAGGCCCAGAGAATCTCAGTGATTTGTCCAAGATCACACAGCTCCTTAAGTACCATAATAATAATCTGAATCCAGGTCTGTGTGACATCAAAGCCTGTGCTTTTAACCACTGCCTATTAAAAGAATAAAGTGCTAACTAAAGAAGTCAGTGGCCTCTTAAAAAGTAGAGTCCTGCTGCTTGAGGTCTATTAATAACCTTTTTCTCATTCCTCACCTAATCCCCAGATTTTCTTTAATGAAACACCTATTGTTATTCTCTATCTAGCTTTCGCATCTCTCAGTTTTTCTTTTGGGAGGCCCTTCCTGACCTTAGCCTCCCTCTTATTCCTGTGGTAATGGCTGTCTCTGTCATGAAGAGCCCTGACAATGACTAGGAGCATATGTTCTAAAGCAGGATTTGCTGCTAACTTCATCCCTTCTCTGTGTGACTTTGGACAATATGCTTAATTGTTGTGCCTTAATTCATAGCATCTATAAAATGGGGGCAGCACTGTTGTAAAGATTAAAATGTAAAGGACATGGAATGATCCAATACAGAGTAAACATCTAGTTATTTCATTAGTAATCAGTCATGCACTGATTTTATCTTTTTTGGTTTTCTTGTTATTTTTTTTCCACATTTGTGTTTTTCACTCAACTAAACAGTTATTTCCTCCAAAACAAGGTATTTTCTGGATTTAAGTATGTCATGTGGCATCTGGTATATAAGAATTTAATGCATACATTTAATTTGATATGTAATTTAAGTCTGAAAAGAATGTTTATGCGTATGACTATATTCTAAAATAAGACCATTTGATTATGATTGGAAAAAATCATAAAATGCCCATAAATGAGCATTCATTCCCATCTGGCTTGTCTTGTCAGTCTTATGTCAGATGGCACATTTGAACTGAAAGTCTTGTCCCCTGTAGATATACCCAGTAGTTGGGAGCTCAAGGTGTTCCCCAGGGACAGTTGTAGACTTGTTATAGAAAAGTATCCTAGAATTGGGATGATCTGAGAAGGGTATTTGAGACCAGTCCTCCCTTTCAACCCTAGAAGACCCTGGTATCCAGAGAAGGTAAGCCTGAGGTCACCCAGCTGGTGGATGACAGACATGGAATTAAAACCAAGAACTCAAGACTTGCAGCCCAAGTTTGAGGAACAGTAGTTAATCCAGGTATCTTGAGTGTGGTGTGGTCCATTTAAAGCCTGAGACCGGATACAGAACATGGAGCATGATCACCAGGTGAAGCAGGTTAGAATTTTATCCTTTAGGCCAGTGGTTTTCAAACTTTGTTGACTTTCAGTTTCACAAAGCAGTGCTTAACCTTTGATTACCTGCAAAGCACTCTGATCTCTTCTTTTCTGTAAATTTTATTCATTCTGTTTAGATGCTTGTCGTACCTAAATTATTTTCATGTCCCACTAATAGGTCTCAACTGGCAGTTTGTAAAAAAAAAACTCCTTTGGGTGGTGATCTGCTCTTGAAGGCATTAAAGTAGGGGAAAGACCCCCATCAAAATGTAAGGATAAATCAGGCAAATATGTACAATCTGATAGGGATTAATCAGCACACAGTTCAGTAATGAGAACAGGCATTGGCCAGGGCCTGAAGCTGGACCTGCTTGCTCTGCAGTTGGAATGGAAGCCCAGGTGTCTGGATTTTCCATTCTTCTCAGGGACTGGTTCAGCTCTCCAGATCTGTGTGTTTTCTTTCACAGACTCATGCCTCTTTGCAATGTTTTCTTTCCTCTACTGAGTCTCCAACTCTGATGCTTAGCTGCTTTTGAATTTTCCTTTCCAGGCTGAGGACAAGAAAACCGCACTTCCCACAGGGCTCTCGGCTGCAGAAAAAGCTGATGCCCATGAGGAGGATGAGCTTCAAGCTGCTGAAGAGGTATGTGGCCCATGTAGGTCCCTTGAGGTTTCTGTTTAAATCATTTGGGGAGAAACTTCACTTTCCTCCTCAGCTTTCCAGAATGGCCAGGTGTTTCTCACAGCCAGCTGCTGTTAGTTGGCCTTGTACACCCTTTCCAGTTTCCTTTTATCACCTCTCGTGAGGAAACCCATAAAAGGAGATCAATAAAATAACCCTTAGATTCCACCACAAAGACCTGTTTAGACATAATTGTGTAAGTCTTACATAAACAAATCTGCTCACTGCTACTTTTCTCCATTTCTCTCTTAGCAGCGTATTCAATCACTGATGACCAAGATGACCGCCATGGCAAATGAGGAGGTAAAGTGGGAGTGATCCTTGGGGAGGATATGGTATGGAGATGGGAACTTGGAATCAACCTCCTTGGCTCTCTGGGGCCTCTTCCCTGAGGGACTACCTTCAGAGCCTTGTCTTTTCAGCACTCAAGTGTTTCCTGTTTCCCTAGGAATCTTTCTTTTGAGAAGCTTTTACAGTATTCCCGTCCATGGGACCTCTAGGAGGAAGACTTGAGGGCTGGGACAGTACCATATGGTCCTCAGCGGAAGAGCCATGGTTCAGCCTCTCCATAACCATGAGTTAATCCCATGCCACAGGAACATTGTCTTGTTCCCTTCCTGTACCATCTAGGTAGAAAATGGAATACCAGATTTAGAGTTGGTCTTCTCAGAAGGCCTCTCCAGAAGGTTTAACCAAGAGCTTTGAAAGGATTATTTATCTGGAAGCAGGAAAGGCCTGTGATAGAACATTTTAGGAGTTCTGAGAGTCCTCTTTTTCTCCCATTTGCACTTTTTTTCCCTGGTTCCTATGTCTGCTAGTTCCCTGCAGGTTCTGTGTAGTGACCTTTAGGAAGAGAGACCTTAGGATGGGGTATATAGGGTGAAGAATGACTTCCCAGAGGTACCCAGGATCCGAAGAGAATCTGGCCCAGTAAGCCGAGTGACTCAGGAAGTAGAGGTGGATTCACATTTGTGCCAAGGCTTGTTTTCTCTCTTGTTGATGAATCCATAAACAAAAGCCCAACTATTTTCTCCCCTGGGAATATTACTTATTTTACTGTAATACTCAGAGCGTTAGGTTTTCCAATTCTGTGAAAGATAAGGAATGGTCTTGAGAACTCACCCTCCCTGTGATTGTAGAGCCGTCTCACCGCAAGCTCTGTGGGCCAGATCGTGGGACTCTGCTCGGCTGAGATCAAGCAGATTGTGTCCGAGTATGCAGAGAAGGTACGTGGGGGCTCAGCTGGAGTCTTTGCCTCAGGTAATGCCCCAAGAATTGGTCCTTTTTCTCTACACTCTCCCCCAGCCGTGATGGAGGCAGGTTATAATTCATTAGTTACATTTGTCAGAAACATATATGTCACACAAAGCCATCAGCATTTGCCATTAGCTAAATTAATTTTCTTTGCAGTGCCTATTTTTCTATAAATATAAAGAGAAAACCTGTCTCTCGGAGCAATTATTGTATCTGATAAATCGATGCCTGAGGTACAGCACAAGCATTTTTTCTTCTCTACCAGGCTTCTTATGACTTGGGCTCGGTTTGGTGATTGGGCTGAGGAATGAAACTTTGCCACAGAGGAGATAAACCCCATAACTCAGCCAAGCCCAAGGCAAAATTTTTTGTTCCACTTTATTAAAAGGGTATAGAACGAACAGAAGCCTGAAAGCCATTATTTCAGTGTTAGATTTTTTTCATCCTGAGAATAGGCAGCAGGACCTTGAATATCTCAGGGAGACAGTGATTAATCATTTTGCACATACTGAATCTGGTCTGGCTGAGATGTAGTATCAGTAAAATCAGATTTACAGGGCATTGTTTCACATCCTTCCTTCCCCACCATACTCATTCTGCCCCCCTAAAATGTTCATGTCTGTTACAGCGTCCAGCTTTGCTTTCCTGTCTTAGAAGGCTTGACAAAAAGTTAGCTCTGCTTCAACCCCTGTGCAATATTCTTCCGAAGTGATTACACAGGTGTTGTAATTGGGAAGGGATGCTACCTGTAATCTGGAAGATACAATCTATAAACACAGCACATGGTCATCTCCTACCAAATAAACTCAAAAGACTTAATAAAGATATACTTGTGTACTTTTAGGAGAACCTAAGTCCTTTTCTGGGCAAACCATAGATGGCATTCTGACCACTGTCACCTTCCCTATGTTGTAAATTGAAATAGAGGTCACTTTGGATTCTCTGAAAGTTGGATTAGAAAACCAATGTTAAGAAGTATTGGCTGGGGGGGCAAGAGAACCCCGCCCCCAGATAGTAGAAACCTGCTTACTCGCTGTCTTACTCAAAATGCCAGAAAAGAGTGAAATTAGAAGTTGTTTTGGACAGGTCTCTTTCCAAATACATATAATTAACTTCTTTGAATTGTAGGACAAGAGTTCATTGCTTTATCTGTGTTGTTTGCATTGAGTAGATCATATAGCATTAAAGATGATGATTTTTAAAATTAAATTGCTGTTAATCCTAATTCCATATCACATTTATTTCACACTAGAGGCCCGGTGCATGAAATTTGTGCATGGGGGGGCGGGGTGTCTCTCAGCCCAGCCTGCACCCTCTTGAATCAGGGAACCCTCGAGGGATGTCCGACTGCCCGTTTAAGCCCGATCCAGGTGGATCGGGCTTAAACGGGCAGTCGGACATCCCTCTCACAATCCATGACTGCTGGCTCCCAACTGCTTGCCTGCCTGCCTTCCTGATTGCCCCTAACCGCTTTTGCCTGCCAGCCTGATCACCCCCTAACCACTCCCCTGCCAGCCTGTTTGATGCCTAACTGCTCCCCTGTTTGCCCCTAACTGCCCTCCCCTGCAGGCCTGGTCACCCCTAACTGCCCTCCCCAGTAGGCCTGGTCCCCCCCAACTGCTCTCCCTTGCAGGCCTGGGTCCCCCACAACTGCCCTTTCCGGCAGACCCGGTTGCCCCCAACTTCCCTCCTCTGCTGGTCTGGTCACCCCTAACTGCCATCCCCTGTAGGCTTGATCGCCCCCAACTGCCCTCCCTTGCAGGCCTGGTCCCTCCCAACTGCCCTCCCCTGCTACCCTGATCGCCCACAACTGCCCTTCCTTGCAAACCTGCTCCCTCCCAGCTGCCCTCCCCTGCTGGCCATCTTGTGGCAGCCAACTTGTGTCCACATGGGGGCAGTCATCTTTGACCACATGGGGGCAGCCATCTTGTGTGTTGGAGTGATGGTCAATTTGCATATTATTCTTTTATTATATAGGATTAGATAGGATAGAGGCCTGGTGCACGGGTGGGGGCTGGCTGGTTTGCCCTGAAGGGTGTCCCTGATCAGGGTGGGGTTCCCTTGGGGTGTGGGGCAGCCTGGGTGAGGGGCTGTGGTGGTTTTCAGGCTGGCCCTGGGCAGGCAAGAGAGGCCCTGGTATGTGGGATTTATTTATCTTCTATAATTGAAACTTTGTAGCCTTGGGCAGAGGCCTGGGCCCACCAGGGCAGGCAGAAAGCTTAGCTTCCTCCATTGCCAGGGAAACCCAAGCCTCCTGCTCTCTCTGTGGCTGCAGCCATCTTGGTTCGGTTAATTTGCATACTCCTGATTGGCTGGTGGGCGTGGCTTGTGGGTGTAGCAGAGGTATGGTCAATTTGCATATTACTCTTTTATTATATAGGATTTTCATATTAACTTCAAGTGTTTGTCCCTGATACCATAGTTGTACCTAGTTGCAGTTATCATGTAAAGCTAAAAGAGATAGAACACTGTAGCTAAAAACACAGCATATAGAGTCATGTCTTGGTTTATATCTGTCTCCTCTACTCCCAGTTATGTGATAATGGCTAATTTATTTCACCTCTCCTCGCTCTAGTATCTTCATCTGCAAAATGGGAATATTATTACTTTCCTGGCAGAGTGTTGTGAAGATTATATGAAATGTGACCAAAATGCCTAAAATAGTGCCTTGCATATTCAAACTATTCAGCTAATGGTAACCTTTATTTGCATTTTTATAGTCTGTATTTTTTTGTCACATCAAATCCTAAACATTTTCTCTTTTAGCCTTCATGATTATTTTAATACTAGATAATCCATGTGTTGATACAACACAATTCTTCAAACATTTCCTGATTGTCAGACTTTTAAGTTGTTTCTGTTGTCATTGTAGATAATCCTAATATATAAAAAGCCAGGGGCCATCACGACAAAACAACTGGACAGACGACCGAACACAGGCTGCATGGGGCAACCAGGCCAACAGGAGGGTTAGTGAAGGACGACCAAATGACTGAACAGCAGGCTGCATGTGGTGACCAGGCCAGCAGGGGGTTAGTGAGGGACAACCAAATGACTGAACAGCAGGCTGTGTGGGGCAACCAGGCCGGCAGGGGAGTTAGTGAGGGACGACCAAAAGCAGGCAGGGGGGCAGTTGGGGGCGACCAGGCCAGCGGGGGAGGCAGCTGGGGGCGACCAGGCCAGCAGGGGAGGGCAGTTGGGGGCGACCAGTCTGGCAGGGGGGGTAGTTAGGGGCGATCAGGCAGGCAGGCAGGTGAGCAGTTAGGAGCCAGCTGTCCCGGATTGTGAGAGGGATCCCAGATTGGAGAGGGTGCACGCTGGGCTGAGGGGACTCTCCCCCCCCAATCACGAATTTCATGCACCAAGCCTCTAGTCCTACCTAATAAAATAGTAATATGCAGCCCTGACCGGTTTGGCTCAGTGGATAGAGCATCGGCCTGCAGACTGAAAGGTCCCGGGTTCGATTCCGGTCAAGGGCATGTACCTTGGTTGCGGGCACATCCCCAGTAGGAGGTGTGCAGGAGGCAGCTGATCGATGTTTCTCTCTTGTCGATGTTTCTAACTTTCTATCTCTTTCCCTTCCTCTCTGTAAAAAATCAATAAAAAATATTTTTAAAAAAGTAATATGCAAATTGACTGCACCTTCGCTATGCCCAAGCCACGCCCACCAGCCAAAGCCACGCCCACCCGCCAATCAGGGCGAGTATGCAAATTACCCAACAAAGATGGCGGTTAATTTGCATATGCTGAGGGAGGGAGGAGTGAAGACTGAAGACAACTTAGAAGGAAGAGGGAGGAAAAGCGGAAAGCAAGGTGGCTGCCAGAGGGAAAGCCCAGGCGGGATGGAGCGCGGCAGGGCAGAGAGGGGCGGAGCGGGGCAGGCGGCAGCGGCGCGCGGGTGCAGGCATGGTGGCCGCAGCGGTGGCAGCGCAAGCGGCCGCAGCGGCCGCTTGCAGGATTCTTCCTGCAAATGGGCTACTTGTCTATATATATAAAAGCCTAGCCACCAAATGGCGGAATGACCAGAAAGACCAGTCACTATGACACGAACTGACCACCAGGGGGCAGATGCTCAATGCAGGAGCTGCCTCCTGGTGGTCATTGTGCTCCCACAGCAGGAGCAGCCACTTAGGTCAGGTCCACAGCAGGAGCAGCTGCTCAGAGGGCAAGTCTACAGCTGCTCGGCCCACCAGGATGAGCAGCATAGAGCACCGATCCCCGCAGGCCACGCCCCCCCACCAGTGCATGAATCTGTGCACCAGGCCTCTAGTAGTGTTATAAAATCTGAGCAGATAGTTTCTGCTAAAAGGCTTCCTAGGGTTATGACTCTGTTGCCTTACAAATAAGTGGTAACAGTATAAAAATACTATCAGTAATGAAGGGCAAAGACCACTAGGAACACACCTATAATTGAACAAGTTGAGCAAGTTTATTGCTGGTTATTGCTGGGGAACCATACAGTAGTGGGAATCATACAGCATCTCAATAAGAAGGCATTAGAAAAGACATTATGGATTTAGACCTGATTTGGGGGAAAGTTCAAGAAAGTAGGGCTTTGCTCTGTGTTGAATGTTTTAAGGATGGGCAAGTCAATGAATGGCAGCTAAATAATATATAAGATGGGGATTGAATGAAGGTTAAAGCTGTGTACTTAATTAGCCAATATAGGGGGATGTTTGGTCTTTGGGGGGATTTGAACAGTGTTCAGGTTTTTGACCGTGTTCAGACATGATTACAAAATGGTCATGTTTTGCCTCTATCTTCATGACCTTGTCTGATGTTGATGTTTTTGAGGATTGTTTATGTTTAACACCAATGCCTAGTATAAGTACAGGCCAGCTCCAGCAACATCAAGGCCTTACTAAGGTTAGCTCTCAGACAGCAGGGGCTGCTTTTCTCTTTCTCTATTTTTTGTTTATTTAGTTACCTATTTTTACAAGCAATATTATCACAAATGTAGTGGCTTACAACAACACAAATTTATTATAGTTTGTGTGGGTCAACATTTGGGTAGCTTAGCAGGGTTCTTTGTTTTAGACTTGCCAGGGTGCAGTGGAGGTGCTGCCTAGGGCTGCAGTCTCATCTGAGGCTCAGCTGGGAAGGATTCACTTCTGAGCTGGTATGGTTTTTGGCAGCATCAATTCCTGCAGGCTATCAGTTGGAGGTTGCCTTCAGTTCCTTGCCATGAGGGCCTCCCCAACATTGTCACTTGTTTCATCAAAGCCAGCAAGGGACAGCCTTCCTGACAAGACACATTACAATTTCATGTAACACAGTTACATACATGCAATCACATCCACCATCACCTTTGCTGTATTCTGTTGGTTAGAAACAAGTCACAGGTCCCACCCACATTCAGGGGGAAGTATTACACAAAGACCTGAATACTAGGAGGCAGAGATTATGGGGCCATTTTAGGATTGTCTACCACAATGTATTAGTTTTTCTCTTTATTTTAACTGCCATAAACTGGTCTGAAACCAGGTCCTGGTAGTTTATCTAAAATCCATGCCCCTGCCTTCAGGATCTCAATCATGAAACCCTTGGCAGTAGAGATGAGATTGAGGAATGCCCAGGAAGGAAGCTTTCAGTGGTACTTGAAAGAAATATCAATTAGGCTGAAATCAGGGTAGACTTTCATTCAGTGAAGAAAAGGGACAAGGTAGTTTTGGGAAGATGAAAGTGTGAAAATTATTTTGTGTCCAAGGAGTGAATCAAACAGCTTGCCTGGTACAAGTGTATTGAAAGTCAACAGGCATTAGGATATAAACATGAGGTAAAAAATCCTATATAATAAAGAGGTAATATGCAAATTGACTGTCACTCCAACACAAGATGGCTGCCTCCATGTGGTCAAAGATGGCCACCCCCATGTGGACACAACATGGCCACCACAAGATGGCCAACAGGGGAGGGCATTTGTGGGTGATCAGGCCAGGAGGAGAGGGAAGTTGGGGGGGGACCAGGCCTGCAGGGAGGACATTTGGGGGGAACCAGGCCTGCAGGGGAGGGCAATTGGGGGTGACCAGGCCAGCAGGGAAGGACAGTTGGGGGGAACTAGGCCTGCAGGGGAGGGCAGTTGGGGGGAACCAGACCTGCAGGGGAGGGCAATTGGGGGCGACCAGGTCGGCAGGGGAGGGCAGTTAGGGGTGACCAGGCTGGCAGGGGAGGGCAGTTAGGGGCAATCGGGCTGGCAGGGGAGCAGTTAGGCATTGATCAGGCTGGCAGGGGAGTGGTTAGGGGGTGATCAGGCTGGCAGGCAGAAGCATTAGGGGCAATCAGGCAGGCAGTCAGGCGAGTGGTTGGGAGTCAGCAGTCCTGGATTGTGAGAGGGGTCCCAGATTGGAGAGAGTGCAGGCTGGGCTGAGGGGGACACACACCCCCGTAAACGAACTTTGTGCACCGGGCCTCTAGTGTATATATACACTGAGTGGCCAGATTATTATGATCTCTGAACACGTAATAATTTTTGGCCACTCAGTATATATATATACATAAACACACACACACACACACATACACATACACACACACATACATATATATGTACATATGTGTGTGTGTGTGTGTGTATATGTATATATGTGTGTGTATATGTGTGTGTATATATATATATATAATGTGTGTGTGTATATTTTAGAGGCCCGGTGCATGAATTCGTGCATGGGTGGAGTCCGGCCAACCTGGCCAGGGGGAGGGGACATGGGCGGTTGGCCGGCCTGCCTACTGTTTGAACTCCTGGTTGAGGGGACAATTTGCATATTAGCCTTTTATTATATAGGATATACACTGTATGGCCAGATTATTATGCGTTCAGAGATCATAATAATCTAGCTACTCATTGTATATGTGCAGACTTCTCTTTCATTTGTAAAGTTCAGAGTTACTTAGAACAGTGTAACATGATAAATACACTTTTCACAGCAAGTCTCTGAGAAATGTAACTCAATTTAATATGGTTCCTGCAAAGCATCAGGGAAGAGGAATGTGAAGAAGCTTCCAGATACATAATTCATGAGTGTCAGGAGGCTCTTGGCCAGGGAGCACCGTCTCCCTTTGTTTCCACAGGGTAGCACCCTTCCCAGAATGTGCTAGATGAGGCACCACTGCCTTTTGGTGTTGATGTCTAATGTACCGACTGCATTCTAGTGTTCGTTTTTATAGGGAAGGAGAGTCTATTACTGTGATTGGCAGAAAACTAAAAATCTTGACTGCCCCTAGCTGATTTGGCTCAGTGGATAAAGCATTGGCCTGCAGACTAAAAGGTTCTGGGTTCGATTCTGATGCCCGGGTTGTGGGCTCAATTCCCAATAGGGGGTATGCAGGATGCAGCCAATCAGTGATTCTCATCATTTATGTTTCTATCTCTCTCCCTCTCCCTTCCTCTCTGAAATCAATAAAAATAAATATATATTTTTTTTTTTAAAAAGCCTGACCAAAAAACTTCTAGTCTGCTATCCCCCACTAACTTGAGCCAGAAGAAAAGGAAAGAAGGTGAGCCAGGGAAGGTTCAGGGTCCCTAGAAGAGCAGGAAGGGACTCTTCCTAATGCCACATACTAACCAACCTTATACCATTTTGATTTTAACCAAATCATTCTTTAGTCAACATCTCCCTGAGACAGGATCTTAGAACATTTTGTTGATCCAGAGGCACAGATCTGTCTTGGGGAATCAGGAGAATTTACCCTGAGTGCGTTCTCTGTGCCTGATACTTTATATACCATTATCTCATTTAATTCTCAGAACAATGTGCGGCCTCCTTGTTTATAATCCTCTGCATTTCTCCATCATTACACTGACTCATATGCAACTGAAACCATCTGTTTATGTGAATGTGGACCACATTTCTCCATGACTTCGAGCCTTACCGAGAGCTTGACAGTGTTGGTACTCAGTACATAAGCAGATGAAGATACTGAAGGTCAGAGATGTTAGGTTACTTAGTCAGCACCATGTAGCTAATAGTTTCAGGTTTGCAGACAGGACTGTCTGACATAAAACCTATATTTTGGGGAGGTAAGCATCCTTAGGGGGAAGCGGGGAAGGCCTCCTTTGCCATTCTTCAGAATCTTTAGATTCTCCCACCATGCAACTGCATACCTTGGGCTAAGTGGAGAGAAGAGGCCAGATCATGTTGGGAACTAACTACAGAAATAAATAAAAGTGAAAATGGTGTAGCCCAGGCACTTAAACACAGTCACACAGTGTTGCAAGCTGTGGAAGTTTCTATGTGGGGTGTGTGAGTGGCTTTTATATCTGGAAAATACCACATTAAAATATTCTCATGCAACTAGAGTGTCACATCTTAGCCAAAAGACTATCAACATCTTGATCATAGTGAAATGAATTTTGGGTCATCAAGAGACTTGAGAGAGGAATTGTTTTTTCTTAGGGATTTTACAAGTTTTCTTGTCCAGCAATTAAGACATTTTGGCACCATTGTTTTTCACCTTTTTATTCTAAGGACCATTTTATGGCAATTCATTGGAAGCCCATACTTTGCCTTGAAATAATATCTTTCAGGTGCATCTAGGTCATCTCAGGTAATTAGAGCTGGGTGTGTACCACAGAGAGGTTGTGGTCAGGAATCCTACCTAATAATAGACAAATATGCAAATTGACCATACCTCTGACACACCCACAAGCCACACCCACCATCCAATCAGAGAGAGTATGCAAATTAACCCAACCAAGATGGCTACAGCCACAGAGAGCAAGGTTTCCTAGGTAACAGAGGAAGCCAAGCTTTCTGCCTGCCCTTGCCAGGCCTAAGCCTCCACTCAAGCTACAAAGTTTCAATTATAGAAGGTAAACAAATTCAAACAGAAATGGCAGCAGAATGGAGCTTGAGAGAGCAGGCCAGAGTTGTCCCTGGCAATGGAGAAAGCAAAGCTTTCTGCACACCCTGGCCGGGCTCACCCGCTTAAGGCTACAAAGTTTCAATTATAACCCCAACAGAAATGGCTGCCTGCCATGGAGGGAGCCCCAAGCTTGGCTCCGTTCCAGGCTACAAAGTTTCAATTGTAGAAGGAGAATAAATTCCAGATACCAGGGCCTCCGCTTGGGTTGCCAGGGGGCGTGGCTGGCCTGCAAACCACAGGCCCCTCGCTCAGGGTGCCCCACGCCCCAAGGGAACCCCACCCTGATCAGGGACACCCTTCAGGGCAAACAAGCTGGCCCCCACCCCTGTACCAGGCCTCTATCCTATCTAATAAAAGAGTAATCTGCAGATTGATCATCACTGCAACACACAATATAGCTGCCCCCATGTGGTCAAAGATCCTGCCCCCATGTGGACACAATATGGCCACCACAAGATGGCCAGCAGGAGAGGGCAGTTGGGAGGCACCCAGCCTGCAAGGGAGGGCAGTTGAGAAGGACCAGGCCTGCAAGGGAGGGCAGTTGAGAGGGACCAGGCTTGCAAGGGAGGGCAGTTGGAGGTGATCAACCCTGCAGGAGAGGGCATTTAGGGGTGACCAGGCCGGCAGAGGAGGGAAGTTGGGGGCAAACAGGCTGGCAGCGGAGTGGTTAGGGGGCAATCAGGCTGCAGGCAGAAGCGGTTAGGGGCAATCAGGAAGGCAGGCAAGCAAGCAGTTGGGAGCCAGCAGTCCTGTATTGTGATCAGGCCTAAATGGGCAGTCGGACATCCCTTGAGAGGTCCCAGATTGGAGAGGGTACAGGCTGGGCTGAGGGACAACTCCCCTCCGTGCACGAATTTTGTGCACCTGGCCTCTAGTGTGCATATAAAAGCAGAAAGGAAAGAAAGTCTATGGAGAATGCAGACAACCATATTTGATTAGAGTAGATTTTGTCGCCCATGATAATTTTTATTATACTTTATGATGCAACCAGCAGAGAAAACAGCCTAAGGTCTGTCATTCACTGACCTGGACAGTATACTTTATAGAAACTCTTCCATGAGTGACGGTGTAAGCAGAAGGGAGCCTGTATCAGCTCTCATTACTGGAAATAGCATGGATGCTCCAACAGCCTTGTCATATCTCTTTGCCCTTGCTTCACTTTCTGTTAGTACCTGGGAGATCTCACCACAAACTGTTTCAGTCTTAAGGCACACACCTGGCATCCGTGTGTAAAATCCTACGTAAGGACTCTTCCTGTGTTTAACATGGCTCAGGTCACATATTTATCCCTGGGACAGTTGTTGGGACCAGGTGACCAGCCTCCTGATTGGCAGCTCCTCTAAAATGGAAGAGAGTGTAAGATGATGGTTACCCAAAGGAAGGGGTTGCTATTGTGAAACCAAAGGATTCTGGACACTCATGACGGCTAGCACCTCCATAAGCTTTTGTTCATAGTAGGTCCTCAGGAGATTTGTCTGACCAAATTGGATGAAACTGAGCCAAAAGAATCCATTGTTTTATAAGGTTTCTCTTTCCATAGTTTCAGTTACCTGAAACAGTATTATAACAGTATAGTTATAATTGTTTTATTTTATTATTAGTTATTGTTGTTAACCTCTTACTGTGCCTAATTTATACATTTAAAACATATGTATGTATAGGAAAAACATGGATTATATAGGATTTGGTACTATCCATGGTTTCAGCATCCACTGAGATCTGGGAACTGTCATCTGCCCTCTTGAGGTAGCTGCCTTATTGTTGGGTTTTTTTTCTCTATCCTGGTTTTAATTTTTTGAATTAGTGTTATGAAGACTGCTCAGACATTTAAAAAGAGAGTTAGTGTAATTTGGGGGTGTTTTAAGTCTTCAGCTTGGTGTCTTCTTTTATTTTTTCCCCTCACCTGAGGATCTGCTGTTGATTTTTTTGTTTTGTTTTATTTTTAGAGAAAGGGTCAGAGAGAGAGAGAGAGAGAGAGAGAGAGAGAGAGAGAGAGAGAGAGAGAGAGAGAGATATGAAAGAGGAACATTGACAGGTCAGCTCCTGTACGTGCCCCCATTGGGGATCAAACACGAAACCTAGGTATGTGCCCTGACCAGGAAACAAACCTGCAACCTTTTGGTGTATGGGACAATGCTCCAGCCAACGGAGCCACTCGGTCCAGGCTCCAGCTTGATTTCTTTTCTGCCAAAGAACTGGCAGAATTGGTTCTCTAGATGGGATGATTTCCTCTTTCAGCAAACATCTATTGAGCATGTGCTTTGTCCCAGGCAGTGTCAGGTGTAGGGACAGGGATAGAGTTGTAAGACATGCATGCTGTCCTGAGGAGCTCCCAGTTAGGAGTCAGTCAGCCTGTAAGGAGATAAATTACAGGATAATATCATTTGTGTGATCTAAGTAGACATCACTTGCTACTTGGTGTGTGTTGTCAATTGAAATGTCAGTATGTGCCCAAAGAAAGTGTTTGGTATAGTTGATATTGAACTTTTTTCCTATTAATAATTAGGTAGAATAGATGACTTTTTAAAATTGTACCCACTTGAAGTGAAACGGGAGAGAATAGTTTAAGAGGGTCTAGGGCAGTGATGGGCAACCTTTTGAGCTTGGTGTGTCAAACTTCGCTAAAAAACTGAGCATAACTCGGGTAGTGTGTCACTTTGAGGAAAAAACATTATTTCGCAAATGTTTCATCCTCAGGAGCAGCAAATGTTTCATCCTCGGCATGCGGCCACCTCAGCGGCCGCGTGTCATCAGAAATGGACACGCGTGTCAGCACTGACACGCGTGTCATAGGTTCGCCATCTGGTCTAGGGACTGAGTAAAGATAACCATCCCCCAGGGACCTTGCCTGGACCAGAAGGTCATGGGAAGCTTAGCTACTTAATTAGAGAATCAGGCCTGAGCTGAAACCAGGATGGTTTCTAATAAGCTTAATGTGAATATTTCTAATCCCATCATCTGACTACAAAGATCATTTTAACATTTTCTAGCAGGACTGGTATATGGAGTGGGGGAAGTAGAATGGGGAAAAGGAGGAATTGGCCTTTTGGGAACCTCCTACTCTGGCCCCGGATGGAAAAACGCAGGTTGGGATCAGAAGGGTGAAAGCAAGGGTAAATTTTTGCCCCTTCCTTCTAGACTGTGTTTCTTTACATAAGGCCACAGGGATACACAAGTCATATCCTAAGTCCATATACTTTTGGAGGGCCAGGAGTTCATCTTTCATCTCTGTTGCCTAATACATAAGCGGTGTTCTGTAGAAGACTGTAGACTCACCCAATAGCCATGAAAGGTGACTTTCCTTTTTCAGATAGGCTCCTCTGTGATGATGTGTGGTTCAGCTCCTTGTTGTCTCCTTCACAGCACTGCTAACAATGCATCGTTTAATTTGTCTTTGCCTGTCTCCCTGGACTAGAATGTTTGTTGTCAACAAGGACTGGGATCTTTGTAGATCATAAACATTTGTTGAAGGGAGAAGAAGGAAAAAGAAGAGCTTTCAAAATGCTCTCTCTGTGGCACAATTTAGGCTTGGAGCGAAATAAGGTAGAGGATACAGCCCCTTTATTTATAAACTAGAGGCCCAGTGCACAAAATTCGGGCACTCGGGTGGGGGGGTTCCTCAGCCCAGCCTGCGCCCTCTCGCAATCTGGGAGCTCTGGCGGGGAGGGGAGGGATGTCTGCCTGCCTGCTGGCTGCTCCTTAGTGCTGCCACGGAGGCAGGAGAGGGTCCCGCCACTGCTGCTGCGCTCGTCAGCCGTGAGCCCGGCTTCTGGCTGAGCTGCGCTCCCCCGGTGGGAGCACACTGACTACCAGGGGACAGCTCCTATGTTGAGCGTCTGCCCCCTGGTGGTCAGTACGCGTCATAGCGACCAGTTGTTCACGTTTGGTCGATTTGCATGTTAGCCTTTTATTATATAGGATGAATCAGTTTTTCCTGACTAGACTGTGAAGGTCCAGGGGTAAGGTCTGTGTCTCTTTCCACATTCACACTGCCTACCACTGTGCCTCACACATAATAGGTTCTGAGTAAAAGTTAGTTGAACTAAACCAAGGAAGCTAGGGAGAGATATTTAAAACTATAATCAGAATTTAAAGATTAAGGAACCCAGTAAATCTGGAGAGAATCATGCTAAATGTGTTTGCATTAACAAACTGCTTAAAAATTTCCTAAATTCTGAGTGACCAATGAGATACACTGTAACTAACAGCAAGGAGAATGGTATTTCTAATGAATTGTCAACCTGATGGAATTGTCTAAAGCTTTATGTCACAGCCTATACCTTTCAGGGTCTTATCAATTTGGATAAAGACATAGGATTTAGTTTTATCAGATTTGATCATCATTTAAAGCTGGAAAAGAAAAGGTGGCTAGTACACTGGAGAATAGAATCAATATTCAAAAATATCTTAGGCCCTAGATGGTTTGGCTCAGTGGATAGAGCGTTGGCTTGTGGACTTGAAGGGCCCCAGGTTCGATTCCAGTCAAGGGCACATGTCCAGGTTGCAGGTTCGATTCCCCAGTAGGGGGTGTGCAAGAGGGTCTGCTTTCCATTAATAAAACCGGATACATAAACATTCTTTTTAAGATTCTTGACTCCTCCTAATGCAATCCCATACATTTCAAAGCCACATTCATATAACATTGATGAATCTAAGGCACAGCTCTGGCCACAGAGCATCCCTGCCAGAATGCACTTAACATTTAGGAAATGTGAAAAAATCACTGATGTTTCTCTCTTCCTCTCTGAAATCAATAAAAATATATTATTTAAAAAATTGCTATGAAAAATATATATATCTTAGATTGAAATTATGAGCCCAAACCAATAAATTCATTGTTTAAAGAAGGTAAATGTGAACTATTTTATTTAGTTTCAGGAAAACTAGTCATATAAATTCAGGATTTGATGAAGATACCATCTAACCTAACAGCAGTTCCTGGAGATAAAAGTGAGAGGTTTTGGATTTTTTCACATTTCCTAAATGTTAAGTGCATTCTGGCTGGGATGCTCTATGGCCAGAGCTGTGCCTTAGATTCATCAATGTTATATGAATGTGGCTTTGAAATGTATGGGATTGCATTAGGAGGAGTCAAGAATCTTAAAAAGAATATTTATGTATCCGGTTTTATTAATGGAAAGCAGAGTGTAGATCAGGGAAAGTGGATGGATGATCCCATTCTGTCTGCAGTTCTGATTCCATCTGGAGTACTTGGAAAGATCACTTATAAGCTAGGGTATTTGCAGAGGATAACAGCCAAGATGACAAAGGATACTGACATCTATGATAATAAAAGTATAATATGCTAATTAGACCAGACAGCCAAACAATCTTTTGGACGTCATTCCGAACGTCTTTCTGGACAAAGCCACAGGGGCGGGGGCCGAGGCAGAGGCGGTTAGAGGCGATCAGGCATGCAGGCGAGCAGTTAGGGGCGATCGGGCAAGCAGGCAGAGTGGTTAGGGGTGATCAGGCAGACAGGCAAGCAGTTAGGGGCATCAGGCAGGCAGGCGAGTGGTTAGGGGCGATCAGGCAGGTGAGCAGTTAGGAGCCAGCAGTCCCAGATTGCAAGAGGGATGTCCAACTGATCAGGCCTACTAGGTAACCTGCAGTCGGACATCCCCCAAGGGGTCCCGATTGCAAGAGGGTTCAAGCCGGGCTGAGGCACACCCCCCCCCCCCGCATGAATTTCGTGCACTGGGCCTCTAGTCTGTATAATAAAAGCCTAAGTGACTGTTATGGCAGAATGACCAGAACGACCGGTCGCTATGATGCACACTGACCACCATGGGTCAGACGCCCAACACAGGAGCTACCCCCTGGTGGTCAGTGCACTCCTACAGGGGGAGCGCCACTCAGCCAGAAGCCGGGCTCATGGCTGGTGAGCGCAGGCGGTGGTGGTGGAGCCTCTGCCGTGGTAAGAAGCGAGCGGTCCTGGACTGCAAGAGCCCCAGACTGTGAGAGCCCCTGATTGCAAAAGGGATGTCTGACTGCTGGCTTAGTCCCGATCCCCGGGGCCTCTAGTCTTGTTTTAAAAAGGAGAAAGGAAAGAGCTGTGGATGCTTCTAGATGAGATAAATGGAACTGTGAAAGAATGATTACATTTAATCTCCATTGCTTCAGGGAAGAATGGGTGGGTACTTGTTTGAGTCTTTACACATCTGATTTTATTGTCTTTTGCTAGCTCTTGCTCATGATACTTTGACTTGGTGTGTGCTTTTGATTTTTGACTGTGAATTCATATTCCTTGGAAATTTACCTGTAGAAATTCTTTGAGGCTTAGAGTTGAAGCTTTGTTCTATAGCAGATTTGCTTTTGTTTTTGACAGACACCTAGGGACACCCAGCCCAAGCTTGTACTTACAGTATTGACTTGTGGGTTTTTGGACCATCCCGTTAGTGTGTAAATTTAGATTGCAGATCCAAATGTGGGCCAATCTGTTGTTACAAAATCTCAATGCAGATATTTTCCTTTTTACACCTGTGTCAAGGTTTATGCATAGCAGGTGTTGAATTGTAAAAATCAAATGTTGAGATCACCTGGTTTTGGCAAATACGCTCAAGAAAAAAGCCAATTTCAGTGGGTATACATACCTTCCTGTATTTCCACTTTCACTAGTTTTTTGGCCATCCAGGATTTCATACATTCTAGCTAGCTTTAGATTTTTTAAAAGATTAAAAATAAATATTTTAACTTGTTTTTAATAGGAGGGTTCATCAAGGTGTCAGAAACTGAAGTTCATCTGTTCAGTAGATAACTTTGGACACCCTGCGATAGGGATCTTTATTATTGACAGCTTACTAACCATATTTTTAGGAGGGAGGGGGGTGACATAGGAGAGATTCCTGTATTAGCAAGTAATTCCTGTGTTGTTATATAAATAACCTTTTAGGTCTCTTTCATTATCAAAGTATGTAGTTTTAGCTAAAGTAATCATTTTTGTTTCTCTGAGGAATTTACTATTTTGAACTGGGTTAATATTGTTGAATGACATTTATATCTGATTCCACTCGAATGAAAGTTGTGAATGTGTGTCAGTTATTAGAAAACATTGAATCTGCACTGGAAGTCATCTAATCCATGTTGTAGTTTTGAAAGCACGTTCCTAATCTGAAATGGTTGAACAAAATTAGATTGGTTCTATAGCCCTCACTCCAGTGTAAACACAAATGGAATATTTGTATATGGCTGGTATTTTTTGAGAAATGTACTTTTCAAGTAGAAATCAGTTAAGATGCCCCAGGACTTAAATTTTTTTTCTGTCAAGGAATTATTGAAAAGCTCCCTTTCCTATTCTCCACCTGGACAATTTTATGTCATCTTTCAAGATCCAACTTGGTCATCTTCAGTGTTCTTCCCAGTGTGACTCTCAGTGAACATAATGTCAGATGAGACATACTGTTTTAAAAATATGCTTCTGCCTTCATCAGTCTGATGCTTTTAGTTGCATAGAGGTTATTGAAAGAAATGAAAAACTTAGATTGCTTAATTAAAGGTATGTTTGGAAAATTGAGCAATCAGCTTTTCCCTGACTAGGTTAAGAGCTCTTCACTGTTTAGCTCTGGAATAAATGACTTTTCTGTGCAAAAATAATTTCCCATTAAACAAGGCAGTTTGCATAGCACCATCTCTAATTTTTTTTATTTTTTATCCTCACCTGAGGATATTTTTCCATTGATTTTTAGAGACGAGTAGAAGAGAGAGGGAAAGACAGAGAGAAACATCAATCTGAGAGAGAGACATCCATTGGTTACCTCTTGCACACCCCCTGACCAGGGTCTAGGCTGGGGAGAAGCCTACAACTGCAGTTCATGTCCTTGACCGGAATCGAACGTGGGACCCTTAGGCCCTCAGGCCAGTGCTCTATCCATTGAGCCAAACCAGCTAGGGCTGCATAGCACCATCTCTAGACTCAAAAGCAAATGAAGGAACTCACAAATTTATATGTACTATGGACCTGTTCATTGCACATTATTCATTTTAATTGGGCTTGAGAAATGTCAGATATGGAAATGGCACTTACTTTTCTGATACTAGTGTACATTAAAGCTTTGCAGGTGCAAATTTAAGGGACTCCACGGAGCAATGAGAATTACTACCTAGCAATAAGAGAAAGGATTTTGAAAGCCTGTGTTTCTGAGAACATCCTATATAATAAAGAGGGAATATGCAAATTGACCATCACTCCACCACAAAGATGGCGGCGCCCACAGCGGAGGTTGGGAGGGTTCCATAACACAAGATGGCTGCACCCACAGCGGAGGCAGGGTTTGCATAACACAGGATGGCTGCACCCACAGCAGAAGCCGAGTTCCTGTAACTAGCCTTAACGAGCAATCAGCAGGGACCTCAGGCTGTGACCCCTGCCCAGCAGGGCTTGACGGGGGACATCAGGCCACGCCCCCCAGCCCAGGGGGCTTGACAGGGGACCTCAGGCCGGGGGACCTCAGGCCATACCCCCCACCTGGCAGGGCTTGACAAGGGGCGTCAGGCCGGGGGACCTCAGGCCGTGCCTCCCCCGCAACGGGGCTTGACGGGGGACCTGAGGCTGCACCCCCCACCCAGCGGGGCTTGACGAGGGACCTCAGGCCACGCCCCCGCCTGGCGGGGCTTGACAGGGGATCTCAGGCCACGTCCCCCAACTGGCAGGGCTTGACAGGGGACCTCAAGGCACGCCCCCTGCCCCGGCCCAGGCTGGGGGCCCTCAGGCTGTGCCCCCCCTCCCTAGCACTGGGCCAGGGGACCTGAGGCTGTGCCCCTCGCCCGGCGGGGCTTGACAAGGGTGGGACCAGCTGGGTCTGGATCTAGCCCAATGGGGGAGGGGGCCAGCTGGGTCTGGGTCTTGAGCAATTTTGAGGCCCAGGTCGGTGGGCGGGGACTTGACTCTGGGTCCTGTGGTGTGCCCCAGACTCTGACAGGAGGAAGATTTTCATATCCATTTTACTAATTTTCTTTCATCTCTGACACTTCTATTATAGAGAAAGGACAAATAGCAATATTAAAATATTTCCTCTAATTAATCCCCTTTTGCACTGGGCCACTAGTATATTATCATTGAGGAGATATAATAGTACATTTGGACAGAGACTTCAAGTCTTTCTGTGCACTGCAAGTATTTTCCCTCTGTATGGTTTTTTGAATCACCTGTCTAGTAAAAAAAGTAGAATCAGAAAAGAACTTTCTCCTCTGAATGTTGTATAAATGATGGTGGGCCCACACCCATGATTGGGACCAATACATTACTCCTGATTACGTCAGGCCCCATAGATTAAAGTAGAGATTCTCAAAATTTTGTTTCAGGACCCTTTAGAACTCTTAAAAATTACTGAGATCCCAATAGCTTATGTATTAATTCATTTACAAGTGACAATAAAAAATACATATTAACATCAAAGCAATGATATCACATGTCATGAAAGTTTCACTGTAAAATCATGAGAGAGAGAGAGAGAGAGAGAGAAAGGGAAAGAGAAAGAGAGAGAGAGAGGCAGAAACAGAGAGACAAAGAGAGAAGGAAGGAAGGGATGGAGGGAGGGGGGAAGGAAGGAAGGGAGGAAGGAAAGAAAATAGCCAGCCAGAGAGAGAAAAAGAAAGGCCAGCCTGGAAATCTTTTAGGTATAAAGATAGCTACTGGTTTTTTCCTCCATGAAGAGTTCTTGGAAGTGAAGTCAAAGGTCATAGTTCTAACACTTTGTACACCATAACCATCTATAGCCACAAACCTCGCATATCAACTCAGGTCACCCAATTTTTAAATCAGACTTGTCAATGACATCTCTGGGTTTGTAAAGAAAATTATGGTAACTTAAAATTCATAAATATTCCAGTGCACCTGAAAGAAAAGGGGATGGTTTCTGTTTTGGACAAATGGCAGTTAACGGGTTAAAACAAAGCTGTGTGTACCAGGTATCCTATCTAATAAAAGAGCAATATGCAAATTTACCATCACTCCAACACACAAGATGGCTGTCCCCATGTGGTCAAAGATGGCTGCCCCCATGTAGACACAAGATGGCCTCCACAAGATGGTTAGCAGGGGTGGGCAGATGGGAGGGACCAGGCCTGCAAGGGAGGGCAGTTGGGGGCAATCAAGCCTGCAGAAGAGGGCAGTTAGGGGTGACCTGGCCAGCAGAGGAGGGATGTTGGGGGCAACCTGGCCTGCAGGGAAGGGCAGTAGGGGGGTACCCAGGCCTGCAGGGGAGAGCAGTGGGGGGGGGGGGGACCAGGCCTGCAGGGGAGGGCAGTTAGGGGTTACCAGGTCTGCAGGGGAGAGCAGTTAGGGGCAAACAGGTTGGCAGGGGAGTGGTTAGAGGGTGATCAGGCTGGCAGGCAGAAATGGTTAGGGGCAATCAGGAAAGCAGGCAGGCGAGCAGTTGGGAGCCAGCAGTCCTGGATTGTGAGAGGGATGTCCAACTGCCCGTTTAGGCCCAATCCCGGTAGGATCGGGCCTAAACGGGCAGTCAGACATCCCTCGAGGGGTCCCAGATTGGAGAGGGTGCTGGCTGGGCTGAGGGACACGCCCCCCACCATGCACGAATTTCATGCACCGGGCCTCTAGTACTTGATAAGATGGTGTGGAACCTGGTGGAAAATGCAGTTTTCATTCTCTTGGAACCCAGGCCATAAAGTCAGTTAATGGGCAGGTAAACCTGCTAAGAGTTGAAGACATCATCCAGCCCAAGCCCAAGTGCAGAATAGTGCTGAATGAATGTGTGCTCACCCCTGCAGACAGGAGCTGTCTTACATGAACTGATCCCCCAGAGCCTGTCTGCCCACAGCTTGGTCTGCTCCAAAGCCAGGCAGGCAGCTGGAGGAGATCAGGGTACTCAAGAGGATCCGAAAAGCAAACAGAGAGACGTACCATATGGGATAGTTCCTGTGAATGGGGAATTAATTCTATTTCAAATGTCAATAAATCATGAGATAGAAGGCTTATGTAATTCTGCTAGTAAGGTAAAATGCCTTGAGGATATTCCAGTGACACTTTAGAAATCAAGGTCAAAGAATCTAATTGGGTGTTAAAACCCAAATCTGAAATTATCTACAAGAGAAAAGCAACTAAATATATAACACCCAGTTTAGGGTGATGCAGTCAAAGTAGAGCAGATATAATTATTTAATTATAATTCTGTTTCTGACAAGTGATTTGAAAATTGAGAAGGGTTGGTCTTTCCTCTTTCCCGCTCCTCCCCCCCCCCCCCTTTTTTGTACTCAAATGATTTTCAGAAACAACTCTTTTTCCCCAGACTCCATGTTGTGGATATCTTGTTGTGCCCAATTGCATCTTTAAAAGGTAACTCCAATTCCAATAAATCCAGATAAGCTGGAATATGTTACTTGACATTTTCCAAAATCCCAGGTTTCAAGGCTAGATATATTGCAAAACCAAATGCTTCGTTTATGGCCTGCCCACAAAATAGAAAATGATGTTTCTTACTATTTTATGCAACCATATCCTGCTGATTGTTTCCTACCTCCAGAGTTGTTAAGAAGCAAAAAAACAAAAACAAAAAAACACCTCATCATCTGTTAATAATGCTACTGAATAATTCAGGGAAGTCCTTAGCCAAAATAAATGATGACTATGACATCTGATTTCTCCTCCTCCTCCTCCTCACTCTCCCATCTCTTCCCCATGGGTAAGTCTTCCAGACTTTCAAGCTCATGATCACTGTTAAAAATCAAATACCCAAATTGTTTTGTTGCGCTTAGGTTTAAAGTCAGTGATTCGCTTGGAATTGAGATGCTTCCATGGGCATTTACTGTTTAATAAAGTTATCTATGATCATCCAACAAGTATTCTAAGTATACCTATTGCAACAAGGTCAGCTTTTTTGTTTCTTTTTGGGGGACTTCTCTTTGGTATCTTGAGGCATGTATTTGTATTCAGAATCTACACCAGGCTGCTTCCTTGTTTGTGTGATTTCTCAGTAATGTTGCTACATTTACCTCACTTGATCCAGAAATCTCTCCCTTATGACAGTCTCTGTGTCTGTCCAACCTTTCTTCTTCATCCCTTCCCTATATAATTCTGGAATTTCCTCCTGCCGTCTATCACCAACTTTTATCCCTCTCAAATCTATGCTCTGTGAACACCAGAAAAAGAGAAATAAGAAATGGTTAAAAGTGCACATGGGTGGGGGAGAAATAAGTTGGGAGAATGTTGCTTTTCGTTACAAGTGTTTCTGACTGGTTATACTTTTTTAACCACCTTCTATAATAAAAGTGTAGTATGCAAATTGTCCCCTCAACAGTGAGGTCGTCCAGGAGTTTGACCAAGGGGCAAGGCTGACCAGTGGCCAGGGGAAAGGAGGGAATACCCAGCTGGCAGCCGGCAGCCACTAGGGACCCTACCAGTGCACGAATTTTGTGCACTGGGCCTCTAGTATGCTTATAATACTTTATGAGATTAAATCAATTCATCATTCTTGACAATTCCAGAATTGTATTCTAAAGATGTTAATGTGATGATGTTATTCCTCTAAGACCCTTTGATGATGCTCCATTGCCTATATGTTATCAACAAACCACTGTTACATATTCTTGTGCTTCTGTACATGCTTGCCTCTGCCAGGGATGCAGATCCCATTGATAGGGATGGATCATTGTGCCAGTCTTCTTCTCTGGACCTGGGGTTTGCACGGGTGCTCTGCCCAGACTGAGCAGGGATGGAGCTGTCTTACATGAACTCAGGTGGACTAATGAAATCTTCTGCATTTGCCCTCCCTGTTTTCCACAGCAGTCTGAGCTATCAGCTGAAGGAAGTCCAGAAAAAATAGGAACCTCCCAACTTCATCATCGGAAAGTCATTTCCTTGAACAAGCAGATTCTGCAGAAGACCAAACATCTGGAAGAGGTTGGTGTTTTCCTTTTATAATTTTATTTATGTAAAATGAAACTATCCTTCATGAAGGTAAAAATTGGGGAAGGAGTTAAGATTGTTGTGGTAGAATGGTCGAAGGAG
This sequence comes from Eptesicus fuscus, assembly GCF_027574615.1. NCBI lineage: Eukaryota > Metazoa > Chordata > Mammalia > Chiroptera > Vespertilionidae > Eptesicus > Eptesicus fuscus. Next base: position 10,917,757 of record NC_072483.1, read on the forward strand.
GTTCCAGGACAGGGGTCAGCATACTCTAGTCCTTATGCCAATCCAGCCTCCACTTCTTTTTGTAAGTAAAGTTTTATTGGAATACATGTACACCCATACGTTTGTATGTTTTCTGTGGCTACTTTCAAGCTCCAGTGGCAGAGTTGACTAGGTGCAGCAGAGACCACATGGCCTACAAAGCCTAAAATATTGATTATCTGGCCCCTTACAGAAGAAGTTTGCCAACCTCTATTCTAGAAGATTACAGAGCAAGAGTAGTATTTATTCACAAATAACTTCCTCAGTACCTCTGTGTGCTGGGAACTAAACTAGGCTATGTGGATGAATGAAGAACAAGTTATGATCCTGCTTTCAAGGATCTTCAAGTAATAATGAGAGACATACACTACATCATTCACACACCTCATTTAGTTACATCTGTGGTAAGTGCTTGAAGGAGGCGTCTAGAGAGCCGAGAGAGCACCTGAGGGGAGACCTGTTGAGTAGGTGCTGGCTGCGAAGGAAGTCTGCATGGGAGGTGTGGGGCTTGGGTGAGGACTTATGCAATAACATGAACTAAGACCTGAAAAAGGATAGGTCTTGGCCAATATCTCTTTTGTGGCTGGAGAATCGTGAGTGAGGCATCTAATTGGCAGAATATGATCAGACAAGATCTCTGAGGTGAAGTTAAGGACAGTGAAAGCCATTGGAGGTTTTAAGTAGGAGAGTAGCAGGATCAGTTTGCATGTTTCAAAGACCATTCTGTTTGCTGAAGGAGCATGAGTTCATTGTATTTGGGTGAGAAGGAGTTTAGGAAGAACCATTAGGAGGCTGATCCAGTGGTCCAGACATGAGCTTTTGGTGGCGTTGACTAGTGGTAATAGGGGAAATGGAGGAAACCAGATCATTTTTGAGAGAGCTTTAGGAGATGGCGTTCTGTAATACTTGATGATAGATGGAACTGTTTTAGAAAGACCTTCACATATTCTTGAAAAGAAGGCATAAGAGGAAGCTGGGGAGTTTGACTCCGGAACAGTCATTAGAAGACAAATGTTATATGCTTCAGTTGCATTGGCAATAACATTTAATTAGGAAAATACATGTAGCAGAAGATGGGAATGAATATGGCTTTCTAAAGAACAGTTCACCAGTAGTTTCTGTAACAATTGATTTTCCAAAAATGGGTGCTAGTTTGCATTATGAACTTGTATATTTTTCATCTTTTCAAATCCCACATAGTATATCAAATGGTCCTACCCAGTCATTTTTTTTTATTGAATTTGTTCGACCACAGATGAAAAAACAGTAGGCTGGATTTACCAAATGCTCTGTATCATAAACAAACAAGGATTCCAAGGTGGACTGTGATTTGGTTTTCATTTGATAATTTGTTTAGGCATTTTAATTCACAGTACAGAAAGTATTATCTTTACCTCTGACCCTTGCCAGTGAAAAGAACCTGAAAGTGATTGGTTCAAAAAGGACTCAGCACAGAATTGAATGAGCATGAATCAAGGATGAGGCTTTATCCATCAGAATGTCTTTGTCTTCTGAGGAAGGATAGTTTGGGGGATATTGCAGACCCCATGAACCAGATTATCTCAGCATGAGTAGATGTTTTCTTTCAACTCCTGTCTAAACTTGGAGAGAAGGAGTGCTGTGCGCCCTTCCAGTGGCAGTGCTGGCACATTCTTAGTCCAGGTGAAAGGGTAGCGTCTCTGAACCTGTTTACCAAGAGCCTAGTATTTTTTTGAATACTTCCTAACATGTAGTCAGTAAAGGACAGTGATCATTATTGCAGTGGCTAGTGTTGCTAAAAATAACCCAGCATGTGCAATAACCCCTGCCTATGTATCTAGGCCAATTGGATGAGGAAAATGAGGCAGGGACATAGACATTTAATCGGGGTCACATAGCACTTATGAGGTTAGGGGGTCTCAAATGATGATAAACATGTGCCTAGAGAGGTTGCTTTAAGGACAAAATGAAAAATATAAACAGGCATGCACTTTTTAATGAACCAAAGCTTTATGCAAATATAAGACACCAAAGATGAGAATGTTTCCAAATAAGCCTAGATGTGAATGTTTTATAAAGATTCAAAATCAACATCAAAATTTTCATAAACATTTTTTTCCAAAAAATTATTTGAGCTATAAGAATATACATTTTTTCTAGGTTACTTGCTAAATAAACCCATTTTAATTTGGAATGTTCTATCAAAAAAATCTGAAGCTTCTAAACTTTGTTACTGCCCCTAAATTTGCCCTGCTACAAAAGATTGCTCACCTCTAGGCTAGCTGGTCTACAGAATTGTTTAATCTTCTAATAGTGTCTAATTGTATCTGTCAGAAGTCACAGGGCAACAAACAACAATCCTAACAGCAAGCCTTTTGTGTAAGAATCCAGGTCTTTAGAGCTTCAACCCTAGTTCCTTCCATTCTCTCAACTGCCTCTCTGGCCACCTCATCTGGCCTTGTATTTCCATCTTACACTTATTTCTTGGTTCACACTGAATAGAGAGCCACAGTGAGGGAGTATATACTGTGTGTGTGTGTGTGTTTCACACGCGCACACATGCGTAAATGTGCTAAACACACATTTTTTTTCTGTCTCATCAATTTGTAAATGCTTCCAACACATTTTTGTGTTTGTTTTTTTTTTTAATTATAGGGATCATACAAGCTTACTGTAAATAAACCAAATAGTATAGAACTATCTATACTAATAAAAGGGTAATATGCAAATTGGACACAACACCCTCACAGTAACAACCGAACAGCAGGCTGCGTGGGGTGACAAGGCCAGCAGGGGGGTTAGCGAGGGACGACCAAACTACTGACCAGCAGGCTGCGTGGGGCGACCATGCCAGCAGGGAGGGTTAGCGAGGGACGACCAAAGGACTGAGCAGCAGGCTGTGTGGGGCGACCAGGCTGGCAGGCGGGGTAGCAAGGGACGACCAAACTACTGACCAGCAGGCTGCGTGGGGCAACCAGGCCAGCAGGGAGTTAGCGAGGGACGACCAAACTACTGACCAGCAGGCTTCACGGGGCAACCAGGCCGGCAGGAGGGGCAGTGAGGGGCAACCAGGCCATCAGGGGGGCAGTTGGGGGCAACCAGGCTGGCGGAGGTGCAATTAGGGGCGATCAGGCTGACAGGCAGAGGCGGTTAGGGGTGATCAGGCTGGCAGGGGGCCCAGTTAGGGATGATCAGGCAGGCAGGCAGGTGTGCAGTTAGGATCCAGCGGTCCTGGATTATGAGAGGGATGTCCAATCCTTGGGATCGGGCCGAAACCGGCAGTCGGACATCCCCCAAGGGGTCCCAGATTGGAGAGGGTTCAGGCTGGGCTGAGGGGGACCCCCTCCTCCTCCTGTACATGAATTTCATGCACCGGCCTCTAGTATAAAAATAAAAATGTTGCTCCGGCTGGTGTGGTTCAGTAGTTGAGTGTCAACCTATGAACCAGTAGGTCACGATTAAATTCCTGCTCAGGGCACCTGCCCAGATTGTGGGCTCGATCCCCAGTAGAGGCATGCAGGAGGCAGTCGATCGATGTTTCTCTCTCATCGATGTTTCTATCTCTCTATCCCTCTCCTCTACTTTCCTCTCTCTAAAATCAGTTTTTAAAAATGTTTTTAAAAATGATAAAAATGCCAAAACCGGTTTGGCTCAGTGGATAGAGCGTCAGCCTGCGGACTGAAGGGTCCCGGGTTCGATTCCGGTCAAGGGCATGTACCTTGGTTGCGGGCACATCCCCAGTAGGGGGTGTGCAGGAGGCAGCTGATCGATGTTTCTCTCTCATCGATGTTTCTAACTCTCTATCTCTCTCCCTTCCTCTCTGTAAAAAATCAATAAAATATATTAAAAAAAAAAAAAATGATAAAAATGCTCCACTTCTTAGCCCAGCCTTTTTTTTCTAGGCCTTTGCAAGCACTTATATATGCTTATTTACCTGGGGACACTGGGTTGTCTGGTTACAAGATTGAATTTTTTTTTAACCTCTTCTATCACAAATATCTCTTTTTCAGTAATAATAATGGCTAATAACATTTTTACTGAGTAATTACAAGGTGTGTGTTTTTAAATTAACTCCTTCAGTTCATACAACATCCTTATGAAGAAGTTACTGCTACTGTCCTCTCCCATCCAATTATTAACCAGTCCTGACCTTGCTTAGCTGCTGAGATCAGACAAAATCAGACATGTTCAGGGTGGTATGACTTTAGATTATCCTCAATTTACAAATAAGGAAATGGACACACAGAAGTGAGGTAATTTTGCCGTGGTCTCACAGCTTATGAGCAATGCAACTAAGATTTGAACATATAGATCTACCTCATTCTTTATAATGTCTGTTTAATGTGACATAGGATATATGTACCATAATTTATTTAACTTGTTCCCCATTTATGGGTATGTAGGTTTTTCCAAGATTTTTTTCCCAATTGCAAATTTATGTTACCATGAATACCTTCATGCCATCATCTTTGCACAAATCCTATATAATAAAAGGGTAATATGCAAATTGACCAAATGGTGGAATGACCAGAATGCCCCCAGCTTCTCGCCCCAGCTGGCCCTGCCCCTGAGCAGGGCCCCCCACCCCGAGCAGGGGTAGGGCCAGCTGGCAAACCGCCCACAGCCCCTCGCCCCAGCTGGCCTGCCCCCAATGGCCCCTATCAGGAGGGCTGGCTGGACCCCACCAGTGCACAAATTCATGCACCAGACCTCTATATGAAAATATTTCTTTAAGATAAATGTTAGGAAGTGGAATTACTGGATCAAAAAATATCTGCCTTTTCAATTTTGCTAAAAACTGTCAAATTATTCATAAATTAGCTTACCAATTTGCAGTTCTAACAATAGTATGTAAGAGAATCAAAACTTGACATCTAAGAACCTCTCCTACACGATAATATAGGGGGAAAGCAACCAAGATGCACCTGTGGAGAAGGTTTTAGCCCAACAGAGAAATGGAGAGGAGTAAAAGCAGGAGAAAGGAGTAGAGGACATCACAGGGTCCAACAAGAGAATATTTTGCAGTGGCACAGAACTGCAGTGCAGCTGGTAGATAACTCAGAAGACACCAGAGATTGAGGAAAGAAAGAGGAATCAAGAAAGAAAATATTGCGCTAGCCCGTTTGACTCAGTGGATAAAGTGTAGGCCTACGGACTGAAGGGTCTCGGGTTCAATTCCAATCAAGGGCACATGCTGGGGTTGCGGGCTTGATCCTCAGTTGGGGGTATGCAGGAGGCAGCCGATTAATGATACCCTCTCATCATTGATGTTTCTATCGCTCTCTTTCTCTCCCTTCCTCTCTGAAATCAATAAAAATATTTTTTTAAAAAAAGAAAAGAAAGAAAATATTGGCCCTGGCTGGTGTTGCTCAGTTGGTTGAGCATCGCCCCATGCACTGAGAGGTTGCCAGTTTGATTCCCGGTCAGGGCATATGCCTGGGTTGCTGGCTTGATCCCCAGTTGGGGGCGTGCAGGAGGCAGCTGATCAATGATTCTCTTTCATTGATGTTTCTATCTCTCTCTCCCTCTCCCTTCTTCTCTCTATAAAATCAATAAACACATATTTAAAAAAGAAACATTTTTAAAAACGAAATGAAAGTATTAAGCAGCAGCTGAATTTGGGGGCAATGAAGGTTAATGAAGAAGAAAATGGAGATAGGAGAATCATGGAGGATTAGAGCAAGGTGAAAACTAAGCCTGGCTACGGAGACATTTCCTTTTTAAATAAATATGATCAGATGCGACGAGGAAAACTCTTGGTAGTTAAGTTAATTGGAGGAGAGGTGAGTCTTCCATTCTTAGCACACATCTACTTCCCTGCCAAGATCCAGCCTGTGTGAGTCCGTCTTTGTACTCCCAGATGAGTAAGGTGACTGTTTCCTTGGGCATCCGTCCCCTGGGCCTGTCTGCTGCTGCTCTTCTCATACTTTACTTCCCAGTTTACTAGTCCAGCTCCTTGAGGGCAAGGGCTGTGTCATGTCCCAAGTCTCCTCCCACTCACCTCATTTGAGCAGAGCTTTGGGTAAATGTCAGGTGTATGGGTGCAGGGATTAGAGGAGGGCAGGATGGTGGGTGAAGGAGGTGGGGAAAATGCCAGGATCCCTTCCTGGAGCCCCAAAGAATATCAAGAGTTAAATCACTAGGATTTCAAGAGAAAAAACAAAAACAAAACACTTTCTCCAGAAATATTCTCATCTGCCAGTTACACAAACAGGTTAATAAAAGCTCTCATTACACAGGTGGCTCCCTTTGAAAAGGAAGAAGCCAGAGCAAACCTGCTTCCCTCCTTCATCACTTCTGCTCTCTGCTTGAGTTGGCTTCCTGGTAGGCTTTGTTGAAGTGTAACCATTCATCAGTCTGAAGACTGGTAATTAGAAGTATGATTGAGGAGTCATGATTTCTGAAGATGATACTGTTTTCAATAAGTTGCTTACAGGTTCAAGGATGGGCAAGTTATTTTGTCATAATTTTTGAGCTATAGGATAAAATTTCTCATTGTTAATTTGTACACAGGTAACAGTCTGCTACTTCCCCTTTTCAAAAGTAGAAACGTACAAACCCTTTGAACTTTTAATGGAACGTTTTCAGATTTCTACAAGTTCATAGACAGCACAAGGCTATACCTTTTCAGTAAGAAAAAGAGAAATGACATTTTTGAGATTCAAGTTTACAATTTATGTAACTTTGAACATAAAGGTAATTGATTTTCTTTCTGTTAGTGTTGAAGTCCTAAGTCCTTTCTTCTATCTTGCGTTATTTGCCAGCCAGTCATATTCTGTGCTAGAATCATGAGTGCTGAAATGCAGTGTGTATTCTGTGATGGGCAAGTTGGTTAACTGAATCATTTGTAGCCAGATAGAAAAATTAGACCTGAATGTAAATCCAGGCTTTATCAGTTATCAGCTATAAAGCAAGTCACTTCACCCTTCTGAGTCTCTATTTCCTTATTTGTAAGATAAGGATAATGTCTTCTCCCATTGAATATTAGGTTCAGTGATAGGATTTATGCAGAATATCTAGCATATCTTATGACTGTACTTGATACTAATTATATATGAGTTTTCTCTTCATTTGTTCTTGGCAACCTTTCTAAAATTCCCATGTTTGCTCAGTTTAAATCTTTCTAAGCTTCCATTTTTTCATCTGTGAAATGGGGATTTCATCCATATCTGTGTTGTAAGGATCAAATGAGAGCCAATGTCTTCTATCTTTCATTTACAGCTGCAGGCAAATCATACCACTCTACAAGCCAGATACGATGAAACGAAGAAAACACTGACACAGGTGAGCAGATTTTCCTTCCTCCGTGGGCCATCTTAAGAATCATGTTGACCTGCATTATTAATGGAATGCCGTGTGTCATCTGTCTGTGTGGAGGAGTCATGAGTCCCTTCTCAGGGCTCAGGTCCATTTGGGGGCATAGGACAATCATATGACAGTGCCTGACCCATGCCACTAGTTTATCCATGCTTCCATGTTCTAGCCCATCCACGATTTAAGTGGGAGAGATCACTGAGTTGGCTTGCTGAGGAAGGCAGGCCACATAGGTGGGGACAGGCCACATAGAAAAACATGAGGGGTCATTCACAGTAAGTGGCCCCTGCTCCTCAAGCTGCAAGTTGTAGAATAGTTCCAAATACTGAATTCCATGAGAGTGAGGCGGTTTCTGTTTGTAATACGAGAGAATCACAGTGATATAATTTGCTGTTCAAACTTTCTTAGTAAGCCTAGGTGGGGTGGTTGGGGTTGGGGAGGTGTCTCAGGAGGAAGAGAGGGTTTTGGTATATTTTGAAGCATATGATTCATTTTCTAATCCAGGTTACAAGTGTACCACCTCACATCATCATTAGAGTGTTGCTTCCCTCCATGTCTGATATCCTAGGAAACAAATACCTCTGACACCAGCTCTGTCGTGAGGGGAGTGAGATATTTATGCCCTTGCATACCCATAGAACTACCCTCATCTGGATCAGAAAAGCTCTTGTTGGGACTAGGGAGCTCAGGCTGTGGCTGTACTCCACAGGGCCTCACTGCAAGTGCCCCACGTACTACTTTTTGGACTTGGTGGAAACTGGACTGATGTTTAAAGACATTTCTGAAACCAAACCAGTGGTCCCTATTTTTTAAAATTTTACATGAAATTTACCCATTTAAATTCTTATAGATAGCAGTATGCAGCACTTGTAAGCCTGAAAACCTGACGAAGCTTTTTAATTCTGACCTGGACTCAACTCTTTGATTATTATCAGAATGCTTAAAAAGGGAAGTTAGAGTAAATTGTTTAAAATTCTTTCTAAAGATGCCTGCATTGCATTAGGATCAGCTTTCTTTCCACTTTTCTGTGACTATATTCCTTATGGATTAGATGGCAAACTCCTGGTGTGGAATTTCTACTGCTGTCCTTTAATGCTGCAAAGTCCCTAACGTGAAGTTTGCAAAGTCATGGATCAGTCTTTATGTAATAATCTGGGAAAGATTAAAGACAAAACATCTTGATATCAATTTCCTAAAACACATATATGCCTTAGGATATAAATCCTAAGTGGCTATAAAGTGGCTTTTTGTACTAAACATTAAATCAAGTATTTGTTGAGCCCCTTTCAGAAAGATAGACGTGTGATTTAAGTCAATAATAAGAGATAGTCTTCCTACCCTCAAATAATGCAGCCAGCATTAGTGTGTGCTGGGTGTGCTCTGGGCACGTCACTTTTATTAGTCCATTTTATCTTCCCAACAGCCCTAACAACACACTGTTACCATCCTTGTTCTGTAGATAGGGAAACTAAGGCAGAAAGGTCATGCACAGGGCCAGCTGGCAGTCTGGCACCAAAGACCTCTCGGAGACTAGTGGGACAGTCAAACTAATTCCCATCCACAAAAATGGGAAGCTCTACAAAACCTAGTTCTGAACTACATAGGAAGGAGCCTGATTTGGTCAGAGTACTAAAGACCAGGCCCCTGCATTAATAATGAGCTTCGTGTTTGGGCCTCAGTCTCCTTATCTATTCTAGGCAAAGATTGGCAAAGTGAATACTCTGTACCCTTTTAACCAGTATTCCCAGGCATTACCTTTTCAGCAAAAGCTACCCTTCCGGGATAACCTAGTGGCACTAAAAAAACGGGGAGACACGTCTTTCCAGTAAATCAGAGAAAATAAAGCAGAGCATGATGGATAGAGAACAGGTGACTATATAAAATCTGTGGGGGCCCTAGCTGGTTTGGCTCAGTGGATAGAGTCTGAGCCTGTGGACTGAAGGGTCCTGGGTTCAATTCCAGTTAAGGGAGGGTACATACCCAGATTGCATGCTCGATCCCCAGTAGGGGGTGTGCAGGAAGCAGCCAATCAGTGATTCTCTCTCATCATTTATGTTTCTATCTCTCTCTCTCTCCCTCCTTCCTCTCTGAAATCAATAAAATATTTTAAAAAGATAAAAATAAAATTTGTGGGGGAGGCTGCACACCATTGTAAGAAGACCTGAGACTGGCTGGCCCCTGCATTGGCTGCCAGATTCTAGCCTGTCCACTTTTTAATTTCAGTAATCCTAACTTTAATTTCCTGTATGTGAGCTTGAGCCTTTCTAATGTAAGCAGTATCTTGTCCTCTCTCTCTAGGGATATTAATTGTCTGAAGTTTTTCTTATAAACTATTTCTTCAGATCAAAATTCATGTTGAGTTGATACATCTTTTTTATGGCATTATCTTTCTTCAGATGTTTGATAATTTTTTATGGTATGTCTATCTTTGATTCTCAAATTTCCTTTTACGAATCATGTGGATTCTGTATCTTTTTAAAATATATATATATTTTATTGATTTTTCACAGAGAGGAAGGGAGAGGGATAGAGAGTTAGAAACATCGATGAGAGAGAAACATCGATCAGCCGCCTCCTGCACACTCCCCACTGGGTATGTGCCTGCAACCAAGGTACATGCCCTTGACCGGAATCGAACCTGGGACCCTTGAGTCCGCAGGCCAACACTCTATCTACTGAGCCAAACCGGTTAGGGCTCTGTATCTATTTTATGCAGCTTGCTTCATGTGATTATTCTGGAAGGGTGGGTCCTACTCTTCGGTGGGATCAGCCAGTGGTAACTAATATTCGGGGTTGGAGAACTCACCCTTTCTCCTGGGTACCTTGCCCTGCCTCTGTGACTCAAGCACCAGCTCTTGAATTAGCTCATGGGTTGAGGGCCATGATGCTTGATCCAGCTGGCTGTTCCTGATGCATATCAGTCCTTCTGTGTTTGCTAATTCCACACAGTAGGCCACCTCAGTCCATCTCTGTCTCTTGGCCATTTTTCTTGTCCCTTGTTCCAACATAATAGTATGGATTTTTAGGACCTGAGGCAAGAAGGGGTTGCTGCAACTTTTACTTGGTCTTTCATTTTCAACTAAAATCCTTGGAACTTTTTTTTTAACGTTATTTTGAATAAGTAACCCATTTACATGGTTCAAAATTCAACAAGTACAAAGGGTTCACTCCAGGAACTCAGCCACACAGTTACCTTCTCCAGAGGTGACTGTAGTGTGACCAACTTCTTATGAATCTTTCTGGAAGTAATGTATCTATCTAATAAAAGAGTAATATGCAAATTGATCATCACTCCAAGACAAAAGATGGCCGCCCCCATGTGGACACAAGATGGCCACCACAAGATTGTCTACAGGGGAGGGCAGTTGTGGGTGACCAGGCCAGCAGAGGAGGGCAGTTGGAGGTGACCAGGCCAGCAGAGGAGGGCAGTTGGGGGGGACCCAGGCCAGCAGGGGAGGGCAGTTAGGGGAGACCAGGCCGGCAGGGAAGGGCAGTTAGTGGGCGATCAGGCCAGCAGGGGAGGGCAGTGAGGGGTGACAGGGCCAGCAGAGTAGGGCAGTTAGGGGTGACCAGGCCGGCAGGGGAGGGCAGTTAGGGGCAATCGGGCCAGCCGGGGAGCAGTTAGGCATCGACCATGCTGGCAGGGGAGTGGTTAGGGGGTGATCAGGCTGGCAGGCAGAAGTGGTTAGGGGCAATCAGGCAGAGGCAGGTGAGCGGTTGGGAGCCAGCAGTCCTGGATTGTGAGAGGGATCGGGCCTAAACGGGCAGTCAGACATCCCTTAAGGGGTCCCAGATTCGAGAGGGTGCAGGCTGGTCTGAGGGACACCCCCCACCACCACCATGCACGAATTTCGTGCACCAGGCCTCTAGTGAATATATAAGTAACCTGCACATTCTTTTATACATGTATACATTTAATGTATATACATTCTTTTTTTTTTTTTAATATATTTTATTGATTTCTTACAGAGAGGAAGGGAGAGGGATAGAGAGCTAGAAACATTGATGAGAGAGAAACATCGACTAGCTGCCTCCTGCACACCCCCTACCGGGAATGTGCCCACAACCATTGTACATGCCCTTGACCGGAATCGAACCTGGGACCTTTCAGTCCGCAGGCCAACGCTCTATCCACTGAGCCAAACCGGCTTCGGCTATATACATTCTTTATACTAATTGGAAGCATATTATACTTAGGGTTTTGTACCTTGTTTTCTTAACAGTAGATATTAGAGTTCATTATAAAAACTGCATTCTTTTTAATAGTATGTTAGTATTCTATTATATAATAACTAGAGGTCCAGTGCACGAAATTCGTGCAGTGGGGGGGCGTGGCGAGCCCTCAGCCTGGCCTGCACCCTCTCCAATCTGGGATCCCTCTTGTAATCCTGAACCACTGGCTCCTAACTGCTCACCTGCCTGTCCTCCCGGGAAACCCAGGGCCAAGGGCTTCCTGCTGACACCATCTCTACTCTGGTCTCCCCCCAGTGCAGCCCAAAGGCCCAGCTCCTCCCGCACCCCAACCCTCAGCCTGTCTCCAGTCCCTCCTGCCTGCCAGGTTAGGGATCTCACAGGTCAGCCCTCTGGCTGCTGGGATCCAGGCCGTTTCCTGGTGCAGGAGCTTGCTGGTTAACAAAACCTTGGCAACAACTTTCAATCAAGAAGCAAATGGTTGTAAAAAGTCAAAAGTAATGTTGATAGCAGGTGCCTTTCAGTAGGAAGGGGGGAATAAAAGGAGTGGCTGTGTACAACTATCTATACTAATAGGGATAGTAGTACCCTACTCTGCTGGCCCCGTCACCCCTAACTTCCCTCCCTGCTGGCCTGATCACAACTGCCCTCCCCTGCTGGCCTGATCGCCCACAACTGCCCTCCCCTGCCGGCCTAATGGCCCTAACTGCTCTCCCCTGCTAGCCTGATTCCCCTAACTGCCTATCTGTTCTCCCCTCCTGGCCTGATCCTCCTAACTGCCTATCTGTTCTCCCCTCCTGGCCTGATCCTCCTAACTGCCTATCTGCTCTCCCTTCCTCTCCACGCCCTTCCTCTCCACACCCGGCACAGGCGTGCTGAGAGCTCTCTGCCATGGCCCCGCCCTGTCCTGATTGGTTGTTACATGATGGCGTCCCAGCCAATTTGCATACTCCTCTATTATTAGTATAGATAGTTGTACACTTTAGTTTATTTTTCAAATTTTCTTTTTTAAAAACCTCACAATCTGACTCAAAATGGAGGTGAAATAATTCAAGAAGATAGGAGATTTAACCCTCTTCCCTGTTAATTAACATTCTGAAATTTAAACCCAGGTCTGTCTTTCACAGCCACTCCTTTTATTCCCCCCTTCCTACTGAAAGGCACCTGCTATCAACATTACTTTTGACTTTTTACAACCATTTGCTTCTTGATTGAAAGTTGTTGCCAAGGTTTTGTTAACCAGCAAGCAATATGTGTCAAGAAGGGTTTGGTTTTGACCTGCCCATGTTTTCCCTCTACCCCCATCCTATTTTTCTTGTTCACCTGTTTTCTCAATGTACAGCTAAATCCTGTGGGCTCAGCCACCTGTCAGAAGTGGAGTTCAGGTGGAACCACGGGGAAGGAGAATGGCAGCGCTCCCTCTTCTGTGTTACCAAATCTCTAGCAACAAGGCCTCCATTCTCTCTTGCAGTTGAAGAGTCATAGTGAGAAACTGGACAAGGAACAGGCAGCTCTTGAGAAGATAGAATCCAAAGCTGATCCAAGGTAAGAGGTTTCAGCATGTGTTTATTTTCTCTTTGAAGAAAGGGACTTCGCTAGTACCTGTTGGCTTAATTGGTTGGCTCACAGGACTAAGGAGCCAGAGGTCATGCTTTTGTCCTTGTACAGGTCAGTTAATTTCATGTGCTACCCAAAATGTGCCTGTCGCTCAGGCACATGCTGAGATGTGCTTGGGCTGCCTGTTCCTCCCAATTGCCCTGGAGATCAGAAGCAACATGTTTGGAGTTTTAATTATTTTTTCATTTTTCTGTTTTTAAAAACTAAGTAATACATTCACAGTACAAAAAGGCATATGGTGAAAAGTCTTTCTCCCACCCCATCCCCCAGACACCCAGTTCTCCCAGGAGTCAACCATTGTTACCAGTTTTTAACAGCACTCACTTCAGCCGTGTCTCCTTGGGAGTAAAGATGCAATTTGCAATTTTTTCTGCCAAAAATCAGCCTCTTTTTTTGTGGGGGTTTTTCCCCCCACTTTAAATTAAACATCTTTAGGCTATTCAAATTATACAGATAAAGCACTTACATTTGATGTTTTTGTCACCAAGCTGTTTGGGTAGTGAAATCTCCGAAGTGTCTGTCACTCACTTGAATGAGATAGTTAAATCATTAAGCTTCAGGCCCAGATTGAGCAGTTCTAGGTTCGATGGACATTTTAGCAAGGAAGTGCCCACAGCTTACTTGGCTTTATAATTAGAAAGCCCTCTCATGATATGAAGAAAAACTACTATTAGATACTTGACATTCTTATATTCAAATTAGTGTGTTTAATGACCTTAAGCAACGTGTTTCCTTTTCAGAATGGATATTAAAAATGGTTTTCCATATGCTTTGAATACGATTGAGTAATTGGTATCGTTAAGTATATCCAGTATTTTGAAATTAGTTGATGTTTCTGCAGTTGACATTTTAATTCTGGTTTCTGTAATGTTTGTTTAGATGTAGCTAATGGACTCTGGCATATAAATGAATAATAATGTCAGTCTTAATCACTTGTGGAGAACCCATTAGACACTTGGGAGAGACAAAGGAAATTAAAAGGGAGTCCTTTTTTAGCTGGGGACTTGGTTTTAGCTGTGATTCATAAAATCATAATAGCTTGCCATATGTCATTTTTTATCTTTTCAGTATTCTGCAGAACTTGAGAGCTCTTGTAGCCATGAATGAAAACCTAAAAAGCCAGGAACAGGAGTTTAAAGCACATTGTCGAGTAAGTGTTGCTTGGTGTCAGCAGACATTAAACCAGGGATCTTGTAAAATCTCTTGCTTTTCCTCCCCTTGCCATGATGTGGCATCCTATCCAGGTGCAGTCAGAAAAGGAGATTCCTGTCCTAGCCGGTTTGGGTTTTGGCTCCTCAGAGCTTCGGCCCTCAGACTAAAGGGTCATGGGTTTGATTCCGGTCAAGGGCACGTACCTTGGTTGCAGGCTCGATCCCCAACCCCAGACAGGGCATGTGCAGGAGGCAACCAAAAATGTGTATCTCTCACATTGATGATGTTGCTCTCTTTCTTGTCTCTCCCCCTCTCTTCCACTCTGTAAAAATCAGTGGAAAAAATATCCTTGGGTAAGGATTAACAACAACAAAAAAAAGAAAGAAAGAAATTCCTCAAACAGTTGTGTAAGATGAATAGAGTACTGTGGTAGGTACCCTCTGAGGACACCAGCTGTGCCAAACAGTCTTATAAACAATGTTTTCTAATTTACAAATGTATTTAAAAGAAAAGTCTTACCAAATATAAAGGAATAATATTATATAAAAGCAGGGATGTCCTGAAAACCTGGGATATCTGTTCATCCTGTGTATAAGTCCTTGTTTCTGCTGTCTGAGGACTTGATGTCTAGTAGTGGGGGTGATGTGTGCACAAGTGCCCATGACCACAGCAGGAAGCAAGAGATGCAAGCTCTGTGTAGCCTCCTGAAAAAACTGTCCCAGACTGACGGAGATAAGGGCAGCTAGTTCCTAATAGACTTTTTGTCTTAGCATAAACTCACAAAATATGAAAATAAGACTCTGGGTCAAGTTAAAAAGTGCATCCAGTTTCTAGCTTGTCCAAGTTTCATAAACATTTGTATCACTTTTGAAGGAGGAAATGACGCGGCTACAGCAGGATATTGAAAACCTGAAAGCGGAGAGAGCTCCAGGTGGAGAAGTAAAGGTAAAGGCCCTGCAGGAGTGCTCGAACTGTGAGGCGCTGTTATGACTCAGACTGAAAAGTTTCCTGGAGGACTAACCAGCAAAAGGACTGGCTGGAAAGATGAGTTTCCTTAACTTGGTCCTCTGAGTACAAATTTATCAGCTGTTTTCATCACATGATTTATTTAGATTTCTATCCCTCTCCTTTCTCTTCTTTCTAGTGGGTGAAAGACAGCAGTGGGTGTGGACGGCAGCTACTCCAAACGAGAATGGCCTATAAGTCTTCTTCTTCTTCCTTCAGGGAAGGGGTGTTTTCAGGAGCTGCCTGAGCTCTGCTTCCCACTCAACCTATTCTTCTCTAAATTTGGGACCACTTTACTCCTTTCACCCTCCATTCCTGCTAGGGACATGCCCCGCCCTTAGAAGGCAGCACTGAGCGGAAGCAGGGGAACAGTGCTGGGTTACTATCAGCTCCGGCAGCAGAGGCTTCCTGCATTGAGGGGCCTGCCTGGCTCTCTGAACAAAGACTAGGTCTCCTGAGGATCTAGTATGGGTTTCCATCAAGCATAGCACAAGGACAGAAAAGAGTGTCACCAGTATAAGCACTGCTGTGTTTGTTTCCCTTCTCACACTTGATTCAAGACTTATTTCCTGAGCATCCCTGTGCTTGGTGTGAGAGTTGGACATGATCTCAGACTCATCAATTGCACCATCTCCCTCATAAAAATAAGGAACTTGAGGCTCAGGGAGGGGAAGAAACTTGTGCAAGCCAATTAGCAGGAGTGCTCTCCAGCCCTTTTGCTTAGGGACTGAGAGGGACACTGCATATCAGTGGGGAGATGCCGCCTGCCTGGCATGTCATTTCAGCCAGACCACACTACTCTCCCCACCTGTGAGAAGGGGGAATACCAAAGTGTGGCCGTGCTGGGCAGTGGTGTCTGGGACCATCATCACACTGTCACCTCTCCAGTTGTTACTAAAGTTTTGAACCTTTGAGGCTCAAATCATCAGCTCCGTCAGCTTCTGAATTTGCATACATCACATACTCTTAGGATCCCGTTTCTTTTCTCATCAATCACATCTCCTTAGAAGGATTATTACATTCAAAGACAAAGTTAGCTTATTTGTAACTGACAGATATTTAAGAACAGTTTAAAATCTGGGGCTCATGTAGCACTATTCCCTTTCTGTTCCCTGACCAGACATGGTCGGTGAACTGTCCCCCACACCACTCCTTCCTACATCTAGACCCTCAGCTTCTATCCATTTGCCTTCCTCAGAGTTGTTTCTTACTGTTTACTGTTTCAGACCCCCTCCAGTGGAGAGCCGAATGATGCCCTCGCCCCCGTGATGGCTCACAATGTAAGTACCTTCCCGTTACCAGGACTGCCAGTGTTCTCTGCAGGTGTGGTGGCCAGCTTTATACTCTCCTGTGGCCCTTTCTCATGCCTGCTTTCATTTTCTCTGCGGCATCTCCTCATCTGGAATGTTGGGAGCATTGCCCCATTTTGCACACCTAGTCCCTCAGATGGAGGCAGGATCTCACCAGGGCTGGCCTTGAAGGCCACCATTCTAGGGAGGGTTTCTCCTAGCACCTTGTGCAGGAGTGCTGTCTTTACTCTGGCATCTCTGCTGAGAAAGGGGAAGCCTGCATTGGCCGTACATGCTGGTCACAACCCCTAGGCTCTGGGGGGTGGGTTGGTGAGAGGGAAGAACACCTCTCTTCATTGTACTACATTCCAGGGTCAGCAAACCATAAAGGACCAGTAAATATTTTTAGCTTTGTGGGCCACTCCACTGTAGTGGTCATAGTCAGTAGGTAAATCAAAGGATGAGACTGTGTTCCAATAGAGCTTTACTCACAGAAATAGGCAGAGGCAGATTTGGTCCAAGGGCTGTCAGATTTGGCTCTTGGGCTACAGTTTGCTGACCTCTGTGCTGAGTTAAACTAATGCTTCCAGGACTCCAGCACGCCAGGAAACCTTCAGGAGAAAGAGAAAAGGGAGAGGAGGAGGAAGAGAGAAGCAGGAAAACCTCTAATCATTTTCCTTCTTTGGGGATTCTTTTCCCTTTGTGCCCTTAGAGCATGAGCTTCAGGACTCCTGTGAAGTCTGTGGGGTTTGCCTGCAGCTGAGCCCTGTGGAGGAGACTGTGTTGTTTCTTTCTCTCTCTCTCTCTCTCTCTCTCTCTCTCTCTCTCTCTCTCTCTCTCGATCTGTGTGCCTGTGTGTGCATTTGGTAGGGGACACTTGTGGCCCCCTTGTAGCTTCCTCTAACTCAGCAAACCATCTAGCAATGTCTCTTACCTCATTGGGTTCAGTGAACTGGCTAGTTTCTCTCTTAATCCATTGTTATCCAAAAGAACTGTCCGCAGTGGTGGGAATATTCTGTATCTGCACTGTCCAGTACAGTAGCCACTAGCTTCATGTGGCTACTGAGCACTTGAAATGTGGCTAGTGCAATTGAAAAACTGACTTTTTATTTCAGTTAATTTTAATAACCACATGTGGCTGGTGGCTATTATATTGAACAGTGCAGCTCCAAATAGAAACATAGAAAGCAAACCAGCATCACCTCCAGACACAAGAGGTTCTTCAAGTCATGATCCTCTCCTCATAGTTTGGTTTTGGTGTGGGGGAGGGAAGGGCACATGGATATGGGGGATATTTCTCTTAAGAACACTGGATTCAGCCTGGATCCCAGAAGAAGGAAGAATTGTTATAAAGTGATGTTAAAGCGTGTCAAAGGCCTCACATGACATAGGATACAGACTCTTGGCCATTTGAGAAAAGAAATTTGGGGCCTCAGGATTGGGGAGAAAAGGTTAAAAGCATTCAACTTCAAAAGACTTCATCAAGGAATGAAAGTTCTCTATTCCCAGATAACTGTCCTCTTTCAATTTTTAGGAAGACCTAGACAGACGATATAATATGGAGAAAGAGAAGCTTTATAAGATCCGTTTACTACAGGTGAGTAAAAACAAGAGCACAGAATTACATAAATTCATCTCGCTAGGTACAAATGTCCCATAGCAAAACTCGAAAGTTTCAGTCTCTGAGAACCAGAGAGACTCGGTACTAAGGCTGCTGTTGCTACCCTTCTCTCTGGAGGGTAACTCAGTGGTTTAAGGTGTTGATAATAAGGCCTTATGTGAGTATGTTACTTTCACCATCATCTTGTTTGATTTGACCCTCACCCTGGGTGGAGAGGAGGTATTATCCTCATTTTCTATGTGAAGAAATTGACTCAAATCCATTAAGTACTTGATCGTGACCAAGCATCTGCTAAGTGCCAGAGCCAGCATTCAAGTTCCCGTGTTCTTGTCTAATAGTTTCCTCTAAAACTCAGTGCCCACTTATCTGTCTTAGTTGGTAACCTTGGAGGTTTGTGAGGACATCAGATATGGGGGATGTAGGTTTTAAAGTTGACTCTGAAGCCGAATTCACATAGAGTCAAAATCACATTGTACAATCCCTTACATTGCCAAGACCTGGCTTACGGTAGCTCAGAATCCAAGGATCAAGTTGTGTTGTACTCTGGCCCAGGCCTTCTTTCTGTTCTCTGGGAAGGGAAGGCAGGTTCTGGGAGGAATGGCCAAAGGGCTATGGGGGCCAGTGGGACCTTGATTTTCCTATCTCTGGCTCTTGCTTATTTGCTGAACTGTTTGGTTAAATTCAGGTGAGTCAAATTTGTCCTTGATATAAAGGCACTATACTAATCTTTAAAGAAACAAAGAAATAAAATCAGGACAGTACAGCTGTGTATTTGGAATCTTTTTTACTGTGTGATTTCTGTATATTTAGTGTTGCATTAGGTCCCAGGAATAGAAAATGGGATGGCCCAATTTTTGGGAGCTGGCTGGTTCTTTGAGGACCAACATCTGGACCAAGATATGCCCATACATCAAAGTACAAGGGAGCTTATATGCAAATTGCAAACTGTACAGCTTCAGACTGGCTAGAGGGAAGCTGCAGTAAAATCATAAGGGCCTGAACCAGGGCAGGATTGGTGGGATGGACAGAAATGAACCACAGGGGAGAGATTGGGGAGCTGTATCCGATGGAACTGATTGATGGGTGAGAGAAAAAGAGGAGTCAAGGATGGTGCTCTGGTTTCTGACTTGGGCAGTTGGGTGGATACCTGTGTTATTCATTGAGAAAAAGCATTAAAGGAGAAAGAATAGGGCTAAAGCCGGTGGGAGTCTGACTAAGTGTTAAGTGAGATTCGTTTGAGGCTTTTTAAAGGTTGGGGTACTCAACTATATAGAAATCTCCAAGAAGTGATGGGTATTGGGTCTGATGCTCAGCATAGTCTGGACTGGAGATCAGGTGTCAGCTGTGTAGGTGATTATAGAAGCTGTGAAATGTAGGCCAAGAAGAGACCAAGGAAAAGCAGGAGTCATAAAGCAAGAGCCCACTTAGTCCTGAGACTGGAAATGTTGGGGGGGAGGAGGGGCTGAGCGACTTCCTCCAGGCAGCTGTTCAGACCATGTGGGCAGCCCAAGGCAAGGAAAACATGAGCACAAGGTCTCATGGGAGCTGAGCAGAGAGCTCAGTAGAGAGAATAGTAAATGTTGCTAGAAGTCAAGAAAGCTAGAAGCTGAGAATTGCCCGCTGGCTGTATTGCAAAAAAAGATGACATTGGCAAGAACAGTTTCAGGGGGGTCTTTGAAGAAGCTAGCTGGAGTGTGGGGTGAAGGATGACTGGAGGGAAGTGGAGAGTTAGAGGAACAGAGGGTATGTGGCTCTCAAGAAGTTTGGCTGTTCAAAGGAGAAAGGTTGGCAACTGAAACATGGTTAGGGTTTAAGGAAGGGCTTTTTAAATAGTATTTAATATATTTGTATTGATTTTCAGAGAGGAAAGAGAGAGCGAGAGAGAAACATCAATGATGAGAGAGAATCATTGATTGGCTGCCTCCTACATGCCCCACACTGGGAAACAAGCCCACAACCCGGGCATGTGCCCTGACCAGGAATCAAACCGTGACCTCCTGGTTCATAGGTCGACACTTAACCACTGCTCAACCACTGAGCCACGCCATTCGGGCAGGAAGGGCTTTTTTTATTTTTAAGAGTGAGATACTTGAACATATTTAAGTACTGATGAAGAGGGAGGCAGTAGAAAGGGAGAGGTTAGAGATATATGAAAAAGAATGGAGAGTATCTTTAGATTCCTAAAATAAAAACAGGAGTCAGAGCCTGAGCACCCATGGGGGATGTAGCCTTGGCCAGAAGGAGAAATACATCTTCCCCTCGTACCAGAATGGATGATGGGCTTCTCATTTGGAGGCTCGTATTTCCCCAGTGATACAGAGCTCCACCTCTGCCGTTGTGAGTGAAGCAGGCCTGGGGAGTGGAGGACAGGTTGGCACAGAGGAAAAGCAGCCCCAAGAGCCCACTTAGTCCTGAGACCGGAAATGTGGAGGGGGAGCTGAGCGACTTCCTCCAGGCAGTTGCCCTGCTGGGGAAGATGGTGCTCAGAGCTGCCTACCTCAGGAGCCTGTGAGCTCCCCTGCACCACACCACACTGCTGTGTCTCCCCAGATGCAGTCAGAGAGTCACTTTGGCCAATATACCCCCAGTCCATGGTAGAGAGAAAATACTGGAGAGGTATTTTAGATTTTAATTGTGGGAATTTTTCAGTCAGATGAAGGGATTTGGAATTTATATGGAGGCAGCAAGGTGGCATCAGTTCCTTTGTAGCAAAACTCGAAAGTTTCAGTCTCTGAGAACCAGAGAGACTCGGTACTAAGGCTGGAAGGAGAGGGGGAGCTGAGCGACTTCCTCCAGGTACCTGCCCTGGAGGAAATGTGGAGGGTGAGCTGAGCGACTCACTCCCCACCCCGGCATCAGTTCCTTGTCACTTAGTGGAATTGGCTACCCTAGAGTCCTTTAGGGCCTAGTAGGCTGGCTGGGTGCTCTGGCCACACAGCCCATCCCATTCCTTATCCTCCTTCCTTGTCCATTAATTTGATGCCTCTGGGGTTCCAATCACAATCACACCTTCTCCGTGTATTGCAAAATCAGAATCTGAGACAGGGACCGCAAGCCAACAGCAGAATTTGGGGCCTGTATTCCAGGACATGTGGCTGTGCTCTGGGTGGGTGGTGGGCAATGTTTTGGCTTCCTAGAGAACACACAAGGCCTTTTATCAAATAGTGTTGTCTCACCCTCCCTTTTGCGTTTAGGCTCGAAGAAATCGAGAAATAGCAATTCTGCATCGCAAGATTGATGAAGTGCCCAGCCGAGCCGAGCTAATACAGTATCAGAAGAGATTTATTGAACTCTACCGCCAGAGTAGGTGCATCAACCACTGATGAGCTCTGGAGGCTGATCCTGGGAGGGCCAGGAGGCAAGGGTCTGTGTCCCACTTTAGGATAGTGGAGCATGCACCATAGCACAGTCTATGAAACCAGTCTGCAAAGGGCTCCGTTTTATCGTCAGGCCCACTCAGCACTCGTTCCACGGAGCCCCGGTGGGTAACTGACAGTCCCGAAGCAGCACTGAGGTGCTCTTACTGCCCTCTCAACAAACAGTTACTCTAGTTGAGTTCTTAGAATATTTTGAACCAGCCCTCATCTCAATCAGCCATTTGGCTCCACTGAGCTCCCCATCCACTTTCCAGCATTGCACAGAACATCATGACCTCATTATCTCTAGATCAGTTCTCACTCCTTGTCCTTCTTCTCTCCAGACTTTCTGGCTTATGTGATCCTTGCCTTTTACAGCATCGTATTCACCCAGTAATCCAGGCCTGATCATGACTACATCTCAGGCTCAGAGTGGCCCTCAAAGCTGTCATTGCCTTTCTGTGCTACTGCCATAGCTGTTCTTATTTGCATCACAGCTCAGCTGAATGACTGTTGGCTGGTCTGCAGCCCCTTCTGCAAGTCTCTCATCCATACATCTGACTATGTCACTTCTCCCTCTGCTGAAAAAATCTTCAGGAGCTCCCCAGAGCCTTCTAAATAAAGCCTCTCCTTATTCTTTTCGGGGTTCTCCCCAGTCTAAGTGGCTGCTGGGGGGCCCTTTCTTGCTCTAAGTCCACAGTTGGCCTCACCAGTCCACACACTGCCTCTGAACACACCATGCATTTGGACACCTGAGGCCTCGACTCCTGTACCTGACTCGGACCCTTCCTCTTCTGTCTGACAAAATCCTTCAAGACTCCTGGACCATTGCCCCTTCCTCTAGGCTCCAACTGGACAGCTCACGCTCTATAGCCTCTTGGCCCTGGTTTTACTCTTGGTCACTGGGGTCACTGTTCAGCCAAGCTGGGCCCCCTTAGTCCACTCTGATTCATGCTGCTCTGCTCCATTTCTGAGTCATGGTCAAGTCCATTCCTTCAGGACTTGTGCTATAGCTACCTTCTCATCACTGCTTAGAGTCTGACCCCTTCTCTGCACTCCTGCCTGGGAGACCTTTCTCAAACATAAATTTGATCATTTACATTCTTGCTTTAATAGCTCTAGCATTTAGTAATTCGCCATAACTTGTTGGATAATCTTCAAAATCCTAAATGCCCGGATAAAGTCCTCCATCGTCCAAGCTAGAGTCACTGATTGGCTTTCCCTACAGTCCTTCAGTGCCTCTCCCCTCTCAGAAGGATATCCGAGTCTTGGCCAGTGAGCTGGTCCCCAGATCCAGTTGAAGTTTGCCACTGCCCTGCAGGTCCTGGCAAACTTCAACTCTTTAAAATCCACCTCATATTTTGCCTTGAGAACTTGGCCTCTGAAGAGTCTTCCTGGTTTGGTCTAGAGCAGTGGTCGGCAAACCGCGGCTTGCGAGCCACATGCGGCTCTTTGGCATGGCTCTTCCAAAAAATATCACGTGCTGGCGCACACGTACAGTGCGATTGAAACTTCGTGGCCCATTTGGTTTTCCGCCTGGGCGAGTCTATTTTGAAGAAGTGGCGTTAGAACACTCAAGGGGCCAAAGAGCCGCATGTGGCTCGCGAGCTGCGGTTTGCCGACCACTGGTCTAGAGCACTGTACCTGCTGGAGTCCAGACTTGTGCTTCCTTTCCCATTTCTACCCCACCATCCTGAAGGTCACAGTCTTCATCTTTGACCCAGGTCCTTGGCTGCAGGTAGCAGCAACGGCAGTTTCTCGGCAGAAAATAGCTTCTGCCTTTAAGTTAAATCTTTTCCCTTAATTTTCTACCCTGCCTACTTTAAAGCTTTTAAAAATATTAAGTAACTAGAGGCCCGGTGAACAAAATTTGTGCACAGGTAGGGTCCCTAGGCCTGGCCGGCAATCAGGGCCGATTGGGGCCTTCCGGCTGCTCGCCAGGACCTTCCTTCCGGCTGCTGGCTGGGGCCTTTTTTCTTTCCGCACCACCCTCTGGTGGTCTGCGCACGTCATAGCGAACAATAGAAGTCCCAGTTGAACTCCCGCGGGGACACTTTGCATATTAGCCTTTTATATATATAGATAATACCTTGTATCTGTATAGCTCACAGAGTAAATTTCACATGTTAAGGTCATTTTGATAGGACATTTTTAAAATATATATATTTTATTGATTTTTGCAGAGAGGAAGGGAGAGGGATACAGAGTTAGAAACATCGATGAGAGAGAAACATCAATCAGCTGCCTCCTGCACACCCCCCTACTGGGGATATGCCCACAACCAAGGTACATGCCCTTGACCGGAATCGAACCTGGGACCCTTCAGTCCACAGGCCGATGCTCTATCCACTGAGCCAAACCAGTCAGGGCTGATAGGACATTTTTACACCAAAGACTTTTTAATCAGTTGTATCAGAATATTTACATCATTTTTTTTAAATTATCATCAAATACTTGCATCCTCCAACCAGTCCTTGAGCTGGATGGAGTAATGGTGCCAGCTACATTCCTGAGCAATTAAGCTAAAAGTTGACTGGTGCATTTACAACAGTGACTGTTAACTTTGGCCACCCATTGTAATCACCTGGGTCCCATCCCCAGAATATCTTATTTAATTGGTCATGGAGTTTAAAAGCTCCTCGGGTGATTCCCCTTTTCAAGCAGGATGGAGCACCACTGTTCTAAAGCTTTTAGCAAGAATAATAATACTCTATATTGCCGAAACTGGTTTGGCTCAGTGGATAGAGCGTCGCCTGCGGACTGAAGGGTCCCAGGTTCGATTCCGGTCAAGGGCATGTACCTTGGTTGCGGGCACATCCCCGGTAGGGGGTGTGCAGTAGGCAGCTGGTCGATGTTTCTCTCTCATCGATGTTTCTAGCTCTCTGTCCCTCTCCCTTCCTCTCTGTAAAAAATCAATAAAATATATTTTAAAAAAAATAATACTCTATATTGACTGGTTCATAGTGTGATTTTTATACAAATTATACATTTTGATGTTGGAAACATTTTTTTCCTGTTCCATCAAAGCACTTATATCAGATTATTAACTTCTGTTACCAGATATGTTCAGCAAATTTCCCTGACCTTCCCTGTCTTTGAGCTGCACTGCTGGAGGAAAATACAGCTCTTACTGGATATAAAAGTTAAAAGTTGACTGGTTTAAAGAATTGGATGTTAATTTTAATGGTAGTTGCCCAAGGAAACCAGAATTGCCCAGGCCTGCTCTGCTTCTCTTCTTTCCTCTCCCAGTGTGCTGCTCCAGAGGCAACCTGCTTTCAGGGACCCAGAGCCCATGGCATAGACCCCTCGTAGTCTTGGCTGTGCCTGATAACCATGCGGCATCAGATCGTTAGCTACAGCTATACTGGTGTGCTCAGCTTGGGCTCAAAGCCTGGCTGTGAACCCAGGTCTTGGGGTTTTATCTCTCTCTGGGTGGCTGTACATTATGGGAATTTAGACCCCTGAGGAGGTCACCTAGGCTCTGAGCTTTGTCGGTGTGGGAAGGGAGGAAGCCACACAAGCAGAAAGAGTTTGCTTGGCATTTCATCATCCTTGTCACCTTCCTCCCAGGGTTTCTCACCTGAGGGACTTCTGAGAAACCCACATCTGACCAGGAGATTTCTCCAGCCCCTGCTCTTGGCCAGAGCAGTTTCGACTGGCTGCGTGCCATCAGCCTGTAGCAGCTGTGCACAGGCTTGTGTGCCCTGTGGGCTTCTGTCCAGCCTGCAGGTCCAGAGTACCAGCCTGACAGGTCCCACTCTTGAGGGGGTGCGGGGTGCCTTACGCGGAGCGGGTGCTTAGGGTTGTTTTGATACATTTTCTTATTCATGTGCTGATTTCTTTGCATTTGCAGTTTCAGCAGTGCATAAAGAAACCAAGCAGTTCTTCACTTTATATAATACCCTGGATGATAAAAAGGTTTATTTGGAAAAAGAGGTAAGAACCTTTGATGAGCAGCCACCAGTGCTGTTGACCCCAGGAAGTTCAAATGAACTTGGTGTCTGGGATGCATTCAGTTTCAGCCGAAGGAGTGCCTGGTGTATGCCCAGTGCTGGGATGCAGAGTCGGAAAGTGCAAGATTCCATGGAGCTCACCTTGTTTGGGGTGAAGTGAGGCAGGTGGACAACTATCTTATAGTGCATGGGAGACATGCCTCTTAAGAGAAACACAGCGGGCGCTCAGGAAGTGCATATGGAGGGATCCTGGAGTTGGTGAAACTTTAGAGTTTTAAAGGAAGGAATCAGCTAAACGAAATGGGGATGGTGGGCTTGTCATCGTTTACATGGGGAAATGTCTGTTTAATTATTAGTAGCAGACAGAGGCACGAACTAAAAGGATCATCAATGTGTGAAAGGGGCTTCACATGGCACTGACAGCCTCTCACTATTACTGTCAGGTAAATCCATTCCTAATTCAGGGCTCCCCAAAGTCGGATGACAAATGAGTGGGGTGGGGTGTGCAACTACGTATATAAAAGAACAATGTGTACTCGTCTTCACAGTAGCAGCACAGTGTGGTGGAGAGAGCATGAGCTTTGGAGTCAGACAGATTTGGGTTGTAGCCTGGCCTTATTTTCCTTACCAGGAAAATGGGAGCACAACTTTTCGTTTGATTATGATGGGAACAGAATGGGGGAAATGTGATGTTCCTTGCACATGGTGGTTTTCAATACATATAGTTCCTGCTTACCCCCTCACTTTGACAGAATTTGTTTTCATGTTATCACCTTGCAGCCTGCACTGATTGCCACTTTAATAAGAACAATATTACAGATGTATCTTTTACCTGAGCCCACATGGAGGCATCTATAATTATCACCTTTATTGCTTGTTGCTAATCAAATGCGATAAATCTCTCTTCTAGAGGGGCTCTCCTTGAGGAGGACTGAGCTCTCATTTTCCCTGTATCCAGGGCCTTACACATAATGGGCATTTGATAAATGTTTGGATAGATGAGTAGATGGCCTTTGGTGGGATAGCTGTGCTGCACATCCTGGTCTTGGAGTCTTCTATGTGACGTGGGAAAGACTTGCCAGTCCTAACATAGGGATGGGCCAGCTCCTGAAAAAACCTTGAACTCATTGACCTTCCTTCATTAGCAGTATCTGAAGTTGTTGCATTCTTTTAAAAACTAGGAGTATATAGGGGAGTGAGGACTTTTTAATTTTAATCCATATTATTACAGAACTTTGCATTTGAATAAATTATGCATTTTATTCCAAATCTATTTATGCCTGTGATATTTTAGCTTTCAAACATCCCAGTAGAATCATAAGGACAAGAATATAATTTCCATGTTACAGACTGAAGCTGAAGTCCAAGTATAGTAGGGGCAAAGTCTTGAGCTTACAAGTTAAGGAGGAACTAGGTTTCTAGTTTCTCCAGACTCAGAGCTCTGCCCTGGACTGTATCATTGGGGTAGATAAAGAGGCATACTGTGTGGCTGAAGGCAGTTCCCTTGGGAATGGAGGCCTTGAATGATGCACTCTCTGTGGAGCCTCTTAGAGCCCCCCAGCAGCTGGCCACATTGGCAAAAAGATTTTGTGGGAAGGAATAGGATGGACAGTGTTCTCACTCCCCACCCCGATTAACCCTGTGCTCCACTGATAGCCTTCAAAATAAATTGCAAAGTTTGCAAGACAGAAAGGGCAGTGGTGGCAGTTTGCCCAAAGAGCCCTAATGTTAGCTCAGCAACTTCTCTGTGGGGATTTAGGTTTCTTCAAGGAGCCCTCTTCCTACAGTCCTGTGGCCATATGGTGTCCAGGTAGATTTCCTGGGGAAAAACTGTAGGGCTAAGAACATGTTGCTATTTGTGTTTTTTCATGTGACTTTAATCTCCATGAACAAGGTGTGCTCTTTCAGAAGTGCTGTCCAGAGTAGGACAGGCTTTCAGGGGTTGAGGCAGGACAAGGATCTTTCAGTCTTTTGCTTATAGTTTTTTCTTTTCTTTTTTTTCTTTCTTCCTCAGATTAGCCTGCTGAACTCAATTCATGAGAACTTCTCACAGTGAGTACTGTCAGACTTGGTGTGCGCTCCACTTCTCTCGCTCACCTTAGTGCTGCAGTAGTGCGACTGAGCAAGACTTAGTGCTCATGGGTGATGCTGATACTTCTCCCCTGCTGCTAAGTGCAAATGTGCTCAGCCCTTGAGTTCTTGCAAAAACACAATGATATTAGAGTGAATTTTAAAAACAAGGAATAGCTTAGGAAAAAGTTAACTTTCAAATTAGTTGACTGCCCAACTACTATAATCTCTGTATATTACTTTTGTCTTGCTATGATTAGATTAATACCAATTGTTCTTGAGGACATAGAGATGTTTTAAAATTTAGGTAATGAATTATATAATATTTTTAATCCTTACCCAAGGGTATGTTTTTATTGATTTTAGAGAAAAAAGAAGGGAAAGAGAGAGAGAGAGGCATCGATGTGAGCGAAACATCAATTGGTTGCGTCCTGTACACGTCCCAACTGGGGATTTAACCGGCAACCTTTTGATGTACAGGACGATGCTCCAACCAGCTGAGCCACCCGGATGGAGTATAATCTATATAATTTTTAAAAGATTTTTAGAAATCTTGTGGTTGACTTTGTTTTAAGTTAATGTGCATCCTCTAAAGTACTTTATTCAGATATGAATTTTTTCTCCAAAAACTGGATGTACCAAACCTGATACATTGAAATCATACCAGCCTTGAGGCATGCATGCCCATTGGCCCACCCACCTCCAGGCAGCTCCAGGGCCTGCTCTCTGTATAGCAGGCTTCCTTTCCTTCCAGCACAAATCTCTACTGTCCCTTGACAGGTGACTAGTAACTTAAGATCTTAATAGATTACAAGCTCTAGATTTTAAGCTTAATTTCTAATTGAAAACACCCATAGCTCCCTGATAAAAACTCAGTTAGTGACTTGCAACTGTGTGACATTTCTAAAAATGGTGCCTTCATCTTTCCTTTCTGGCCATTGAGAGAGCCTGCAGTTTGGGTGTTTTTGTGACTGTTGACATTTTTTGGAAGAATGTCTAATCCTGGTATGCATGTGCTCTGACCCCTCTGATGTCACTTCCTCTCTGGAACTGGAGGCGAAGGGGAATGTTTTAGGACATCAGGGAATCTACTCATTTAGCTGCTGCTTCTAGAAATACCAGGTTTCCCAGCCTGGTTTTAGGAAAATCTCAGAATATGTCTACTAATCTTGAGCAGTGTCTCAAATCCTCAGATTTTTAAGAACTAATAAATGAAATTCATTTTTTTAAATTTTTTTATTAATTTCAGAGAGAGGAAGGGAGAGGGGGAGAGAACTAGAATCATCTATGCGATCGAGCCCACAACCCAGGCATATGCCCTGATAGTGACCTCCTGTGCATGGGGTGAAGCTCAACCATTGAGCCACACTGGCCAGGCGAAATTCATTTCTTTTTTGCATTTTTTTTTAATTCTTTATTGTTGAAAGTATTACATAAGTCTCCTTCTTCTCCCATTGACCTCTCCCCAGTCATTCCCATCCCTGAGGACATGCCCTCACCCCTTACTGTCTGTGTCCATGAGTTATGCTTATATACATGCATACAACTCCTTTGGTTGATCTCTTACCGCCGCCCCCCGCCCCCATTCTCCTCCTGCCTTCCCTCTGAGGTTGGATGGTCTGTTCAATGCTTCTATGTCTCTGGATCTATTTTAGTTCATCAGTTTATGTTGTTCATTATATTTCACAAATGAGTGAGATCATGTGATATTTATCTTTCAAAATTTATTCCTTAAGCAGTACCTACTATCATTCAAAGTAAAAAAGTTTTTGTTAATTTTAGTGGAATTTTAATTAAAGAAAATACATGTTACTGAAGAAAATTGTAGGAAAAATGAAAAAAGGTTAATATTCAATTATAAAATCAGGTTCAATTTTATGCCTTCAGAGTTTAGAATTCTTAACTTCCTGGGCTTCCCACGGGTCCACTTGCAAAAGCCTAGTTGCCTCTTGGGGGATTGTCTGGGTACCAGGCTGACTCTGTGGTACCTCCCCCTTATTCAGAGCCCTGTGTGCTAGTCATACCTATGCTCGTTTTTCTTTCAGAGCTATGGCTTCCCCTGCTGCCCGGGACCAGTTTTTACGTCAGATGGAACAGATTGTCGAAGGAATAAAGCAAAGTAGAATGAAGGTTAGAAGGCGGGTTTTACACTGGTGATGGAGAAGAGAAGGCCCTGGGAAGAATAGGCTTCTTCTGGCTGTTCTTGGTCATGTGCCCTCAGTCCTGAAGACATATCTTCATGCCTCTGCAGCGGCAGGGCGGGCTCCTAGGGCCTCCTGCACTGCTGGTCCAAAGGCAGCTCTTAGGAATATCTCCCACGATTGACCACCTGCTTTGTGCCGTGGACTGTGCTAATCCTCTTAAAGCCCTCCTAAGTGAGTGGTGTCATACCCATTTACAGATGAGAAACCAACTTGATCAGCATCACTTCCTCACTGCATCTTTGGTTCCTGACATTCTGTCATTAAAAATTGATTCCTTAGGATCTCAGGCACATTGTAGTTTTCAGGAACCTCCTATTTAAAAAAATGCAAATAATTGCTGAACTGAATTCTACTAAAGTGAGAGGCTATTGAATGCCTCAGAAGTCAGAATAGAAAGTAGAGGAACTGAAAAGGGTGGTAGCTCCAGAGGTTGCTTTTCAGATAATCACCCAGTAACACGGAGTTTTCCTCCTTGTGGCTCTGCATATGGGCCCTTTTGTCAGTAGCTAAGCAGATTTGCTGACTGTCTAAAAGCCAGACACAGCTGCAGTTTCCTGTTTAAAAAAAAATAAAATGTATCACACCAGAACGATCCTCAGGCAAGGCTGTAGAACCTCCTGGGGACTTAGGATATCTCCTCTAATGATCTTGGGGCAGAGTAGTCCAGTGAGGGATGCCAGAACGTAAACAAACAGAAGAAAGGGTTGCCTGTGGGACCTGTCATCATAAAAACCCACTTACAGAAGACAGACATCAGGCTGCCTATGCTCTCATCTCACAAGTGATGAAGTATCTGAGGGCAAAATCCCTCCGTATCATTTTCCCTGTAGAAAAATATTCATCTCAAAGGAGAAAAAAAGGTGTCACTAGTGACAAGACTTTTTATCCACAAAAATGAGAGCTGATGTGAGGCAGCGCTTGCCTGTACACAGATACTTAACCAAGGTGATGGGCTCTCTTGCAGAGAATGAATGGAGTCCCTTTTTGATGGCCTGTGGTATGAGGTAGGTGGAGAGCAGAGAACCTGGCTAACCATGAGCCTGTCTCAACCCACATCTCAGTGTGGTGGACCTTCCCACCTCCCCATGCTCCTCCTTAGCTGCTCTTGCTAAGAGTAAAGAACAACAGAAACTTACTGAAATTTTTCCTTTTGGTTTCTCCTTGCTATTTACTAGGCAATGCCTTCCTGGGGAAGGTATATTCTGATCCCTCATTCTCTCCACCCTCCTCCAGGCTTCATGCTGTTGGCCCCTCAGTGCTGGATAACTTCTTGGTGTATAGGGGCTGTCTGTGTATTGCAGGATGTTTAGCAGCATCCCTGGCTTCTACCAGTAGATACCAGTAGCACCGCTTTCTCAAGATGTGGCAATCTAAACTGTCTCCAGACATTGTCAACTACCCTCTGGGGGCAAAATAACCCCTGGTTGATTGTGAATTGTTTTTAGTCCCACCCAAAAACAATTAAAATAGAGCAGTTAGTGCCCAGTGATAGGAGAAATGATAGGAATAAATAGAGCCTCTATGCAATATCATGTAAAGAAATAAACCAACCTAAAAAATGATATAAAGAAGGAAAATACTGGAAGGAAATCTATAAAAATATTAGTAATAGTTGCCTTTTGAATGTTGCCAATAGCCCTTGGTCAGAACATGTCTTTTCATTACCATTTCCCAAAATGTTTCAACAGATGGAAAAGAAGAAGCAAGAGAACAAAATGAGAAGAGACCAGTTGAATGACCAGTACTTGGAACTGTTGGAAAAACAGAGACTATATTTTAAGACTGTGAAAGAGTTCAAGGAGGTAAGAGGGAGATTGGCCGGGCTTGTTTAGCTGGAGGGAGATTTATGTTCACTTCCACATGAGCCTTTAGAAACCAGAGCACTTCCTTGGTTTTCTATTAGTCTGTGATGGGAAAGAGAAGGTGGCAGTGAGATCTGACCATGAAGGGTGGCATCTGGGTATCAGGATCACCTTGTTCTGAAGCCATCCTGAGGCTCTAATTGAATGTTCCAGGAGACTTAACATCTTTTTTCATTTTCCTAACACTTAACAAGCACATCCATCCATCCATATATATAAAAAGCCAGGGACGTCCTAACCGGTTTGGCTCAGTGGATAGAGCATCAGCCTGCGGACTGAAGGGTCCCAGGTTCAATTCCGGTCAAGGGCATGTACCTTGGTTGCAGGCACATCCCCAGTAGGCAGTGTGCAGGAGGCAGCTGATCGATGTTTCTCTCTCATCGATGTTTCTAACTCTCTATCCCTCTCCTTCCTCTCTGTAAGAAATCAGTAAAATATATTTTTTAAAAAACAAAAACCAGGGGCTGTCACAACCAAGACAACCAGACGGACAACTGAACAGGCTTGTGTGGGGTGACCAGGCTGGCAGGGGGGTTAGTGAGGGACGAGGGACGACCAAACGACTAAACAGCAGGCTGCGTGGGGTGACCAGGCCAGCAGCGGGGGCAGTGAGGGGCGACCAAATGACTGAACAGCAGGCTGCATGGGGCAACAAGGCCTGCAGAGGGGGGCAGTGAGTGGTGACTAGGCCGGCAGGGGGGCAGTTGGCAGCAACGGGGGGGACAGTGAGGGGCGACCAGGCTGGCAGGGGGGGGCAGTTGGGGGCAACCAGGCTGGCAGCGGGGGGGCGGGGGAGGCAGGGCACAGTTAGGGGCAATCAGGCAGGTGAGCAGTTAGGAGCCAGCGGTTCTGGATTATGAGAGAGATGTCCAGGGATCTGGCCTAAACCGGCAGTCAGACATCCCCCAAGGGGTCCCGGATTGGAGAGGGTGCAGGCTGGGCTGAGGGTTTCCCCACCACCACCACCACCACCACCACCCCCTGTGCACGAATTTCATGCACCGGGCCTCTAGTTAAATGTATAAAATGGTAGCATCAGCCCACCTCACAGGCCACCTAGAAACTATGTTTGTTATGGATTTAGACCTAGAGCTTTTCTCCCCTCAACCTTAGGATGTGGGGGGCACCTTGAGAAGCCGTGTAGGACAAGTGAACTTTGAAGTGTGCCAGGCTTGGGTTGGAATCCTTCCTTTACCACTACCAGCTGTGCCCTTGGGCAGTTACTTAGCCTTAATTTCATCATTGGTGGGTTCTGTTGGGTCAGATGAAAGACGATTGCATCTGGCACTGTGTCTAGCACCTGTGACACCCACTAGTTGCTGAATTTCATTTGTCCCAGTCTTTTCTTCCCTGCATTTTGGCAGGGTTACTCTCCATTGTTCCAGAAAGAAAAGTGTATGCCCTTTACTTAAGAGATCTTCCAGAAAGGAGACTACTTTGTCACTTCCCAGATCTCAGTAGCTTTATTTCCAGGAATATCTATCCCCATTCTAACCTAAATCCATGTGGTTTGAATGAGTTTAAAAGTTGCTGAAAATACAGAGGCACTAATGGTAAGTTGTATCCTGGTGTTTGGTCTACAGAATAAAAAAATACAATCTTTCCATAGTGATAATTTTGTTCTTGTACAGTTTTAATACCTTCCTTCCTTTCCTCCTTCCTCATTTTTTCTTTCCCTACTTCTCCTTCCCCTTTTTGTAGTTTAGCTTTCGGGGGCTATGGGCATTTCAGAATCTTGCATCTTTTCACTAAAGGTTCTTCCAGCTCCTACCATGCATGCCCCGGGGGATATATCAGGGTTTTTTTTCTAGAATGAAAGGGAAAATGTCATTTTCTGTGTCAAGGGAGCGTACGTGCCCTTGACTGGGAGTCAAACCCAAGACCCTTCTCTGCGCATCCGGTGCTCTAACCATTGAGAAACACTGGCCAGGGCAAGGGGTGGAGATTTTTGCTAGCAGATGGATGTGTTCTGAGCTATGAAAGCCATTGGGAACAAGAGGGCAGAAGGACACAGTGAGAAGCCTTTGAAGATGTCTGAAAAATGGAATATAATGCAGAGATGACCTTATACCACTATATGTCAGTTACACAGGCAGGGGATGGGGCCAGTGACCTCCCTCAGTAATGTCCCTCAGCACATACAGTAATAGATCTCACACAGCTCATTCTTAAGGGGGAAGGTGTCCCCTGATGCATATTTCTCATCTTCCGTGAGTTTCTGTCTTTCTTAAAGTTAAGGATATTCTGAACCTTCACTATTGTCAGAGTAAGAACTTGCCTACTGCTTCACCTGCTGTGTTCCTTAGTCTGTCTCCAAGGACCTCCCCTCCTCTCCTTGCTGCCTATAGTATCCAGGATTGGCAGCTTTCAGCTTCTGTCCCCTTGAAGGTTTTAGAGGCTTCAGGAAGTCTTTTGGAGTGACAGTGCCTAGTCCAGGCGTCCTCAAACTACGACCCGCGGGCCACATGCGGGTGTTTTTGCCATTTTGTTTTTTTTACTTCAAAATAAGATATGTGCAGTGTGCATAGGAATTTGTTCATAGTTCTTTTTAAACTATAGTCCGGCCCTCGAACAGTCTGAGGGACAGTGAACTGGCCCCCTGTTTAAAAAGTTTGAGGATCCCTGGTAGTCTTATCATCCAGTTTTCAGTCTGACAGTGCAGACAGTGGTTGTCATCATAGCTATTTTGGTATTGAAGGTCAGCATGTCGCTGGGAAATTTCACCACACTGGTGGCAATGTGGTAGGAGGCTGGTTTAGTTGGTCAGCAGTTATGTCCCATGGGACTGGAGGAAGGACAGCAAGACCATCTGGGCCTCATATGGGTACTAATGTAGCCACCACTTCTCCATACACACTCTCTCTGCTTCCCCTCCAGGAGGGCCGCAGGAACGAGGTGCTGCTGTCCAAGATGAAAGCCAAGGCCTCCTGAAAACTCCCAGCCATCATCGGACGTCATTGATTTATTGTGAACACCATGTATCAGCCACAGGATCATGAGATGTTCTGAACGCTACGGTAGAGAGATGCAGGTGTAATGATTTCCACACCCTGGATATTTTCTCTCTCCTGTTGGCTTCCATTCCAACTCTGTGATGGTCATTGATGGAATCAGACCGTGTAAACATTGTGGCTTAGATAACACTCATCGTCTGCAGAAGTATGGGCAGTATTTGTTCTCTGTGTCGATTCAACTTGTATTTCTCCAGTAACTTTGCACATATGAAGGTACCTGTATGGACTCTCTGAATAAAGAGAAATTCATTTGTTCAGCAAATATTAATTGAACAACCATTAACAAGTAAGCATTGAGGGAGATGGAAGTATCAAACACAGTTCCTGCAGTCTGGCACCCAGCCAGTGGGCCAGAGAACAGATACAGCTACATGACCCCAGAGCTTGGCCACCTTGGATTTTCTATAGTAAACAAAGGCTTTTACAGCTTAGGGAGCAACCCATGTGAGTGTTGGTCACTTGAGCCCTTCACTTGCCCGTGGGGCCTTTTGTTCCTGGGTCCTCAAATTGCCAGCCAGCAGGCTTCATGGTCTGTTAACTAGAAAGAAAACTCAGTGTCTGCTTTTGGTTTAATCCTTACATACTACTCAAGTTCATTTCACCAAGCATTGAAAACTAGCCTCACATTGAGGACTTAAATAAGAAATGACACCTCGTCATGCTCTAGTTCTCATTTCAGTCATAGCAACATGTGGATGGCCTTGTGCATCCCCTCATTCCTCGTGCCTTACACTGTGGAAGGGCCATGGTCTGAGCCCTGAGAGGAGACACACCGTTCGCTGCAGTCCAGGGCAGGACGTGATAAATCGCAGAGTGACAGGCGATGACCAGATGTCAGGAGAAAGAGCAGTGAGGTGTGCAGAGATCCAGGAGCTCATGGCGGAGCCAGGCTTTGGGCTACATATGAATGGGTCACAGCATTTTAATAGGCACAAATAGGAGGGAAGGCCATTTGGATAAAGATGCGATTCTGACTAAAACATTCCAGAGGGTGTGAGAGAGTACAAGGCATGCTGGAAGAGCAATGCTGGTCTGTGCAAGAGGCTTTAGAGACCAGTCCAGAAATACAGGCTAGGACCAGACTTTGGAGGGCCTTGGAAGGAAGGCTGAATAGTTGTTTGAACCTCTGGAAATGAGCGGTCCAAACCAAACACTGCTCCTGCCCTGGCCCCAGCGATCGGCAGCTCAGTCAAGTTCAGGAAGCCCCAGTGTGAGGTTTGCACTTCATTCTGCATAAACCTTGCACACATACCTGTCAGTAGGTTTGGACCATAAAACATAAGAGCTTAAAGGTGGTGGACAAATGGATGGGTCACAGCAGTCACAGGAAGGTCATGTTCATTTTTAGTTCCTGCATGTATGTGATGAAGCAGGGCTGATGTGTCTAGACAGTGAAGGAAGCTGAATTAACAGCAGCCATTGGTTTCTGTGCCAGGGTCAGCAAGGCCTGAATGGCAGGGATGGCTGCTCCCAGAGCTGGGTGGAAAGCAGTATTTGAAATGGTATTCCATGTGTTGAATTGTGGACATCTCCACTTAGGCTGGTCCCTGGACATGGTCATTGTGGACTTCAATATCCGTGAAGTTAAAGAAAGAAATTGCTGAAGAGCAGGTGGCACTTGGAGGGCAGAGGAAGGAAACAGCTGTTAGTTTGAAAATTATTTTAGGTTCAGGAGAACATCATTATTCTTGTTGAGAAGCTTGTAGACCTCCCTAATTGACAACTTTTTGAGGAGTTAGGAGGTTATCTGGATATTTGTCCAAAGGTGGTAGGGAAGAATAGTGGGTGACATTCTGGGGTTACTATAGGCCACCTCTCTGTGTTATTGGAAAAGGTATGGCATGACCTATCCAAAGTGGGGCATTTATGTTGGTCTATGTTTCTAAAGAGTTTTATTTGGTTTGGTTGGTTTTGGTGCAGGGAGGTCTCAGTAGAATCTTTTCTCTTTTTTTGTCACCTACAAGGCCTAATACAAATAATAAATTAGTTTCCAGTCCTTGAACACATTTTGAATCAGCAGAAGTCAGTCTAGAAAATTCCATGTTTGCTACAGTTGACCTACAGAGTAGATGATACCTTTGTGAATAACGGGACATTACGTGTGCTTTACACTCAGGCCTTACAGGCTGAGGAGGTGCCCCAGGCCCATTTCAGAAGCCAGCAGGGGTTTCCTTCAGGACCATATCCTTCCCTGTATGGCTGGGGGTTGTGCCAAGCCCACATGCTTCCCAGAGATAAGAAAGAAGAGGGGAAGCATCCTTAAGTGGCTTTTATGAAACACTAGAGGCCTGTTGCATTAAGAGATTCGTGCAGTAGGCCTTACTTCCCTTGGCTTCCAGCACCGGTTTTCCTCTGGCACCCAGGACCCAGGCCTTCGCTCCGGCCTTCTTCGTCTTTGCTGCAGACTCAGGCCGGAGTCTGCCATCTTCGTCTTCATCTGCAGTCTTGTCTTCGCTCTGGCACTCTGCTCCTGTAGATCCCTTCGCCCCCCGCCCTCCCTCTCATAGCAGGCATCCTGCCCCGCCTGGCCACTCCGCGCCTGGAGAGCTGGGCTGCTGCCATCTTTGGCCTTCTAATTTGCATACTCACTCTGATTGGCTGTGGGCGTCGTGGAGGTACGGTCAATTTACATGTTTGTCTATTCTTAGGTAAGATGTGCATTGGATGAATGAAATTTCCTCAGCAAGCATGCAGTGTCCAGGGCAGACTTCCCACGGCTGGCCATGCCCTAGGGTTCTCAGCCAGCCTCTGGGCTGGGCGCTCCCGTACTCCCACATGTGTCTCATGCAATACAGGTAGCTGCTTTAGTTTAAACCAGAATTGAAGCTGCTGTGAGCAGGACAAACTAGAAGAGGCATCTGGGGAGACACTTGGGACATACTGTTCTTGGCCTGGGTTCAGTCTCCCATGGGTCACTGGGTTCAGCTACTAGCACTCTCAAGGAAGGTTCCCAGCGTTAGAGAGCAGCTGCTACAGTTAACATGAAGGGTCTTCTTTTTTACAGGGAGCGTAGAGTCCAAGATTGTTGGGACTAAGCTCTTGATAGAGTCGGGAGCATGTGGTTTTAACTGGGTTCTGGTTTGTAGCCCCTGTTCTCTGGGTAGCTGGGTCCTGCCAGCAGAACCAGGAGGTAGAGGGACTGGCCCAGGCTGAAGAAGTTATCTCTAGCAAAGACCTTATCTCTTGGGACCTCCTGAAACCAGGAGCAGCCTGGGAGAAGGCCTCAGGCAGCCCTCTTACTACCTCACAAAGTGCCCTTTGGCTGTAACATCGATGGGCCCTCACTTATTTAGTGACCAAGGCAAACTTGCTTGAAAGGCCACTTTGGACAGTAAGGAGTGGTCTGTAAACCTGTTCCTCCTTGATTTCTGTCACCTCAGCTGGCCATCTTGTCCTCTCTGCAGGTGACTAATGATCAGTGTAAGAGGTAACTAGATATTCTAGAAACAAATCTTCATAATTTTACTAGAGTTGGGGGGGTTCTTCAGCCCGGCCTGTGCCCTCTCACAGTCCGGGAGCCTTCAGGGGATGTCCAACTGCTGCAGAGGCAGGTGAGGCTCCCACCACCACTCCTGCGCTCACCAACCATGAGCCCGGCTTCTGGCTGAGCTGCGCTCCCCCTATGGGAGCACACTGACCACCAGGGGGCAGCTCCTGCATTGAGTGTCTGCCCCCTGGTGGTCAGTGCGCATCATAGCAACCAGTCATTCTGCCATTCAGTCTATTTGCATATTAGCCTTTTATTATATAGGATTTTTAAATTACAGTTTGCATTCTATGTTATCTTGTATTAGTTTCATGTATACAGCATGGTGGTTAAACAACCATATACTTTAAAGTATTTTCCCTGATATTTCCAGTACCCACCTGGCACCATACACAGTTATAACAGTAGTATTGAATGTACTTTACATCCCTGTGACTACTTTGTGACTACCAATTTGTACTTCTTAATTCCCCTTCACCTTTTTCACCCAGTTTCCCTCTCTGACAACTGTCAATCTGTTCTCTGTATCTATGAGTCTGTTTCAATTTTATTTATTTTGTTTTAGATTCCACACATAAGTGAAATCATGTGGTATTTGTCTTTCTCTGACACACATTTCACTTAACACAATACCTTCTAGGTCCATCCAAGAAATCTTACCATGCTGTCGAAAATGGTAAGATTTTATTTTATTTTTTTATGGCTGAGTAATATCCCATGTGTAAATATACCACAACTTCTTTATCTACTCATCTAATGATGGGCACTTAGTTTGCTTCCGTATCTTGGCTATTTTAAATAGTGTTACAGTGAATATAGAGGTGCATATATTTCAAATTAATGTTTTGGATTTTTTTTGGATATATACCCAGAAGTAGTATTGTTAGGTCATAAGGCAACTTTGTTTTTAATTTTTTGAAGAAACGTCATACTGTTTTCCACAGTGGCTGCACCAATCTGCCTTCCAACAACAGTATTCCCTTTCCTCCAGATCCTTGCCAACACTTGTTTATTGATTTATTGATGATAGCCCTTCTGACAAGTGAGATGATATCTCATTGTGGTTTTAATTTGCAATCCTCTGATGATTAGAGACATCAAGCATTTTTTTCATGTCTATTGGTTATCTGTATGTCCTCCAGGGAGAAGTGTCTGTTCAGATCCTCTGCCCATTCTTTAATTAGATTTTTTTGTGTGTGTATTGAGTGGTATGAGTTCTTTATAAATTTTGGATATTAACTCATTTTCAGATGTATCATTAGCAAATATCTTCTTCCATTCAGTAGGTTGCCTTTCCATTTTTGGGGGGGGACTCTCTGTGCTTCTGAACTTGTGTTTCTTTTTCTTTCACCAGATGAGGGAAGTTTTCGATTATTATTTCTTCAAATAGGTTCATAATCCCTTGCTCTCTTCCTTCTTTTTCTGGTACTTCTGTGATGTGGATGTTGTTGCACTTGTTTTCCCAGAGGCCCCTTAAACTACCCTCATTTTTAAAAATATTGTTTTTCTCTTTGCTGCTATGATTGGGTATTTTCTACTACCTTGACTTCTAAATTGCTGATTCAGTCCTCTGCTTCATCTAACCTGGTGTTGGATTCCTTCTAGTGTGTTCATTTCAGATATTGTATTCTTCATTCTGACTTTTTTTTTTTTTTTTTGGTTTCTATGTCCTTTTTTAATGCTTACTTCTCTTTAAATTCTTAATGAGATCATCCACTCTTCCCCTAAGTTCCTTGCACATGTTTATAACCATTGTTTTAAACTCTATTTCTGATGGATTTCTTGCCTCTATTTCATTTAGTTCTTTTAATGGAGATTTCCCCTGTTGTTTCATTTGGGGCATGTTTCTTTGTTTTCAGGTGATGATATTTTTCAAGAGAATCAATGTGGGGATTTCTTGTATCCTCTAGTTTAGCCATCTTAAAGTTTCTTGATGCACTCATGCAAGAAGGTACAGTCAAACCTTGGTTCTCGAACATCTCCTATCTCAGACAGTTCACTTCTCAACCTGACCACCCTTTCATGCTGATACCTGTATGATCAGTTACATGTCTCTCAGGTGATAAAGGGAAGAATCAACGAGTATGAGTTAGTTTACAGTTAAACCTCACGTTAACATCTCAGAAACTGTGCTGTGAATATTTTTGTGGTGTTATTGTTTTTTGGGGGGCTTTTTGTTTTCATTTTTACTACATTTTTATTTTTACTATACATTTTATTTTCTTTTTGTTAAATTTTTATTTACATTTCATGTTCTTTTTGTTTTCAAAGTGTTTATAGATTAAACAGTACATTAGATATGTATAATACATAAGAAAGGTTAAAACAGGGAATCCTATGGGGGTTTGGAACGTATTAATTCAATTTACATTATTTCTAATGGGGAAAAATTGATTTGATTTTCAAATAGCCTTCCGGAATGAATTAAGTTCAAGAACTGAGGTTCTGTATATAAAACACATCTTCTACTTGTATATTTAGTATATATTTTTCTCTTTTATCTGCAGCTTTAGATAAATGCTGAACATACTTCTGTGGAAGACTTGCAGCAAACTGTCAGAATCCCAAGGTGATTCTGTGTCTTCCTCTAATCTTAATGCTGACATTTTACAACTTCTATTATTTTTGTGTGCTCCATCAACGTAAGTCAAATTGTCATTATTTATTTGCTCTTATGGAGCACTTTTTTTTTTTTAAATATAGTTTATTGATTTTTTTTACAGAGAGGAAGGGAGAGGGATAGAGAGTTAGAAACATCGATGAGAGAGAAACATCGATCAGCTGTCTCTTGCACACCTCCTACTGGGGATGTGCCTGCAACCATGGTACGTGCCCTTGACCGGAATCGAACCTGGGACCTTTCAGTCCGCAGGCCGATGCTCTATCCACTGAGCCAAACCGGTTAGGGATTGGAGCACTTTCAATAGTATCAGTACCATCTTGTTTTCCAGTTGCTGGCTTTGTTGTCCCTTCCTTTCTTTCTTTTTCCTTCCTTCCTTCCTGCCTTTCTTTTTAAATATTTATTCTTGAGAGTATTACAGATGTCCCTCTTTTTTCTATGGTCCCCCTCCACCCAGTTCCTGCCCCACCCCATGCCTTCACCACCCTATTGTCTGTGTCCATAGGTAATGCATATCTATACTAATAATAGAGGAATAGGCAAATTGTCCGGGATGCCGTCACAGTAACGACCAATCAGGCTGAGCACACAGCAGGCGCGGGTGGGCAGGGACTTGCAGCATTGGGGTCGGGGCCCCCACGCCTGCGCTGGGGGTCCTGAGGCATGAGGAGGTCCATAGGCTTCCACCGCAGCCTGGCCTGGGTCGGGTCCTTGGCGGGGGCCTCCATGTGCCTGCGCCGGGGAGGGCCTGATCAGCAGCCACTGCAGCTGCTGCAAGGACCAGAGAGATAGGGCCTGATCAGCCGTGGGGGCTGCCACGAGGCCTGGAGAGAGAGGCAGGGCCTGATCAGCAGCTGCGGGGGCTGCTGCGAGGCCCAGAGAGAGAGGCAGGGCCTGATCAGCAGCTGCCGCTGTAGCAAGGCCCAGAGAGGCAGGGTCTGAACAGCAGCCCCCGTGGCTGCTGTACTGTGGGCCCAGGTCAGGGCTCATGCAGGAGGCAACCAATCAATGTGTTCCTCTCACATTGATCTTTCTTTTTGTCTTTCCCTCACTCTAAAAATCAATGGGAAAATATCCTCAGGGAGGATTTAAAAAAAGAAAGAAATGTCATATCCTATGAAAGAGACATCTTAAAAATGCCTAAAGAAATTTGTTATTTTTGGGGGGTGAAGGGACTGGAGTCCACGTTGATGAAAACACCTTGGCAGCTGCGAGGTCCGAGGGCCGGCAGCTGCAGCGGCTGGCAATGGCAGTGGCAGCAGCAGCGGGGTGATGGGGGTAGCGCCTTCCCTGATCAACCTGGTGGCCTCCCACAGACGGTGGCAAGACTGCAGCTTAGGCCATCAGTAGGACATCCCCTGAGGGCTCTTGGACTGTGAGAGGGGGGCAGGCTGGGCTGAGGGACCCCCCCAGTGCACGAATTTTCATGCACCAGGCCTCAAGTCTACACTAATAAAAGAGAAAGATGCAAATTGAACGTACCTTTGTGACGCCCACCAGCCAATCAGGAGTGAGTATGCAAATTAAACCAACAAATATGGCG
The DNA here is from genome assembly GCF_027574615.1 of Eptesicus fuscus. Lineage (NCBI taxonomy): Eukaryota > Metazoa > Chordata > Mammalia > Chiroptera > Vespertilionidae > Eptesicus > Eptesicus fuscus. The sequence goes on from NC_072483.1 coordinate 10,960,052, forward strand.
GGTTAATTTGCATATACAGGCGCTGAGCGGCCAGGGCCTGTGGGAAGGTGGAAAGGTGGCTCCGGGCCGGAGCGAAGGCGGTGCTGGCAGCCAGGGGAAGGAAGGCCCATTCTTGCACAAATCTTTGTGCATTGGGCCTCTATATATATAAGAAGCCAGCTACTGTAGCATCCATAATGACCTAACGACTGGTCGCTATGATGCCCACTGTGGCCAGCGAACCAGCCCGATCAGGGGGTGGGGCCAGCCGGCCAACCTCGCAGCCCCTCCCCGCTGCTGGCCTGCCACTGATCGGACTCTGCCACCCCGATCAAGAGCAAGGCCAGCCAAACGCCCCCTCTCTTCCCCCACCCAGCCCCGCTCCCAATCAGCCCGCCCCAACACAGTGGGCCTTCAGCCCCTCCCCCTGGCAGGCCCGCCCCTGATCGCACCCCCCCCCCCAAAATCATTAGATTTCTTATTTATTTTGATTTTTAGATTCAATTGTTGATATGTATTTATTGCCTTTTTATTGTTAATATTTTTTATATTTTTTTCTTCTTCTTCTTCTTAAAGAATATTCTTCAATATTTCATGTAATGCTGGTTTGGTGATGATGAACTCCTTTAGCTTTTTCTTGTCTGTGAAGCTCTTTATCTGACCTTCAATTCTAAACGATAGCTTTGCTGAGTAGAGTAATCTTGGTTGTAGGTCCTTGCTGTTATCACTTGGAATATTTCTTGCCACTCCCTTCTGGCCTGCAAAGCTTCTGTTGAGAAATCAGCTGATAGTCATATGGGGTACTCCCTTGTAGTTAACTAACTGCTTTTCTCTTGGTGTTTTTAAGATTCTCTCTTTGTCTTTAACTTTTGGCATTTTAATTATAATGTGTCTTGGTGTGCATCTCTTTAGGCTCCTCTTGTTTGGGACTCTCTGTGTTTCCTGGACTTGTAAGTCTATTTCTTTCACCAGGTAGGAAAAGTTTCTCATCATTATTTCTTCAAATAGGTTTTCAATATCTTGCTCTCTCTCTTCTCCTTCTGGCACCCCCATAATGTGAATGTTGGTACGCTTGAAGTTGTCCCAGTGGCTCCTTACACTAACTTCATATTTTTGGATTCTTTTTTCTTTTTGCTCTTCTGATTGGGTTTTTTTTGCATTTTTTTTCTTCCTCATATTCCAAACCATTTATTTTATTCTCGGGATCCTCTACTTTACTGTTGAATAACTATAAATTATTCTTTATTTCAGTTAGTGTATGCTTAATTTCTGACTGGCCCTTTTCATGTCTTTGACATTCTCACTAAGATCCTGCCTTGAAAGTCTCACTGAGTCCCTTGAGTAACATTACAACTGTGGTTTTGAACTATGTATCCAATAGTTTGCTTGCTTCCATTTCTTTGATTTGTGACATGTTTCTTTGTCTTTTCATTTTGGCTGTTTTCCCTGTGTTTGTTTCTATGTATTGGGTAGAGCTGCTATGTCTCCTGGAGTTGCTAGAGTGGCCTTGTGTAGTAGATGTCCTGTAGGACCCAGGTGCTCAGCCTCCCCAGTCACCTGAGCTGGGCACTCTAGGTACGCCCCTGTGTGGGCTGTGTGCATAGTCTTTCTGTAATTGTGCATTGATTGCTGTTGGTGTCACTGGGAGGAATTGACTTCCAGGCCAAGTGGCTGTGAGGACCAGTTGTGACTACAGCAGAAGAGCTGCTGTGCAGGAGACAGCCCTGTGGAGCAGGACTTGCTTCAATGGGGCCTTGGTGCTCACTGAGTCTGCCCCTTGAGTGTGTCACTTGTGGATGTGTAGAGTTGTAATCTGGTATGGTCTGAAGTTGTCCACCAGGTGCACTGGCTCTAGAGCGTCCAGGGAGGTGCAAAGTCAGCCACTGCCTGGGGCCACCCAGCAAGAGCTACGGAGAGATCTGCAGATGGCTGCTACTTGTATTAGGTTTGGAAATACCCTGTCAAGGCCCAGCTGTGAAGCAAGGCAGGCTGGTGCTAGTGCCCAGTCTTGGGCCTTTTATTGATAGGTTTGGGGCACACTGACACCAGCTGCAACTTGTTTGAGAGATTTTAGGAAAGTCTGAAGCCTGAGCCAAGACAGGCCATTCATATGGAAAAGCTGCTGCAAACAGCTTGGGTGGGGCTGTAAATTGGATGGGGTGGGGTCTCAGGGAATCATCAGGGCAGAGGGAACAGTGTGGGCCATGCTGTTGGAAACTCAGACACAACTGCCAGTCAGCTCTGCAACAGGGGCAGTCCCAGCACAGGAACAATGACCCCTTGTGAGCACCCCAGTCTTGGGAGAAAGCCACTCCCGAGTTCCTGCCCCAATGCCAAACAATCCTGCTCCTCCCCGTACCGTATGTGTCTGGGTCCCTCAAAGCTGCCCAGTGCTGGGAGTCGAAGTAAGTTCGTGCGCCAGCCCTTTAAGAGGAACACCTGGGTCTCCAGCAGCCTTCGTGTCCCTCAGCCAAAATCCCTGCTGATTTTTACAGCCCGAAGTTTCAGGGACCTCTCTTTCCAGCTTTTGATCCCTGGACTGGGGGGTCTGGTTTGGGGTTGGAACCCCTTGCTCCTCACGGGTGGCCTCCACGGACACCATGCTCCTCCCAATTAAAAAAGCAGCTCACATGGGTGCTGGACCAGCCCGTTCTGTGCCTCTGCCCCTCCTACCAGTCTCAGTGTGCTTTCCTCTTCTCTAGTTGTAGGACTTCCATTCAGCCAGCTTTCAGGCGGTTCTGTATGATGGCTGTTCTGTATTTTAGCTGTAATTTTGATGTGGCTCTGGGAGGCAGTGAGTACTGGCGTTTACCTACGCCACCATCTTGGTTCCTCCTCAAAAGTCACGTCTTTCTTTGTAAGACCAACAACTGCCAAAGATGTGAAAGAAGCTTTTAGAAGAGGTTCAAGTCATGGAAAGGCAGGATGAGAAGAGCCCTGGGCTTTTTTTAATGTGTTGGGAACGTTGCCAACCACATCTTCATTTTCATTATGAAAATTGTCCTCATATGAGGTCCTGTTCTCTGGTCTCACATGCCATATTTTGCTTCTATGTTTTTCTTGAATTGCTGAATAGCAGTTAGTTTTGCTAAGCTTGGTTTCACAGCATTCTTGCTATCAAAATTGAAATCTTCATTGTCTGATGTGGGCCATGAGTCGTCATTGCCAGGTGTATGCTGGGAAGCCTCCTTAAAGCGTCTGCTTCAGAACTCTCGTCCACAATATTGCTACTTTCAGAAGTCTTTTTAGGTTTCCTTTCTTCTTCATGTTCAGAAATTAGTTGGTGTTTGCTCCAAGGCTAAAACGAAGGGACAAAAAGGAAGCCTCTGGTCCTACTTGGGTATCACATAATGGAAGTGCTAAAAAGTCCTCTAAGAGTCTGTTCACCCTGAGTCACCACACCCTCCGCCACTTTCAGGCCCGCAGCCTGGGCATCCGCCAGTCACGTCTGTTGGTCCGTTGGTCCGTTGGTGAGCAGCCTGTGCCCCGCCCGCTGGCCTCCTTGCACTAGCAACAGGTTCTAACAATTACAAGGCAAGTGCCTTGTGTGATGCACCTTCTGATCCCCCCGTTCAGAGCGTTCCTTCATACAGCACGTGGTGATAAGCTAAGAATACTACATGAAATATGTTACCATGGTCTGTCCTTAGAATAACAATAAATGTGTAAAAACATTGGCAGAGGTTTAGTAGCTGGTCTGCAGCCTGTTGAATGTGGGGATACTGGGGGTTCTCCATGCCAGCCTACATCAGTGCCTCAAACAAGCCAAGCTCATGCCTGTCCATGGTATTGACCTTGATTTTGCCACACCTGGACTGCTCTCCCTCCAAAGCTGTGGGCAGCGGCTTTTCCTGACCACCTGATGCTCATACAAATCCATTCAGTGTCAGGCTGCCGGCCTGATCACATTCTGTCCTTTCCCTGCTGTCTGTCTAGGTGGCACTCGCTGGCAGTGTTTGCATCATAGTCCTTTTTGTAAGAGCTGTTGCCTCCCCTCCCTCTGGAGGGTAAGAGCCACACAAGCAGGGACCTGGCCTGCGTCACTCATTGCAGTCTTCCAGCATCTGGCTAGTCTGGAGAGTCAGGAAGTTTTGGTTGGATAAAATAGCTTCTTCAAATTGCATCTTGGCATCCCTGCATTAACAAAGTTTAGATTTTAACCTTCCATCTAATTTATGCTTAGTTTGAAAACAGGTAGACAACTTACTGAGCTGCTTTAGAGAATCTCAGAGTGTATTTGTTTTTTTCTCGCCTTGAAGGTTGGGAAGAAAAAGGTGCCAGAGGTTTCATATTTACCTGTTACAGATGTTTTTTCTACCCATGCAAGTGGGGAGGGTAGGCGGAGAGAAGGGGAGCACACTCATGTCAGAGATTAGACCAGGCGTGTGTTCTGGCTCAAAGTGTGTCATGGATCTAAAGGTAACTTGTCTGGTTGAACTGACTCAGCCACAAAAAACAAGCCTTGGAGCAGCACTTAGAAACGGTGTTGGCAGAAGCAGGAATTCTACCACCTCGGGAGGGCGAGTCACAGTCTCTCTCAAAGGTGCAAGTGCACAAACCTTTCCAGCCAGCAATGCTACTTCCAAGAATTTTTCCTTTGTACAGGGATTTTTATTGCAGCATTGTTTCTAATAGCAAAAAGTTGGAATCTGCCACCATCATAAATAAATAAATAAATAAATAAATTATGGTGACTCTACACAATGGAATATTAAAGGAACAGTGCCATTCTGTGTACTGCCATGGAATGAACCCCAGGATGCCTGGTTAAGAGGAGGGAAGAAGTGCATAGTACACTCCCTAGTGCTAGTTTATAAAAAGAGGAAGGGGGTGGAAAAAAAATGTAAGCCTGTGGGTGTATGTGTGCATCGGTATCAACACATAACACACAAATGTGTCTCAAACACACCTGTGTGCATAAGCCTAGGAGATCGCTGGGGAGACACAGGAACCTGGTGGCCTTGGTTGCTTCTGGGAAGAAAGGTGGGAATTACTTTTCACTGTACCTTTTGTACCTCTTGAATTTTGTACTATGTACATGTATCATCTCAAAAAATAAAGTTTTTAAATTTTGGCTTACTTTTTAAAAAATAGAAATAAGGACATTCTCATTTAATAAATCTGTTTTCCTTAAGAGAGCCCTTGAGCCAACAGTAGTTAAGCTCGCCTTTTCTTGCGTCTTGGAGGAAATAGGGTCGTGAAAAGAGGGCTGTCCTCTTCTGGTGGGACAGCTTTGGGGAGACAAGCAGTGAGGATGGTTCTGCTCTGATTGTGTGGGAATGTGCTGGGGGAGAGGGGAGGAAGCGGGGAATGGATTGTGAAGTGGCTGTGCTCTGAGAACAGACTAAGGCTGCCACGGGTTTGTCTCTCAGGAGGATAATAGCACAGTTCTGGCTTTTGGGGTTCAAAAAGTAGAGATGGGGCTGACTGGTGTGGCTCAAGTGGTTGAGCGTTGTCCCATGCACAGAGAAGTCACTGGTTCGATTCCCAGTCAGGGCACATGCCTGGGTTTCGGGCTTGATCCCCAGTAGAGAGCATATAGGAGACAACCCATCAGTGTTTCTCTCTCATTGGTGTTTCTCTCCCTCTCCCTTCCACTCTCTAAAATAATTTTTAAAACTATTAAAAAAAAAAAAGTGGAGATGGTACCTTGAGCCATGGCCCAAGGGGAGCTGTTAAATGTGCTCCAGAAGCCGTGTCTGTCCTGCGTGGAGACCTCTGTGGGTGACTCTTATCAGCAGCTCTGGTTTTGTCCAGCTCAGGTGACTGTGTCTGGCCCCAGGAGAGGAATCATGACAGCTGTTCTAAAACAGTCCTGGGAATCCTATTTCTCTTTCCCAGGAATTGGTTTACACATGGGTATCTAACCCACTTATGGCCAATACCTGGTATAGCTGCGCATGTTGACCAATAAATATTCCTCTTAAAATGTTTTCCTGATTGTGTATTTTAGGAAAGGAGGTATAGGGACTAAGATCAGTAGCATACCTGGAAGGGAAAATCCCCAGTAGCTTGAGCTATAGCCCTTAAAATACAACGGGTGACTAAGAAGGTCATATGATTGAGAAGTGCATACCTACCTGCCCCCCTGCCTCCGGGTTGTCAGCTTAGAGAATGGCTAAATAGAAAGCCTAATTAGTAGGCATCCAGCCCACTTGCAAAATCAGGTAGACTGTGGCCAAGATGATTTAGTCCAGGTGCCCGCTCGCCCTGGCCCCTGAATTCTTACACACATACATATATTTAATAAAGACAGGAAGGCCAAGGTTTGCCATGACAGGTGTTTTTTTTTTTTTTTTGGGGGGGGGGGGGCGGGCAGGGTTGGTGGTGGTATTTTTTTTTTAGTTTCACAACAGGCATTTTCCCCATCTGTAGGGTGTGTGTGTGTGTGTGTGTGTGTGTGTGTGTGTGTGTGTGTGTTTTGAATAGGTAGGTAGGTAGGTAGGTAGGTAGAGTGGTTTATTGATTTGCATGAATATACACACACATATGAATGATTCTGAACCTGGAAACGAATGCTTCAAAAATATTTTTATTACACATACAAGTCAGTACAATGAAGTAATGGGAAACTCACAGCTGCTCTCCCTTATGGTACAGAAGCAGAGAAAAGACCCCCCTCCCCCACCCCACCCCCCCCCACACACACACACACACACACACTCCCTCTGACAGAAATGCCAAGTTATTTGGTCTGAAGAGCAGCCTAAGCATCCAGCAATCTCTCGCTGACAAAAATAGTCTCTAGAGCAGTGGTCGCCAACCTTACGGAGCTCACGGACCACCAGCCCTCTCCTCTGGAAGTCTGATTGAGTAGATGCAGGTTTCAGTGAACACTCTTAATACTAAAACTTCAGATGATCCTCATCTTGCAAATAGGAATATACGGCCTTGGAAGTTGGGGAACAGGAGTTGAATTGGATGGATAGAGGGTTAAAGGGTCGGGAAGGGCTGTTTCATTGAGACAGTTTTCTGAGTGGGACACAAGGCGAGCCCGCCAGCCCGGGTCCTGTGCTGAGGAACGTGGTGTAGAAAAGGAAAGGCGAGCCCTCTGCCTATTCCAGCAGTTAGCAGTGACGGCCTGCGTGCTGTCTGGACAGGGCTCTGAGGCAGAGTTCCTGCTCAGTGGGGAAGCGGGCCATGCCCATTCTCAGTGTCTGCCACATGCATGGGAGCAGGGTGACCGCACGTGCCAACCTCTGCTTTCCTCCAAGCCAGGTGAGAGAGGTGCCGTCTCTCCATTCACTCCATTCGTGCTCGGCTGTGGGGAGGCTCTCGCAGGACTGGTGATGGGAGCGACACAAGCACCCTCCCCCAGCCTCCATCTGTCCTGCACTAAGTTGAGCTCTGCTTGGTGAAGAGGCTTTTAGGGTGTTGTAGTTCTTGTTAAATGCTATGTAAATCAGGGGGGTGAAGAAAGAATTGGAGCCACCAAGCCCAGGAATGCACTCTTCCAGGTCGGGGGCAGGCTGCAGGCACAGAGGGGCTGATGGGCTCGGTCAGGAAGAAGGGATCCAGCACAGCACAAACATGCTAATGTGGGGCCCAGCATCAGGGCCGCCCTCTTCTGCTCCCGCCACAAGTCCCAGCTTGCCAGAAAGGCCACCGCTGGGCGAGGCATGGCGAACACCATCTCAAGCTCCTGAGGCGCCTCCTTCACCTGGAGCAAAGCAAACACAGAATTAAAGTGTAGCCCTGGCTAGTAGCTCAGTTGGTTAGAGCATCGTCCTTATATACCAAGGTTGCAGGTTCGATCCCTGGTCAGGGCACATGCAAGAAGCAGCCAATGAATGCATAAATAAGTGGAACAACAAATAGATATGGGTTTCAGTGATATCTCTCCCTCCCCCCTCCCTTTCTAAAAAAAAAAAACAACAAAATGACACAAAAATATAACATTGGGTGAGTAGTACAGCGACTGGGTGAGTACAGTGACATGGCCACCACCTCCCTGCAGCCTCACTCAAGCCGCATTTAAGTGAAAGGGTTCCTAAAACTGTAGCTTCAGATCAGGTCTGAAGGCTCTCTAGGGAGTGAGTGTGGCGGTCCCACAATGTCAAATGTGATATAAAAAGGAAGCAAGGCAGCTAAGGGCAGGAACGCCGTGGCGTCAGACCCAGGCTGGGTCCCAGCTCCGCAGACTGCTTCCCGTCTATGAAGCTGGGTGCCCAGAGCCCCTCCCCTGACCTAGGCTGTCACGGAGATGAACTGGGACTGGGTGCTGGGTATAGACACAACCCCTGGCCCATGCACTCACCCATCCACCACTCATGGAGTGGGCTGGGTGCTGCGACTGGGACCCCAAACAGAACAGACACAGGCCTGCTCCTCACAAAGTTCACAGCTGAGAGGCAGCCTGTAAATATTAATATTGAAAAAAATTGCATAATTATTGTGCTAAATGGATTCAGAGTAAATCATGGGATAATTCTGTATTGCCTAGCTTTTAAAAAACAATCTGTAAATGCTTTTGTGGTAACAATTAGCTTCCATTCAAGGAGCCTCCGGCACACACTCCACCCCTCACCCCCGTCCTTCAGTTAACTCCTACTTACCTCTCAGGTCTCAGCTTAAGGGCCACCACCCCTCTGCGTGGCCTTCCTGACCCTCTTAACTCTCACATTTCCCTGTTTGGTGCCATGTTCTCCTCTTTTCAGCGATTTGTGTGATGATGGGTGTGATGTCTGGTCCAAGCTGCATGCTACCTGTCTGGCAACAGCACCGAGGCACCTGTCAGGTACCCAGGAAATGGCTGCTGAATTAATGGCTGAGCATTACAATAGGAGGTCCACGCCTGCATTTATCTTTTTTCCCCGGAATGTGGTCAGGCATGGCCGTAAATGCTGCCAAACACACACAGGCCTGAGGCTCCAGGCCACATGGTTAGCAGCTGTGAGGACAGCCACACAACCATGGGCACTTTACCGTGTCCACGCACATCCATTGTCTTTTCTCACGCTGGTCACGGTGGCAAAAGCTGAGTGGGATGAGGAGTTTCCAGGAGGCCTGCCAGGCCAACCAGGACTCCTCACTCTCAACACTTCTTTCAGACTGGGTGTCTCCTGCCCCTTCCCCCACCACCCGGCTCTGTTTATTGGAAAATCACTAAATCGGCCTGCAAACAGGTCACAAAGATGTGGACAAAGAAGTCCTTCCCTTGGCATGTGTCCACCCAGCGCCCTGCGCCTGCCACTTGGAGAGAGAAGGAAAAGGCAAATGATTCCAGCAATAGAACAAGCAGCACATTCCCCCCTCCTGCCCTCTGCCCCTCCGAGGCCTGGCTTGGCAAACACACACCCTCGGGCCATCAGAGGTCTCCATGCAGGTGGGAGCTGCTTGTCACCTTCCCCTTTTCCAAACAAAACCAACCAGTTCCCTCATAGCAGACCATCATCAAGTCACCAAAGGAGTCTGCGTGATCAAACCCGGCATCGGGAAATCAATCGCCTGTGAATATTTAGCCATCTGATGTCCGGAAGGAAAAACAGTATCGGAATGTGAGAGGAGGTGGCAGATAATTTGTTTGTTTTCACTAAGCTCATTATGGGCACTTCTCCAGCCATTTCTCTGCTGACCTGAAGGACCTTCCTGGATTTCCCCTACTGGGTAACGCAAACCCCAAATCCTTGTTATGTTACTGAAGCGAAGAAATGGGGTAAATTCATTTCAGAGGATCCTGGGGGAAGAGAGACAGGAAGGTCTAGTCCCAAACGCTCTGGCCCCCACCAGAGCAGCCTTTAGAGCGCCCGCCCACCGGGGCTCCACCCGGGCCTGCTGGAGCTGTGCTCACAGCTCTTCGCCTGAGCCTGCCATGCCCTCTGCAGTGAGGCAGGAAGACAATGGAATGTCTCCAGAAACAGACTCCAAATCAACCAATCAGGGATGATGCTGGTTTGTGAGGAGGCTGGCTCGTTTGGCTTTTGTTTTTTGAAATGCAATATCCAATAAGAAACCGAAAACATGAAGAACAATGGCCCAAGAAGCTACTGTAAACCAGCCACTATGCTAAATACTTGTCATAGGTGACTGATTCATCCTCACCAAACCTTTGAGGTGTTATCTCCATTTCACTGTTAAGAAAACACTCTGAAAGGTTGGATGCCTTATCCAAGGTCAAGGTTTGCTTATTGTTAGAGCTGGAAGTCAAACTGGACCCTGCATGTTATTCTGCACCATAAGTAAAAGTGATCCATCTGAATGGGTTCCCACAGAACCTGCTGTGAGGGTCATGTTTATGCTTGGGATGCCTTCAGAAGAGATGTCTGTAGCTTCCTGAGCAACTTCTAGGGCCTCCAGCAGCCAGCTCTGGAGCCAGCCTGAGTAGTTCCTCCTTCGATATAAGTCTCAGTGGCTCACACCCTGACTTAGTTATAATAGCAACCGTGTGAGGAAGAAATGAGGAACCCAGGCTCAGATCAAGTTAGTGATTAGACAGGATTCCCATCGGAGCGGAGCCCCCATTTCTACACCTCTAACCCTGAGCAACCTCATCTGGGCAAAGGGCTCCGTCCAGTTTCTGGTTGCTCCGGGCTTCTGTGCTGCTTGCCGACAGCACTTGCCAACGTGAGCATAGAGGACTGGCTTAGAGAGGCAAGTATTTTATACTGTGGCATCAGATCCACGTTGCCACAAGCCCTGCATGTCAATCCGGCACATCTGTTTTGCCTTTTACAGTTCACAGAGTGCTTTCTGCTCACTGTGCAGTCTTCCAGCCCACTGTACTCCGGGCAGACTTGTAGCCGAGCACCTGTAAGCCTTCATTGCACTTGTAAGCCTATTTGCGAGCTACTAAAGTTAATCCCTGGAGAGCACCGGCCTTGCTGGCTCACTCTTTGAAAACCTGAGGCTACCACATTGCCTGACACATAGGTCAGTAAAAGTCAACCAAGTAATTTTGAACACCATCTGCGTGTCTTATTGTGGTGTTAAAATCTGTCCACAAGTTCACTGGCACTTCTCCCAAAGGCGGAGCCCACACCCCTTCCTGTGAGTGTGGGCTGGAGGCAGTGACTCGCCTCCAATGAACAGAATATGGGAAGTGATTGTATGCAACGCCTGAGGCCAGGGTCCTCCTCGCTTCACTGTTGGGTTTGGGATGCCAGCTGGCTCTCAGGCAGGCCGCGGAGACCTCCTGCCCAGCCCACGTGAGTGAGATGTCTTGGAAGCAGTCTAGTCCCCGGCAAGCCTCGGAATGACTGCTGCCCCCCTGACCACAGGAGGCCTTGGGCCAGAAACCTCCAGCCGTGCCCTTCCCAGCCTGATCCACAGAGCTGTGAGCTAAAGCATGTTGGTTGTTTTAAGCCAGTAAGCTTTGGGGCAAGCTGTGAACACCAGCAATAAATAGCTAACCCGCCTATGATGTGAGTGACAGCAGTAAGAGGAATACAATAATACTTCATTCATTGGGATTTTAAAAGATAATGAAAATAATACAGCAGCTACTCCACATACACTGTTATTTCATTTACTCTTTACGACAATATTAGGAGGCAGGTGGCAGTATTTCCTCTTTTCCGAGAGGGAAATGCAGGCTTAGATTAAGTCACTCGGCTAAAGAGCTAATGAGTGGCACGAAAAGAGCTGAATCCAGGTCTCCTCGTTTCCACCTCCCATGCTCTTAACCCCTGCACACCCTGTCTCCCAACACGTTTACTGGCTGAGTGAGTGGACGGAGGCCGTCGCCCAGGGCCGCAGGGCGATAGCCACGAGCCCCAGGCCTCTTTGCCGCTGTGGGCCCCTTCCTCCACTACAACCTCTTAAAGTTACATTCTACGATCGTGTTATTATAAAGATGAACACAACCAAGGCCGGGGTCATTTTTATGCATTCGTTAGTATTACATTCATTTTTCTTCTAGTCTTAAAAGAAATGAAAACTAAACCATTCCCCTGGACCCCTATAGTGCTGCGGCTGAGTAGTGGGCCTACTGTGCCTAATATTGGCATACGTGGGCTCTGGTATCGACCTGGGCACAGCCATCAGACAAACAACTGAAAGAAAAAATTGTTTCAAGTCCTGTTTTAAAAGTCAAATAAATAAGCTCTACTGACCTGGCTTTGTTTTCTTTCACCAGGAAGGACACAGGGCAGTAGGAAGCAGTGTAACCCGTGGGGTGGCTTTGGGGAGGCAGCGGAAAGCACTGTCTGCACCTGTGTGGTGCTCAGCTGGGAGGGGTGAAGGACGCAGGGCGGGGTTAGCCGTCTCCTGGGTGCACCGCTGTGCCCAGCTCTCCTGGAGGGGAGAGCTCGCTTGCCTGGTCTTGAGATCCCGCTCCCTGTGACCCCCCTTCTTCCCCCAATCCCCCCCCCCCGGCCCACACACACACACACACACACACACACACACACACACACACAGGGATCTGACTGCCTCATTCCTAGTCTGGGATCCCGTGAGCACGGCACAGCGCTCAGAAGTTGCGTCGCTGGAGAAGGCATGGACTTCTGCAAAGGGATGAAGGAGCAGCGAGTGGCTCTAGGTCTGGCACAAACGTCAGCTTCTCCAGCCGACAACCGTATGCGGCCTTGGATGGACCGCCTCTGTGCCTCGGTTTCATCTACTGTAACCTCTACCAGACCCTGCACGTACTGTGTCTTCCTCACAGCAGGCCCATGTTTCGTTCAATGTCCTTTCATCATAATGTTGACTAGAAGCTGTAGGAACTTAACTGCTGTTTGTATAAATTAGCTTGTGGTAAACTGATTTCCTTGAACGTCTTTTCACTGAAAGTCGTAGAACCTATTGAGGACGTTGAGTGAGGATGCACGTACTCACCTTTCGCCTGAAGGAAGCGCTTTATGGCACCTCTGGCAAATCGGAATCGTCAGCATCACCGCTCCTGCGCTTCGGGACGCTGTGAAGTGAAATAACGTGACTGACCACAGGCCCTGCGATACTGCGACAGTCCCTCTGACCACGAAGAGCCGGCTCCTCGGTGACCAAGGGGCGGGAAGCATCTACTGCTGGGATGCTGGACGGTGTGTGCGTGCATGTGTGTGTGTGTGTGTGTGTGTGTGTGTGTGTGGTGGAATGAGTCACAGCCAGGCAGGATGGAGCAGACTCCTGAGACTTCCTCACGCTACTAAGAATGGCACACAATTTAAAACTTAGGAATTGCTTATTTCTGGAAATTTCCACTTAATATTTTCAGACTGCAGTTGACCTCAGGTAACTGAAACCCCACAGGTACGTAAAACTGTGGCTGAGAGGAGACTATTGACTCTCCACAGCAGTCATGGAAGCCACATGTTCAAAGCGGCAGAGCTAAGAAGTGGCAGGTGGCCCAGATCCACGAGCTACCCTAGAGGAGAGCCAAGCGGAGGGCCAGCAGGCCTCACTGAGCCCCGTGGGAGTGACATAAACAGCAGGTCGCCCAGAGTTTGGGTGAGAGCTGCCGGAGTCTAACGAAGCAGGGTGCTCATGAGCACCATCTCAGCTACCCTCTCAGCATCATGTGAGTCAAGACTCGGCCATGACTGTGGTTATCGAAGAGGAAACAGTGGGGAAGGGGCTTGCCCACGCCCACTCCCGTGAGTAGCTGAACACCAACTCTGCCCGCCTACCAGGGCTCCTTCTCCCCACCAATGCCCCTCCCCGCCCCCCGACCCCGACCCCCCGACCCCGGGACTGGCCAGGCTCCTGTTCAGTCACATCTTTGCATCACCTGCCTGAATGGGGTCCGTCAAAAATGGACCCAGGCCGGCCTTTCGGACGTCCATTTCCATGATTTCTCTGGGTGCACGTGGACTGAGGTAGCTTTTAGCAGTCAGTCCCACCTCGGCAGTCAGGCAGAAAAGCTACCACCGCGCCAGGCATTTCCAAGGGGCCTTTCAAAGAGCATCGTTAATTCCGAATAAAGCACTCCCCTAGCAACACTTTCAATTAGAATCTGACATTCCTATTTCATGCTACAAAATCTCTCAGCCACTTAATGACGGGGAGGGAAGCCTGCCCTTTAAAACACATGATCTTTGAGTAGCCTAAGTATCTGAGTTAACTTTCCAAAATTAAAACAAAACTAACAAAAACCCTTTTCCTTTCCTCCCTCACGTTCCCTTTCCCCCTTCCCTGGTCCCTATATTGTGTTTGGAAAGGGGCAGTGAGTCCTGTTAGTAGGCAAAACTGTGAGTCTGAGACACACTCACCGCCTCTCCCATCCCCGCCCCAAAAGGAAAATGTGGGTCTTCCGGGGTGAGGGAGGAGCGGACATCTATGAGGGCCTGGCCAAGAGGCAAAACGCCTGGACCTTAAATACAAACCAGAGAAGTTCTGCCAGATGCAGGTTCCTCCATCCCATTCATCTCCAGGGTAATGCCAGGCCGCGTGCAGAATGCGGGCGGCGCTGTTACCTCCTTCCTCCAGCCAGCTCTGCCCCCCCGCGTGCCAGGCCGCGTGCTAGGGGCTTCACATTGTCATCTCCTGGCATCCTCCCCAGGGCCCCGTGGAGCAGAGATCAACTTGTTTGAAGATGAGGAACCAAAGAGGCCCACAGAGGGGAGGCAGCTGCCTCGGTGTCCCCAGCTGGGACTTGACCGCAGGGTACCATTTCCTGCCAAAGTCACTCGAGGAGAGCGCCGAGGTCGGGGAGGTGAAAGGAAAGCAACACTAGATGATTGGTCTCGGCTGCAGCAGATGGACTGGGACGTGGGGGGACAGAAAATGAGGGGGGATGGTCGCAGGAATCCACTCACCCGCGGGAGGACTCCGAGGCCCCGCGGGGCCGCTCGGTTAGCCGGGACCTGGGGGGCGGCTGCAGCAGGATTCGCGCGGACTCCGTCGCTCGCTCCAGGGGAAAAGCTGGGGCACAGCTGACCAGACACCGCTACCTGCAAACGCCGCCCTCGCGAGCCCCCTCGCCGCGCGCTCCCGGCGTCCGCAGCAGCCCGTGCAGGTGCTGAAGGCCCTTCCCGAGGCGCCGGGTGCGGTGCGCTGTGCGGGGTGAGCCCCTCGGGGGCACTTCCCCAGGAAGACGGCCAACCCCGCTGCGCCCAGGTGCGCCGGGGCCGCCTTCCTGCGCGCGCCCCACGGGCGCGAGCTCCGCCGGGCGCCTCCCTCTCGCCAGGGCGCCCCTTCCCGCAGCGACCTCTTCCCCGCCCCGACCCCCAGCGGCGAGGGAAGCCTGGCCGCCTTCAGACCTTCCGGTAGACCGACAGCCCCGCTCCGAGCGGCAGGTAGAACGCCCCGCAGGTGAGAAGGCCGTGGGAGGGTTCCTGGCTCACCTGGCACCCCGAGCCCTGGCCCCGGCCCGGGAGCAGCGGCGCCGGGGCGCTGAGTGCGGAGGGCGCCCCGCGAGCGCGAGCCGGGTGCGCAGCGGGCACTGCCGGCGGCGCTGACGGCCCAGCCCACCAGGGGTCCGGGCTGAGGCCGCACGTTCCAGATGCTGGAACCCCGGGACGCAGCCGCTGTCCACGCTGGAGGGATGCTCCCAGCCGCTCCCCGGGGGTGGCGGGCCGCGGGGGTGGAGGTGGGGGTGTCTGGAGAAGCTGCCAAGAGAAGCCAGGTCTGGGCCCTGCCGCCGGGCCTCCCCGCCTGCGGTGCGGAGGACACCCTAACGGCGGTGGTCTCGGGAGGAGGCTCACAGTCGCATAAGAACCCTAGTGGCCCCCGCCCTGGGCCCCTCGGAGGCGCCTGGGGGCATGGTTAGATCTCAGCAAAGAGAGGGGCCGGGCCCCCTCCCAGACGGATGGGCTCTGCTTTCCAGGAACCTGTAAACCTGCAACAGGCGACTGGGGCGCTGGGATCTATAGCACAGGAAGCTCCTAACCGGCTCCATCCTGCGCCTCACTCGCAGCGCTTCTGCCGGGCGAGGGCTTTCTGGCACCTGGAGTAGTTGACCCTCGGGCTCCAGGCAGGAAGAAGGCGGCTTCTGGGCAGTGAGGCCGAGGCCTGGGAGCGGAGTGTTTGCAGCCTCTCGCCGTCCTCGCCCTGCCCGTCCTACCCCCCTGCCCCCCTGGCAGGGGCTAACATTCCGACTATATGCCTTCCAGGTCTTCATCTCCCCGTTAAGTCTGGAGTTATTATTTTGTTAACCTTTAGACAAAGGTAGAAGCCAATTAGACTTTTTAAAAAATAGTTCAATCATAACTACATCAGCCTAAAGCTGCGGGACTTCTGTACCTGGGAGTGGAAAGGAAACAAGGAACCCAGAGCCCAAACTGCCCCTTCTCTTGTTAGGGCAGCAGACGGCCACCCACGGCCTTCCCACTCACACCCTAGGACAGTGATGGTGAACCTATGACACGCGTGTCAGCACTGACACGCGTAGCCATTTCTGATGACATGTGGCCGCTGAGGCGGCCGCATGCCGAGGATGAAACATTTGCTGCTCCTGAGGATGAAACATTTGCGACTAGAGTCTTGGAGTTAGACTCTAGTCGCAAATGTTTCATCCTCCCCTATTAGACCCTCTGTGCCGGAGGTCTGTAGGCCAAAACAACAGAAGTCCGGCACAGAGCGTCTAGTTCTGGGACTTCCGGTTAAGCCGGGATCTTTGCCCTCACTTCTGCCGGCAGAGCAGGGAGCAGCGGAACGCAGCGGGGGACGCATCTCTGGGGGCCCTGCCATTACCAGTAACCAAATAACAGTTAAACACAGCAACCATTATCTACTGTTCTGGGGTGTCATGGATTTCTAATCCATCATTACTGAGATAAGTGAGGGGGAGGCTGGGAGAGGCAAGGGTTTGTGGTGTGCTATGGGTGCCGGTTCCCGCCATTAGAAATAGCGGCAGCCATTTTAATTCACATAAGGAACACCATCTTGCTCCATAGTGCAGACTCCATTTCACCACTATTACTCTTGTGCATCCTTATTAATGCCTATTTCTGCTTATTAACCCTGCCCTTTCCTAAAAGACAGTTATATGCACCATTTTGTGGTTAGTTAGGCTAGTTAATCCGTAATTGCCTGCAGGCCTAACAAGCTATCTATAATTCTATCTTCTGTCACTGCCCCCCTGATGGAGAACCCAAAAAATAAAAAACTAAGATTAAGTAAAGGAAGTGGTAGTAGCAGTGGCCGACCCTTTCAAGAGACATGGACCGAGATGTATGGCTTTATAGAAAAAAATGGCAGATCATTTTGCGTTCTATGTACTGAAACGGTAGTAAGCAGAACGTGGAATATAAATAGACATTTTGAAACTAATCATTCCAGCTCTTGGAAAAAAGTGAGGATGAAAGGAAGGAATACATTTCCAGGCAGCTACACCTTTATAAGAGCCAATCTAATTCCATCCTTAAATTTATGAAAGGCTCTACAAATTTAACATCTGCAAGTTTGAGCATTGCTCACTCTATAGCTCAGCATGGAAAAGCGCTCAGTGAGGGAGAATTTATTAAAGAAACTCTCCTAAGATGTGCACCAGTTCTATTTCACGATATGCAGAATAAAGATGCAATTATTAAGAGAATATCTGAGTTACCACTCAGTAGAAATATCATAAAAGACCGAATAATGAGACTGAACACAAACGTACAACATCAATTAAAGAGAGACATAAGGAAGTGTAAATATTTTTCGATCTCTCTTGATGAAACTACTGATGTCACATCACATGCTCAGTTGGCCATTATTGGTCGATATTCTGATAGTCTCACAATGAGAGAAGAGTTGATAAAGTTAGTATCAGTGTCAACAAGTAAATCAGGAAGCGAAATATGTAAGGTTGTTATACAAACATTTCGTGACCTAAGCATTGATATCTCTAAAGTTGTGTCAGTGATGACAGATGGGGCACCAAATATGGTGGGGAAAAAAGTCAGATTTGTCAAATTGTTTACAGAAGCTATTGGACATCCGATTGTGCCTTTTCATTGTATTATCCATCAGGAGGCTTTATGTGCCAAGGCAGGATTCACCGACTTAAACGACTTAATGTCAGTTGTTACAAAAATAGTTAATTTAATAGCTGCTCACCCCCTTCACAAGCGAGAATTTTCAGCACTTTTACTGGAGGTTGATTCCACCTACAGTGGACTGCTGATGTACAATAATGTAAGAAGGCTGAGCCGAGGCAAAGTTCTTGAGCGCTTTGTGGAGTGCTTTGAAGAAATTAAGGTATTTCTTGATGATAAGGATCTGGGAAACTTTCCTCAGCTTAATGATGATAAGTGGGTCAACACCCTGATGTTTTTTACAGATCTCTCTGTTCATATTAATGAACTGAACTTAAAGTTACAAGGTTTTGGCAAAAGTATTGACGTTATGTTTGGATACATAAAAGCTTTTGAAAGTAAAGTTAAAATTTTCAAGCGAGATGTAGAAACTAAAACTCTAAGTATTTTCCTCGAGTAACAAAGTATTTTGAGAAGGCCAGTGCAGCTGTACAAAATGAAATGGAACTCTTGCATATGAAGTACCAGCATGTTTTAGACTCGTTACTTGACCAGTTTAGTGATAGATTTAGTCAATTTAGAAGTCTAGAACAGACCATGAAAATAATTAAGTATCCTGATGTAGTAGTCTACAGTAGTTTGGAATTAAATCGTTTCCAATGGATGCAAATTGATGATTTGGAGATGCAACTTGCAGAATTTCAAGACAGTATCTGGGCTCAGGTGTTTGTCGATTTGAGGTCAAAGCTTGAGAATCTGGAAAGGTGCTGCTTGGAGAATCAAGAGGAGTGCCACTACGAACAGGAAATTTGGAGTGCCTGGAACCGACTACCAGACACTTTTAGCACCCTGAAAAATATAGCAATGGCTTTACTCACAATTTTTCCCCTCTACATACTTTTGTGAGGCTTTATTCTCAGTGTTAAATAATATCAAAACCAACAAAAGAAACAGGTTGACAGATGAAGTTAGTAGCACTTGCTTGGGCCTGAAGTGTACAAAATACCAACCTTCAATTGAAGATTTAGCCAATGAAATTCAGCAACAAAAAAGTCACTAATAGGCAGGTTAGTTAAAGAATTCCCCCTCCCCCTCACTTATCTTAGTTCACGGCACCCAACACAAGCTAAATAATATCAAGACCAACAAAAGAAACCGACTGACGGATGAACAAAGAAGTCACTAAGCAGGTAAGTTAAATATTTAGTTTTTGGTTTATTAAATACAATTATATATAACAATTATACATTTATGCTATTTAAACTATAAATATCGCGAAATAATGTTTTTTCCTTAAAGTGACACACTACCCGAGTTATGCTCAGTTTTTTGGCGAAGTTTGACACACCAACCTCAAAAGGTTGCCCATCACTGCCCTAGGAACAGCCTAAGGCTGAGCAGTGCTCAGGGGAGCCTCGGGGCCCTGCAGTCCCAGGGCAGCGCCCAGAGAGGGGGGCTTTCTGGAAAGGCCCCTGGGCTGCCGGTGAAGGTGGAGGGGCTTTCTCCACTTGAGCAGCCACCCTGGCCCTCGGGCAATCTTTGGGGATCTGGACCCCGCAGGAAGGACACCCCAGGAATGTCCTCCTTTACTCTCCCTTCCTCACCCATCACAGAGTAACTGCTTTCTGCATACTGCGTATGGCAGTTCTCACACACGCAGACTTGATAGCACACTCATGGGGCATAAAAAGAACATGCCAAGGAGCCAAAATAAAAATACAGGTGTAATTGTCAAGTGATTGATATAAACGTCAGAAACAGTGAGCTATCCAGACACCACAGAGCTGGGGAAGCTGCGGTCAGAGTAGCCCTTACACGCTGAAGTGTAGGGGGCTATGGATACTGGATGAGATGGATGGAGGGCTGCACCGGCAGGAGTGTGAACCGCTGGGGGCAAGGCAGCAGGAGAACAACATGCAGGCAAATGCTGAGGACCAAGGTTTGGACTTGATCATGGAGAAAACGGAATGTGGATGGTTTTGAGCAAATTGACACGATGAAGGCAATCCTTTAGAGCAGTGGTTCTCAACCTTTCTAATGCCGCGACCCTTTAATACAGTTCCTCATGTTGTGGTGACCCCCAACCATAAATATCTGTGTTTTCCGATGGTCTTAGGCTCTACAGCAGTGGTTCTCAACCTGTGGGTTACAACCCACAGGTTGAGAACTGCTAGCAGGGTCGCCTAAGACCATCGGAAAACACAGATATTTACATTATGATTCATAACAGTAGCAAAATTACAGTTATGAAGTAGCAATGAAAATAATTTTATGGTTGGGGGTCACCACAACATGAGGAACTGTATTAAAGGGTTGTGGCATTAGAAAGGTTGAGAACCACTGCTCTAAAGGATTGCAAATTATATATTTGATATGACTCCAGTATTCAAAATAAAAAACTCTTCAATTCTAAACAACAATAGGATAACCCAGTTTTTAAAAAAGCAAACAGGCCACAGACATCTATGACTAAACAGACATAAATAAACATGCTGTGTTTTGTTTGTGGGATGATGAGTGGCTGGGACAGAAAATCTTTTTTAAAAAGGCAAGCAATCTGAAGAGACATTTTTTCAAAGAAGGTACACAAATGGCTAACAAGCACATGAAAAGATGCTGAGTGACATTCATCACAAGGGAAAGCAGATAAAACTCACAAGATCACTTTACACCCACAGGATGGCTACAATTTAGAAACAGGACATTCAATCAAGAGAAAATGATCTAATAAGAGACGTGGTGTATACGAGGTGTGGGAGGCTGCTTCTTGCAAACACGGCATAGTTTTACAGCAATTGTTTTAGTAAGTAGACAGAGTACGTTCTAAAATAATAAAAGTATAGTTTAGTACGTATATAAACCAGTAACATAATTGTTTATTATCAAGTATTGCATACTGTACATAATTGTATGTGCTATACTTTTGTACGACTGGCAAACACCAGCATCACCACAAACGTGCGAGTAATGTGTTGTGCTATGACATTTCGATAGCTACAATGAAATATTCCAACATTCTAAGACACCGGAGGGTACCGGAAGCTGAGGAGAGTATTTGAACCCTATATGTACTATGTTTGTTCCTATACATACATATCTATGATAAAGCTTAATTTATAAATTTGACACAGTAAGAGAGTAACCACAATAACTAATGATAAAATAGAGCAATTATGACAATATACTGTAGGAAAAGTTATGTATGTGGTCTCTCAGTTAAACGACCTAGTAACAGAGAGGGCCTCTAAATGGCTAAGGGGCGGGGCCTGTCCAGTGTTGGACACACGGGACAACGCCTCATGGTATATGATTCCACTTGTCGGAAAGGTCCAGAAAATGCAAATCTATAAAAACAGAACAGAGATGGCGGCTGCCAGTGGCTGGGGCAGGGGGAATGGAGAGTGAACGCTAACAGGTACAGGGTTCCTTTGAGAAAGCAGACATGTTCTCACACTAACTGTGGTGATGGAAAACACTCCAAAAGGTGAGTTGTCTGATAAGTGAATGAGATCATAACATGCATCTCAAAAGAGTGCGAGGGACTCGGCTGCTCCGCTCCCCAGACCCTGTGGCAGCGCCTTGCCCGCCTCAGTGCTGGGGGAGCCTCGCCTGCAGCTGCTGGGCTGACTGCTCCCTCCGGGCTGTGCAGGTTGTTCTGCTCCTAGTCCCCCCCGCCTCTGTGTGGAGTCTGCTGCTCCTCCTGCCCTCTGCCACCGGCTGCTGCTCCTCCTGCCCTCTGACAGGTCTCACAAGCAGGTCTCCTGCAGTGTGGTGCTTCCTCCCACCTCCTGCATTTTAGGATCCAAGGGGCTACCTGTCACTTACTTTTGCTGTCATTATTGTCCATGGAGTCTTAGCTTTGTCTCCAGCTGCTCTGCTTTTATGTCAGGGTTCAAAAAATCCAAAAATTATTCTGGCATCGCTGCCACCGTCTTCCCAGAATCCCTGTGGGTGAGCTTTGTGAAATGCCCCTTTTAAAACATGAATGACAAACATTTCCCCCAGTTTGCCTGTGTCTTGTCATTTGAGTTCTTTGGATGGGTGACCTGGAGATGAGGAGGTGGGCTGAGGGGGCGCCCCGCAGCGCCCCACATGGTCTGTGTGAGCTGTGGCAGCACTTTCTCATCCGCCGGGAGTTCTGCCCCGTTTAACAGCCTCGAGGCTCCATGGAGCGATGGCACGTTCTCAGGCTGTTGTGAACCTTTCCTTCTGGGTTTCTTCTACAGCGCAACCCAGGTCCCCTCCTGCGCAGAGGACATCGCCATGGCAGCCTGTTCGGGCGTGTAAGCAGTACTTGGAGTTGAGGAAAAGGACGGTGGACTAAGAAACCGAGCCCGGCAGCCATGCAGTCGCCACTCACGACCCGAAGGCACTTGAGAGAATTAAGCGACACGGACGCGTGGTTCTGGTGCCGCTCTGTGCCCGCCCAGAGGAGAAAGGGCTCCCGGCCGCTGCGCTTGTGAGAGGACAAACCTCTAAACAGGGCTGGTGAGGGACGGAATTGCTCGCCACCTGGGATTTGAGAATAGTCTGTAATGGGCTGCAAGGTGTCTCGTGTGAGGTCAGCACACGGCTTGTTTGACAGCTTCTTCCATCCCGGTGAGGCCATGGATAGTTACGTGTTTCCATAGCTGTGACACATCGTCCAGGGCTGCGGGCAGTAGCCCGGAGGTTTACAGCTTCTTTCTTCCAGGTGGGCCCGGGCCCTGGGACACCTGCACAAGCACAGGAAGTCCTGCGACTGGAGGCGGGAGAGAGCTATCGGCCTTCGTTCCCTGTTGCTGCTGTAACGACCCCCACCCGCTTAGAGGCATAAACACAGTTACTGCCTCTCAGCAGTCAGGCGGCCACGGTGGGCACCGAACTAAAATCAAGGTGTCGCAGAGCCTTTGGAGGCTTGAGGGAGAGTCTGTTCCCTTGCCTGTGTCCGCCTCTAAAGTCCACCTGCAGTCCTTGGCTCATGGCCCTGCTTCCTCTTCAAAGGCAGCTGGTGGTGATGGGAGTCTCTCCTTGACTCCCCGACCGCTGTTTCTGTGGTTGAATCACCTCCTGCCTCCCTCTTGTAAGAACCCTTTTGACCACATGGGGCCCATCTGGATGGTCCAGGATGATTATCTCAAGACCATGAACCTAATGACATCTGCTAAGTCCCTTTTGTCAGTTGAGGCACTATATTCACAGTTTCTGGGGATTAAGTTGTAGACATCATTATGGTGTGGGGAACGGTATTCTGCCTGCCACGGATCCCAACATACTGTAGCTATGCCTGTCCCAAATCCTAACCAGAACCTGGTCTTTTCCCAGGGGATCCTATGGAGCTGAAAACTTCCAGAGTCTGGTGCCAGGAGAGCTAGAAAGTAACCTTACCCCTTAAAGGCAGCGATGCGGGGCGGGGGGGGAGAGGGGAGGGGATGGCGGGGACGACGACTCTTCTGCAACAAACACTTCCTAAGCACATGTACAGTAGGGAAGAGGTCTAGTAGGAAAACGTCCCATTCCAATTCAATTACCTGCCAGTCTTCTCTGGGACTTTGCTTCATCAACTACCTTCATTTTCTTCTTCAGTCTCTCTCTCCTTTGCCCAAGGAGACGTCTAAATCTCTTCTTTCCCAAAGAAGCAATGAACACTACCTCCCCGTGACGCTACGGCAGCCCTGGACCTAGAAAAGGGGGCAGTTCAGGATCCATTTTAAACAGGAAATGCGTGCTCACTGCACCGGACACTGACACCGTGTGGCTGCTGTACAGGACTCTGCACTGCCCTCTGTCTCCATGTCAGTTACCACATACCCAAGGTTCTCAGTGGGGCGTCCACATGGCAGAGCAGGTCTCAGGCCCACGGCTTGGCACAGGGAACAGGAAGAAAGATCTTTAACCAGGAGGCAATGCACAGCCATTTCATCAGAACTGTATGCTGCAGGGAAGTCCTTCCTGCCTCCCTCCCCCACCCCTACCCTCATTATCAGATAGGCTTCACACACACACCCACACACACACACACACCCCCCCGAGATAATAAGGTTTAAACAAGATAACTTCATTTCTATGTTACATAAAGTCTGGAGGGAGGGAGCCCAGTCATGTGGCCGCTGCATGGTCACCAGGTCCTGCAGTTCCTTCCAGCTTGTGTGTGACCTGTCACCTCACAGTCCAATATGGCTGGCTGCTCGCAGTCCAGACAGAAAGGCAAGAATAACACAAAGCAGGCAACTACACGGGGATGTGAGCCATGTTTCTAGGCTACTTTTCAGAAGTTGCACATGTGTTTCCTCCGACATCTCATTGGCCGGAACTTAGTTGCATGATCACACTAGCTGCAAGGGAGGCTGAACAAGGTTGTCTTATTTGGTGCACCCATGTGCCTCAGCAGCTCTGTACCTGAGGAAGAAGGGGAAGTGGACTTCGGGGGACAAGTAGCTTTTTTTTTTTTTTTTTTTGCAATACCCACAAAATAGGAAGAAGCCCACAACACAGGCATGTGTCCTGACTGGGAATCAATGAGCCACACCGATGGGGCAAAGTTTCCCATTCTGGACACTACTGACATTGGGGCTGGATAATTCTTTGTTGTCCTGTGCACTGTGGGACGGTTAGCAACATCTCTGGCCTTGACCCACAAGATGCTCGTTACACCCTGCCCAGCCCTAAATGTCTCCAGCCCAGCCAGCATGGCTCAGTGGCTGAGCATCGACCCATGAACCAGGAGGTCACAGTTCGATTCCTGGTCAGGGCACATGCTGGGTTTTGGGCTAGATCCCCAGTGTGGAGTGTGCATGCAGCGGCCAATGATTCTCTCTCATCATTGATGTTTCTATCTCTCCCTCTCCCTCCTTTCTGAAATCAATAAAAATACATTAAATTAAAAAAATGTCTCCAGACATTGGCAAATGTCCCCTGTGAGACAAAACTGACCTTAATCAAGAACCTCCCCTCTAAATGGAGAGATATGAAGACACAGAGAGCCCTGGCCGGGTAGCTGGACCGGTTAGAGCATCACCCTGATACTCCACGGTTGCAGGTTTGATCCCTGTCAGGACACGCACAAGAATCAACCAATGAATGCATACATAGTAAGTGGAGCAAAGGGTCAATGTCTCTCTCTCTTTCACGCCCGATGTGTGGCCTTGTGCATGTAACTAACTCACTAGTTTTATTTAAGACAAAACTGAGCATGTTTTGTCTTAAATAAAAAACAAAGTTTTTAAAAAAGAAACAGAATGAAAAGTTTGCAACATGAGATAGATATAAGCACAAAGTACAAAAATGGTCTGTAAGGAACTTAAATTGGAGACTTTGAAAATACTTGTAAGAGCACTGATGAACTGGCCAATAAGCTAAAGCTTAGCCACACGAGATCATTAAAAGACCATGTAAGACAGTATTTTTCATAATGGGAGGTAAAGGGGCTAACACTCCTTCCGTCCTCGCTATGCAAAAGCTGCTTTGCAGTTGCTGACTGGTTTTCATTCTCACAGTACCCCGGTGGGCAGGGATTATTTTGGACTGGAGGAGGAACGTGAGCTAGTGAGTTAGTTACATGCTCAAGGCCACACATCGGTGTCTTTGTGTTTGCTAATGGGGCCACCTTCCTCTCTACCACCCCATCTCTTTGGTCATCACACTTTCTCATCTTCTCCGAACCGTCCCAGCTTCCCCTCAGCAGCGACTGGTGTCTGTCAGGAGGGCTGCAGTGCCATGGTCTCATATCCACTCCTTCTTTCCCTCTCGGATTCCGTTTTCCCTACCTCCAGTTTAACCCTGATCCTCTCCGCCCTCACCATTAGCCAGAATGAGTCTCAATGCAAATCGGATACTGCATCTCCTTTCTCTCCATTGCAAACCAATTCAAGCTTCACCACCCGACCTCGCCTCCTTCCTGAGCTCCCACTGCCTTCCCAAGCTTGGGTTACAGCAGCCACTGTTCCCGAAGTGCTTACAAAGCGCTATTGGTTCACAGGGCCCTTGCAGTGGCCCAGCGAGGCTGTCGGTGCTGTTCTTACTTTACAAGTGATCCCGGGCTGCTTCCTCTCCTCCTCTGCCCAGCTGCTCCACCTCTGCCCAGCTGCTCCTCCTCTGTCCAGCTGCTCCCGCCTCTGCCCAGCTGCTCCTCCTCTGCCCAGCTGCTCCACCTCTGCCCAGCTGCTCCTCCTCTGCCCAGCTGCTCCCGCCTCTGTCCAGCTGCTCCCGCCTCTGCCCAGCTGCCCCTCCTCTGCCCAGCTGCTCCTCCTCTGCCCAGCTGCTCCCGCCTCTGCCCAGCTGCTCCACCTCTGCCCAGCTGCTCCCGCCTCTGCCCAGCTGCTCCACCTCTGCCCAGCTGCTCCCGCCTCTGCCCAGCTGCTCCCGCCTCTGCCCAGCTGCTCCACCTCTGCCCAGCTGCTCCCGCCTCTGCCCAGCTGCTCCCACCTTTGCCCATGCTGCGCCCGGTGCCTGAACACCTTGTTTTCTCCCTTCTTCACCCAGGTTGCTCCAGGTAAAGCATCCTGCAGGCTCAGCGCTGATGTCACACCTTCCCAAAGCTGTTCTCCATCATTTAGTCCTTGGAGATGGTTATGTTCTCCTTTTAGCACACTGTTCCCCCATATTTGTTTCATCTCCCTCTCACAGTAAACTTCGAGAATGGAGTTGGAATCACCCCTGCACCCCTAGCCTCCTATTCTTTGTTTTGTTGTTAATCCTCACCTGAGGATATTTTTCCATTGCTTTTCAAAGAGAGTGGAAGGAAGAGAGAAAGAGAGGGAGGGGGAGAGGGGGAGGGGGGGGAAGAGAGAGCAAAAGAAACATCAATGTGAGAGAGACACATTGACTGGTTGCCTCCCACACGCACCCTGACTGGGTGTGGGGCATGAACCACAACCCAGGTAGTGCCCTTGGCTGGGAATCCAACCCGCTTCCCTTCAGTAGGCAGGCCGAGGCTCTAACCACTGAACCACCACCAGGGCGCGTCCTACCCTTAGGACATGCTCAAGTGGGGAGTTGATTTTCCTCAGAGCCGCCAGGCAGCCATGCTTACTGCGCGCCATCTGCCCTCGCCCAGCACCCAGCACTGTTTTGGGCCCAGGTTCAGGGGCTCTGCGCCTGGGACACAGCACCCCTCCCGGGAGAGCAGAGCCTTAGGGATAGCTGCCTTAGGGAGAGCCGCCCACCCCTGGAGCTGCCCCACCGCCGGACCGTGGTCTCCAGGCCGCCGTCCACCTCTGAGCGACCACGGCCCTCCGGAGCGCTTCCCCTCCTCTTTGTAACACCGGGACACTGCCGTCCTGGCCCGGCTGGGCCGCGGGAGGCTTCCAGTTCCAGTATGGGAAGCAGGGAGCTTGAGCCTGGCCTCCCGGGTCAGAAGAGTCCTCCCAGCCCCTGCTCTGAGGACGGCCTGGCAACACTCAGTCCCTGCTCTTGCCCTCCGCGGCCCCTTTCCTCCAGGTGGGGAGAGGGCACCCTAGAGCCCTCCTCTGCCAACAAGAGGAAGACCAATCCACCCCCAGCCCGCCAGGACCGATGTGGAGGCGCCTCTGGCCCAACGCCCTCCGCCGGGAGATTCCGGAATCACAGAAACAGACTCCCCCAGACGGGAAGTCCTGGAAAGCACCCTTTCTTCTTTCTGACTCCGGACCCGCTTCCCTGCACTCTGGGTGATAGCATCATCAGTTGTCATTTCTGAGAGCCGCCCTCCCGATTCTGTGCCGAATGTTCCCGGGGCATCAGTGCCTGCAATCCTGCCGATCCCAGTACTTGCTCCCTTTGTACAGATGAGGAAACTGAGGCACAACGCGGGACGTGACCTGCTCAAAGCCGCACAGTGGTGGTGGAGCCAGGGTTCACACTAGCCCCGCCAGACCTGGAACCGCTGCCCTGGGAGGTCCGGTGACTGTCAGCCCTGCCACTCCAAGGTGGGGGCTTGCCTTGGTCTTCCTTGGACACATCTCTGCCCTACAGGTTTCAAGGCCTGACCCTGCTCCAGATCAACCATCTCCCTGGGACAAAACCAATCAACTGAATTCCAGCGGAAAGGAGCAGAGTCCTTCCCTTCAACCAATTCCAGGCTTAGCAACAGCTGGACCATTTCTCTATGTAGCTGCATCGAGCCCGCTTGGAAAACATCACCATTGTTTCGGCACCTCTGTACCTTCCTAGACGATAACCAGGCTCCTGAGGGACTCAGGAGTGTGCGTGTCCCCTGCACCCTTCCTCACACCCAACAGGCTTTACCTCACGACTTAGGGTTATCCACAAGCAGCAGACCGACACCCAGTGACGGAGTAGCCCCGAGAACTGCATTCACCCACTTGATAGCTGCCTTAGGGAGGTGCTGCAGGCCTGGAGCACTTCCCGAACCCTGGGTCTGATCTCCAGGATCCCGGGCACCCAGACGGTCAGAACTCCTGACTGTGCCCCAAAGGCCCACGCTGGCTCAGGACTTGTGATGGGTCCCCGTCCCTGATACTGTTGGGCAACCAACTTCTCATGCAGGATGCACATGGTAACAGACAGGTACTGACATAAGCACTTCACGTTAGCTCATTCCTTGGCACCACCTTGTAAGGTCCGTTTATTGCAGTTTTACTCCTTTAACAGGCCCAGAAAAGGAGGAGGTACCGCTAGAATTTGAATCCAGGGACCCTGGTTCCAGAGCATTCATTTAAGTGCTACACACAGCTGAATAAATAAGACCCTCTTTTGGGTACCTTGAATTCCGCTCTACTTACAATAACCTGGCCTGTTAAGATGACAATAAAAGATACAGCGCCCTAACCGGTTTGGCTGTGGACAGAGCGTAGGTCTGCAGACTGAAGGGTCCCAGGTTTGGTTCCGGTAAAGGGCATGTGCCTTGGTTGCAGGCATATCCCCAGTAGGGGTGTGCAGGAGGCAGCTGATTGAGGTTTCTCTCTCATTGATGCTTCTAGCTCTATCCCTCTCCCTTCCTCTTGGTAAAAACATCAGTAAAATATATTTTAAAAAAAGTTAGATATAGCAATGACTTACTGTTTGCAGTCCGGAGGACCCACAGGTTTCCTTTGCATGTGGTCTGCTGGCTCCTGTCCAACGCCACTCAAGCCTGCCTGCCGATAGCAGCACCTGCCTCAGCACAGGAACCCGAGGCGCCTTCTGCTCGCACAGGTAAGCATTGCCGGTGTTGCCCGGACCTCGTATCTGATTCTAGCACTGGCTCCCTCAGTCTGAATCCTGGCCAGCAGGGTCAAGTCTGGGTGCCCCCAACCTGGACCACCCTGCCAGCAGAATCTCACATAGGACTTAGTAAGTACCTGAAATAAGGTACTTTATTATAGCAGGGACAACCTTTATGATAGTAAGAACGATCTTGATCTTCTCTCAGACGCACTGAGATAAGGTAACCAGTCTGGGACAGGCAGGTATCTAGAGCCCAAATCCTGGCAGACCCAGCATGTTTAACAAAGCATCTTAATAAACGAAACACAAAACTGATGTAATTATTTAATGACATGGGAAAATAACGTTATCAAACAAGTTGGTCGCAAATAGTGGGTAGAGAATTTCACTTTTGATAAAAACATTTAAAGTACGTATATAAAACACTGGAAGGATATAACAAAATATTCAGTCTTTATTTCTCTTCAGTGATTAAATATTCTTCCCTTTGTACATATTTTTGAAACGTGATTATTTCTGAAACAAAAAAGAAAAACAAGTTACTGGATAGAGAAACAGTTGTTAAATGTCTGGAGTCCAGCAATCCAGGTCTGCACCCAGCACAGGCCAGGGACGTGACGGTGATCGGGCCAGCTGCAGGACACCATTCCTTCCGGTCCCTCCGGAATGCTCTCCATCGGACGGTTTCCTCTCCATCTGATGTTCTCAGTGTCTTTGTATTTCACAAGTCTACAATATCAATGGGCACAACAGCAAAGCGATGCCAGCAACTTTGGTTTTAAATTATAATAAACATTTGTAGTTATGAAGCACAGTAGAAATAAAAATAAAACACAGATCAGGAGCTCCCACAGCAGAAAACCACATGTGACTAAACTGCTCTCTCTGACCCCTGCTCATGTTTCATGGATCTGAAAGAAGCAATTTTTTCTTTCTCAAAAAGATGCTTTACCAAAGGAGTCCAGAGTTGGAAGAGCTCACTAAACCCCAAACGAGCAAGCCCCAGCTGAAACAAGTCTGACAGAGGTGCGTCGTCCCCATTTGTTTTAAAAGGTCTTTTAATTACACATGGAGAGCAGCAGACTATCACACCTACGTTGGTGCAGACGAGGCCAGGAATCTCAGCTCTCCTCCAACTCCAAACAGGAGCATTTTATTCAAAGCACAACTCGTGTTTCTTGCTCTTAAAACAAAATGGGGAAAGGCTGTTTTAAGTCTGGCAAATATAAAAATCGATGCCACCTTTAGTTGAAGGTGCTTCTTAGGTACTTCAAAAAGCTCTGTCCTTGTACACGGCGGCATTTTCAGGAGGGACCAGGCACTATCGTTAAGGCCTCAGAAACAACAAAAAACCCAGACAGTTCCCTGCACCGTCACCCCAAACCACCTCCAGTGTACGGGGTGACCTGCCCGTTTCAGCAGGTTGCTACAGCAATCCATGTCGCAAAAATATTCAGACACCAGAAGAAAAGGTACAAAAAGAATTAAAACAATGACAAATGAGATTTAAAAAAAACAACTTAACCTTAAAATATTCTTTAATCACAACAAAGACCAAAAAAACCCCTTTGTGTTGTCCTTGGGAAATCAAGAAAAAATGAACTCTTGTTTTTGTTTTGTAACTCAAAATAAACAAGACTTGCTGGAAAGTGCTCATTGCTTGCAATCCATGCCAATGCACACTCTTGTTAGATCAGTCCCAATCCTACAGTAAAAAGTCCTTGTTAGAGCAAGAAAAACCCCTCCTCTCAGGACTAAGCCCTGAAGGCAGAAGGACGGTCTTCAGTGAGAGAACTGCCTGCCGTCGGAAGACTTCTTGCTAATGTGCTTGAAGATTTTGGACTTCTCCACTTTCTTGGGCTTCTGGTAGCCGAATCCACCGCCGCCTCCTCTCTTCTTCAGCTTGCCTTCATTGCTGTTCACGTCTAAAGTGCATGTTAAGGGAATCAAGCAACACGAAGGTAACCTCCAACCTTACATCGCCACGGGCACCAAGCAGCACACCCCCTGCTGTCCCTCCACCTCACCCTCCCTGAACAGGGAAACGTGTAACATGAGCCTCCGCAACACATTTGCAGGAAATCAGGAGTGCCCTGTGACTGTGGACTAAAATTAGGGGAATGAGTTTAAGTCCAGTATGTTAGTCATTCATTATTTTCTCCACACAATAGAACTCAAGACAATTTACTTGTAAGAAATAAAGAGGTAAATCAGCAAATTTATAGGGAGCACAAAATATACTTCCTGTGTCGAAACAAATGACTTTCACCTCCACTGGGGCTGACTCAGGAATGCTTAAACAAGTGAAGATTCAACATGCAGGCATTTACTCAACGCCCACTGGGGATGCAACCCAAATCCGGCTTTCTCCTTCAGGAGCTAAGGCCATAGCATTAATGAACAGGCCTCGCTTTAGCTGCTGTTTCTTCTGGCAAAAATGTGATTATAAACTGCAACAGAAGCAACTGAGATACCCCCTTTGCCTTTTATCTTGAGTGGCACTTAAGTTTTCTTTTCTTTTGCTGATCTTGCAACTTCCTTGTATGAAATCCTTTAATGGCTCTAAGGACAGCAGCTCTTTAAAGGTTCTGTCTTCTCTCTTTGGCTTCAGGGCATCCTAACCTCCAGACCTCACACAGCTAACCTGAACCTGTACAGCAGCCCGAGCCCTGCAATCCCCTGGCCTCTCCCCAGACTGCACAGCTCCCTCGGGCTCTGCCAGTGAAATTCCTTTGACTTTCCTAAAGGCCTAAGTCATAACGTGTCATGTTTCTGTCATCCTCACTCCCGCCACTATTCCTGCCTGACATGCAGTGACCAGGGCGAGCAACGTGCCTCCATTCCCAGCCAGAGCACACAACCACCCACCCAGTGCTAAGCCCACATGCCCCACACAGGCTTTTGTCCCATAATTCCTGCACCAATTCATAACAACAAAGAAAAGGATACTCAGATCAACAAAAGGAGGCACCTTGAAGCCAAATGACAGAGCAACGTGAGGCAAATTTAAGTTGTTAACATTAAAGATTTGTTTCAGAGAATGGGAATCATATGCTCGAATGTATGACTTATATGCTTCCTGGGCTGACTTATGAAGGAAGTAGTTCTTTTCAATCAATTTTTCAAGCTGAAATGGAAAGAAACATTGGTTTTAATAAAATAGCAGATTTCGTATTAGAAAAACCACCCTACGAAAACATTTGTGCCAATACACTTGTTCCAAGCTTTGCAATATTTGCAAAATCATGCCACAGTAAGAATAATTACAAAGCTCCCGTGTGGCCTGGCCTGAGACGACGCAGAGCAGACGTGTGGTAACCGGCACAGCGAGAAACCAGACTGACCACGGTGCACACTTGTCAGGGATAAAGGAGCCCTAGGAGGCAATGCCCGCCAGCGGAGCACGGCAGAGGCAATGCTGGGACGAGGCTGAGGCCGCCAGAAGAAAGCATACCTGAGACTGAATGTCAGAAATCTTGGACCAGGAAAACTCAAATTCACTTAATGGAACCTAGAAAACAAAAGCGTGAAGATTAGTAAACTAGGATGGATCACCATGCCCATGTTTAGATGAAGAGAAAGTGAAAAGCCCTACAAACAGCGGAGGGAAGGTGAGGAATTTTACAGGCATGTGTCAAGAAGCCCTCACTCTAGACAGGCTCTGGGGGATGGAAAGGCCTGGAGCTCTTAGTTAGAGGACCCCTTCTCTCCATGCCAGAGCTGCCCCTTCGCCACACCGCCTCTGACTGGAGTGTGGGACTCCAGTCACGATGACCACAAACCCCCAGAGGAGGGCCCTCTTAGTGCCGTCACTGACTAGGTAAGTGGAAGGAGGAGGGCCAGACCTGTGCTGGGTGCTGGGAGGACACAGCTGCCCAGCCTGCTGTGGGGACATGGAGGAGGAGGTCCGGGCTGGCTTCCCAGAACAGACACAGCTAGCTGAAGCCAGAGGCGTCTAGAGGACCAGGAAAGGGCATTCCAGAGAAAAAGTGCCAAGTCTAGCGGCAATTGTGGAAAGCTGCACTGAGTTGTGGAATGAGGAAAATCCACCTGGTAAGACTGTGCCGGGAGCTGACAAGGAGGCAAATGCAGGGACGAGCAGGCCTGGTGAGCATTCACCGCACCCAGCAACGGAGGCCACCCAGTTATAATGAATTCAGGTTTGGTGGATGGGCTGGACCACAGGGTGAGTGGAAAAATGGAGAAAACATAAACCGTGATTCAAAATGCAGACAGAAGAAAGGCAAGTCAGTAGCCAGACTGGAGGGGTGGTAGGAGAGTGGGTTTCGGGTTGAAGTTATTTTTCTTAGTGAAAGACTTGAGCTGGGAAAGAGCTGATTGCAAGGGAGAGACTGAAGACAAACCAGCTGAATGAGGGACAGAAGAGGAGGAGAAAAAGGAGGAAGAGGAGGAGGCAGGAATGAATGAGGACCCCCACTACATAAGCGGGAAAGATGGCCAAGAAAAGATGCAGAGAAGACTGCAGGGAGGAGAGCAGGAGGCGGCGATGCTCAGGTGTGAGGGGTTTAACAGGAGGGGAGGTGGTTTCAAACAGGCCGCAGGACTGGGAGAGGCGGCGAGGGACACAGATGCATTGCTGACCAACATGGAACTCAAGGATTAAGCCATCGGATCACATTTCCTGGGCCAGCCCCCCACAGAACCTCATCTGTTCAACATCTGTAACAACTGTTCCAGTAGCACTGCAATGCCTCATGACTCCTCGGACACCTCGAGGCCACCTGCACAGGCCAACAATTCCACAAAGACGATCTGTTCCAACTTAAGACTTCCCAAGCAAAGACCTTTACCTTGGATTGCTTCAAGTAACGAAGGAAACCCAATTCCTCAGGACGCAAAATGAGCAAGGCATGCCCCCTTCCGTTTAGGCCCCTGGCAGTTCTTCCCACTCGGTGAATGTATTCCTTTGGTAGAGAGAGAACATGTGAGTTCACACAGCCTGACAGGCACCCTGGCAGCCTGCATTCCCGGGACTGGTGGTGGTGGGCAGGTCAGCATTCTTTATGAGGGGGTGCCCCTCCCCATTAATTCCTCTGCATGTCCCATCCCCAAAGAGGTATTAGGACGATGACCGAGGCCAAAGGAAAGCTGGACATGAAATTCACATTAGCTCCATGGTCTAATAAAATGACCAGTAAGTGTGCTTCGTCCTCAAAATGGCTTTTTGAAAAAAATTTAAATGCCAGTTGACAATTTATATAATCTATTAGAGGCCCAGTGCATGAAAATGACTTGGGGGGGGGGGGGGGGGGTCCCCTCAGCCCGGCCTGCACCCTCTTGCAGTCCAGGACCCCTTGCGGGGGATGTCCACCTGCTGGCTTAGGCCCGATCCCCGGGGGAGCGGGCCTAAGCTGCAGTCGGACATCCTTAGCACTGCCAAGGAGGCGGGAGAGGCTCCCACCACCGCCACTGCGCTCACAGTGGTCAGCCCAGCTTGTGGCTGAGCGGAGCTTCCCCTGTGGGAGCGCACTGACTCCTGGTGGTCAGTGTGCATCATAGCGACTAGTTGTTCTGCCATTAGGATCAATTTACATATTACCCTTTTATTTTATAGGTTTGTTGAAAATACTTAGTAAACTTATTTTATTACATATATTACAGTCTTATATATAAGCAAATTTTATTTCCTTCTGAGACCTACTACTCTTAGCAAATCATTCCAAGCATATAACAGTCCTAACTTAAGCCTCACTGATGCCTTTTAAATCTCCTTACACAGCCTTTTGGGTCCTGAAAAACCCTAAATACTATTTTTTTCCCTAAATTTGAGAACTACTGCACAGTCATGTGCAATGAAACATGATGTGCATAACCAAGTGCGCTCTTCAATGTGCAGCCATCCTGAGATACCCGAGGATGCCCCTTACCTTGGGGTCATCTGGAGGGTCATACTGAACAATCCAGTCGACTTCAGGAATGTCCAGCCCTCTAGCTGCCACGTCCGTGCACAACAATATCCCCGTATCCGCATTGCAGAACTGGAAGAATGTGGTTGTACGCTTATTTTGCTTCTGCCTTCCCTAGAATCAAATAAAAACATCCGTGAGAGCTGAAAACATGAAGCTGTTGGGAGGTCCAGATATAGAACCCCCAAACTGTGGAGCTGTGAACCTGCTTTACTTCAAGTTCACTCCCTGGCCTGTGTCCTGTTTTCCCCAGTAGAGGGTGTCTCTTATTCCTTGTGGTGCTCATTCCTCAAACCCAGCAAAGCCCCCTCCACACAGGACCACTCACCAATGTTGACTGACCTGGAGAGTCAGACCTCAAACCCACAGTCTATACACCTGGGTAAGTATAACCTGTTTTTTTTTGTTGTTGTTGTTGTTAATCCTCACCCGAGGATATTTTCCCACTGATTTTTAGAGAGTGTGGAAGACAGAAGGAAAGACAGAAACACTGATGTGAGAGAAACACATCGATTGGTTGCCTCCTGCACTGGCCCTGACTAAGGCCTGGCTGGGGAGAAGCCTGCAACCAGGGTACGTGCTCTTGACTGGAATTGAACCTGGGGACCCTTCGGTCTCCAGACTGATGCTCTGAGCCAAACTGGCTAAGGCAGCACAACCTGATTTTAATGAACTTCTCTTCATCACTCACATGAATGGCCAAGACAGGCAAATCGATGTAGTTCAGCAACTCATAGTGGTATTTCACGGACATACAAGATGAGAAGAAGACCATGAGTTTCTTCTTCCGGTTCTTCTTAAGGAATGTGAAGAGCAGGAGGAATCTTTTTTCAGAAGGACAAACAACATATCCCTAAAAGTAGTTCAAATGAACAGACACGAAATAACCAAATGGACATTTGCAGCTGCATGAACCAATATGACGCTGAGCACACTGCACACACTCTGTTGTGCTTTCCCTACAGTAAAATTCCTGCCGTCATCATGACACAGCATCCCTACAATAAGACGAATTTAAGCTCTTTAGATTCCTTTAACAGGCTGTAACCATTGGACACTAAATTCTTTTCATTATTTCTGAGATTAATGGTTATCAACAGTTCTTGCAACCATAATATATTAATATCTCAACTAACTGGAACTCTCAAGATATATCAATAATTCATTTTTGAAAGCTCTTTAATAGCAACATCTCAAATAATCACAGCTTACATACATAGTCCCAAACAAGAGCACAAAGCTGGGTATATTTAAAAAACAAACAAAACACCAATGAAAGGTTTTTAAGCTGAACTGTTACAGAAAATATTTTTTTCACCAAAAGACTTGATCTTCAAGCCCAATTTTTAAAAAATATTTAATTGATTTCCTAGAGGAAGGGGGAGAGAGAACCATCAATGATGAGAATCATTGATTGGCTGCCTCCTGCACGCCCCCTACTGGGGATTGAGCCCACAAACTGGACATGTGCCCTTGACCAGAATCGAACCTGGGACCATTTAGTCCGCAGTCTGACGCTCTATCCACTGAGCAAAACCGGCTAGGGCTTCAAGTCCTATTTTTAATCAATCTAGTTTAGATCTCTGTCACTTCATTTCCAATTTTCCATAGCTACATGCTTGAAACCAGTCTCTCCACCTTCTTACTCAGAGTAAGATCCCTAAACATTTTTAAGTAGTGGTTAATGATGCTTCCTAAGTGGTAAGTGGTATTAAGAGACAGTAAAGAGAGCTAATTAAATTATTCAGAGTTCAAGTTACGTTATGCTGGAAGAGCCAGAGATCCAATACTGAAGTTCACTATATTTGAATTAAAAGTTCAAGAACCCACCGCTTTCTGGAGGATACTCCAAGGACACACACGTACCCACACTCATTAACATTGAAGGTATTGACAATAATACCTGCTCAAGACCATCCACTGTTGCGTTAGTTTTATCATCATCGACACCAACATACAATGGCTCCTTTTTCAGAGAAATCCTCGCCAGGTCTTCAACTCTTCGAGTTTGCGTGGCAGAAAAGAGCATAGTCTGTCTGCGTACTGAAACACATACATGTAAGAATAATCCGAATCTTTCAGGGAACCCTTAGAACTGCTTCACAACTACAAATGCTCCTAAGTAGAACTATCAGGAATGGGGGACATTGTAACACTACAGAGATTAAGGGAATATCACAAACAACTTTATGTTCATAAATTTGACAACTTAGATGAAATGGACAATTTCCTTGACTGAAAGACAAACTGCTAAAGCTCACTCAAGAAGAAATAGAAAACTTGACTAGCCTGTACCTATTAAAAAAATTGTACTTAAAGTCTTCATGTAAAGAAAACTACAGCCCCAACGCCCCCAGTGGTGAGTTCTAGCAGACTTTTATGGAAGAAATATGGATTCTTCACTAACTCTCCAGGACACTAGAGAATTTACTTCCCAGCTTATTCCTTGAAGCCAGCCATTACCCCAATATCCAAACCCAACGACTCATAAGCAGAAATGCAAAATTTCTAAACAAAACTTTAGCAAAGCGAATCCAGCAATATATAAAAAAGGATAAGGCATGGCTAAGTAGGGTTTATCCCGT